>NC_092343.1:119153750-119780000 GCF_046630445.1 Rutidosis leptorrhynchoides | reverse complement strand
GAGCATTTTGTTCATTGGTTTGTTTCTGAGATGTGAAAAATTGCGTTTGAGATTCAACTAGCTTTGACATCATGTCTTTTAAATTTGGCTTTTTATCATCGATTTGTGGTGGTTTGTTTTGAAAAATAGGTCTTTGCTGATTGTAAGTATTGTTAGATACTTGTTGATTGCTAGGACCTTGTTGGTTGTTGTATGGAACATTTCGGTTATAATTCTGGTTTTGATTGTAGATTGGTCTTGGCGGTTGATAATTATTCTGATAATTATTTCCAGGCCTTTGGTTAATGTATGAAACATTCTCTCTTTGTTCCATTGTTTGTTCAATACTGAGATAATCTTTTATCAAATGTGGTCCTCCACACTACTCACAACTAATTCATATTGAGTGAATATCTTTAGTCATCTTTTCCATTCATCTCTCGACAGCATCTATCTTTGCGGAAATGGAATCAAAGTCATGGTTAGAATCGGCTCTAGCTGCTTTAGATGATCTAACAATATCTTTTTCTTGATGCCACTCATGTGAGTGGGAAGCAGTGTTATCAATAATTTTGTAAGCTTCAGTTGTGGTTTTCTTCATAATGGAACCACCAGCTGCTATATCGATGTCTTTTCTTGTAGTGATGTCGCATCCTTGGTAGAATATTTGTACTATTTGATAAGTGTCTAAACCATGTTGCGGACATCCTCTCAATAACTTTCCAAATCTTGTCCATGCCTCATATAGAGTTTCATTTGACTTTTGCGTGAACGTAACCATTTCTCCTTGAAGTCTCACGGCTTTAGATGCCGGAAAGAATTGTTTAAGAAATTTTTCAACTAAAACGTCCCATGTATCAATCGCCCCTTCAGGTAACGATTCTAACCAATCTTTGGCTTCTCCCTTTAAAGTCCAGGGAAATAACATGAGATATATCTGTTCATCCTCCACTTCTCGGATTTTAAATAGAGTACAGATCCTATTAAAGGTACGAAGATGTTCGTTTGGATTTTCCTTCATCGCACCACTAAATTGGCATTGATTAGTTACCATGTGTAGGATTTGTCCTTTAATTTCATAATCTGGCGCATTAATGTCTGGTTGAGTAATTGCGTGACCTTGGCCAGTGCGTTTAGCTCTCATTCGGTCTTCCATACTTAGAGGTTCCAGATTTTTCATGATTGATTTGTTGAATCTGAATCACTAAGGGATTCTGATTTAATGGTTTGTTCCTTGACAATCTCTGTTTGAATGTTTGGTGGTTCCGGAGGAAAGATTAATGGTTCAGGATCTCTGAATTGTCCCTGAATATCCTCCGGATTCTCAATTGTGAGGTCGGGTTCAAAAAATAGATTATCAGAAATTTGAATTGGAGTACTTGGTCGACTGGATGACAATTCTAAAGAAAAATCAACGGCGACAATATTGGCTAGATGTCTTGATCGAGTTACAGGTGGTGAACGTTTTGCTCGGTGCATTCACTGAATATCCTATTAGTTATAAAAGATAAAAATTATATAAGTTATCAAATTAATAGACTTTTCTGATTTTGCCCACGTTTCGAATAGCCAATAGATGCAGCAGGTAGCCAGGACCCTTTAAATCGGAAGCCCACAACTCGCCACTAACAAATCTAACTATTACTACGAACCAGAAAATTTTGGATGTCTATCAATTTAACCGCTTAAAATAATTTTTCGTCGAAGTTTAAAGAAATTTTAGAGAAGAAATAGAAAATTCTATGTCCTAAAAACGAGATCGTTGAGAAATAAGAAAGAAAAAGAGTGCGTCGGAAAACGTCGATAAATAAAAGGTCGAAAAATAATAAAAAGAACGTAGCGCGTCGAAACTTAAAAGTCTAAAAACTAAAAATTAAAAGTTACGTCTAAAGGTATTAAAGCTTAAAGGAATTCTAAATCCAAAACCGCAATAACTTAAAAAGTACTAAAAACTTAAAACGGCGTCACAAAATTCTAAAGCACCTATATCTTAGTCTAAAAAAAAGCACTTAAGGGATTTTACGGCAAAGCCTAAAAATCTAGAAATAAAAATAAATATGGCAAAATACTAATCTTAAAACTAATTACGAATAAAAAATACAAATATTATGAATTAACAATTAAAAAGATACAAAATATAAAAATAAAACTTAAAGTTATAAAAATACAATTTTTTATAAAAATATTATTTTTATATTATTTATTTTATAAAAGTATTAATTTATATATTTAATAAAACAAATTTTAACTTAAAATACAAATTAATTAAAAACTAAAACTAAATTATTATAATAAATAACCCTAATTAGGGTTTAATAATAATAATAATAATTAATACTCCGTAATTAATGCAGAAATAGGTCAAATATGGCGTGTCAAACAAGGCCATGCGGTCGCATGGATATCGCGTTATATTTTTATGCGATCGCATGGGTCAGGGTTCCAGGCCAGAATATGGGCTGCTACAGTACCAGGCCGAGTAATTTTGTAATTTTTTTTTTCTGTTTTTAATTTTCTGTTTTATAATTATATAAAGTATTTATATAAAATAAATAAAAACTTATATTTTTACAAACTAAAATAGAAATAGAAATATTTTATAATTTTATATATTTTAAACAAACTCTTATATATATATATATATATATATATATATATATATATATATATATATATATATATATATTTTGTTTTTCTTTTTATATTTTTGTATTTTTAAAACGTATTTTTACAAAAGTAAATTAAAAATCTTTTTTTTATATAGCGTTGCGCTTTCGGCGTTTAAGCGTTCCCGGCAGCGGTGCCAAAAATAATTGATGTGCGTAGAGGTGTATACGAAATAGTTATATATTTGTTATGAAATACTATTAAATACGATACAATTTTACACATGTTATTTATTTATTTATAGAGTGGATATACCTAAACCTTGCTACAACACTTATAGGAAGTGTACCTAATCATACAGTAGTGTAGTTTTTAGTAAGTCCGGTTCGTTCCACAGGGAGCTAGCCAAGTTTAACGCTATATTTTTTTAAACTATATTTATATATAAATATGTATATAGGTAGTATTATAATTGTAAAAGGGGGTTTTTACCGTTTAATGACCGGTTTGTCGATTTTAAAACTTTAGTCGCAGTTAAAACCAAATGTAAAATATTAAAAATAAATATAAATTAATTAAAAGCATAAAGTAAATGACGATAATAAAAGTGCGATAAATTAAAATGCGATAAATAAAATGACAATAAATAAAATTGCGATAATTAAAAAGTACGATAATTAAAAGTGCAATTAAATAAAATGACAGTAAATAAAAATGTGATGAAATATGAAATAAAGGAATTATGCTTATTTAAACTTTCCGTAATCATGATGTTTGACGTATTGATTTTAGTTTATTACCATGGGTTAATTGTCCTTTGTCCTGGATTATTCGATATATCCATCTGGTTTTTGTCCATAATAGTCCATCAGTCATAAATATAAAGTGCGAGTGTCCTCGTCAAATTATCCTTATATCCGAAGTTAAATATTCCAACTAATTGGGGACTTAAACTATAATTATACCAATTTTCCTTGTATATAATTCACCCCTGTTTTAATAAGTCCATTGACTATTAATCCATTCCCGTGTCCGGTTAAATGAACGATTATTAGTACTTATAAATATCCCGCCCATCGTGTCCGATCGAGTGTATGTGGTTATTTATAGGCACGTCCAATTGTAAATCTTTATATTAAATTAATGAACTATCATTCAATCAAACAAATATAAAGCCCATTAATAGCCCATAGTCTAATTTCCATAAGTGTCGTTCTTTTGTCCAAACCCCAATTATGGTTCAAAGCCCAATTACCCCGTCTTTAATATTTTAGCCCAACATCACGATTACTTCAATTTAAATAAGCATAATAATAACTTAGCTACGAGACATTAATTTAAAAAGGTTGAACATAACTTACAATGATTAATAATAGCGTAGCGTTACACTGACAGAATTTCGACTTACACACTTACAACATTTGTTAACATACCCTTATTATTATTAATCTTAAATTAAAATTATATATATATATATATATATATATATATATATATATATATATATATATATATATATATATATATATATATATATATATATATATATATATTATATATATATATATCTGTGAGAGATAGAGAGTAGAGAAAGATGTAAAACATTCGTCCGAAATTGTTGAAAATTATAGATGTGGCCAGGTATCTGCTGCCATGCGATCGCATGGCATTTGTGCCTTCTGGTCATGCGATCGCATGGCCTGGGAATCCAGCTCACAAATGTTTGTTTGCTAGTTTGCCGACGGTTTTATATATAATATAATATAATATATATATATATATATATATATATATATATATATATATATATATATATATATATATATATATATATATATATATATATATAATTTTAAGAATTAATTATATATTATATTATATTCATGTGCATAGTTGACTTGTAATTTTTAGTCCGTTGCGTCGAGCGTTGAGAGTTGACTCTGGTCCCGGTTCCGGATTTTCGAACATCCTTTCGTACTATTTAATATCTTGTACTTTGCGGTTTGTGGCTTGTACTCTTGTAACTTTTAGACGTTTCTCATCAATAATTTGAACCTCTTGGATTGTACTTTGTACTTTTAAGCTTTTTGGTTGTTTGCGTCTTCAATTCGTCGAATCTGTCTTTTGTCTTCACCTTTTATTATTTAAACGAATATCACTTGTAAATAGAACATTTGCAACTAAAAGCTTGTCTTTCTTGAGGGATAATGCTATGAAATATATGTTCGTTTTTAGCATTATCACATCGTCAGGAGGTTCTAGGTCTAACCAAATATGTAAGATGATGAAAGACGAAAATACTCCTGAAAATATAATAATAAGATGAACAGTACTAGTCATGTTCTCTATTGATATATTATAAATATTATAAAGCGCATGAAAAAATGTCAAACTTTGTAAATCATTTACTCCGTATAACATTTCACATGTTTTTATTTTACAGAGGGGCGGAAGATAAGTTACTCTAGAGGAGGAGTTCGCCTTTTAAAAAAAAAAAAATTATACTGAAGTTTTATTTATTAGAAAATCAGGTTTTTATAACTTACCCCTCCCGTCACTAATTTATCTCTTCTATGGTCAGGTTTAAGTTCCGCCATTAACCTTACGGATTATTCTTAGTAATTTTCTGTTGTATTTTAATTGTCTTTATTATTATTATTATTATTATTATTATTATTACTAGCTTAAGGCCTGCGAATTCGCAGAGCTTTTTTATGGGTCAAATTGAAATTAAATTTAATCAAGTAATAGGATTTTATATAGTATTTGAACGGTTGATTGGAAAGAAAAAATAATAGAATAATGATCTATTAATGTTTTTGAAAAAACCAATAAAAACAATGTAACCCATAATAATACTAAAAGCTATACATTCATCTTAAACTTTAAGTCTGGTTTCTCACAGCTTATTCTAGGATTTCAGTCTCTTAATGTATTGATGAATTGTAAAGATAATGAAAGACGTTATATTTGCATATGGTTCAATGTAACAACACGTAATTTATCTGTCTGCAATGTGTGAATAAACAATAAGTTTCGACAAACATTAATAAATAAGTAGTTATCATGTGTAATTTATCAAGTATTTGTATAAGACGTCACATTATGATTGAAGAAAGGAAATGATTTAAATGGTTAAAATCCTCGAATTCGCGAAACTTTTCAAAAAAATTGTTCATGTAAAGTAATACATTTACATAAAAATATGTACTTTATCTTTTATTAATTACACTATAATATATCGTACAATTTTATACATAAGGAATTCAAATATGAGAACCAATATATTAACAAATACCGGTATGTTTGACTGTTGTAATAATATTTGTTACCTTGCTAGCTTGTCAAATGAAGCCAAATATTCCATCAATCGTCCATGTCATGTTTATGCTTTGAGTTCTTGGGAATTTTAATCTACATGCTACATATCCATATCCATAATACATAAAAAGGTAAACTATATTCGGTGATGCATTGAGATACGTTACAGTCAGCTGTAATGGGGCAAACAAATTCCAAACTTGACCAACTCTTTGGATACATAGAACTTGATATTCATGTATTCATAAATAAAATTCATAACATCAAACCTAAAACAAACATTCCGAGAATCAGATAAAATTATTGTATCATGACAGATTTCCTAAAAGTAATGAAACAATTATATAAAGATTAAAGAGTAGAAGATTGAGCAAATACCTTTGTTATGAAAAGCCTCTATGCACGATATTCAAACCATTTATAATTTGACCCATAACCCATCGTGTCTGACCTACCCATTTTGAAACTTCAACTGTGAAATGTAACAAACTATACCTAACTGAAAACAACCCGCTTTTCCTACTTAAACCTGAAAATTAACCAATAAAGAATAAAAGGATTAGCGTATTTACATATTTAAGTGCATAAAACAAACCGTTTTTCCTATTTATGTTTTTGCTAATGATCACAAGCACATAAAAACACACATCTAATAACCTTATCTAATAACCTTCCTAAATGTATTTACAAATTTAAGTGCAAATTGAAATAAAAGAAGACTCCTGATTAATTATCAGTGCATAATAAAAAAAAAGAGCTATCTTTTAATCGTGATAGATAAAATTCCTCACTACTTTAACATTTTAGAATGTCACAATCTGAAATTTAACAAACATGGATGCAATGGTTGTTTAGACATAACGCATAAGTTCTATTAAGTACTCTATTAGCTTACTTTGTTGCAAAAAAGATCATTTAGGTAGTCGGGCATTCCAACACAATTTTCAGAAGAGTAGGAATCTTGTTTACTATCAAGAGGCTTCTACATGTGATGACCCGTCCAAAACCATTATTTACGGATCATCAACAACAAGTTCATTACACGGTATAATACTACATGCTGTTTTAGAACAAGTTTTGCATTCATGGAAAGATAACGTTTTTACCAACGTCAAATATTTTACAAAGGCAACATGCTTCTACTAATAGAAAGCATTAACAAAAGTACGTGACACTAAGGTCATTACAAAACCATGGTTCGAAAACAACATAAGTAGTGAATGTAAAAATAAAAGTCCATGCTTGAGACATCTCTAACAATGCAGCGGAAGTCTAACACATCGAGTCTATAACAGCGGAAGCAATTTCATCTAAGCACCTGAGAAATAACATGTTTAAAAACGTCAACACGAATGTTGGTGAGCTATAGTTTTATTGTAAACAATAATGTAATGTAGACCACGAGATTTCGTATTCAAAACAGTATGAAAAAGTATATGCTTAACCGTGGCTACTTGGTAACTAACTTAACGTAAAATAATATATCACCCCCTAAAAGTACACTTAGCGAGTGCGTTAAAACAGACAAATTATTAAACACCCGTTAAATACTAGCGCGACTAGCCCGAGTGGGGATATCAAACCCTATGGATCCATATCTAAGATTCGCGTTCACCGGTTCATAAACCAATGACTAAACATTGCCGAGCTAAGGGGAATCTTTGTGCCGTTATGTCACCCACACATATATAAAGTTAAAGTACTCGTGTCTAGTATGTAAAACATAAAAAGCGCATGTATTCTCAGTCCCAAAAATGGTTAAAGTAAAAAGGGAGCTATAACTCACAGTGAATGTGCGGTAAAATCGATATGAAAACGTAAGCAAGTAGTAAGTCGGTCCAAACAAGTAAGTTGGTCGATCCAAAAGGTCCTCAACCTAAGTCAATGGTTGTTAAGTCAGTAAATCGTGACAAAAGGTTTAAAAGTACGTAAGTTAAGTCTTAAGCATCATCATTATCATCGTTATCATCGTCATCATACGTAAAAGATAAAGTAAGGTTTTCAATCAAGAATAGAGATCGAAACAAAGGGCTGACTTCGGACAGCCGCTACGACCTCTATACAAACTGAAATGACGCGCAGCCAGTAGCCAAGGCTCCATTTGAGAGTCCTCTTACCGCTGTCCAATTTCAGATCCTAACTCGATGTCGTTTGACTGTGGCGATGGTTCAAGCGCGAGTAGGTCAGAAATTTCAGCACGTCGTTACGAAGGCGTAGTGATTTTCGAAAGGCTATAAATCCTAAACCGTATATCCAATTTAGGCGAGTCTTAAACCAAAAGTCATCTAATCAAACCGAACTATCTGGAAATCAACTTTCCAGAAGCCCCGGGAGTCTGATCAGACACTGAAAAATAGAAACAAGTGCTCCGGTGGGTTTCTTGGTGCTTGATGCTTATCACGGTTCTCATCCTTGATGCGTATAAGCCTCAAGTATACAACTCTTTGATGTTTTAGCATCATTATGACCAATTTTTAACCATAAACACACAACTAAAAGTAAAAGCTAACTTTCTATAAGTTTTGAACATCAAAGTTGTATCTTTATTGTATAAACACAATAAAGCTTCAACCTTTGTCCTTTTGATACAAGTTTATGCATCTTCATCATATGAGATGATGAAGACTTAATTTTTATCACCATAAAAATCATAGAAAGGTTCCAAGTAAGTGAGATCTACAATAATAACTTAGATCTCAAGTGTTAAGAAACCCTAAGCTAGAAAGCTTGGATTTTTACAAGATTAATGAGACCATAAACTAGAAAGCTAAGATCTAGTAAAAGTAATGAGATCATAAGCTAAAAAGCTTAGATCTAAACAAAATAATGAAACCCTAAGCTAGAAAGCTTGGATCTTTAATGTTCTTGAAGATCTTTAAAGCAAAAAGTTAGATCTTCAAGTTTCATGAAGATCATAAACACAAGTTTGGATCTTTTAACAAAATAAAGTGATCTTAAGCTTTAAAACTTAGATTCAACAAAGTAATGAAGATTCAAAGATAAAAGCTTGAATCTTTCATGTTCTTGAAGGATTCAAATCAAAGTTTGAATCTACAAGATATAACAAGATCAAAAAGCTAAAAAGCTTGATCTCATGATGATGATGATGATGTCATGATTAAGAAGAAAAAGAGAAGAAGAAGAAATTCAAGAACTTACAATTCTTAAGCTTTTAGTGTGAGAAATACTAGAGAGACAATTAGAGAGAAAGTGTGTGTGAAATGAGAATGAAATGAAGTGTGAAATGAAGAATCAAGCTTGAATTTATAGTTGTGGTGGGGGTAGTGGTGGCCGATGGTTTGGGGGGGACAAGGGGGAAACCATTTTGCTTTTGCATGGTGGTAGTACAAAGGTGGTGCTTGTATGTTGGGATCCCATGCAACAAAGTGTAGGAATGGTACAAAAGTGTGCTTAAATGTTGGCTTATCTTAATAGGTTTTTGTTTTATATCTTAATGGGTCAAAAATTCATTACAATTGGGCTAACTTAAAAGTCCATTAGCTATAGTAGGGTTAGCCTTAGTCCATTAAGGTAAAAAGTCCATTAAGACTAACTAGTGTGCATTAGTCAAACACTAAGCGTAATTAAGCAACCAATAAGTCAAGTAATTGTCATTAGAAAATAACAATTAGTATTACGTAGTCATAATATTCCAATTATGATAAAAGTTTAACGTGTACAAAGTACATAGCTCGTTTTAAACAACAAGTGACACTAATGGTCGTGATAATGCTAAAAACGAACATATATTTCATAGCATTATCCCTCAAGAAAGATAAGCTTTTAGTTGCAATTGTTAATTTACAAGTGATATTCGTTTAAATAATAAAAGGTGAAGACAAAAGACAGATTCGACGAATTGAAGACGCAAACGACCAAAAAGCTAAAAAGTACCAAGTACAATCAAAGTGGTTCAAATTATTGGTGAGAAACGTCTCAAAATTACAAAAGTACAAGACGCAAAACGCAAAATACAAGATATTAAATTGTACGAAAGGACGTTCGAAAATCCGGAACCGGGACCAAAGTCAACTCTCAACGCTCGACGCAACGGACTAAAAATTACAAGTCAACTATGCACATGAATATAATATAATATATAATTAATTCTTAAAATTATATATATTATATTATATTTATAAAACCGTCGGCAAGAAGAAACAAACTCATGTGAGCTGGAAAAAGAGGCCATGCGATCGCATGGCCTGGCAGTTATAATACCATGCGATCGCATGGTGAACAGTAGCTGGCCACACTCCTATAAATTTCGCAGTTTGGTGATCAACTTAACACATCTTTTTCCTTTTCATATCTCACTCGTATTATATATATATATATATATATATATATATATATATATATATATATATATTATAATTTTAATTTTAATTTAAATTTTAATAATAAGGGTATGTTAGCGAATGTTGTAAGGGTATAAGTCGAAATTCTGTCCGTGTAACGCTACGCTATTATTAATCATTGTAAGTTATGTTCAACCTTTTTAAATTAATTTCTCGTAGCTAAGTTATTATTATGCTTATTTAATGCCGAAGTAATCGTGATGTTGGGCTAAATATTAAAATTGGGTAATTGGACTTTGTACCATAATTGGGGTTTGGACAAAAGAACGACACTTGTGGAAATTAGACTATGGGCTATTAATGGGTTTTATATTAACTTAACGATACCTTGTTAATTTAATATAAAGGTTATAATTTGACATATTTATATATAACCACATACGCTTAATCGGATACGGTGGGCGGGATATCTATAAATACCAATAATTGTTCATTTTACCGGACACGGGATTGGATTAATAGTTAATGGATTAGTTAAAACAGGGGTGGATTACATTCAAGGGTAATTGGTGTAATTGTTAACAAAGTATTAAAACCTTGGTTTACACGCAGTCGATAACCTGGTGTATTCATTAAACAAAGTAATAAGACCTTGTTACAATTCGAATCCCTAATTAGTTGGAATATTTGACTTCGGGAATAAGAATAATTTAACGAAGACTTCCGCATTTTATGATTATGACTGATGGACTATTATGGACAAATCCGTATGGACATATTGAATAATCCAGGACAAAGGACAATTAACCCATGGTAATAAACTAAAATCAACACGTCAAACATCATGATTACGGAAGTTTAAATACGCATAATTCCTTTATTTCATATTTAATTGCACTTTTAATTATCGCACTTTTATTTACTGTCATTTTATTTAATTGCACTTTTAATTATCGTACTTTTTAATTATCGCAATTTTATTAATCTTACTTTCATTTATCACAATTTCATTATTATCTTTTACTTTACGCTTTAAATTAAGTTATATTTATTTTTAATATTTTACATTAGGTTTTAACTGTGACTAAAGTTTTAAAATCGACAAACCGGTCATTAAACGGTAAAAAACCCCCTTTTTATAATAATAATATTACTTATATTTTAACGCCATAAAAAGGAAAGAAATAATTTTTTTTTTAAAAATTAAGTGCCTGCCCAGACACAGGCATTTGCCGCGGCGCGGCTTCATTGGTCGCGGCGCGACATATAAAGAAATTTCTGACACTTCTTAACAGTCATTCTGTTACCAAAACAAGACCAATGCCACGGCGCGGCACCATTTGTCGCGGCGCGACGTTACACGGGGGCTGAAACTGTCCTGCAACTTAAAAACAAAACCATAAACTCTAACAGTTCAACATCCAAAACCCATTATAACAACACAATACATAACCAAACTTAGTTAAATCAGTTTCTTACACCGTTAAACATCACGAAGATCTTTTAAATCATGTAAACGTGTTTACACATTTCAAATTCATCATTTGGTCCCGAAAGCTTAAAGATAACATAAATGACAAACACAAAAGACTCGGTGTTGATAAGCGGTACCAATAGAGCTTGATTCAAAAAGAGACTTGCATTACCACTTACTCTAATGCCAATGCTCCGCTGCGCTCAAATGAGTTCTTTACCTTCTCGATGTCCCTTCATTCCTAAAACATGAAACAACACGGGGGTAAGCTTTTACACTTAGTGAGTTATAGGCGAATAATATAGCATAATACATTGGGCATAACAATCACATTACTTGTCTTTCAACCTAACGGTTGCTTACTTACTTTCGGATCCGACTCTTACTTACCATAGACATAACTTACTAGGCCGACCCTAGTAATCATGTCGAAGCTAACCATAGGCATACTCTTATGCCTAAGCTACTTTAATCACATTTCAATAATACATATACACATAGACACCCAAAGTGTCTAAGCTAAACCATCCATAGACAAGATTACTAGCAATGTAATAATCTTACCTAAGCTAAACATCTACCATAGATACAATTATTAGGTGAACCTAATAATTCAATCTAAGCTACTCGACTAGTGCACTTTATCGTTACTCTCTTGCACGGATGCAAATCCGAGAACACTAAGCCACTCTTGACCCGCCCATTTTACCCCCTATAAACTCACCTTGATTTAATGAAGTCCCTTGGTCACTTGAAACTCCCTTGCTTTGATTAGCATCTATACATGAGCTAATCTCATCAATATCATAACTCAACAAAATTACAACTTCACAGGCTTTCAATACATTCATATACTTACACATTGACTTAACCCCCTAATTACTCCAATATACACATGAACATTTACATACATAGCATTTCAATCTTACCTTTTCCGATATAACAACATTATCATGCCAACATCATCCCTTTAATCACACAATTCTCTAGTTCATCTCTTATATTCATAACATGCAATTCTTTCAAAATATCTCATTAAACATCAAGTGTGCATAAACCCGTTTCTATTACTAGCAACCCTAAATCATCAATTATCCAAATTTCATTACTTACAACAATAACAACAATTCATGTATAAACTTTCTTCTTCACAACTTTCAACTAAAGCACATAAACATTTCATTGAGACATTTCATCAAACACCTAGTGTGCATAACTTGATTCTAGGCTAGAACATCATCAAATTCACCATATTCATACCATACATTCACAACGCAAGTTCATACATGAACTTACTTCCAAAATCACTAACAAATTCGTTTTCAATCATTCAAGTGTGCACATTTTCAACATACAACAACTTTTAAGCTTAAGATTCATCACAAACACCCAATATTAGTGATACATAGATACAAAAGTTCATACCTTGCCTTTAAGAGTTCAAGAACCCTAATTGTGCACAAAGAAGAGAAATTTGAAGAATCAAGACTTGCTAGGATGATTAGAGTGCCTTAGATTTCACTAATTTATAATTGCATGAACACAATTTCATCAATTGATGAATTCTTCTTCTCCTTCTTGCTAGTATCGACACACACACACACATACACACACAAGCTCACTGTGTTTTTTTGCAATCTCAATTAAAATTCTGCATTTTTTTACTTCTTTTATTAAATCATCTTTGCTAAAATTGCACTTTCTACCCTCCCCACCAAAACTCTATTAAGGGAAGTCCCTAATTCTAACTTTGCACTTCTAGTCCCTTCCAACTTAACTAACTAACATTAACTACAATCCCTTTATTTATACAAAATCATACCATACATATATTTAATAATAAAATTACATAAAATAATACCTTAATTAATTGGGATGTTACAACTCTCCCCCTCTTAGATTGTTCACGTCCTCGCGAACCATTCTTGATGCAATGATGGAAAATACTTCATAAGCCATTCTTCGGGTTCCCACGTACATTCGGAACCCTTTCTAAATTGCCATAAAACTTTCAATAACATTACCGACTTATTTCTCAATTGCTTAACCTTTTGATCCAAAATCCTTATTGGCTTTTCCGCATATCTTAACTTATCATCAACCTCAATCTCGTTCAATGGGACATAAGTTGATTCATCCGCCAAACACTTTCTCAATTGTGACACGTGAAATGTGTCATGTATATTACTCAATTCATCGGGCAAGGCCAAACGATAGGCTACCTTCCCGACTTTCGCCACTATTTCAAATGGTCCCACAAACCTTGGACCCAATTTTTCCCTTTTCCTAAAATGAATAATACCCTTCCATGGGGAAACTTTTAGCATTACCTTATCACCTACTTGAAATTCTATCGGCTTCCTCCTTTTATCTACATAAGACTTTTGTCGATCTTGTGCCGCCTTCATTCTTTCACGAATTTGATCTATCATTTCGGTGGTTTGTTGTACTATTTCCGTGTTTCCTAATTCCCTTTGACCCACTTCACCCGAACATATTGGGGTTCTACATCTTCTTCCATACAACATCTCATAAGGCGCCATTCCAATTGTAGAATGATAACTATTATTGTATGAAAATTTAACTAAAGGTAGGTGAGTATCCCAACTACCACCAAAATCAATGACGCATGCCCTTAACATATCCTCAAGAGTTTGTATAGTTCGCTCACTTTGACCATCCGTTTGTGGGTGAAATGCGGTACTCACATGCAACTTAGTACCCATCTCTTCTTGAAGCTTTCTCCAATATCGTGAGGTGAATCGAGTGTCACGGTTCGAAACAATGGAAACCGGCACTCCATGCCTTGCAACAACCTCTTTCATATACAATTTAGACATTACTTCCGACGATGAAGCTTCTCTTATTGCCAAAAATAACGCACTCTTAGTTAATCTATCAACAATAACCCAAATGGCATCGTGTTATCGAGGGGTCTTAGGCAACTTAGTCACTAAATCCATTGTAATATGTTCCCATTTCCAAACCGGTACTTCTAATGGTTGTAATTTACCATATGGCATTTGATGATCGGCTTTCACTTGAAGGCAAGTAAGACATTTATGAACATACTTTACTATATCTCTCTTCATTCCCGGCCACCAATAGTCTTTCCTTAGATCTCTATACATTTTTGTAGCACCGGGGTGAATCGAATACTTAGATTTGTGAGCTAAGTCAAGGAGCTCACTTCTAACACCGCTTTGTAAAGGTAACCAAATTTTTCCATATCTAAGCCTTAGACCACGAGAATCTACCACAAAATCACCAACTTGCCCCTTGATCCTTTCTTTTCTCACGAACAAACCCGGAGCTCCCCAAGGTGAACTACTAGGACGTATGAAACCCTTATCTATCAAATCTTGTAGTTGAGTCATCATTTCCCTCATTTTCGACGGAGCTAATCGATAAGGTGCTTTGGCAATTGGCGTGGCTTCGGGAATCAAATCTATTCTAAACTCTATCTCTCGTTCGGGAGGTACACCGGGCAACTCATTCGGAAACACATCCGGGAACTCATTAACTATCGGTACATCACTTATTTCATCAACCTTCTTCGAATTATCAACCACATATGCCAAAAATGCACAACACCCATGGGATAAAAATCTTTTAGCTCTAGCATACGTGCATATAGGAATAGCATGCCTAGCCCGTTCCCCGTAAATCCATATAACCTTCCCACTTGGTGATTGAACTAATACAATTTTCTTACGACACAAAATTATCCCTTCATTGTCATCTAAACAATCCATACCCACAATTACTTGAAATTCTCCCATATGCATGGGTATTAAATCTATAACAAACTTTTCATCATCCAAAATAATTTCACATCCCTTAATGATACTGTACACCATGACGGTTTTATTATCCGCTATCTCAACCTCTAAAGGATGCTCTAACATACTTGGGGTCATGTGAAAATGTTTACAAAAAGAATAAGAAACAAACGACCGCGTAGCACCGGAATCAAACAAAACATGCGCAGGTAAAGAGTTTACAATAAAGGTACCTGACACCACATTTTGGGACTCCTTCACTTCAAGTGCGGTAATCTGATGAGCTCGGGCTCTTGGTCGGCTATCACTAGTCTTCGGTTCCGTCTTAACCTCCTTCTTAACACTACCACTAGCTAAATCCTTCTTATACTCCAGACATTCGGCTTGAAAGTGACCATTTTCAAAACAATAATAACACTGTTTACCCTTCTTAGGACATTCAGCGGCCCTATGGCCCGGCTTCTCACATGAATAACAATCGGTAGTTCCCGCTTTACACTCACCCGCATGATTCTTACCACACCTATTACACGACTTCACTTCTTTACCACCATTCTTTCCCGACATGAAACCCCTTTTTGACTTGTGCGGGGACTCAGAATTAAACTTACCTTTCTTCGGGCTCATACTTTGCGTTGACTTTGAATCTTGCTCTAACTTTCATTTAAATGCGGCTTTCTTCATAAGTTCATGTTCTCTCACAAGAGCCCTATTCATCATCTCGGCTAAGGTCTTATACGTACCCTTATCAATGAACTCACTTATTTCGGGGTTTAGTTTCTCATGATAGTGATCCATCATCAACTTAGGGCTTGTCACAAAGTCCGGGCAAAACCGGGACTTATCATTAAACTCGGCATTAAACTCGGTCACCGATTTACTTCCATGCTCGATATTCATGAATTCGGATTTCAACCTACTAACTTCGGCGGGTGGAGCAAATTGAGTCATAAATATTTCACGAAACTTGTCCCACGAAAAACTTGTAGCTACGTCTCGCCCATGAGACTTAACTATGAAATTCCACCATTCATAACCACTTCCTTTCATTTGATGAGCCGCGTAAATTACCTTTAAGTGCTCGGGGCATTCACATAACATAAAAGTTTCTTCTATCTCATCAATCCACCTTTGACTAACAATCAGATCAACTTTACCATGAAACTCTGGTGGATGACAATTTGCAAAGTTTTTGTACTCAAAACGATCATCTTTTCTTCTCGTGGCTTCTACTTCTTCCTGTCTTACCCCACTTCCCCCTTCGCCTCTTAAGGTAGGATTATTAGTCATGAGAGTTTTTAAATTTTCATCCAATTGATCATTTATCAACGTCTTTATCTTTTCTAAGAGGGTTGGGGTGTATCGTATCAAAGCTTGTCCTATTTTTCCCGAGATATCATTTGGCATAGTAACCTCATCTGATTCATTTTGTGAGCCTTCAATAGACTCCATTGATGGGGTGTGGACGTACTCATCATCCTCATCATTACCTCTGTTTGGGGATACGATAGCCATTCTGAAATAAAACACCCAACTCATTAGTTCAAATACCTGCATCATTATTTATCATAACCAAGCAAACCGAAAGAATTCCTAACTCAATTCACCATGACCATAGTAGACGTTCATGCGTACTAAAATGAAGTAATGACAATGGCCTGTTGTCATTACACCATCTTGTTACGCATTTAATCCATTATGACCCATGGCTAATGAGTATTAAACTCCTTACTTAAATCAACCATGATCTTAGCATTACACTACAAGTCTCGTCAACGACTCTATCCTATGGAGCATGGCACAATCATTTGACCTTAACATTCATGCAAGTTCTAAACCACTTACCCTTTAACAACAATGGTTTAAGCCTAGATAACCCCTATCGTGGGTTATCCAAGTCCCTTAAACCATAGCTCTGATACCAACTTTTAAAGCCATAAAAAGGAAAGAATTTTTTTTTTTTTTAAATTAAGTGCCTGCCCAGACACAGGCATTTGCCGCGGCGCGGCTTCATTGGTCGCGGCGCGACATATAAAGAAATTTCTGACACTTCTTAACAGTCATTCTGTTACCAAAACAAGACCAATGCCGCAGCGCGGCACCATTTGTCGCGGCGCGACGTTACACGGGGGCTGAAACTGTCCTGCAACTTAAAAACAAAACCATAAACTCTAACAATTCAACATCCAAAACCCATTATAACAACACAATACATAACCAAACTTAGTTAAATCAGTTTCGTACACCGTTAAACATCACGAAGATCTTTTAAATCATGTAAACGTGTTTACACATTTCAAATTCATCATTTGGTCCCGAAAGCTTAAAGACAACATAAATGACAAACACAAAAGACTCGGTGTTGATAAGCGGTACCAATAGAGCTTGATTCAAAAAGAGACTTGCATTACCACTTACTCTAATGCCAATGCTCCGCTACGCTCAAATGGGTTCTTTACCTTCTCGATGTCCCTTCATTCCTAAAACATGAAACAACACGGGGGTAAGCTTTTACACCTAGTGAGTTATAGGCGAATAATATAGCATAATACATTGGGCATAACAATCACATTACTTGTCTTTCAACCTAACGGTTGCTTACTTACTTTCAGATCCGACTCTTACTTACCATAGACATAACTTACTAGGTCGACCCTAGTAATCATGTCTAAGCTAACCATAGGCATACTCTTATACCTAAGCTACTTTAATCACATTTCAATAATACATATACACATAGACACCCAAAATGTCTAAGCTAAACCATCCATAGACAAGATTACTAGCAATGTAATAATCTTACCTAAGCTAAACATCAACCATAGATACAATTATTAGGTGAACCTAATAATTCTATCTAAGCTACTCGACTAGTGTACTTAGTCGTTACTCTCTTGCACGGATGCAATTCGAGAACACTAAGCCACTCTTGACCCGCCCATTTTACCCCCTATAAACTCACCTTGAATTAATGAAGTCCCTTGGTCACTTGAAACTCCCTTGCTTTGATTAGCACCTATACATGAGCTAATCTCATCAATATCATAACTCAACAAAATTACAACTTCACAAGCTTTCAATACATTCATATACTTACACACTGACTTAACCCCCTAATTACTCCAATATACACATGAACATTTACATACATAGCATTTCAATCTTACCTTTTCCGATATAACAACATTATCATGCCAACATCATCCCTTTAATCACACAATTCTCTAGTTCATCTCTTATATTCATAACATGCAATTCTTTCAAAATATCTCATTAAACATCAAGTGTGCATAAACCCGTTTCTATTACTAGCAACCCTAAATCATCGATTATCCAAATTTCATTACTTACAACAATAACAACAATTCATGTATAAACTTTCTTCTTCACAACTTTCAACTAAAGCACATAAACATTTCATTGAGACATTTCATCAAACACCTAGTGTGCATAACTTGATTCTAGGCTAGAACATCATCAAATTCACCATATTCATACCATACATTCACAATGCAAGTTCATACATGAACTTACTTCCAAAATCACTAACAAATTCGTTTTCAATCATTCAAGTGTGCACATTTTCAACATACAACAACTTTTAAGCTTAAGATTCATCACAAACACCCAATATTAGTGATACATAGATACAAAAGTTCATACCTTGCCTTTAAGAGTTCAAGAACCCTAATTGTGCACAAAGAAGAGAAATTTGAAGAATCAAGACTTGCTAGGATGATTAGAGTGCCTTAGATTTCACTAATTTATAATTGCATGAACACAATTTCATCAATTGATGAATTCTTCTTCTCCTTCTTGCTAGTATCGACACACACACACATACACACACAAGCTCACTGTGTTTTTTTGCAATCTCAATTAAAATTCTGCATTTTTTTACTTCTTTTATTAAATCATCTTTGCTAAAATTTCACTTTCTACCCTCCCCACCAAAACTCTATTAAGGGAAGTCCCTAATTCTAACTTTGCACTTCTAGTCCCTTCCAACTTAACTAACTAACATTAACTACAATCCCTTTATTTATACAAAATCATACCATACATATATTTAATAATAAAATTACATAAAATAATACCTTAATTAATTGGGATGTTACATATATATATATATATATATATATATATATATATATATATATATATATATATATATATATATATATATTTATACAAATATAGTTTTTAAAAATATAGCGTTAAACTTGGCTAAGATCCCTATGGAACTAACCGGACTTACTAAAAACTACACTACTGTACGATTAGGTACACCGCCTTTAAGTGTTGTAGCAAGGTTTAGGTATATCCACTCTATAAATAAATAAATAACTTGTGTAAAATTGTATCGTATTTAATAGTATTTTGTAGTAAAAATATAACTATTTTGTATACACCTCTATGCACATCAAGTATTTTGGCGCCGCTGCCGGGGAATCTGCTTAAACGCCGGAAGCGAAACGCTATCTATATTAAAAAAAAAAAGATTTTTAGTTTTCTTTTGTAAAAATACGTTTTGATTATTAAAAATACAAAAATCTAAAAAGAAAAATAAAGTATATTTTTCTAAGAGTTGTTTAAAATACATAAATTATAAAGTATTTTTATTTCTATTTTAGTTTTTAAAATTTAAGTTTTTATTTATTTTATATATGAAGGTATTTCGTATGCCCGAGAGACATATTAAATTAATGTGGCTACTATGTTATGATCCAAGTCAGGTCATACCCAATAACAAGCTTACCAACACGTTATTAGTATTTGATTTTAACGATTGAATCATTGATTAAATACGCGACATTTGAATTTTAAGGAAAAGGTTTCTTAAATAACATTACTTGATATGTTTATATAAGTTATGGAATAACTTATATAACAAGGATTTAATTATTTATAGGTTAAATAATTTATTAAGTTATGTTACATTTTATAAAATTGGTTTTATAAAATATACATAACAAATAATATACAAGTTTATAAAATGTGTTTTATAAAATCATGTTTTATCAAAAGGAAAACTGATTTTATAAATTCAGTTTTTTTATGAGTATATTATAACATGTTCAAATGTTAGTGGCATGGGGAGTTCAAGTGCATGCAAAAGATTCTTCATTGAAGGCCACATATGTAGTGACCCAAAATTTTCCATGTTTATATATATTAATTGAGATTGATATTTACATGATTAAATGTTTCCAACATGTTAAGCAATCAAACTTGTTAAGACTTGATTAATTGAAATATGTTTCATATAGACAATTGACCACCCAAGTTGACCGGTGATTCACGAACGTTAAAACTTGTAAAAACTATATGATGACATATATATGGATATATATATATAGTTAACATGATACTATGATAAGTAAACATATCATTAAGTATATTAACAATGAACTACATATGTAAAAACAAGACTACTAACTTAATGATTTTGAAACGAGACATATATGTAACGATTATCGTTGTAACGACATTTAATGTATATATATCATATTAAGAGATATTCATACATGATAATATCATGATAATATAATAATTTAAAATCTCATTTGATATTATAAACATTGGGTTAACAACATTTAACAAGATCGTTAACCTAAAGGTTTCAAAACAACACTTACATGTAACGACTAACGATGACTTAACGACTCAGTTAAAATGTATATACATGTAGTGTTTTAATATGTATTTATACACTTTTGAAAGACTTCAATACACTTATCAAAATACTTCTACTTAACAAAAATGCTTACAATTACATCCTCGTTCAGTTTCATCAACAATTCTACTCGTATGCACCCGTATTCGTACTCGTACAATACACAGCTTTTAGATGTATGTACTATTGGTATATACACTCCAATGATCAGCTCTTAGCAGCCCATATGAGTCACCTAACACATGTGGGAACCATCATTTGGCAACTAGCATGAAATATCTCATAAAATTACAAAAATATGAGTAATCATTCATGACTTATTTACATGAAAACAAAATTACATATCCTTTATATCTAATCCATACACCAACGACCAAAAACACCTACAAACACTTTCATTCTTCAATTTTCTTCATCTAATTAATCTCTCTCAAGTTCTATCTTCAAGTTCTAAGTGTTCTTCATAAATTCTACAAGTTCTAGTTACATAAAATCAAGAATACTTTCAAGTTTGCTAGCTCACTTCCAATCTTGTAAGGTGATCATCCAACCTCAAGAAATCTTTGTTTCTTACAGTAGGTTATCATTCTAATACAAGGTAATAATCATATTCAAACTTTGGTTCAATTTCTATAACTATAACAATCTTATTTCAAGTGATGATCTTACTTGAACTTGTTTTCGTGTCATGATTCTGCTTCAAGAACTTCGAGCCATCCAAGGATCCGTTGAAGCTAGATCCATTTTTCTCTTTTCCAGTAGGTTTATCCAAGGAACTTAAGGTAGTAATGATGTTCATAACATCATTCGATTCATACATATAAAGCTATCTTATTCGAAGGTTTAAACTTGTAATCACTAGAACATAGTTTAGTTAATTCTAAACTTGTTCGCAAACAAAAGTTAATCCTTCTAACTTGACTTTTAAAATCAACTAAACACATGTTCTATATCTATATGATATGCTAACTTAATGATTTAAAACCTAGAAACACGAAAAACACCGTAAAACCGGATTTACGCCGTCGTAGTAACACCGCGGGCTGTTTTGGATTAGTTAATTAAAAACTATTATAAACTTTGATTTAAAAGTTGTTATTCTGAGAAAATGATTTTTATTATGAACATGAAACTATATCCAAAAATTATGGTTAAACTCAAAGTGGAAGTATGTTTTCTAAAATGGTCATCTAGACGTCGTTCTTTCGACTGAAATGACCACCTTTACAAAAACGAGTTGTAACTTATTTTTCCGACTATAAACCTATACTTTTTCTGTTTAGATTCATAAAATAGAGTTCAATATGAAACCATAACAATTTGATTCACTCAAAACGGATTTAAAATGAAGAAGTTACGGGTAAAACAAGATTGGATAATTCTTCTCATTTTAGCTACGTGAAAATTGGTAACAAATCTATTCCAACCATAACTTAATCAACTTGTATTGTATATTATGTAATCTTGAGATACCATAGACACGCATACAATGTTTCGACCTATCATGTCGACACATCTATATATATTTCGGAACAACCATAGACACTCTATATGTGAATGTTGGAGTTAGCTATACAGGGTTGAGGTTGATTCCAAAATATATATAGTTTGAGTGGTGATCAATACTGAGATACGTATACACTGGGTCGTGGATTGATTCAAGATAATATTTATCGATTTATTTCTGTACATCTAACTGTGGACAACTAGTTGTAGGTTACTAACGAGGACAGCTGACTTAATAAACTTAAAACATCAAAATATATTAAAAGTGTTGTAAATATATTTTGAACATACTTTGATATATATGTATATATTGTTATAGGTTCGTGAATCAACCAGTGGCCAAGTCTTACTTCCCGACGAAGTAAAAATCTGTGAAAGTGAGTTATAGTCCCACTTTTAAAATCTAATATTTTTGGGATGAGAATACATGCAGGTTTTATAAATGATTTACAAAATAGACACAAGTACGTGAAACTACATTCTATGGTTGAATTATCGAAATCGAATATGCCCCTTTTTATTAAGTCTGGTAATCTAAGAATTAGAGAACAGACACCCTAATTGACGCGAACCTAAAGATAGATCTATTGGGCCTAACAAACCCCATCCAAAGTACCGGATGCTTTAGTACTTCGAAATTTATATCATATCCGAAGGGTGTCCCGGAATAATGGGGATATTCTTATATATGCATCTTGTTAATGTCGGTTACCAGGTGTTCACCATATGAATGATTTTTATCTCTATGTATGGGATGTGTATTGAAATATGAAATCTTGTGGTCTATTATTATGATTTGATATATATAGGTTAAACCTATAACTCACCAACATTTTTGTTGACGTTTTAAGCATGTTTATTCTCAGGTGATTATTAAGAGCTTCCGCTGTCACATACTTAAATAAGGACGATATTTAGAGTCCATGCTTGTATGATATTGTGTAAAAACTGCATTCAAGAAACTTATTTTGTTGTAACATATTTGTATTGTAAACCATTATGTAATGGTCGTGTGTAAACAGGATATTTTAGATTATCATTATTTGATAATCTACGTAAAGCTTTTTAAACCTTTATTGATGAAATAAAGGTTATGGTTTGTTTTAAAATGAATGCAGTCTTTGAAAAACGTCTCATATAGAGGTCAAAACCTCGCAACGAAATCAATTAATATGGAACATTTTTAATCAATAAGAACGGGACATTTCAGTTGGTATCCGAGCGTTGGTCTTAGAGAACCAGAATTTTGCATTAGTGTGTCTTATCGAGTTTGTTAGGATGCATTAGTGAGTCTGGACTTCGACAGTGTTTACTTGAAAAATGATTGCTTAACAAATTTTGTTGGAAACTATATATTTTTAACATGTGAATATTATGTGATATATTAATCTCTTAACGCGTTTGATATTATGTGATAGATGTCTACCTCTAGAACAAGTCCCATTGACTCACCTAATAATAATGAAGAGTCAAATGTAAATTGGAATGATTCGTGGACTGATTCACAAGTTCTCGAAGAGGAACTGGAAGAAGAGTCGGAACCGGAAGAAGAATCGGAACCGGAAGAAGAATCGGAACTGGATGAAGAAATAGAACCGGTGGGGGAAATAATAAAACGGTTAAGTAAAAGAAAATCCTCAACCAACCGACCAAGGTTAATTATGGTCAATGGTGTTTCCGCCAAGGAAGCAAAATATTGGGAGGATTACCAATTCTCCGATGAATCGGATTCCGACGAGAATTCCGATGATGTTATAGAAATTACCCCAACTGAATTTAAAAAGGCAAAAGAAAATAATAACGGAAAGGGTATAAAAATAGAGAAATCTAATTCCAACCCCGATGAACTTTATATGTATCGTCAACCCCCGAAGTCCTTAAGTTGTAACAATGACCCGGGAACCTCTAAACCACCAGGTTTTTCTAAACCAATGTGGAAAACGACGGCTCGTATTAGGGTAACATCATATATCCCTAGAAACTTGGCAAAACGAACCAAAACCGAAGAAGAAACAAACGAGTTGGAATAAGATAGTTGTATTCGTGTGGTGTAATATATGTAATATAGTGTGCTTATGCTTTATGATATATGTAAAAATTGCTTGTATTAATAAGTATTTTTTTTTATGAATCTAACTCTTGTCTATTTTACAGTATAAAAACACAAAATGGATAGACAACCCAATATTATAAGAGACCTACCCGGAGACATGATTGATGAAATCTTGTCTAGAGTCGGTCAGAATTCTTCGGCACAACTATTTAAGGCGAGATCAGTTTGTAAGACATTCGAAGAACGTTCCAAGAATGCCTTGGTTTATAAAAGGCTTTCGTTCGAAAGATGGGGGATATCACATTGGGAAATCCATAAGTTACGATGTGTTTACTTTGACGCATATATTGCGGGGAACCCAAATGCTATTTTACGCAATGGGTTAAGAAATTATTTTGACTCAATATATCCGAATATTGGACTTCGTGATTTAGAAAAAGCGGCTAACATGCAACATAAAGAAGCATGTTATGCTTACGGATTAGTAATGTTCGCTTCTCACCAAAGTGAGAACAAGAACATCGGGCTACAACTATTAAACAAAACGTTCCCACAAGTGACGGAGTCGGTAATTTGGGTAAGAAATGAGGTTTTTAGATTGTTACGGGACTGTTGGACATTACGTAACCCTCGTCCCTTTGACGACGTTACAACACGCTGTCTTATCAACGGCCATAACGGTTATGTTCCACAAGACCAAGGATGGGAAGTAATCCTAGTAAAACCAGAATGCATGACTTGTTTCTGGACGTATGAATTACGTGTCTTTATTGCCTTTGCTGAACGACTTGTGTACTAGCTAGAATTATCTTCACAACCATCTTGTATCAAATTTATTGTGTGCTATATTTTATGCTATATGTAAAATAAGCGGTATTGTAAGTTTGTAAAATATTGTGTAAAAGTTTGAACGCGAAATATTATTATAATCAGTTTTTCATATAGAATTGTAGTAGTTGAATTGTATATTAGCTACTAAGTATGAACTTAACGGGTAGGTACTACCCGAATTTAAACTTATAAAACGCTAATATGAAGAAAAAGCTTTTATAAATGAGTTCATATTATGCTACGAAATACTATTAACTACTCTTAATATTCTGTATGATTAACTTGTTCCATTTGACTATTTTAAAGGAAATGGCACCGACTACTCGACACACCGTGAATATGAATGAAGAAGAATTCCGTACTTTTCTAGCTTCAAACATAGCTGCAGTACAGGCTGCGCTACATACCAACAATAACCTTGGATCTAGCAGTACAGGAAATCGTGTAGGATGCACCTACAAAGAATTCACTGCCTGCAAACCTTTGGAATTTGATGGAACTGAAGGACTGATCGGATTAAAACGGTGGATCGAGAAGGTCGAATCGGTGTTTGCCATAAGTAAGTGTACTGAAGAGGACAAAGTGAAGTACGCTACGCATACCTTCACAGGTTCTGCATTAACATGGTGGAATACCTATCTAGAGCAAGTGGGACAAGACGAAGCGTATGCACTACCGTGGTCAGCATTCAAGCACTTGATGAACGAGAAGTACCGTCCCAGAATCGAGGTCAATAAGCTCAAGACAGAACTTAGAGGGTTACGAAACCAAGGGTTTGATATTACCACGTACGAAAGACGATTCACAGAATTGTGCCTATTGTGTCCGGGAGCATTCGAAGATGAGGAAGAGAAGATCGACGCGTTTGTGAAAGGATTACCGGAAAGAATCCAAGAAGATATAAGTTCACATGAGCCCGCCTCCATACAACAGGCATGTAGAATGGCTCACAAACTAGTGAACCAGATTGAAGAAAGAATTAAAGAACAGACTGCTGAAGAGGCCAATGTGAAGCAAGTCAAAAGAAAGTGGGAGGAAAACGGTGATAAGAATCACCAATACAACAACAACAATTACAACAATAATCGCAACAATTATCCCAACAATCGCAATATCAATCGCAACTACAACAAACGGTCCAACAACAACAACAACAACAACAGCAACTACAACAATCATCCCAACAACAATAATAACCGCAACAACAACAACAATCAGAAGCAGCTATGCCAAAGGTGTGAAAAGTATCACTCGGGGTTCTGCACTAAATTTTGAAACAAGTGTAAAAGAAATGGTCATAGCGCGGCGATGTGTGAGGTCTACGGACCAGGGGTTAATAGAACGAAAGGAACAAATGGTGTCGGAACGAGTAATGGCGGAGCAAGTAGTGTCGGAGCGAGTTATGCCAATGTAGTTTGTTATAAATGTGGAAAACCGAGCCACAATATTAGAAATTGCCCGAACCAGGAGAACACGAATGGACAAGGCCGCGGAAGAGTTTTCAATATTAATGCGGCAGAGGCACAGGAAGACCCAGAGCTTGTTACGGGTACGTTTCTTATTGACAATAAATCTTCTTACGTTTTATTTGATTCGGGTGCGGATAGAAGCTATATGAGTAGAGATTTTTGTGCTAAATTAAGTTGTCCATTGACGCCTTTGGATAGTAAATTTTTACTCGAATTAGCAAATGGTAAATTAATTTCAGCAGATAATATATGTCGGAATCGAGAAATTAAACTGGTTAGCGAAACATTTAAGATTGATTTGATACCAGTAGAGTTAGGGAGTTTTGATGTGATAATCGGTATGGACTGGTTGAAAGAAGTGAAAGCAGAGATCGTTTGTTACAAAAATGCAATTCGCATTATACGAGAAAAAGGAAAACCCTTAATGGTGTACGGAGAAAAGGGCAACACGAAGCTACATATTATTAGTAATTTGAAGGCACAAAAACTAATAAGAAAAGGTTGCTATGCTGTTCTAGCACACGTCGAGAAAGTACAAACTGAAGAAAAGAGCATCAATGATGTTCCCATTGCAAAAGAATTTCCCGACGTATTTTCGAAAGAATTACCGGGATTACCCCCACATCGATCCGTTGAATTTCAAATAAATCTTGTACCAGGAGCTGCACCAATAGCTCGTGCTCCTTACAGACTCGCACCCAGTGAGATGAAAGAACTGCAAAGCCAATTACAAGAACTTTTAGAGCGTGGTTTTATTCGACCAAGCACATCACCGTGGGGAGCTCCTGTTTTGTTTGTCAAGAAGAAAGATGGTACATTCAGGTTGTGTATCGACTACCGAGAGTTGAACAAACTTACCATCAAGAACCGCTACCCACTACCGAGAATCGACGACTTATTTGATCAACTACAAGGCTCGTCTGTTTATTCAAAGATTGACTTACGTTCCGGGTATCATCAAATGCGGGTGAAAGAAGATGATATTCCAAAGACTGCTTTCAGAACACGTTATGGTCATTACGAGTTTATGGTCATGCCGTTTGGTTTAACTAATGCACCAGCTGTGTTCCTGGACCTTATGAACCGAGTGTGTGGACCATACCTTGACAAGTTTGTCATTGTTTTCATTGATGACATACTTATTTACTCAAAGAATGACCAAGAACACGGTGAACATTTGAGAAAGGTGTTAGAAGTATTGAGGAAGGAAGAATTGTACGCTAAGTTTTCAAAGTGTGCATTTTGGTTGGAAGAAGTTCAATTCCTCGGTCACATAGTGAACAAAGAAGGTATTAAGGTGGATCCGGCAAAGATAGAAACTGTTGAAAAGTGGGAAACCCCAAAAACTCCGAAACACATACGCCAGTTTTTAGGACTAGCTGGTTACTACAGAAGGTTCATCCAAGACTTTTCCAGAATAGCAAAACCCTTAACTGCATTAACGCATAAAGGGACGAAATTTGAATGGAATGATGAACAAGAGAAAGCGTTTCAGTTATTGAAGAAAAAGCTAACTACGGCACCTATATTGTCATTGCCTGAAGGGAATGATGATTTTGTGATTTATTGTGACGCATCAAAGCAAGGTCTCGGTTGTGTATTAATGCAACGAACGAAGGTGATTGCTTATGCGTCTAGACAATTGAAGATTCACAAACAAAATTATACGACGCATGATTTGGAATTAGGCGCGGTTGTTTTTGCATTAAAGACTTGGAGGCACTACTTATATGGGGTCAAAAGTATTATATATACCGACCACAAAAGTCTTCAACACATATTTAATCAAAAACAACTGAATATGAGGCAGCGTAGGTGGATTGAATTATTGAATGATTACGACTTTGAGCTTCGTTACCACCCGGGGAAGGCAAATGTGGTAGCTGATGCCTTCAGCAGGAAGGACAGAGAACCCATTCGAGTAAAATCTATGAATATAATGATTCATAATAACCTTACTACTCAAATAAAGGAGGCGCAACAAGGAGTTTTAAAAGAGGGAAATTTAAAGGATGAAATACCCAAAGGATCGGAGAAGCATCTTAATATTCGGGAAGACGGAACCCGGTATAGGGCTGAAAGGATTTGGGTACCAAAATTTGGAGATATGAAAGAAATGGTACTTAGAGAAGCTCATAAAACCAGATACTCAATACATCCTGGAACGGGGAAGATGTACAAGAATCTCAAGAAACATTTTTGGTGGCCGGGTATGAAAGCCGATGTTGCTAAATACGTAGGAGAATGTTTGACGTGTTCTAAGGTCAAAGCTGAGCATCAAAAACCATCAGGTCTACTTCAACAACCCGAAATCCCGGAATGGAAATGGGAAAACATTACCATGGATTTCATCACTAAATTGCCAAGGACTGCAAGTGGTTTTGATACTATTTGGGTAATAGTTGATCGTCTCACCAAATCAGCACACTTCCTGCCAATAAGAGAAGATGACAAGATGGAGAAGTTAGCACGACTGTATTTGAAGGAAGTCGTCTCCAGACATGGAATACCAATCTCTATTATCTCTGATAGGGATGGCAGATTTATTTCAAGATTCTGGCAGACATTACATCAAGCATTAGGAACTCGTCTAGACATGAGTACTGCCTATCATCCACAAACTGATGGGCAGAGCGAAAGGACGATACAAACGCTTGAAGACATGCTACGAGTATGTGTTATAGATTTCGGAAACAGTTGGGATCGACATCTACCGTTAGCAGAATTTTTCTACAACAACAGCTACCATTCAAGCTTTGAGATGGCGCCGTTTGAAGTACTTTATGGTAGAAAGTGCAGTCTCCGATTTGTTGGAGTGAAGTGGGGGATAGACAGATTACGGGTCCGGAGATTATACAAGAAACTACCGAGAAGATCATCCAAATTCAACAACGGTTGAAAACCGCCCAAAGTCGACAAAAGAGCTACGCTGACATTAAAAGAAAAGATATAGAATTTGAAATTGGAGAGATGGTCATGCTTAAAGTTGCACCTTGGAAAGGCGTTGTTCGATTTGGTAAACGAGGGAAATTAAATCCAAGGTATATTGGACCATTCAAGATTATTGATCGTGTCGGACCAGTAGCTTACCGACTTGAGTTACCTCAACAACTCGCGGCTGTACATAACACTTTCCACGTCTCGAATTTGAAGAAATTTTTTGCTTAAGAAGATCTCACTATTCTGTTAGATGAAATCCAAATCAATGAAAAACTTCAATTCATCGAAGAACCCGTCGAAATAATGGATCGTGAGGTTAAAAGACTTAAGCAAAACAAGATACCAATTGTTAAGGTTTGATGGAATACTCGTAGAGGACCCGAGTTCACCTGGGAGCATGAAGATTAGATGAAGAAGAAATACCCGCATCTATTTCCAGAAGATTCATCAACACCTTCAACAGCTTAAAATTTCGGGACGAAATTTATTTAACGGGTAGGTACTGTAGTGACCCAAACTTTTCCATGTTTATATATATTAATTGAGATTGATATTTACATGATTAAATGTTTCCAACATGTTAAGCAATCAAACTTGTTAAGACTTGATTAATTGAAATATGTTTCATATAGACAATTGACCACCCAAGTTGACCGGTGATTCACGAACGTTAAAACTTGTAAAAACTATATGATGACATATATATGGATATATATATATAGTTAACATGATACTATGATAAGTAAACATATCATTAAGTATATTAACAATGAACTACATATGTAAAAACAAGACTACTAACTTAATGATTTTTAAACGAGACATATATGTAACGATTATCGTTGTAAAGACATTTAATGTATATATATCATATTAAGAGATATTCATACATGATAATATCATGATAATTATAATAATTTAAAATCTCATTTGATATTATAAACATTGGGTTAACAACATTTAACAAGATCGTTAACCTAAAGGTTTCAAAACAACACTTACATGTAACGACTAACGATGACTTAACGACTCAGTTAAAATGTATATCCATGTTGTGTTTTAATATGTATTTATACACTTTTGAAAGACTTCAATACACTTATCAAAATACTTCTACTTAACAAAAATTCTTACAATTACATCCTCGTTCAGTTTCATCAACAATTCTACTCATATGCACCCGTATTCGTACTCGTATAATACACAGCTTTTAGATGTATGTACTATTGGTATATACACTCCAATGATCAGCTCTTAGCAGCCCATGTGAGTCACCTAACACATGTGGGAACCATCATTTGGCAACTAGCATGAAATATCTCATAAAATTACAAAAATATGAGTAATCATTCATGACTTATTTACATGAAAACAAAATTACATATCCTTTATATCTAATCCATACACCAACGACCAAAAACACCTACAAACACTTTCATTCTTCAATTTTCTTCATCTAATTAATCTCTCTCAAGTTCTATCTTCAAGTTCTAAGTGTTCTTCATAAATTCTACAAGTTCTAGTTACATAAAATCAAGAATACTTTCAAGTTTGCTAGCTCACTTCCAATCTTGTAAGGTGATCATCCAACCTCAAGAAATCTTTGTTTCTTACAGTAGGTTATCATTCTAATACAAGGTAATAATCATATTCAAACTTTGGTTCAATTTCTATAACTATAACAATCTTATTTCAAGTGATGATCTTACTTGAACTTGTTTTCGTGTCATGATTCTGCTTCAAGAACTTCGAGCCATCCAAGGATCCGTTGAAGCTAGATCCATTTTTATCTTTTCCAGTAGGTTTATCCAAGGAACTTAAGGTAGTAATGATGTTCATAACATCATTCGATTCATACATATAAAGCTATCTTATTCGAAGGTTTAAACTTGTAATCACTAGAACATAGTTTAGTTAATTCTAAACTTGTTCGCAAATAAAAGTTAATCCTTCTAACTTGACTTTTAAAATCAACTAAACACATGTTCTATATCTATATGATATGCTAACTTAATGATTTAAAACCTGGAAACACGAAAAACACCGTAAAACCGGATTTACGCCGTCGTAGTAACACCGCGGGCTGTTTTGGGTTAGTTAATTAAAAACTATGATAAACTTTGATTTAAAAGTTGTTATTCTGAGAAAATGATTTTTATTATGAACATGAAACTATATGCAAAAATTATGGTTAAACTCAAAGTGGAAGTATGTTTTCTAAAATGGTCATCTAGACGTCGTTCTTTCGACTGAAATGACTACCTTTACAAAAATGAGTTGTAACTTATTTTTCCGACTATAAACCTATACTTTTTCTGTTTAGATTCATAAAATAGAGTTCAATATGAAACCATAGCAATTTGATTCACTCAAAACGGATTTAAAATGAAGAAGTTATGGGTAAAACAAGATTGGATAATTCTTCTCATTTTAGCTACGTGAAAATTGGTAACAAATCTATTCCAACCATAACTTAATCAACTTGTATTGTATATTATGTAATCTTGAGATACAATAGACACGTATACAATGTTTCGACCTATCATGTCGACACATCTATATATATTTCGGAACAACCATAGACACTCTATATGTGAATGTTGGAGTTAGCTATACAGGGTTGAGGTTGATTCCAAAATATATATAGTTTGAGTTGTAATCAATACTGAGATACGTATACACTGGGTCGTGGATTGATTCAAGATAATATTTTCGATTTATTTCTGTACATCTAACTGTGGACAACTAGTTGTAGGTTACTAACGAGGACAGCTGACTTAATAAACTTAAAACATCAAAATATATTAAAAGTGTTGTAAATATATTTTGAACATACTTTGATATATATGTATATATTGTTATAGGTTCGTGAATCAACCAGTGGCCAAGTCTTACTTCCCGACGAAGTAAAAATCTGTGAAAGTGAGTTATAGTCCCACTTTTAAAATCTAATATTTTTGGGATGAGAATACATGCAGGTTTTATAAATGATTTACAAAATAGACACAAGTACGTGAAACTACATTCTATGGTTGAATTATCGAAATCGAATATGCCCCTTTTTATTAAGTCTGGTAATTTAAGAATTAGGGAACAGACACCCTAATTGACGCGAACCTAAAGATAGATCTATTGGGCCTAACAAACCCCATCCAAAGTACCGGATGCTTTAGTACTTCGAAATTTATATCATATCCGAAGGGTGTCCCGGAATGATGGGGATATTCTTATATATGCATCTTGTTAATGTCGGTTACCAGGTGTTCACCATATGAATGATTTTTATCTCTATGTATGGGATGTGTATTGAAATATGAAATCTTGTGGTCTATTATTATGATTTGATATATATAGGTTAAACCTATAACTCACCAACATTTTTGTTGACGTTTTAAGCATGTTTATTCTCAGGTGATTATTAAGAGCTTCCGCTATCACATACTTAAATAAGGACGAGATTTGGAGTCCATGCTTGTATGATATTGTGTAAAAACTGCATTCAAGAAACTTATTTTGTTGTAACATATTTGTATTGTAAACCATTATGTAATGGTCGTGTGTAAACATGATATTTTAGATTATCATTATTTGATAATCTACGTAAAGCTTTTTAAACCTTTATTGATGAAATAAAGGTTATGGTTTGTTTTAAAATGAATGCAGTCTTTGTAAAACGTCTCATATAGAGGTCAAAACCTCGCAACGAAATCAATTAATATGGAACGTTTTTAATCAATAAGAACGGGATATTTCAACATACTTTTCCAAGTCTCTATAAGCATGCTCCTTGACCAAATGCCTAAGTAACATACAAACATATCAAGTTGTATTGCAAAAAAAAAAAAAAAAAAAAAAAAAACTGCCTACTGCAGCTCATTCAGGCCGTGGCATTTAAGGGTCAAAAAGGAAGTCATTTTCTTTTGGCAAGCTAGATTTTCAAGTGTCATTAAATCCTAACTAAAGGCTAGGGTGTTGGTGATAAGTTTGGGGTATTATCTCTTGAGGTTTCATAGTTTTGGAGCTTGCTTGCATCATCATCCTTTTGACTTGCTGCTGTCCAGAAATTTGGGTGTAAGAGCAAAGGTTTTTGAGCTTGTTCAAAGGTGATTAAGAGTCTCAATTCCTAACAAGTTTAAGGGTGGTGTTGGTGCAAAATAGCTTGAGGTTCTATCATCTTCTAGTTCTTCAATATCACCCTCAATTGACTTGAAGAGGTACTACATCTTCTTTCCCTATATATATATATATATATATATATATATATATATATATATATATATATATATATATATATATATATATATATATATATATATATATATATATATAAGCATTTATCCAAGACTTGATAGTATCATGGAATTTAACTTAATTACTTTACATATAAACATGAACTTAACCTTATGCTTCCGCTTGTTTTAACTACATTAAATTGGTTTAATGATCGGGTTAATTATAAGAACATGTTGTTTTGTAACTTGTTAAATTCCATCAATGGTATCTAGAGCCGAGGTCTATGGATTATGCTTCTAATATGGTCTTTAAAACCCATCAACTTTGCATTCTACTAACATGCATGAAAGTAAAATGCAAAATTAATGGATTTGGGAGCGTTGATGTTTTGGGCCGAATTTTGGAAGGTTCCAAATGGGTTTGGAACTTGCCATTTGGTCATATTTGTTGTATGTTGTTGTTCACAATCAAGCCTCGACCTTGTGGTTGTATGCATGTGTGCTTGAATGATTATTAATAATTCATTTGGTATGTAATATTAATTCATTCATTTAGTTTGTAATATTATTATTTTGGTTATGTAATTTATTTTATATTTGGTATGTAAAATAGATTAGGTTGTATTTTCATTTTTTAGAAAAATGTATTAGGATATATTTTGTAAAATGATGAAGATAATGAAGACTTGAAGAACACAAGAAAAAGCATTTGGATGCAAGATTAAGTGGGAGATTTAAAATCTCCTACTTTGTGTTATAACCCTTACCGGTGGCATTTGTTTTCGGCTAAACAAATGTCTACCTAATTGGCTTGATTGTGAACATATTTGTTTTGCATGCATGGTTGTTTTTTTTTTGTATGATGGTGGATTGTATGTTTGTATACTACAAGTTAATCACACAAGTTAACAACAAGCAAAATGACAATTTAATTGGTTAAATTTGACATTAATAAACGACATGCAAAACGTCAATTTAAATGGTTAAATTAAAAATGGCTAAAAGGACATTATTAAACGGTTATTAAGAACATGATAAGGATCATATATATAAAATGGTTTATATCAAGTAATTGGCTAAAATTACGAGACTTGAAAATGGATTTCAAATAAACCATACACTAAATGCATGTTGGTGTATAGCATAAAAGTTTTCTTAAACTAGAATTAATGGAAACTTAAAATCCCTTCTATTAACAATGCAAACAAGTTAAACGCTATCCTTTTGTGTGACACTTGAAAATATTAGGGAACTCATAATGGGATAAAGGTCACCTAACCGTTATGAGCAAACTAATACGATTAAGGTGAATTTCGCACACTTGTGGGATAAAGGTCACCTAACCACTTGTATGTTGAATTTACACGTTAGCACAAGTAGGATGACTTGATTTGGGAATCATGAACTTAGGGTCACCGAAGCATGAGGAACGAATATGCGATTGATGGAATAAATATGCCGTGCAAAAGGATTGCATGATTCCATAACTTAGAAATTGCAAAAGGATTGCAATTGTCATATAATGACTACCTAGCTAAATCAAATGACGGGATAAAGGTCACCTAACCGAAATTTGGTTTACCGTTGGATTCTAAAATTTAATAAATATCAATTGGATTTAAAGGGTATTGATTGTTAAATTAAAATTTATACTTAAACAACTTTGTTAAATTTTGTAGATGGCCGCCAATAACAACAACATTCCAAACGCACCAATCAACTTTAACAACCTATCGTTGAGGTCAATCCTCGAAAAGGAAAAACTCAACCATACGAAATTCATGGATTGGTTCCGCAATCTAAGAATTGTCCTCAAACTAGAGGATAGGGCGTATGTGTTGGAAGACCCCATTCCCGATCAACCGAACGAGGATGATACGGAAGGCATGGCTTATTGGGAGAAATATTGCACCGATTCGGTGCAAGTTTCTTGCCTCATGCTTGGGACTATGATACCCGAACTCCAAAAGGATTGTGAGCATCATAGTGCATATGACATGATCACACAGTTGAAGGAGATGTTCCTTCAACAAGCTCGTGTCGAGCGCTTTGAAACGGTTTGAGCGCTTCATGCATGTCGGATGGACGACTCCCAATCCGTTTCATCTTATGTCCTTAAGATGAAAAGCCTAATTGATCGAGCGAACTGTCTAAACTGCAACGTGTCTAATGAATTAGCCATGGACCTTATCCTTAACTCCTTGTCAAAGAGGTTTGACACATTTGTAATGAATTACAATATGAATGGATGGGATAAGAGCATTGGCGAATTACACGCCATTCTTAAGACGGCCGAAGCAAGCATGGGTAAAAGGGCTTCACCCATGTTTATGATCAATGAAGGCGGGTCCAAAGGCAATAACACTTCTAAGCCGAAGGCGGTTAAGAGGAAAGGACCCGCCCACCAAGGTAAGAGCAAGGGAAAGGGAACTATGGTTACCCCAACCAACAAGAACAAAAAGCAAAAGGTTGCCGGTAAAGCTAACCCCAAGGAAGATCCGTGCTTTGGTTGCAGTGAAATGGGTCACTGGAAACGCAACTGCCCGGTCTACCTAAAGGAGTTGAAGGAAAAGAGGGATGCAGGGCAAACCTCAGGTAATGTATATATGGTATACATTGAGCTTAGTATTACTTCTTCTAATATATGGGTATTAGACACAGGATGTGGAACTCACATTTGCAATTCTATGCAGGGGTTTAAAAGAAGTAAACAAGAAGCGGGAACATCAAGTCTTTTCATGGGAAATGGACCTAAGGTGCACGTAGTAGCTCAAAGAGACTTAATTCTAAAGCTTCCAAGTGGTTTGGAACTTATTTTGAAAAATGTTTTGTATGCACCCAATTTATCGCGAAACATTATTTCTGTATCCCGTTTGAAACAATGTGGTTTTAATCTTAATTTCATTAATGATGATATCCATGTTTCTTTAGATAGTGTGTTCTATTTCAAGGCTTCGCCTGTGAATGGTATTTATGAATTGGTTCATGATGACACATCATACAATAGCTCAATATACCATGCAAACACCAAGAAACTCAAAAGGGATTTGAGTGATTCCTACTTATGGGATTATTGCCTTGGTCACATAAACAAGAATCGAATGTATACACTTCAAAAGAATGGACTTTTGAAATCAAATGAACTAAACTCGTTTGATGTATGTGAATCTTATTTACAAGGCAAAATGACTAAAGCACCTTTCAAAGGGACCTATGAAAGGGCTAAATACTTATTGGGATTAATACATTCGGATGTATGTGGACCCTTTAAGCCCATGACTAAGAAAGGTGAAAGATACTGAAATGTCCCGTTCTTATTGATTAAAAACGTTCCATATTAATTGATTTCGTTGCGAGGTTTTGACCTCTATATGAGACGTTTTTCAAAGACTGCATTCATTTTTAAAACAAACCATAACCTTTATTTCATAAATAAAGGTTTAAAAAGCTTTACGTAGATTATCAAATAATGATAATCTAAAATATCCTGTTTACACACGACCATTACATAATGGTTTACAATACAAATATGTTACATCGAAATCAGTTTCTTGAATGCAGTTTTTACACAATATCATACAAACATGGACTCCAAATCTTGTCCTTATTTTAGTATGCAACAGCGGAAGCTCTTAATATTCACCTGAGAATAAACATGCTTTAAACGTCAACAAAAATGTTGGTGAGTTATAGGTTTAACCTATATATATCAAATCGTAACAATAGACCACAAGATTTCATATTTCAATACACATCCCATACATAGAGATAAAAATCATTCATATGGTGAACACCTGGTAACCGACATTAACAAGATGCATATATAAGAATATCCCCATCATTCCGGGACACCCTTCGGATATGATATAAATTTCGAAGTACTAAAGCATCCGGTACTTTGGATGGGGTTTGTTAGGCCCAATAGATCTATCTTTAGGATTCGCGTCAATTAGGGTGTCTGTTCCCTAATTCTTAGATTACCAGACTTAATAAAAAGGGGCATATTCGATTTCGATAATTCAACCATAGAATGTAGTTTCACGTACTTGTGTCTATTTTGTAAATCATTTATAAAACCTGCATGTATTCTCATCCCAAAAATATTAGATTTTAAAAGTGGGACTATAACTCACTTTCACAGATTTTTACTTCGTCGGGAAGTAAGACTTGGCCACTGGTTGATTCACGAACCTATAACAATATATACATATATATCAAAGTATGTTTAAAATATATTTACAACACTTTTAATATATTTTGATGTTTTAAGTTTATTAAGTCAGCTGTCCTCGTTAGTAACCTACAACTAGTTGTCCACAGTTAGATGTACAGAAATAAATCGATAAATATTATCTTGAATCAATCCACGACCCAGTGTATACGTATCTCAGTATTGATCACAACTCAAACTATATATATTTTGGAATCAACCTCAACCCTGTATAGCTAACTCCAACATTCACATATAGAGTGTCTATGGTTGTTCCGAAATATATATAGATGTGTCGACATGATAGGTTGAAACATTGTATACGTGTCTATGGTATCTCAAGATTACATAATATACAATACAAGTTGATTAAGTTATGGTTGGATTAGATTTGTTACCAATTTTCACGTAGCTAAAATGAGAAAAATTATCCAATCTTGTTTTACCCATAACTTCTTCATTTTAAATCCGTTTTGAGTGAATCAAATTGCTATGGTTTCATATTGAACTCTATTTTATGAATCTAAACAGAAAAGTATAGGTTTATAGTCGGAAAAATAAGCTACAAGTCATTTTTGTAAAGGTAGTCATTTCAGTCGAAAGAACGACGTCTAGATGACCATTTTAGAAAACATACTTCCACTTTGAGTTTAACCATAATTTTTGGATATAGTTTCATGTTCATAATAAAAATCATTTTCTCAGAATAACAACTTTTAAATCAAAGTTTATCATAGTTTTTAATTAACTACCCAAAACAGCCCGCGGTGTTACTACGACGGCGTAAATCCGGTTTTACGGTGTTTTTCGTGTTTCCAGGTTTTAAATCATTAAGTTAGCATATCATATAGATATAGAACATGTGTTTAGTTAATTTTAAAAGTCAAGTTAGAAGGATTAACTTTTGTTTGCGAACAAGTTTAGAATTAACTAAACTATGTTCTAGTGATTACGAGTTTAAACCTTCGAATAAGATAGTTTTATATATATGAATCGAATGATGTTATGAACATCATTACTATCTCAAGTTTAGTAGGTAAACCTACTGGAAGTGACAAGAAATGATCTAGCTTCAAAGGATCTTGGATGGCTTGAAAGTTCTTGAAGTAGGATCATGACACAAAAACAAGTTCAAGTAAGATTTTTACTCGAATTAAGATAGTTTATAGTTATAGAAATTGAATCAAAGTTTGAATATGAATATTACCTTGAATAAGAAAGATAACCTACTGTATATAACAAAGGTTTCTTGATCTTAGATGATTACTTGGAATGGATTAGAAAGCTTGGAAGTAAATTAGTAAACTTGAAGGGATTTTTGAAGTGTTCTTGAAGTGTTCTTCCTATGATGATTATAGCTTGATTCTTGAAGTGATTTTTTATGAATATGATGGTTAACTACTGGAAAAATACGTTCATAATAGTGTAGGTGTGTTGAGAGAGAATTAGAAAGAGAATTGGAAGTGAAATGGAGTGAATGATGAGTGGTAATTGGTGAGTGGTGAGTGGGGTTAAAAGGAGTTCTAGTTAGTTGACTAGCTCATGGTAGAAGTTAAAATTGATTAGTCATACATGACATAATCAAGAGTGGAATCCCATGCTAGTTCCTATTGGTATATACCCATAGTAAGTACGTTTTGAAGCTGTGTATAATACGGGTAAAAATACGACTAGAATTCTTGATGAAAGAAAAGAATGGGAAAGTAACTGTAACCATTTTCGTTAAGTATGAGTGTTTTAATATATGTCTTGAAGTCTTCCAAAAGTATTTTAATACATCTAAATACACTACATGTATATACATTTTAACTGAGTCGTTAAGTCATCGTTAGTCGTTACATGTAAGTGTTGTTTTGAAACCTTTAAGTTAACGATCTCAGTTAATGTTGTTAACCCATTGTTTATTATATCTAATGAGATGTTAAATTATTATATTATCATGATATTATGATATATTAATATATCTTAATATGATATATATACATTTAAATATCGTTACAACGATAATCGTTACATATATGTCTCGTTTCGAAATCCTTAAGTTAGTAGTCTTGTTTATATGTATATAACTCATTGTTAATATACTTATGGAGACACTTACTTATCATAATCTCGTGTTAACCATATGTATATCCATATATATATATCGTCATGTCGTTTTTACAAGTTTTAACGTTCGTGAATCGCCGGTCAACTTGGGTGGTCAATTGTCTATATGAAACATATTTCAATTAATCAAGTCTTAACAAGTTTGATTGCTTAACATGTTGGAAACATTTAATCATGTAAATATCAATCTCAATTAATATATATAAACATAGAAAAGTTCGGGTCACTACAGTACCTTCCCGTTAAATAAATTTCGTCCCGAAATTTTAAGCTGTTGAAGGTGTTGATGAATCTTCTGGAAATAGATGCGGGTATTTCTTCTTCATCTGATCTTCACGCTCCCAGGTGAACTCGGGTCCTCTACGAGCATTCCATCGAACCTTAACAATTGGTATCTTGTTTTGCTTAAGTCTTTTAACCTCACGATCCATTATTTCGACGGGTTCTTCGATGAATTGGAGTTTTTCGTTGATTTGGATTTCATCTAACGGAATAGTGAGATCTTCTTTAGCAAAACATTTCTTCAAATTCGAGACGTGGAAAGTGTTATGTACAGCCGCGAGTTGTTGAGGTAACTCAAGTCAGTAAGCTACTGGTCCGACACGATCAATAATCTTGAATGGTCCAATATTCCTTGGATTTAATTTCCCTCGTTTACCAAATCGAACAACGCCTTTCCAAGGTGCAACTTTAAGCATGACCATCTCTCCAATTTCAAATTCTATATCTTTTCTTTTAATGTCAGCGTAGCTCTTTTGTCGACTTTGGGCGGTTTTCAACCGTTGTTGAATTTGGATGATCTTCTCGGTAGTTTCTTGTATAATCTCCGGACCCGTAATCTGTCTATCCCCCACTTCACTCCAACAAATCGGAGACCTGCACTTTCTACCATAAAGTGCTTCAAACGGTGCCATCTCAATGCTTGAATGGTAGCTGTTGCTGTAGGAAAATTCTGCTAATGGTAGATGTCGATCCCAACTGTTTCCGAAATCAATAACACATGCTCGTAGCATGTCTTCAAGCGTTTGTATCGTCCTTTCGCTCTGCCCATCAGTTTGTGGATGATAGGCAGTACTCATGTCTAGACGAGTTCCTAATGCTTGCTGTAATGTCTGCCAGAATCTTGAAATAAATCTGCCATCCCTATCAGAGATAATAGAGATTGGTATTCCATGTCTGGAGACGACTTCCTTCAAGTACAGTCGTACTAACTTCTCCATCTTGTCATCTTCTCTTATTGGTAGGAAGTGTGCTGATTTGGTGAGACGATCAACTATTACCCAAATAGTATCAAAACCACTTGCAGTCCTTGGCAATTTAGTGATGAAATCCATGGTAATATTTTCCCATTTCTATTCCGGGATTTCGGGTTATTGAAGTAGACCTGATGGTTTCTGCTGCTCAGCTTTGACCATAGAACACGTCAAACATTCTCCTACGTATTTAGCAACATCGGCTTTCATACCCGGCCACCAAAAATATTTCTTGAGATCCTTGTACATCTTCCCCGTTCCAGGATGTATTGAGTATCTGGTTTTATGAGCTTCTCTAAGTACCATTTCTCTCATATCTCCAAATTTTGGTACCCAAATCCTTTCAGCCCTATACCGGGTTCCGTCTTCCCGAATATTAAGATGCTTCTCCGATCCTTTGGGTATTTCATCCTTTAAATTTCCCTCTTTTAAAACTCCTTGTTGCGCCTCCTTTATTTGAGTAGTAAGGTTATTATGAATCATTATATTCATAGATTTTACTCGAATGGGTTCTCTGTCCTTCCTGCTCAAGGCATCGGCTACCACATTTGCCTTCCCCGGGTGGTAACGAATCTCATAGTCGTAATCATTCAATAATTCAATCCACCTACGCTGCCTCATATTCAGTTGTTTCTGATTAAATATGTGTTGAAGACTTTTGTGGTCGGTATATATAATACTTTTGACCCCATATAAGTAGTGCCTCCAAGTCTTTAATGCAAAAACAACTGCGCCTAATTCCAAATCATGCGTCGTATAATTTTGTTCACGAATCTTCAATTGTCTAGACGCATAAGCAATCACCTTCGTTCGTTGCATTAATACACAACCGAGACCTTGCTTTGATGCATCACAGTAAATCACAAAATCATCATTCCCTTCAGGCAATGACAATATAGGTGCCGTAGTTAGCTTTTTCTTCAATAACTGAAACGCTTTCTCTTGTTCATCATTCCATTCAAATTTCTTCCCTTTATGCGTTAATGCAGTCAAGGGTTTTGCTATTCTGGTAAAGTCTTGGATGAACCTTCTGTAGTAACCAGCTAGTCCTAAAAACTGGCGTATGTGTTTCGGAGTTTTCGGGGTTTCTCACTTTTCAACAGTTTCTATCTTTGCCGGATCCACCTTAATACCTTCTTTGTTCACTATGTGACCGAGGAATTGAACTTCTTCCAACCAAAATGCACACTTTGAAAACTTAGCGTACAATTCTTCCTTCCTCAATACTTCTAACACCTTTCTCAAATGTTCACCGTGTTCTTGGTCATTCTTTGAGTAAATAAGTATGTCATCAATGAAAACAATGACAAACTTGTCAAGTTATGGTCCACACACTCGGTTCATAAGGTCCATGAACACAGCTGGTGCATTAGTTAAACCAAACGGCATGACCATAAACTCGTAATGACCGTAACGTGTTCTGAAAGCAGTCTTTGGAATATCATCTTCTTTCACCCGCATTTGATGATACCCGGAACGTAAGTCAATCTTTGAATAAACAGACTAGCCTTGTAGTTGATCAAATAAGTCGTCGATTCTCGGTAGTGGGTAGCGGTTCTTGATGGTAAGTTTGTTCAACTCTCGATAGTCGATAAACTCTCGATAGTCGATACACAACCTGAATGTACCATCTTTCTTCTTGACAAACAAAACAGGAGCTCCCCACGGTGATGTGCTTGGTCGAATGAAACCACGCTCTAAAAGTTCTTGTAATTGGCTTTGCAGTTCTTTCATCTCGCTGGGTGCGAGTCTGTAAGGAGCACGAGCTATTGGTGCAGCTCCTAGTACAAGATCTATTTGAAATTCAACGGATCGATGTGGGGTTAATCCCGGTAATTCTTTCGGAAGTACATCGGGAAATTCTTTTGTAATGGGAACATCATTGATGCTCTTTTCTTCAGTTTGTACTTTCTCGATGTGTGCTAGAACAGCATAGCAACCTTTTCTTATTAGTTTTTGTGCCTTCAAATTACTAATAAGATGTAACTTCGTGTTGCCCTTTTCTCCGTACACCATTAAGGATTTTCCTTTTTCTCGTATAATGCGAATTGCATTTTTGTAACAAACGATCTCTGCTTTCACTTCTTTCAACCAGTCCATACCGATCATCACATCAAAACTCCCTAACTCTACTGGTATCAAATCAATCTTAAATGTTTCGCTAACCAGTTTAATTTCTCGATTCCGACATATATTATCTGCTGAAATTAATTTACCATTTGCTAATTCGAGTAAAAATTTACTATCCAAAGGCGTCAATGGACAACTTAATTTAGCACAAAAATCTCTACTCATATAGCTTCTATCCGCACCCGAATCAAATAAAACGTAAGCAGATTTATTGTCAATAAGAAACGTACCTGTAACAAGCTTCGGGTCTTCCTGTGCCTCTGCCGCATTAATATTGAAAACTCTTCCGCGGCCTTGTCCATTCGTGTTCTCCTGGTTCGGGCAATTTCTAATAATGTGGCTCGGTTTTCCACATTTATAACAAACTACATTGGCATAACTTGCTCCGACACTACTTGCTCCGCCATTACTCATTCCGACACCATTTGTTCCTTTCGTTCTATTAACCCCTGGTCCGTAGACCTCACACTTTGCCGCGCTATGACCATTTCTTTTACACTTGTTGCAAAATTTGGTGCAGAACCCCGAGTGATACTTTTCACACCTTTGGCATAGCTGCTTCTGATTGTTGTTGTTGTTGTTGCGGTTATTATTGTTGTTGGGATGATTGTTGTAGTTGCTGTTGTTGTTGTTGTTGTTGTTGTTGTTGTTGTTGTTGTTGTTGTTGTTGTTGTTGTTGTTGTTGTTGTTGTTGTTGTTGTTGTTGGCCGTTTGTTGTAGTTACGATTATTGTTGTAATTGCTATTGTTGTTGTATTGGTGATTCTTATCACCGTTTTCCTCCCACTTTCTTTTGACTTGCTTCACATTGGCCTCTTCAGCAGTCTGTTCTTTAATTCTTTCTTCAATCTGGTTCACTAGTTTGTGAGCCATTCTACATGCCTGTTGTATGGAGGCGGGCTCGTGTGAACTTATATCTTCTTGGATTCTTTCCGGTAATCCTTTCACAAACGCGTCGATCTTTTCTTCCTCATCTTCGAATGCTCCCGGACACAATAGGCACAATTCTGTGAATCGTCTTTCGTACGTGGTAATATCAAATCCTTGGGTTCGTAACCCTCTAAGTTCTGTCTTGAGCTTATTGACCTCGGTTCTGGGACGGTACTTCTCGTTCATCAAGTGCTTGAATGCTGACCACGGTAGTGAGTACGCATCGTCTTGTCCCACTTGCTCTAGATAGGTATTCCACCATGTTAACGCAGAACCTGTGAAGGTATGCGTAGCGTACTTTACTTTCTCTTCTTCAGTACACTTACTTATGGCAAACACCAATTCGACCTTCTCAGTCCACCGTTTCAATCCGATCGGTCCTTCGGTTCCATCAAATTCCAAAGGTTTGCAGGCAGTGAATTCTTTGTAGGTGCATCCTACACGATTTCCTGTACTGCTAGATCCAAGGTTATTGTTGGTATGTAGCACAGCCTGTACTGCGGCTATGTTTGAAGCTAGAAAAGTACGGAATTCCTCTTCATTCATATTCACGGTGTGTCGAGTAGTCGGTGCCATTTCCTTCAAAATAGTCAAATGGAACAAGTTAATCATACAGAATATTAAGAGTAGTTAATAGTATTTCGTAGCATAATATGAACTCATTTATAAAAGCTTTTTCTTCATATTAGCATTTTATAAGTTTAAATTCGGGTAGTACCTACCCGTTAAGTTCATACTTAGTAGCTAATATACAATTCAACTACTACAATTCTATATGAAAAACTGATTATAATAATATTTCGCGTTCAAACTTTTATACAATATTTTACAAACTTACAATACCGCTTATTTTACATAAAGCATGAAATATAGCACACAATAACTTTGATACAAGATAGTTGTGAAGATAATTCTAGCTAGTACACAAGTCGTTCAGCAAAGGCAATAAAGACACGTAATTCATACGTCCAGAAACAAGTCATGCATTCTGGTTTTACTAGGACTACTTCCCATCCTTGGTCTTGTGGAACATAACCGTTATGGCCGTTGATAAGACAGCGTGTTGTAACGTCGTCAAAGGGACGAGGGTTACGTAATGACCAATAGTCTCGTAATAACCTAAAAACCTCATTTCTTACCCCAATTACCGACTCCGTCACTTGTGGGAATGTTTTGTTTAATAGTTGTAGCCCGATGTTCTTGTTCTCACTTTGGTGAGAAGCGAACATTACTAACCAGTAAGCATAACATGCTTCTTTATGTTGCATGTTAGCCGCTTTTTCTAAATCACGAAGTCCTATATTCGGATATACTGAGTCAAAATAATTTCTTAACCCATTGCGTAAAATAGCATTTGGGTTCCCCGCAATATATGCGTCAAAGTAAACACATCGTAACTTATGGATTTCCCAATGTGATATCCCCCATCTTTCGAACGAAAGCCTTTTATAAACCAAGGCATCTTTGGAACGTTCTTCGAATGTCTTACAAACTGATCTCGCCTTAAATAGTTGTGCCGAAGAATTCTGACCGACTCTAGACAAGATTTCATCAATCATGTCTCCGGGTAGGTCTCTTAAAATATTGGGTTGTTTATCCATTTTGTGTTTTTATACTGTAAAATAGACAAGAGTTAGATTCATAAAAAAAAATACTTATTAATACAAGCAATTTTTACATATATCATAAAGCATAAGCACACTATATTACTTATATTACACCACACGAATACAACTATCTTATTCCGACTCGCTTGTTTCTTCTTCTTCGGTTTTGGTTCGTTTTGCCAAGTTTCTAGGGATATATGATGTTCCCCTAATACGAGCCGTCGTTATCCACATTGGTTTAGAAAAACCTGGTGGTTTAGAGGTTCCCGGGTCATTGTTACAACTTAAGGACTTCGGGGGTTGACGATACATATAAAGTTCATCGGGGTTGGAATTAGATTTCTCTATTTTTATGCCCTTTCCCTTATTATTTTCTTTTGCCTTTTTAAATTCAGTTGGGGTAATTTCTATAACATCATCGGAATTCTCGTCGGAATCCGATTCATCGGAGAATTGGTAATCCTCCCAATATTTTGCTTCCTTGGCGGAAACACCATTGACCATAATTAACCTTGGTCGGTTGGTTGAGGACTTTCTTTTACTTAACTGTTTTATTATTTCCCCCACCGGTTCTATTTCTTCATCCGGTTTCGATTCTTCTTCCGGTTCCGATTCTTCTTCCATTTCCGACTCTTCTTCCGGTTCCTCTTCGGGAACTTGTGAATCAGTCCACGAATCATTCCAATTTACATTTGACTCTTCATTATTATTAGGTGAGTCAATGGGACTTGTTCTAGAGGTAGACATCTATCACATAATATCAAACGCGTTAAGAGATTAATATATCACATAATATTCACATGTTAAAAAATATATAGTTTCCAACAAAATTTGTTAAGCAATCATTTTTCAAGTAAACACGTTCGAAGTCCAGACTCACTAATGCATCCTAACAAACTAGATAAGACACACTAATGCAAAACTCTGGTTCTCTAAGACCAACGCTCTGATACCAACTGAAATGTCCCGTTCTTATTGATTAAAAACGTTCCATATTAATTGATTTCGTTGCGAGGTTTTGACCTCTATATGAGACGTTTTTCAAAGACTGCATTCATTTTTAAAACAAACCATAACCTTTATTTCATAAATAAAGGTTTAAAAAGCTTTACGTAGATTATCAAATAATGATAATCTAAAATATCCTGTTTACACACGACCATTACATAATGGTTTACAATACAAATATGTTACATCGAAATCAGTTTCTTGAATGCAGTTTTTACACAATATCATACAAACATGGACTCCAAATCTTGTCCTTATTTTAGTATGCAACAGCGGAAGCTCTTAATATTCACCTGAGAATAAACATGCTTTAAACGTCAACAAAAATGCTGGTGAGTTATAGGTTTAACCTATATATATCAAATCGTAACAATAGACCACAAGATTTCATATTTCAATACACATCCCATACATAGAGATAAAAATCATTCATATGGTGAACACCTGGTAACCGACATTAACAAGATGCATATATAAGAATATCCCCATCATTCCGGGACACCCTTCGGATATGATATAAATTTCGAAGTACTAAAGCATCCGGTACTTTGGATGGGGTTTGTTAGGCCCAATAGATCTATCTTTAGGATTCGCGTCAATTATGGTGTCTGTTCCCTAATTTTTAGATTACCAGACTTAATAAAAAGGGGCATATTCGATTTCGATAATTCAACCATAGAATGTAGTTTCACGTACTTGTGTCTATTTTGTAAATCATTTATAAAACCTGCATGTATTCTCATCCCAAAAATATTAGATTTTAAAAGTGGGACTATAACTCACTTTCACAGATTTTTACTTCGTCGGGAAGTAAGACTTGGCCACTGGTTGATTCACGAACCTATAACAATATATACATATATATCAAAGTATGTTTAAAATATATTTACAACAATTTTAATATATTTTGATGTTTTAAGTTTATTAAGTCAGCTGTCCTCGTTAGTAACCTACAACTAGTTGTCCACAGTTAGATGTACAGAAATAAATCGATAAATATTATCTTGAATCAATCCACGACCCAGTGTATACGTATCTTAGTATTGATCACAACTCAAACTATATATATTTTGGAATCAACCTCAACCCTGTATAGCTAACTCCAACATTCACATATAGAGTGTCTATGGTTGTTCCGAAATATATATAGATGTGTTGACATGATAGGTCGAAACATTGTATACGTGTCTATGGTATCTCAAGATTACATAATATATAATACAAGTTGATTAAGTTATGGTTGGAATAGATTTGTTACCAATTTTCACGTAGCTAAAATGAGAAAAATTATCCAATCTTGTTTTACCCATAACTTCTTCATTTTAAATCCGTTTTGAGTGAATCAAATTGCTATGGTTTCATATTGAACTCTATTTTATGAATCTAAACAGAAAAGTATAGGTTTATAGTCGGAAAAATAAGTTACAAGTCATTTTTGTAAAGGTAGTCATTTCAGTCGAAAGAACGACGTCTAGATGACCATTTTAGAAAACATACTTCCACTTTGAGTTTAACCATAATTTTTGGATATAGTTTCATGTTCATAATAAAAATCATTTTATCAGAATAACAACTTTTAAATCAAAGTTTATCATAGTTTTTAATTAACTACCCAAAACAGCCCGCGGTGTTACTACGACGGCGTAAATCCGGTTTTACGGTGTTTTTCGTGTTTCCAGGTTTTAAATCATTAAGTTAGCATATCATATAGATATAGAACATGTGTTTATTTAATTTTAAAAGTCAAGTTAGAAGGCTTAACTTTTGTTTGCGAACAAGTTTAGAATTAACTAAACTATGTTCTAGTGATTACGAGTTTAAACCTTCGAATAAGATAGTTTTATATATATGAATCGAATGATGTTATGAACATCATTACTACCTCAAGTTTAGTAGGTAAACCTACTGGAAGTGACAAGAAATGATCTAGCTTCAAAGGATCTTGGATGGCTTGAAAGTTCTTGAAGTAGGATCATGACACAAAAACAAGTTCAAGTAAGATTTTTACTCGAATTAAGATAGTTTATAGTTATAGAAATTGAATCAAAGTTTGAATATGAATATTACCTTGAATAAGAAAGATAACCTACTGTATATAACAAAGGTTTCTTGATCTTAGATAATTACTTGGAATGGATTAGAAAGCTTGGAAGTAAATTAGTAAACTTGAAGGGATTTTTGAAGTGTTCTTGAAGTGTTCTTCCTATGATGATTATAGCTTGATTCTTGAAGTGATTTTTGATGAAGATGATGGTTAACTACTGGAAAAATACGTTCATAATAGTGTGGGTGTGTTGAGAGAGAATTAGAAAGAGAATTGGAAGTGAAATGGAGTGAATGATGAGTGGTAATTGGTGAGTGGTGAGTGGGGTTAAAAGGAGTTCTAGTTAGTTGACTAGCTCATGGTAGAAGTTAAAATTGATTAGTCATACATGACATAATCAAGAGTGGAATCCCATGCTAGTTCCTATTGGTATATACCCATAGTAAGTACGTTTTGAAGCTGTGTATAATACGGGTAAAAATACGACTAGAATTCTTGATGAAAGAAAAGAATGGGAAAGTAACTGTAACCATTTTCGTTAAGTATGAGTATTTTAATATATGTCTTGAAGTCTTCCAAAAGTATTTTAATACATCTAAATACACTACATGTATATACATTTTAACTGAGTCGTTAAGTCATCGTTAGTCGTTACATGTAAGTGTTGTTTTGAAACCTTTAAGTTAACGATCTCAATTAATGTTGTTAACCCATTGTTTATTATATCTAATGAGATGTTAAATTATTATATTATCATGATATTATGATATATTAATATATCTTAATATGATATATATACATTTAAATGTCATTACAACGATAATCGTTACATATATGTCTCGTTTCGAAATCCTTAAGTTAGTAGTCTTGTTTATATGTATATAACTCATTGTTAATATACTTATGGAGATACTTACTTATCATAATCTCGTGTTAACCATATGTATATCCATACATATATCGTCATGTCGTTTTTACAAGTTTTAACGTTCGTGAATCGCCGGTCAACTTGGGTGGTCAATTGTCTATATGAAACATATTTCAATTAATCAAGTCTTAACAAGTTTGATTGCTTAACATGTTGGAAACATTTAATCATGTAAATATCAATCTCAATTAATATATATAAACATGGAAAAGTTCGGGTCATTACAGATACTTCGTCACTTTCATTGATGACTTTAGTCGTTTCGGGTATGTCTACTTGTTAAGACATAAGAACGAAACTTTTGAAGCATTCAAGGAATATCAAAACGACGTACAAAATCAACTCAATAAGATAATCAAGGTACTTCATACCGATAGAGGAGGTGAATACCTAAGCGATGCTTTCCAAGATCATCTTAGAAGTTGTGGGATTATCTCTCAACTTACTCCTCCTGGAACACCCCAACTTAATGGAGTTTCTGAAAGGAGGAACCAAACCCTAATGGATATGGTTCGATATATGATGGCTAGAAGCTCGTTACCTCTATCATTTTGGGGTTATTGTCTATGCTCCGCGGCTCGTATTCTAAATATGGCCCCAACCAAGAAAGTGGAACGAACTCCTTATGAGATGTGGTTTGGAAAACCTCCATCTCTATCATACTTAAAGGTATGGGGATGTGAAGCTTATCATAAGCGTTACATCCCTAATAAGTTGAATGCTCGATCCACGAAGTGTATCTTCATAGGATATCCCAAGGATGATATGGGATATTATTTCTATGATCCTTCCGAGCAGAATGTATTTGTTGCTCGGAAGGCTGAATTCCTTGAAACTAATTTCCTAATGGAAGGTGATGGTGAAAGGAAGATAGATCTTGAAGAGGTTCAAGATCGAGTAGATGATACACAATTAGTTGACACTAGCACTCAACATGAAAATGTTGAGAGTGATCAAGTGGATGATAAAAATACACAAGACGTTCGCAGATCTGATAGAATTAGTAATCCTCCTGAGAGATATGGGTTTCTCATGGATGGTTGCTATGTGGTTGATTTGGATAAACCAACAAACTACCAAGATGCCTTATCAAGGATTGATAAGGATAAATGGCAGGAAGCAATGAACGCTGAGATGCAATCCATGTATGACAACCAAGTTTGGGAACTTGTTGAACAACCTACTGGCTCAAGGCTAGTTGATTGTAAATGGCTTTTCAAAATGAAAATCAACATACATGGAAACTTGGATACATATAAAGCTAGACTTGTAGCAAAAGGTTTCACTCAAACTCAAGGGGTTGACTATGATGAAACTTTTTCGCCTGCGGCAATGCTAAAGTCTATTAGGATATAACTCGCCATTGCTGCTCATTATGATTATGAAATATGGCAAATGGATGTCAAGACCGCTTTCCTAAATGGACATCTTGAGGAAGATGTCTATATGGTTCAGCCTGAAGGTTTTGTTGATCCGAAATATCCTAAAAAGGTATGCAAGTTAAAGAAGTCAATCTACGGATTGAAACAAGCATCTAGAATGTGGAATCATCGTTTTAATGAGGAGGCCAAGAAATTTGGCTTCATTAAAAATGGTGATGAAGCTTGTGTATACAAGAAGGCTAGTGGGAGCACTATCATGTTCCTTGTACTATATGTGGATGATATATTGTTATTTGAAAATGATATTCCGGTAATGGAAGGTGTTAAAACTTGGCTAAGTAAATGCTTCTCTATTAAGGATCTTGGAGAAGCACAATACGTTTTGGGGATTGGGATCTACAGGGATAGATCCAAGAAACTGATAGGTTTGAATCAAAGTGCATACATTGAAAAGATCTTGAAAAGGTTCAAGATGGAGAATACTAAGAAAGGTTTGGTACCTATTCAAAGAGGAACGCTCCTTAGTTCATCTCAGTGCCCCACCACGAAAGATGAACATGAGAGAATGAAGAAAGTCCCATATGCGTCTGCCATTGGGTCAATCATGTATGCAATGATATGCACTAGACCGGATGATTCATGCGCTCTTAGCCTGATTAGTAGATACCAGAATAACCCAGGAAACAGTCATTAGATTGCTGTCAAAAGTATATTGAAATACCTTAGGAGGACTAAGGATATGTTTCTGATATATGGGTCTGGTGAGGAGGAACTCGCTGTAAAAGGTTACGTGGATGCGAGTTTCCAAACTGATCGAGATGATTCTCGATCACAATCCGGTTATGTCTTCACGTTAAATGGAGGTGCAGTCTCTTGGAAGAGTTCAAAACAGGATGTTGTTGCATTATCCACTACAGAGTCGGAGTACATTGCCGCCTCATTGGCAGCTCAGGAAGCTGCATGGATGAAGAAATTCATCGACGACTTAGGAGTAGTCCCTTCCATTCAGGACCCTCTTGAGATCTTTTGTGATAACGAGGGTGCGATTGCTCAAATCAAGGAACCTCGTGCTCACCAAAAGACCCGTCACATTGAGCGGAGATTCAACTACACAAGGGATGAAGTTGAAAAGTGAAAGATATGTATTCGCAAAGTTCACACAGATCTTAATATAGCGGATCCACTCACGAAGCTCTTACATGGTGCAAAACATCAAGGACATGTTAGTGCATTAGGGCTTCGATATTCTAGTGATTGGTTGTGATCTGTTTTAAGTATTGTAACGGAATGAAATTGTTCAAACTCATTAATATAATTATGGCATTAATTTATTTTGAGTTATGTTCCTATTTTGCATATTTTATCCATGAATAAGTAATTATTCTAAATTCCGTAGTCGATCACATTTGTGGGAACAAGTGTGAGGTTTAGACTATTATGAACTTGGATTGGTATACATTCACAGGATGAATGTGGGGCAAGGTTGCAACCAAGGTTCATAGATATTTATGGGATACAAATATTGGAAGACTCGCCCTCAAGATTTACTAAATAGAGCCTTTGTGGTTGATCACATGTAATCTTGAGGAAAGGCGAATATCATTGTATCCTCTGACCTGAGATACATATTGGGTTCGGATATTTACCAAGTATCATGCCTTGATTCTTTCCTTCACTATTCTGAAATATGGTAGTTCATAAGGAAGAGCTCAGGCATAATGCAAGGTACATATTTAGGACGTATGTAGTCAAGATGGAATTTGTCCCTCTTATTCGTTGAGAGTCAGATGCCTAAGGCCTGATAAAGTTAAATCTAAAAGAGAGTGATCATTCTGTGTCTCTTGGGTTTAACATGACATCTAGGACGAAAGGATATAATGAAAAGATTCACATATTCATAATCGAGATGGGAACTCGAAGGGGATGATGTTATTGAATGGCACAAAGTCATAACATATTGGGGGTGATGGACGGTCGTTAGGTGGTATCCATCACTTGCATTAATTTCTTATGTTTCTCGTGCAAGTGGGAGATTGAAGGTATTTCGTATGCCCGAGAGACATATTAAATTAACGTGGCCACTATGTTATGATCCAAGTCGGGTCATACCCAATAACAAGCTTACCAACACCTTATTAGTATTTGATCTTAACGATTGAATCATTGATTAAATATGCGACACTTGAATTTTAAGGAAAAGGTTTCTTAAATAATATTACATGATATGTTTATATAAGTTATGGAATAATTTATATAACAAGGATTTAATTATTTATAGGTTAAATAATTTATTAAGTTATGTTACATTTTATAAAATTGGTTTTATAAAATATACATAACAAATAATATACAAGTTTATAAAATGTGTTTTATAAAATCATGTTTTATAAAAAGGAAAACTGATTTTATAAATTCAGTTTTTTTATGAGTATATTATAACATGTTCAAATGGTAGTGGCATGGGGAGTTCAAGTGCATGCAAAAGATTCTTCATTGAAGGCCACATACTTTTCCAAGTCTCTATAAGCATGCTCCTTGACCAAATGCCTAAGTAGCATACAAACATATCAAGTTGTATTGCAAAAAAAAAAAAAAACTGCCTACTGCAGCTCATTCAGGCCGTGGCCTTTAAGGGTCAAAAAGGAAGTCATTTTCTTTTGGCAAGCTATATTTTCAAGTGTCATTAAATCCTAACTAAAGGCTAGGGTGTTGGTGATAAGTTTGGGGTATTATCTCTTGAAGTTTCATAGTTTTGGAGCTTGCTTTCATCATCATCCTTTTGACTTGCTGCTGTCCAGAAATTTGGGTGTAAGAGAAAAGGTTTTTGAGCTTGTTCAAAGGTGATTAAGGGTCTCAATTCCTAACAAGTTTAAGGGTGGTGTTGGTGCAAAATAGCTTGAGGTTCTATCATCTTCTAGTTCTTCAATATCACCCTCAATTGACTTGAAGAGGTACTACATCTTCTTTTCCTCTGTATATATATATATATATATATATATATATATATATATATATATATATATATATATATATATATATATATATATATAAGCATTTATCCAAGACTTGATAGTATCATGGAATTTAACTTAATTGCTTTACATATAAACATGAACTTAACCTTATACTTCCACTTGTTTTAACTACATTAAATTGGTTTAATGATCGGGTTAATTATAAGAACATGTTGTTTTGTAACTTGTTAAATTCCATCAATATAAATAATTTAAATAATTATAAAACAGAATTTTAAAAACAGAAAAAAAATATATATATATATAAAGCCTTGGCCCGAGAACTGTAGCAGCCCAACACCTGGACCGAAACTCTACTCCATGTGACCGCATGGAAATATAACCTCGAAGCCATGCGATCGCATGGCTTGAGTTGATAGGTCTGTAACCTCATCCGACCAGATTAAGGTTAATAATTATAATTAATATTATTAATTAAAAATCTAATTAGGGTTTATTAATTAATTAGTTTAGTTTTATTTATTTAATATGTATTATTTAGTTTAATTAGTTTTTATAAATATATAAAATTAATAGTTTTATAAAATAAATAATATAAAAATAATATTTTTATAAAAATTGTACTTTTTACAACTTTAAGTTTATTTTTATATTTTGTATCTTTTTATTTGTTTTAGCGTAATATTTATATTTTTCGTTCGTATTTAGATTTAAGACATAGTTTTTGCCGTAGTTATTTTTATTTCTAGATTCTTAGGCTTTGCCGTAAAATCCCTTAAGTACTTTTTCTTTAGACTAAGATTTAGGTGCTTTAGAATTTTGCGACGCCGTTTTATAAATTTTAGTACTTTTTAAGTTTATACCGTTTTGGATATAGTATTACTTTTAAGCTTTAATACCTTTAGACGTAACTTTTAATTTTTAGTTTTTAGACTTTTAAGTTTCGACGCGCTACATTCTTTTTATTATTTTCGACCTTTTATTTTTCGACGTTTTTCTACGCGCTCTTTTTCTTTCTTATTTCTTGCCGCTCTAGTTTTTAGGACTTAGAATTTTTAAGTGGTTAAATTGATAGACATCCCAAATTTTCTGGTTCGTAGTAATAGTTGGATTTGTTAGTGGCTGAGTTGTGAGCTTCCAATTTAAAGGGTTCTGGCTCCCTGCTACATCTATTGGTTATTCGAAACGTGGGCAAAAGCAGAAAAGTCTATTAATTGGATAACTTATATAATTTTTCTTTCTTTTTAAAAACTAATAGGATATTCAGTGAATGCACCGAGCAAAACGTTCACCACCTTTCGTACGTTCACCACCTGTAACTCGATCAAGACATCTAGCCAATATTGTCGCCGTTGATTTTTCTTTAGAATCGTCATCCAGTCGACCAAGTACTCCAATTCAAATTTCCAACCACACAATTGAGAATCCGGAGGATATTCAGGGACAATTCAGAGATCCTGAACCATTAATCTTTCAAAAGGACCAATATATCGCGGATTTAGCTTTCCACGCTTTTCGAAACGGATTACACCCTTCCAAGGTGTCACTTTTAGCATTACGCGGTCACCCACTTGGAATTCGAGATCTTTACATCTAATGTTGGCATAGCTCTTTTGGCAATCACAGGCCGTCTTGAGCCTTGCTTGAATTTGAACAATCTTCTCAGTTGTTTCATGGATGAGTTCGGGTCCGGTGATTTGCTTGTCACCGACTTCGGCCCAACAAATAGGAGAACGACATTTGCGACCATATAAAGCTTCGAAAGGTGCGGCATTAATACTCGAGTGATAACTATTGTTGTAAGCGAATTCGGCTAGAGGAAAATGCTTTTCCCAAGCTTTTCCGAAGTCAATAATATGTAACATCCCGTTTTTCCCGTACATGTCTAAAGGTACATACTTAATTATTGTACGCTTATAACGTGTGCATTTATGTGATTAAAGGACCTAAGTGTTAGTAATGGTGTAATTATATATATATATATATATATATATATGTATATATATATATATATGTATATATATATATATGTATATATATATATATATATATGTATATATATATATATATATATGTATATATATATATATATGTATATATATATATATATATATGTATATATATATATATGTATATATATATATATATGTATATATATATATATGTATATATATATATATATATATATATATATATATATATATAAATATGTATGTATATGTATGTGTATGTTTAGAATATATGCATGTATAGGTATATGCATGAGTCTTTGTTGATGTTAAGGCTTGTGAGACTAAAAGATGAGGTTTAGACGTGCATAGGAAGCGTGAACAAAGTGTACAAGTTAGATAAATCGTTAAGTTGTGTAAAGTTGTCGAATGGCTCAGTTGAAGGCCATTGTCGCGCCGCGGAAGCCTTTGTCGCGCCGCGACGTTGAACGCAAAGCAAAGTCAGGAGGCATGTTAAGAAGGGTCGAGTTTCCCTTTATATGTCGCACCGCGGAGAAGAGGGTTGCGCCGCGACAAATAACTTGAATCTGAGTCAGGAATTATTTTAGAAAGCTCGTAAAATACGTTAATTGCCGCGCCGCGACAATTGATGCCGCGTCGCGACCCACTGGGCGAACTAGTTCCAGATTTTTGTTTTAAAATAAGTGGTTCAAGGGCAAAATCATCTTTTCACGTATAGATCTGATGGAGACTTTAAGTCTCAGCCACTTATCCTCTATTATTGATTTCTTTTTCATTTTCTTTCTCTAATTACTCTCAAAACTTAAAAACCCAATTGATTTCAAGTAAGGTTTGAGGGTGGAGATTTGTGAATCAAACCTTGGAGCAAGAATTAAAGTTGTTCTCCTTGTTCTTAGCTACAAGAGGATAGTGTTGGTAAGTCCTAACTCCATGTTTTTAGTTTTAATTAGTTTATGCTAGGGTTTGGTTCATTTGGAACTTGTAAGACCCATTTGGGGGTAATATGGGTGGATTTTGGGTTATGTGATAAAAGGAAACCCTAAATAGCCATAATCTAGGGTTTGGTCTTATGATTTGGGGTTGTAAGTGTTAAATGGTGTTTTTAGTCACTAATTCACTTGTAATTGAAGGAAGAATTGTAAATGGGTCATGTTTGACTAAAATTGTAAGTTTAAGTATTAAAGTGGGTCAAAAGAGTAATGTTGACCTAGTTTGGGCGAAATGGGTATGAATTACCCTAAGTTTGCGTTAGTTAATGTTTGTAGGCTTTAAATCACTAGCTTTAGTGATTTAATATGTGTCTTGGCCATTTATGGGCGGTTTTGGTGTAGTTGAGTCATTTAATGCAAAATGGGTCATTAAATGCTCAAGTGTAAGTAATATGGCTAGTTCCACTAGTTTTTGTATTGAAAGTGTACTTAATGTATTAGGTACAATTCTTTGAAGTTCGGAAGCACATAATCATCATCCTTGTGTCAAGGTGAGTGGAATAATTATGCGTGTACGTATATAATGTATTTATTTGTGTTGTATGAATGTGGCGTTGTCGCGGTGTTTAAGACACCACATTCTACGTAACGAGTAGTATTGTCGCGGTGTTCAAGACACTACTCATTGTTTGAATGACATGTGGTATTGTCGCGGTGTTTAAGACACCACATTGTCATGGCAGTGGATGTCGCGCTGTTCAAGGCACCACTCATTGTTTGGATTGACATGTGGAATCGTCGCGGTGTTCAAGATGCCACATTGTCATGGGGGTGAGTTAGTCGCGGTGTTCAAGACATCACCCGGGGAATTAGTGATTACGCGGTGTTTAAGTAACACTAATGGATGTTATGAACTCCGACGGTCTTTTACGAGTACCGTTCCCTTGTACGATTGGTTAACCATGGTTGTGTGAATTCGTATCTAGCATAATTGAATTGTGAACTACATGCTATTGTTGTTGCTAGCTTCTTGTGAATTGTGGATAGTAGTTTATGCATGATGTTTGCATAGTTATCGAATTGCTAGCTTGTATGCGGTATGGTAAGTGATTGCAAGTAAGTAGGTTATATATGAACACGTATAATTGTTGCATTCACTAAGCGTTAGCTTACCCCTCTCGTTGTTTATCTTTTTAGATGCAGGTGCGGATAGGGGAAAAGGGGTTGTTGGGCACTAGGTGTCCTTTGATGATGTTTCGTTGGAGCTTTTGGAAGTTGGCCTAACGTTTTGGGTAGTTTAGTCCCAAACCATGCTCGAAGTGTCGTTTGGATTATAAACTATCATTTATAGTGGGTCGAACTTGTATTAAACTTAATTAATGGCCTTCGTGCCTTGTAAACATTTAAATTGTGGTAGGTTTTAAATGGAACTTGTGGAATGGTTTACATATTTAATTTGCGCGTAAATGTGTATTATAAAAAAAAAATTTATCGTATGGAATACGGGTTGGGTTGTTTCAAGTGGTATCAGAGCATGGTCTAATGGATTTAGGCGACTTGAGATAGGTGCCTAGACTTAGACTTTATTGTGTATGCGCTTTATGCGGGACTTGTAGGACTTCGGGTCGGACCGGGGAATTGTTAGTGCATAGGTTTATGTGAACTAACCTTGCACTATTTATTTTGTGATGTATTTGAAATCCATCAAGCGAGATAGACGTTGTACTAGCAAGTTAATGCGAGATGCTCGCGTAGCAATGACTAGCTACCATTGTTACGGGTGCAAATCGTGTCAAACGAGCGATGTACGACGATTGTTGAGCAAGGTGGAGCGGTATGATGAATATGTGTATATGTGCGTGTCATGTCTTTTCATTCGTTGTTTAACCTCTCTCCTTTTATAGAATGAATATGAGAAATGGACACGACACCGATAATGGGGGCACGAGCGAGGACCCCGAGTTCACGGCCAAGGTAGAGGCCATCTTTAAACGTCAAAAAGCGGAGTTTCTCGAAGACGTTAAGAAAATGTTTCTTGATACGATTGACGAGCAACTAGTCAATGTAGTAAAGGATCAAGTTAAGGCCGTTCTTCACGAAGATAATGTGGGAAGATGGGACTTTTTCTATAAGAACTTCAAGGATTCTTAACCTCCCACCTTTGAAGGTGAAAGGGATCCTCTTAAGAGTGCCCGATGGATCTCCGATATGGAGGGGGCTTTCCGTACTTGTGAATGTCCTCTCGATAAGAAGACAAGGTACGGGTGTAGTTTGTTGAGGGGTGATGCTAAATTGTGGTGGGACGCGAAGATCCAACTTTATGGCGAAGAACAATGCATGGAATTCACTTGGGATGAATTCAAGAAAGAGTTTTTCGATGAATACCGAACTCCGGCCGATCTTACTAGGCTTAAGGACGAGTTATGTTCCTTGAGGCAAGGGTCGATGGATTTGAACACTCTCAAATCCGTGTTTTTGTCCAAGACCCAATTTTGCCCGGAGCATGTCGGGAATGATAAAATGTGAAAGAAGATTTCTATCGAATCTTGAATGATAGTTATCAAGAAAAGATAAGTGTGAACGTGGTGAAGAGTTTCGATGAGTTGTTTAATATGGCCAAAGGTTTTGAGGCGCTCGTGTTAAGAAAGAGTGGCTTTACTTTTGGCAAGAGGAAGTTCGAAGCTACAAGTCATTCGAACAAAAAGAGTAAGGGTGCAACCGAGAGTGTCGGTAGTGTGAAGAAAAGTGTACCCGGAGAGTTCCGTTATTCTTGCCACAATTGTGGACGAAAGGGACATATGGCCCGTGATTACACCAACCCTCCTTCTACAACCAAACTCACTTGTTATAATTGTGGTAAAGAAGGGCATAAGAGGCCGGAATGTCCGAATTTGAACAATGATCATGTTAAGAAATTGGAGAAAGCGGCGGGTACGGCTAGGGGTCGCAACTACTTGATGACGAATGAAGAAGCCAAACAATCAAATGAAGTCATCTCAGGTACTTTCATGGTTAACTCTAGTCTGGCACGTATACTTTTTGATAGTGGTGCTAACTTGTCGTTTGTGTCTCCAAGATTTGTGCCTAAGTTGAATAAACCGCTAGCTAAGTTAAGTCATCCGGTAGAAGTTGAAATAGCGGATGGTAAAACGGTGCTAGGGGTTGATGTTTGTAAAAATTGTAATGTTGTGTTTGGTATCGAAACTTTTGAAATCGAACTCATTCCGATGACTTTGGGTGATTTTGATATTGTTGTTGGTATGGATTGGCTCGATCGTTATAGAGCCGATATTGCATGCCATGATAAATTCATTCGTGTGAAGACCCCAAGTGGAGGAGAGTTAATTATTCATGGCAATAAGCGAAGAAGACTTGTGCCGATATGCACTTTTGCACGGGCACGTCGTTTCCTTGTTAGTGGTGGCATGGCTTTTCTTGCCCATGTAGTTGATACTCGTGATGAGCCACCACTCATTCGTGAAATTTTGGTGGTTAACGAATTTGAAGATGTTTTTCCGGATGAGTTATCGGGTGTCCCGGCGGAAAGACAAGTTGAATTTCGCATTGAGTTGGTTCCGGGGGCTACCCCCATTGCTAAAACTCCTTATCGTTTAGCACCGAAGAAAATGCAAGAGTTGTTAAATCAAAACAAAGAATTGCTTGAAAAGGGTTTTATTCAACCGAGTTCCTCGCCATGGGGTGCTCCGGTTTTATTTGTGAAGAAGAAAGACGGTTGTATGCGGATGTGCATCGATTATCGGGAGTTGAACAAAGTGACGATCAAGAATCGTTATCCATTGCCTCGGATCGACGATTTGTTTGACCAACTCCAAGGTGCAACGTATTTTTCTAAGATTGACCTACAGTCCAGCTATCATCAAGTACGGGTCCGTGAGGAAGACATAGAGAAAACGGCTTTTCGAACTCGTTACGGGCATTTTGAGTTTGTAGTTATGCCTTTTGGTCTTACGAATGCACCGGCGGCATTCATGGATCTAATGAACCGAGTATGCCAACCCATGTTGGACAAGTCGGTAATCGTGTTCATCGATGACATACTTGTTTACTCTAAGAGTATGAAGGAACATGAACACCATTTGCGTGAAGTGTTGAATGTAGTGACCCGAACTTTTCCATGTTTATATATATTAATTGAGATTGATATTTACATGACTAAATGTTTCCACCGTGTTAAGCAATCAAACTTGTTAAGACTTGATTAATTGAAATAAGTTTCATCTAGACAATTGACCACCCAAGTTGACCGATGATTCACGAACGTTAAAACTTGTAAAAACTATACGATGACATATATATGGTTATATATATAGTTAACATGATTTTATTATAAGTAAGTATCTCATTAGGTATTTTAACAATGAGTTATATACATAAAAATGAGACTATTGAATTAAGAAACTCAAAAACGATATATATAACGATTATCGTTATAACAACGTCTTACTAGGTACATATGAATCATATTAAGATATTGATACACTTGGTTAATTATGTTAAATGATAAATATATCATTAAGTGTATTAACAATGAACTACATATGTAAAAATAAGACTACTACCTTAATGATTTCGAAACGAGACATATATGTAACGATTATCGTTATAACGACATTTAACTGTATATATATCATACTAAGATATATTATATATCATAATATCATGATAATTTAATAATTTAACATCTCATTTGATATAATAAATATTGGGTTAACAACATTAATTAAGATCGTTAACTTAAAGGTTTCAAAACAACATTTACATGTAACGACTAACGATGACTTAACGACTCAGTTAAAATGTATATACATGTAGTGTTTTAATATGTATTCATACACTTTTGAAAGACTTCAATACACTTATCAAAATACTTCTACTTAACAAAAATACTTACAATTACATCCTCGTTCAGTTTCATCAACAATTCTACTCGTATGCACCCGTATTCGTACTCGTACAATACACAGCTTTTAGATGTATGTACTATTGGTATATACACTCCAATGATCAGCTCTTAGCAGCCCATGTGAGTCACCTAACACATGTGGGAACCATCATTTGGCAACTAGCATGAAATATCTCATAAAATTACAAAAATATGAGTAATCATTCATGACTTATTTACATGAAAACAAAATTACATATCCTTTATATCTAATCCATATACCAATGACCAAAAACACCTACAAACAATTTCATTCTTCAATTTTCTTCATCTAATTGATCTCTCTCAAGTTCCATCTTCAAGTTCTAAGTGTTCTTCATAAATTCCATAAGTATACTTTCATAAAAATCAAGAATACTTTCAAGTTTGCAAGTCTACTTCCAAGCTTTCTAATCCATTCCAAGTAATCATCTAAGATCAAGGAACCTTTGTTATTTATAGTAGGTTATCTTTCTAATTCAAGGTAATATTCATATTCAAACTTTGATTCAATTTCTACAACTATAACAATCTTATTTCGAGTGAAAATCTTACTTGAACTGTTTTCGTGTCATTATTCTGCTTTAAGAACTTTCAAGCCATCCAAGGATCCTTTGAAGCTAGATCCATTTTTATCATTTCCAGTAGTTTTATCCAGAAAACTTGAGGTAGTAATGATGTTCATAACATCATTCGATTCATACATATAAAGCTATCTTATTCGAAGGTTTAAACTTGTAATCACTAGAACATAGTTTAGTTAATTCTAAACTTGTTCGCAAACAAAAGTTAATCCTTCTAACTTGACTTTTAAAATCAACTAAACACATGTTCTATATCTATATGATATGCTAACTTAATGATTTAAAACCTGGAAACACGATGAACACCATAAAATCGGATATACGCCGTCGTAGTGAAACCGGGGGCTGTTTTGGTTTGGATAATTAAAAACTATGATAAACTTTGATTTAAAAGTTGTTTTTCTGGGAAAATGATTTTTCAAATGAACATGAAACTATATCCAAAAATCTTGGTTAAACTCAAAGTGAAAGTATGTTTTTCAAAATGGTCATCAAGATGTCGTTCTTTCGACGGAAATGACTACCTCTTTAGTAATTGACATGTAACTTAAATTTCTGGCTATAAACCTTTACTTTTTCCTTTTGGATTCTTAAATTAGAGTTCAATATGAAACCATAGCAATTTGATTCAATCAAAACGGATTTTAAAATGAAGAAGTTATGGGTAAAACAAGATTAGATATTTTTGATCTTTTTAGCTACGGGAAATGTTTAACAAATCTATACAAATCATATCCTAGCTAACTTATATTATATTATACATGTATTCTAATATATTATGTAATTTTGGGATACCATAGACACGTATGCAAATGTTTTGACATATCATATCGACCCATATATATATATATATATTATTTGGAATAACCATAGACACTCTATATGCAGTAATGTTAGAGTTAGCTATACAGGGTTGAGGTGGATTCCAAAAATATATTTACTTTGAGTTGTGATCTAGCCTGAGACATGTATACACTGGGTCGTGGATTGATTCAAGATAATATATATCGATTTATTTCTGTACATCTAACTGTGGACAACTAGTTGTAGGTTACTAACGAGGACAGCTGACTTAATACACTCAAATCTTTAAAATATAATAAAAATGGTTGTAATTATATTTTGATCATACTTTGATATATATGTACATATTTGTATAGGTTCGTGAATCGATCCGTGGTCAAGTCTTATTTCCGAGGAAGGAAATATCTGTGAAAGTGAGTTATAGTCCCACTTTTAAAATCTAATATTTTTGGGATGAGAATACATGCAGGTTTTATAAATGATTTACAGAATAGACACAAGTACGTGAAACTACATTCTATGGTTGAATTATCAAAATCAAATATGCCCCTTTTTATTAAGTCTGGTAATCTAAGAATTAGGGAACAGACACCCTAATTGACGCGAATCCTAAAGATAGATCTATTGGGCCTAACAAACCCCATCCAAAGTACCGGATGCTTTAGTACTTCGAAATTTATATCATATCCGAAGGGTGTCCCGGAATGATGGGGATATTCTTATATATGCATCTTGTTAATGTCGGTTACTAGGTGTTCACCATATGAATGATTTTTATCTCTATGTATGGGATGTGTATTGAAATATGAAATCTTGTGGTCTATTGTTACGATTTGATATATATAGGTTAAACCTATAACTCACCAACATTTTTGTTGACGTTTAAAGCATGTTTATTCTCAGATGAATACTAAGAGCTTCCGCTGTTGCATACTAAAATAAGGACAAGATTTGGAGTCCATGTTTGTATGATATTGTGTAAAAACTGCATTCAAGAAACATATGTCGATGTAATATATTTCTATTGTAAACCATTATGTAATAGTCGTGTGTAAACAGTATATTTTAGATTATCATTATTTGATAATCTACGTAATATTTTTAAAACCTTTATCGATAAAATAAAGGTTATGGTTGTTTTAAAAATGAATGCAATCTTTAAAAAACGTCTCATATAGAGGTCAAAACCTCGCAATGAAATCAATTAATATGGAACGTTTATAATCAATATGAACGGGACATTTCAGTTGGTATCCGAGCGTTGGTATTAGAGAACCAGAAAATTTGCATTAGTGTGTCTTATCGAGTTTGTTAGGATGCATTAGTGAGTCTGGACTTCGACCGTGTTTTCTTTAAAAATGATTGCTTAACATTTTTGTTGGAAACTATATATTATTAACATGTAAATATTATGTGATATATTAATCTCTTAACATGTTTGATATTGTGTGATAGATGTCTACCTTTAGCACAAATCCCATTGACTCACCAAATAATAACGAAGAGTCGAATATATATTGGCAAGATTCACAAGTTCCCGAAGAACCGGAAGAAGAGGAAACGGAACCGGAAGAAGAGGAACCAGAAGAAGAGGAACCGGAAGAAGAAGAGGTTCCGGAGGGGGGAACAGTAAGAACCATTGAAAATCGGTCAAATAAAAGAAAATCCTCAACTAATGGACCAAAATTAATAATGGTCAATGGTGTTTCCGCTAAGGAAGCAAAATATTGGGAAAATTACCAATTTTTCGATGAATCGGATCCTGATGAGGATTCCGATGATGTTATAGAAATTACCCCGACCCAATTTAATGAGGCAAAAGAAAATAATAAGAGAAAAGGCATCAAAATAGAGAAATCTGATTCCGACCCCGATGAACTTACGAAACCACCAAGTTTTTCTAAACCAATGTGGAAAACGACGACTCGTATTAGAGGAACATCATATATCCCTAGAAGATTAGGAAAAAGAACCAAGTCCGAAGAAGAAGAAACCAGTGATTCAGATTAGAGGGGTGTGAGCATGTTGTGTAATAAATGTATTGTAGTGTGCTTGTACTTTTATGTTCTATGTAAAAATTGCTTGTATTATTTGTTATTACGAATCTAATCCTTGTCTATTTTACAGTATAAAAACAAAATGGATGTTAAGGGTAGACAACTGAATATTTTAGAAGACCTACCGGAGGATATGATTGAGGAAATCTTGTTTAGAGTCGGTCAGAATTCATCAGCACATTTAGTTATGGCGAAATTAACTTGTCAAACATTTGAAAGACTTTCCAGAAATGCCTTAGTTTATAAAAGGCTTTCCCTTGATAGGTGGGGTATATTGGGGAGACCGTAAGTTATGCCGTGTTTTCTTTAAAGCATTAAATGCGGGGAACCCAAATGCGATTCTACGCTACGGGTTAAGAACCTATTTTGACTCAACATATCCCAACATAGGATTTCGTGAATTAGAAAGAGCTTCTAACATGCAACATAAAGAAGCATGTTATGCTTACGGGTTAGTGATGTTCGCTTCTTACTAAAGTGAGAAAAAGAACATCGGATTGCAGCTTTTAAATAAAACTTTCCCACAAGTGACGGATTCAGTAGTTGGGGTGAGAAACAAGGTTTTTAGATTATTACGGGGCTGTTGGACATTACGAAACCCTCGTCCTTTTGACGACATTACAACATGCTGCCTAGCTAATGGTCATAACGGTTATTTTCCACAAGACCAAGGATGGGAATTCGTCTTAGTAAAACCAGAATGCATGACTTGTTTCTGGACTTATGAATTACGTGTCTTTATTTCCTTTGCTGAACAACTTGCGTATTAACTAGATTTATCTTCAAAACTGTCCTGTATCATAGTGTACTATATTTCATGTTATATGTAATATAGCGAAGTTGTAAGTTTGAAGAATATTTGTATGTGATATATTATTATAATCATTTTTTCATATGGAATTGTAGTAGTTGAATTGTATATTAGCTACTAAGTATGAACTTAACGAGTAGGTAGTACCCGAATTTAAACTTATAAAACGCTAATATGAAGAAAAAGCTTTGATAAATGAGTTCATATTATGCTACGAGATACTATTGACTACTCTTAATATTATGTATGATTAAATTGTTTCATTTGACTATTTTGAAGGAAATGGTGCCAACTACTCGACACACCTTGAATATGAGCGAAGAGGAATTTCGTGCCTTTCTTGCTTCAAACATAGCCATAGTACAGGCAGCGCTACATACCAACAATAACTCTGAATCTAGCAATACAGCTAACGGTGCAAGAAATTGTGTAGGATGCTCCTACAAGGAATTCACTGCCTGCAAACCTTCCGAATTTGATGGGACGAAGGACCAATCGGATTGAAATGGTGGACCGAGAAATTGAATCGGTGTTTGCCATAAGTAAGTGTGCTGAAGGAGATAAAGTGAAGTACGCTACGCATACCTTCACAGGTATTGCGTTAACATGGTGGAATACCTATCTAGAGCAAGTGGGACAAGATGCTGCTTACGCGCTACCGGGGTCAGCATTCAAGCACTTGATGAAAGAGAAGTACCGTCCGAGAACCGAGGTCAATAAGCTCAATTCAGAACTTAGAGGGTTACAAACACAGGGATTCGATATTACTTCGTACGAAAGACGATTCACAGAATTGTGCCTATTGTGTCCGAGAGCGTTCGAATATGAGGAAGAGAAGATCGACGCATTTGTGAAAGGGTTACCGGAGAGAATCCATGAAGATATAAGTTCACACGAGCCTGCCTTCATGCAAAAGGTATGTAGAATGGCTCACAAACTAGTGAACCAGATTGAGGGAAGAATTAAAGAACAGGCGGTCGAAGAGGCCAACGTGAAGCTAGTCAAAAGAAAGTGGGAAGAAAACGGTGATAAGAGTCACCAAAACAACAACAACTATCCCAATAATCGCAACATCAATCGCAACTACAACAAACGGTAAAACAACAACAACAACAACAATAACAACAACAACAACAACAACAACAACAACAACAACAACAACAACAACAACAACAACAACTACAACAATCATCCCAATAACAATAACAACTGCAGCAACAACAACAATCAGAAGCAGTTATGCCAAAGGTGTGAAAAGTATCACTCGGAGTTCTGCACCAAATTTTGCAACAAGTGTAAAAGAAATGGTCATAGCACGGCGAAGTGTGAGGTCTACGGACCAGGGGTTAACAGAACGAAAGGAACAAATGGTGTCAGAACGAGTAATGGCAGAGCAAGTAGTATCAGAGCAAGTTATGCCAATGTAGTTTGTTATAAATGTGGAAAACCGGGCCACATTATTAGAAATTGCCCAAACCAGGAGAACACGAATGGACAAGGCCGCGGAAGATTTTTCAATATTAATGCGGCAGAGGCACAGGAAGAACCGGAGCTTGTTACGGGTACGTTTCTTATTGACAATAAATCTGCTTATGTTTTATTTGATTCAGGTGCAGATAGAAGTTATATGAGTAGAGATTTTTGTGCTAAATTAAGTTGTCCATTGACGCCGTTGGATAGTAAATTTTTACTCGAATTAGCAAACGGTAAATTAATTTCAGCGGATTATATATGCCAGAATCGAGAAATTAAACTGGGTAGCGAAATATTTAAGATTGATTTGATCCTAGTAGAGTTAGGGAGTTTTGATGTAATAGTTGGCATGGACTGGCTGAAGGAGATGAAAGCAGAGATCGTATGTTAAAAAAATGCAATTCGCATTGTACGAGAAGAAGGAGAACCCTTAATGGTGTACGGAGAAAAGGGCAACACGAAGCTACATCTTATTAGTAATTTGAAGGCACAAAAACTAATAAGAAAATGTTGCTATGCTGTTCTAGGACACGTCGAGAAAGTACAAACTGAAGAAAAGAGCATCAATGATGTTTCCGTCGTAAAAGAATTTCCCGATGTATTTCCGAAAGAATTACCGGGACTACCTCCACATTGATCTGTTGAATTTCAAATAGATCTTGTACCAGGAGCTACACCAATAGCTCGTGCTCCTTACAGACTCGCACCCAGCGAGATGAAAGAACTGCAAAGCCAACTGCAAGAACTATTAGAACGTGATTTCATTCGACCAAGCACATCACCATGGGGAGCTCCTATTTTGTTTGTCAAGAAGAAGGATGGTACATTTAGGTTGTGTATTGACTACAGAGAGTTGAATAAACTTACCATCAAAAACCGTTATCCACTGCCGATAATTGATGACTTATTAGATCAACTACAAGGCTCGTCGGTTTATTCGAAAATCGATTTACGTTCTGGATATCATCAAATGCGAGTAAAGGAGGATGATATTCCAAAAAATGCTTTTAGGACGCGTTATGGTCATTACGAGTTTATGGTTATGCCGTTTGGATTGACTAACGCACCAGCTGTGTTCATGGACCTTATGAACCGAGTGTGTGGGCCATATCTTGACAAGTTTGTCATTATTTTCATCTATGACATACTTATTTACTCAAAGAATGATCAAGAGCACGAAAAACATTTGAGAAAAGTGCTAGAAGTATTGAGGAAAGAAAAACTGTACGCTAAGTTTTCAAAGTGTGCATTTTGGTTGGAAGAAGTTCAATTCCTCGGTCACATAGTGAACAAAGAAGGTGTAACGACCCTGGAATTTCCAACATTTATTTATTAATAATTATTATTATTAATACGCGTGTTTAAACGAATGTACGTTATTCTCTCATTCAAAACACACACATTCAAACTTGCAACTTCTTTCTCTCTTTTCTCTCTCAAATTGTAAGTAACAAAATTAAATGTTCTTCCCTTTTTCCTCTTCAAAACCGTGAACCTATACACACATATCATCATCATCTCTTGTTCTTTGATTATTGTTTTGTTACTTGTTTTTGTTATTACTTACTTACTAGTTGTTTTTCTTTCTCTACTTACATGTTTTCAAGAATCAAACTACCTAGTTTATTCTTCTTTATCTTGTATTAACAAGAACATTCAAGAACTAAACTCTCTAGTTTAGGTTCTACATATAATGTTTCAAAGATTAAATTCTTGTGTTGTAACTCATACTTGTAGTTCTTGAAGTAAACTTAAAGTTTACTTTACTTAAAGATCAAACCTTGGTTGAATCTTTAAAAGTATGAACAACTCATGAACTTATTTACTTGTTTATTTAGTTACATGCACTTTAATTTATGTTTGTTGGTTGTTATTGGTCAAATGTTACTAGTTAACTTTGATCTCATATCTCTTGGAACTAAAAATTAACTTGAAAGTTCAAGAACACACAAATAAGTTTTCTTTAAACATAACTTTGTATACTTATGTTTGATCTAGACTTTTGGGTCTTGGATCTTCAAGATCTAACTAAAGAACTATGTTCTACATCTTAAGATCTTGATTAGTTAGTTTATTTTCAAGTTTGTAACTTATTGTTAGCCTTATAGTTCATGTAAGTGTCAAACCTAAGACTTTGATGTAACTTTGGTTCATCAAACTACATGCAACTCTTAAGTGAGTTGTGCTTCATGTCTTAGACTTGCACTAGGGTTATGATGGTCAAGACTTGGTTAAGATGATGTAGATACATCAATGAGTTGTACACTTGAAGCTATATGCATCAAGGACGAGAACCATGATGAGCATCAAGCACCAAGACCACCGGAATCCTTTTAAACTCACTGTTTCTGTCCAAAAGCTACTGATCTGATGTTTCTGTAACATACCAGTAGACCTGGGCTGTTCTAACCTTGATTTTTAGATAGAACTTTTCGATTAGATAACTTTTCATATAGGACTCGTCTTAATCCTAGTTACGGTTTAGGATTTATGGCCCTCCGATCGTTACTATGTCCTTTAACGTTGTGCAGAAATTTCTGACCTACTCGCACTTAGACCATCGCCACGGTCAAACCAAGACGAGTTTGCTTCTGTATATTTTACCACACTTAAAGGACTCATAGACGGAGCCATGGCCACTGGTCTCACCTTAATTCAGTAAGGGTAGGGGCCGTGGTGACTGACTGAAGTCAGACTTTGTTTTAAACTACTTTCATAAACGAAACCTACCTTACGCCTTTTGTTTAATGATGATGACCCTTAAGACCTTAATTACATACTTTTAAACCTATTAAGACAATTTACTGACTTAGTACTATTTGACTTAGATTGAGGACTTCAGACCGTTTACTTGCACACCTTTCCCGACTACTACTTTACCGCTACATATCATTGTGAGTTATAGCATTCCCTTTTTACTTTAACTTATTTTGGGAACTGAGAATACATGCGGATTTTATGTTTTAAATGCTAGGCACGAGTACTTAAACTTATATATGTGTGGGTTATATAACGGCAGAAACATTCCCTTTAGCTCGGTAACGTTTAGTCATTGGTTTTTGAACCGGTGAACGCGAATCTTAGATATGGATCCATAGGGTTTGACATCCCCACTCGGGCTAGTAGCGCTAGCATTTAATGAGTGTTTAATACTTCGTAGACATACGCACTTGCCAAGTGTACTTTCAGGGGGTATAAACGTTAAGTTAGTTACCAAGTGCCCACGGTTAACATATACTTTATCATACTGTTTTGAAACGCTCTTTGTAGCACTAAAATCTCGTGGCCTACCTTACATACTGTTATACTTAAACTATAGCTCACCAACCTTTGTGTTGACGTTTTTAAGCATGTATTTCTCAGGTGCTTGAGGTTGCTTCCGCTGTCTTACTTGTTGTGCTGTAGACACCCGCTGCTTAGAGTTGTCCACGCATGAACTACTTTACTTTGCATTCAAACATTAGTACTTTTGAACTATGACTTGTAACGACCACTGTGGTTACATACACTTATTATTTGCTTCTACTTAGTGAAGCATGCTTTTGGAATGTAAAACTTTCGATGTTGGTTTGACATCACCTTTAATTATGAATGCAAACTCTTTTTGAAAACGCATATAGTACTTAACCTTGTAATGATCCTGTTGTTGATAGTCCGTACATGATGATTTAGTACGGGGCATCACATTTGGTATCAGAGCATTGGTTGTAGGGAATTAGGTTGCATTAGTGAGTCTAAGACCGACCCGAGTAGGATTCACTAATAGGACTAATCTACAACTTGCTAGTTTACTTGTTTCCGCTGAATTTACTGCATGCTACTGCTTACTTTTCCCGCTATATGCCGTATGCTACTACATGATTTCACTACTGCATGATGCTACTTGCTTTCGATTGCATGCTACCTTCATACGAATTACTTTTATTGCCATGCTAGTTACCGTTATACATGATTTAAACTGTTGGCCTATTATTTGCTTGCTTTATGACATACTGACATGGAAAATTTATTTTTTCCTTGTTCAGATGTCGGATGTTCCACCTGCTGGCATTTCGGGCAGTACAGACTCAGACCCCGTCGCCCTACCTACTGCTACACCTGCTACTGCTACTGCCGATACACCGGCCCCGACACCCACTAGTGATCCCGGCGCTTCCACTTCCGGAGCTGGTACTAGTGCACCTGCCCCAGTGTCTGCTCCCGGACCCTCGAGGTCACAGCCCCGCATTGGTGGTATTGAGATCCCCGCGGAGTTCGGGGAAGGGCCGTTTCGTAACCACATGCGCACGCCTTGCCGACGCACTCCCGACGGATGTTTAGTCGTGATTCCGCCAGGCAGACACAGACAGATGTTGTCCGCCTTCGGACGCTTCGGATTACCAGCTCAGCCACCAGTGTCACCACCACACGATTCGGATGACTCATCATCTGCCGATTCTTCATCATCAGATGACTCCAGCGATGATGAGGATCCTGCTGATAGACCTATTCAGGCACCCTCCACCCCGCCGAAGAAGCGGTACCGTTTCGACGGCACCGTCATTCCAGGGATGAATGGAGGTTGTGCTTTTACTGACGCATTTGGCCATCGTCGTAGGGTTACTGCTCGTAAACGAGTTGTGCCATACCCTGCCGACCCACAGATATGTAAGGTTCCCCGTTACGTATTGACTATTCCTGGAACCGTACCACCTAGATTTAGATACGGACCACTTACATCTAGGGACGTACCGTCTACATCAGGAGCCGGACCATCTACGTCAGCACCACCGGCACCACCCGCACCACCCGCCCCACCTGCACCGCCTGCCCCACCAGCTTCCTCTAACGAGGGACTGATGAGGGAGATTGAGACTCTCCGAGCTCGAGTCACTGAGCTCGAGGAGCAGTTGGCTCGAGGAGCGGTTCACCCGCCTTCACCGTAGGACCTTGTATTTAGATTTCATGATGTAATCTAGATATAGTTTCATGTATTTCATATGTATTGTACGAACTTATTCAGATGTATGAAACTTATTATTATTAATGAATGGAACTTTGCGTTATTTAATTCTTGCACGATGTTCTATTTACATTGCTGTACGATGATTCTGTGGTATTTGTACCTAGATGCATTATTTAATAACATGTGATGTTTTGATTCCATGTTGGTCACTATATAATGTATTATTACTACTTGCATACTGGATTTTGACTTGAGTCAAAATTTTTGTTTAGAATACCATGGCTAACGGAAGATCCACACCTACCGCCGCCCAGATTGAGGACATGATCAACGAACGGGTCGCTGCAGCCCTAGCAGAAAGAAATCTCGAAGCTCCACCGCCACCACCACCGATTATTCCACCCGTTCAAAATGGGTGTACATACAAGGAATTCCAGAGCTGCAAACCGCATAACTTCAGCGGCACCGAGGGACCGGTTGGTCTCACCAGATGGTTCAAGAAACTTGAATCAGTATTCCGAGTTAGCAACTGTTCAGAGGACAATAAGACCAAGTTTGCATCTTGCATGCTCTCTGACGGCGCGCTAACGTGGTGGAACACGTTAGCTCAAGCGAAAGGTATCGATGAGGCGTATACTACGCCATGGGAGGAATTCAAGGCGGCTATGATTGATGAGTATTGTCCGAGAACCGAAATTCAGAAGATGGAAATTGAATTCATGCAGTTGAAGGCCGTAGGGAACGACCTTAACAGTTACAATCGTAGGTTTTTGGAGTTAGCACTGATGTGTCCGACCATGGTCACCCCCGAATTCAAGCGCATGGAGAAATACTTCTCGGGACTTCCTAAGTCCATCAAGGGAAATGTCACCTCATCCAAGCCACCGAATGTCCCCGAAGCAATTCTCATGGCGCATACTCTCCTGAATCAAATCATCCTTGACGAGCTGGAGAAGGCTAAGTTTGAAGCTGGTAGTAGCGAAAAGAGGAAATGGGACAACAACCACAACAACCACAACAACCACAACAACAACAACAACAACAACAACAACAACAACAACAACAACAACAACAACAACAGGGGGAGAAACTACGATCAAACCCCCGCCAAGAGGCACAACAACGGTGGAAACCCTAATCCCAACAACAACACCAACACCAACCCGAACTACAAAGGAACCTTACCACAATGCAAACGGTGCTACAAACACCACACTGGGTATTGCAATGTTGTCTGCGAGAAGTGCCAACGGGCTGGGCATATAGGAAAAGACTGCAAGGTCACTACTTTGAATGGGAAGCTAAACACCAATGGACCTAAGAAGTGCTACGAATGTGGACAGACGGGCCATTTCAGAAACGCATGCCCCAACAAGCGAAAAGATGGCGGACCACCCCGAGGTAGAGCCTTCAATGTTAATGCAAGGGATGCACGCGATAACCCCGACTTGGTGATAGGTATATTCACAATCAACAATCTTTTAGCTTCTGTCTTGTTTGATACTGGTGCGGATAGAAGTTATGTATGTAGACATTTTTGCGATAAGATTAATTGGTCATTAGTCCCGTTAAAAGAAAGTATGCTTGTCGAGGTCACAAATGGAAAACTTGAAAAGGTTGACCATATTAGTCGTGGAGCTATTATCAACATAGCTGGTGCAGATTTCGAAATTGATTTGATACCTATCAAACTGGGAAATTTTGACGTGATCGTCGGTATGGATTGGTTGAGCAAGATAAAGGCCGATATAATCTGCGAAGATAAAGCACTTCGCATACCACAAGGAGATGGCGAACCACTGGTTATCTATGGAGAGAGATGTACCTCGAAGTTGAACCTCATTAGTTGCGTGAAAGCGCAAAAGATTATGAAGAAGGGACATTTTGCTGTCCTAGCACATGTGAAAGCGGTAGAAACTGAGGTGAAGAACGTGAACGACGTTCGAATTGCGAACGAATTTTTCGATGTCTTCCCAGAGGAATTTCCTGGATTACCGTCGCAGAGAGCAGTAGAGTTTCAGATTGACTTAGTGCCAGGAGCTGCACCTGTAGCTCGCGCACCTTATAGACTCGCACCTTCCGAGATGCAAGAATTACAGAGTCAACTACAAGAACTACTTGATCGAGGATTTATTCAACCAAGCTTCTCGCCTTGGGGCGCACCTGTGTTGTTTGTAAAGAAGAAGGATGGATCTTTCCGTATGTGTATCGACTAACGTAAACTCAACAAATTGACAATCAAGAATCGGTATCCTCTTCCACGAATTGACGATCTTTTTGATCAACTACAAGGATCGAGCGTTTATTCAAAGATCGATTTGCGATCCTGCTATCACCAGTTGAGGGTGAAGTAAAGTGACGTGATGAAGACTGCATTCAGAACCCGTTATGGTCATTTTGAGTTCCTCGTGATGCCATTCGGTTTGGCAAATGCACCTGCCGTGTTCATGGATCTCATGAATCGTGTCTGCAAGCCTTACTTGGACAAGTTTGTTATCGTCTTCATAGATGATATCCTCATCTACTCTAAGAGCGAAGAAGAACATGAGCAACACCTCCGATTAGTGCTTGAACTCTTAAGACAAGAGCAACTTTACGCCAAATTCTCCAAGTGCAAATTTTGGTTGAAGGAAGTACAGTTTTTGGGTCATGTTGTGAGCGACCAGGGTATCAAAGTTGATCCTACCAAGATTGAAGCCATCAGCAAGTGGGAGACCCCCACTACTCCAACGCATATTCGCCAATTCCTAGGCCTCGCCGGTTACTACCGAAGATTCATCGAAGGATTTTCTCTGATTGCGCGTCCTTTGATCGTACTGACTCACAAGGGCAAGAAGTTCATTTGGGAACCCGCACACGAATTAGCATTTCAAACTTTGAAGAAGAAGTTAACCTCCGCACCTATCCTATCACTTCCCAAAGGAAGTGACGATTTCGTTGTTTATTGTGATGCATCGAAGAGTGGTTTTGGCTGTGTACTGATGCAATGATCAAAAGTTATTGCCTATGCCTCCCGAAAATTGAAGATTCGCGAGCGGAACTACACTACACATGATCTTGAACTTGGAGCCGTTGTCTTTGCGCTTAAATTGTGGAGACATTATTTGTATGGAACTAAGAGCACTATCTTCACCGATCACAAGAGTCTCCAGCACATCTTTGATCAGAAGCCACTGAATATGAGACAGCGTCGATGGATCGAGACGCTCAACGACTACGACTGTGAACTTCGCTATCACCCTGGCAAGGCCAATGTTGTAGCTGACGCTTTAAGCCGAAAGGAGAGGACGGCACCTCTTCGTGTTAGGGCTCTGAACATCACCATCCATTCGAACCTCAACAGCCAGATCAGAGTAGCCCAAGTTGTGGCTCTCAAGGAGGAGAACATATCTCATGAACATTTGAACATACTTGTCTCTCGATTCGAGGTTAGGGAGTCTGGACTTCGATGTTATGCCGGAAGAATTTGGGTACCTTATTATGGAGATCTACGAAACCTGATACTTGATGAAGCACACAAATCGAGATATTCGATTCACCCTGGAGCAGGAAAAATGTACCACGACCTTAAAGAACAGTATTGGTGGCCGAATCTTAAGAAGGACGTTGCAACTTATGTTGGGAAGTGTTTGACTTGTTCGAAAGTTAAGGCCGAACGTCAGAGACCTTCTGGATTACTTCAGCAACCGGAGATCCCACAATGGAAGTGGGAAAGGATCACAATGGATTTTATCACCAAGCTGCCAAAGACGGTGGGCGGATACGATACCATTTGGGTTATTGTTGACCGCCTCACCAAATCTGCACACTTCCTAGCGATGAAGGAAACTGATACGATGGAAAGACTTGCTCAATTATACATTAAGGAGGTTGTATCACGACACGGTGTACCTTTATCAATCATCTCCGATCGCGATCCCCGTTTTGCCTCTAGATTTTGGCGTTCTTTGCAAGAAGCCATGGGAACTCGTCTTGACATGAGTACTGCTTATCATCCTCAGACTGACGGGCAAAGTGAACGAACAATTCAGACCTTGGAGGACATGCTGCGTGCATGTGTCATTGATTTTGGAAAGGCATGGGAAAGTGTGACGATCGCTCCAAATCCATATGGACGAACACGTCATTCACTGATTTCATTGCGAGGTATTTGACCTCTATATGATAAGTTTTGTAAACATTGCATTCTTTTGAAAAGGCATACCATAAATGAATATTTAATTCTAAGGTTTTCGACATCTGATGATTTCTACATATAGACAATTACCGTAAATAATAGTTTACAATAATACTTCCGTTGACAATGCAGTCAAAATGGATACATGATGATGGTTTTGTGAATGCAACGTTTTCTTGAATAAAGCATGCAAGACTCCATGCACATAGCTTGTATCACATATAAGCAAACAGCGGAAGACTTCTAGGGAACCTGAGAATAAACATGCTTCAAGTGTCAACACAAAGGTTGGTGAGTTCATAGTTTTAATATTACACATAATCCGTATATCAATGTGGATTACAAAAGTTCAGTTGTTTTATTCAAAACATTTATCAATAGGTTTTACATAAAAGGGGGATCACAAGATTTTAGTTGTTTCATCCGAAACGTTTATCAATCGGTTCTACAAAGTTGAGCACCCTGGTAACTAAACTTTAACGTATATATAATTTGTACCCTTTGTATAATCATCTTAATAATACACGCAAACCAACGTGTACGCTTATCAAATAGCATACATCCGTTAAAAGGCTAGCGCTCTAGCTCGGACGGGGATGTCAAGCCCTATGGATCCATATACTACTACTCGCGCCCATCAGTTCTTATAACTGGCAGTTACTAGTTACCAAAGCTAAGGGATTTTCGGTTCAAACTCAGTGTAGAATTTAGTATGTACTTGTATCCATTGTGTTTAAAATAAAGTGCATGTATTCTCAGCCCAAAAATATATATTGCAAAAGCAATTAAAAAGGGAGCAAATGAAACTCACGCATATAAATATTGTATATCGGTTAATAAAGCATTTGCATGTATTCTCAGCCCAAAAATGTAGAGAGTAAAAGGGATCTTATGAAACTCACACAAAATCAGTTTTAGTATTTGTATCCATTTAGTAAAACAGCGCATGTATTCTCAGTCCCAAAAATATATATAAAAAGGGAGTAATGAAACTCACAGTTTAATATTGATATACAATATTGCAGGAAAGCACGTAGACGCATTGGAGATAATAAGCACGAGGTTTGATTCACAAAAATACCCCCGAATATTACCCATAACCTCCTTGGCAATAACCCATATTTTCCTTAGCTCTAGCTTTCTCGGAAACTCGTTTTGAAAAATTACTTGGACAGCACTCCGTCGTAATATTTTATGTACATTATTATTTTTGTATCGCAAAAATAATAACACTAATAATAAAAATAATAAGATTAATAATAATCTTATTAATAATAATAATAATAATAATAATAATAATAATAATAATAATAAAATAAATAAATACGGAGTAAAAATAATATATATGTGTGTGTGATTTATCTGGCCAAAACTCGAGAATTTATAGCACTTGGCCTGAAATTTTGCCTCATGCGATCGCATGGATTTTGGGCATGATGGCCATGCGATCGCATGGCCTCAATTTCCAGCTCAGAATCATTTGTCCATTTGTTTGTCGACATGATAAAATATTAATATAATATATATAATTTAAATAATTAATTATATATTATATTAAATTCACGTGCATAGTTGACTTGTAATTTTTGTTCCGATAAGTCGTACGTCATCACTCGACTTATGTCCCGGTTCCAGTTTTTCGAATGTCCTTTCGTACCTTTAGAAAACTTGCATTTTACGTTTCGTGTCACGTACCTTTGTCAAAATATAGTCTTAAATTATCCATAAACTATACCACTCATAGTATATCTTAAACTTTCACTGTAGCAATTCACTGTAGCAAAGTCAATTTCACTGTAGCAAATAGTGATTTTTGAAAACACTGTAGCATTTTGGGTACTGTAGCAATTTGAAAATACTGTAGCAAATTAGTATTTTACTTGTTCATCTTAAACGTTTTAGTTAACTTATCTAAATATCAATCGAATCAATAATCGAATGTTACTATCGTTTACTAAATAACTTGAAATCATATATATTCAAATAGATATATAAACCAATAAGTTTAATGTACGATATCATGCAATTAAAACTTTGTTACGTTTTCAAGTTATAGTATATATATGTATCTGTTTACATATAATGGTTCGCGAATCGTTGAGAACAACCGAAGGGTAATTGAATAGTTCAAAATTTTGAGATTCAACTTCATAGGCTTTGCTTATCGTGTCGAAGTCATTAATCATTTAAGATTAAGTTTAAATTTAGTCGAAATTTCCGGGTCATCACAGTACCTACCCGTTAAAGAAATTTCGTCCCGAAATTTGAGTGAGGTCGTCATGGCTAACAATAAAAATGTTTTCATGACGAATATGTGTTGATAAATAGAATTTTTATCACTGTTGAATAATATGGATAAAACAATCCAATTACTCGAAGCGTATGAGAGAAGTTATCGTAATAGAGTGAAATGGAGAATAGAGATTCGTCTTATCTCTTGACGTAGTAACGTTTGATTTCCGGAATTCAAGGAAATTAAAAGAAAATCTTTGAAATATATACAGGATTTGATTCACCGGGATTTAAGGAAATTAGGATCCACTTTAATTAAATGTGGTAACCTGCCCTGGCTACTTTGTCCGGTATTTCCATTATAAATTGACTTCTTCCGTTTCATAATATTCACCACCCTTAAAACTTTCTTCCCCAATTAATACATTAAAAAAAAATTGTGAAAATGCTCAATCCAGTTCTGGTTCTTGACCTAATATTGACGTTTGCCACAATCATCCTTCTTTTCCAGCTCCCACCAGAAGAATCTGTTTATTTCTATTATGCTCTAGGGATTGTTGTATTTATCATTCTCCCGTGTCTTTATATTGCTATACGCATTGATATACACGGTTTGTAATTTCAGGTTTGTTATCGGGCTTTATATCTCCCCTTATATTTTAATGTCCCTACTCCTGTCTTCTATAATCATTGTCATTCACAGTTAATACTCCCTCCTATTTGCTGCGATTTATACTCCAATTTCTATTTCGGAGCTTTGTCCCTTCGTTTCTTCTTCTTGCGATTAGGCATCTCTTGTAATGGTCCAGAATTCGTAGGTATAGAGTTTTGGATGAACATAGTTATTGTTCTGAGAAGGTAATCGTAATGGCACGATCTTGATTTGTCAAATTACCAAATTATCCGGAAAAGACCGAATCATCAAGAAAAATATTTTCTTGATATGTTTAGAGGTTAAAAGAGTTATGTAACATGGTTCATGATGAGGGTGGGATCTGTGAACCTTTATCACATTCCATTAGAAACTCAGCATGATTTATTGTAATATAATCACGTTGATCAAGTGTCATTATATTATATTAACTCATGCTTCAGTTCCCAACACTACTTCAAAACATCCATTTTTTTTTTTAATTTTTCAGATTTTAGAAACTAAAATAGTTTCTTTTATGATGTAACACAGATAGCGTGAAGAGATAAATAATTTCGGATGATAATAGTTATGAAGATATCTTCAGAAATATCGAAGATATTTATAATGAAAGATATGATAATATCTTAGAATTTCTAATATCGAAGGATGATGAAGAATATGTTCCGCAAGAATTTGAAATAAGTAAGGAGCAAGATATTCGCTAAATATTTCATCAAAAACAGAATCATCTAGATTCTTTATGTATAAGTTTAGTCCCTGTGACTTGTCCACAGTCTCCTTTATGGTTTGCTCAATCCGTTTTTCAATTCCAAACCTTCTCTTTTTCTCAGCTTTACCACCATACTATTCTTTATCATCAAACTTTTGACTGTTAAAGTCGTTTACCATTTTTGCTGCTTTATCAGCATTTTTCCAAAATTAGGAGGACTAGTTTCACAGTTTGGGGTGTTTTTTCAGAAACTTCACATTCGAAGTATCTAAGTCTAGAAGATAGATGTTATATGTTTATATATAACTGTTGTCGTAGAAAACACTGCGAGATTCAAAATACTGATTGTTAATTCCCGGTGGTTGGTATGGCAATTACCGTTACAAGATGTAGATGAGTACATGATCAGATTTCAAGGTATATATAGTGATTTCCGGAGAGATTTAAATAGCAGAGTGACAGAGTCGCTGGTACATTTACTGCTAATATGATGGGATATAAAAGGTTCCCCGGTAACAACAATAGAAAGGGTAATCCTATATGTCAAGGTTTAATTAAGGCTTATCCAAATGAAGTTGACTTGCTGAAGTTGTGACAAAACTGGATACTTGAAAAGGAATTGTAAGATTATTTTCAGTAATAATAATGCCGAAGGATTTATCACAGATACGTGTTAAAGTTTTACTTAGGTTTCGAGAGCTTTCCAGATGTATGATTATAAGTACAAATCTTTCTTCTCGTAGATATTGTGTAGTTGGTTTGTCTTCTCGTTTGTTCATTAGTTGAAGTGTTTCCAATAATTTTGATGGGTTTGAACGCAAAATGTAATCATATGATGTTCTAGTACTGTTCTGAATTCAAAGCATGGTTTTCGAAGCATGGTTTTGAAAGATGTAGGAATCTAAGAGTGATGTTTTTCGTTTAATCTTGACTTGGATTCTGATCTATCGAAATCAGAATATGAAATTGAATGAAAATGGTTATTCTGCGATGAACAGATACGTATATCTATAGGTTTGAGCAGTATAGTTAATGATTGCTGAATCAGAATTGAAGAATGTATAGTGTAACATATTAATGTGGAATTTATATATTTCTAGGGTATTACCTACCCGTTAAAATATTCTCATCATTAACAGTTTGTACAAAAGGATTTTCAATTACAATCTTTATGAAAATATATGTATGTATATTTCCTTCGGATGTAATATAGATTTAATGAGTTATTAAACTCATTTGATTTTCGGTTGGAACTAGAAACGAATAATCTCTTCTATATTAAAGATTACATAATCGTCGCAGGATATTTCTCCAATGAAGTTATGAATTAATACTTCATCGTTTATGGTTATTAGTATTCTTCGGTGTCTACGGTGCGTATGAGGTTGATACTCGTGGGACAGATTGTGAGGTTAAGGTTTACGTTGCGGATGTTGTTGTTGTCGGTACTGGTACCGTTGTTGGTTGTGCTGCTGGTTCTGGTGGTGCTACCGGTGCTGCCTGTGATGCCTGCAAATTGTGCATCATATTCTCCAAAGCCACAACTCGAGCGCGAAGCTCGTTAACTTCTTCTATTATTCCGGGATGATTGGCGGTTGGTACGAGAGGATGAATAAAGTTTAAAATTCTAGTTATCATATAATCGTTGCGAAATATCCTGGAAATGAGGGTAAAGATAGTGTTTCAAACGGGTTCGCCGGTAAGTGCCTCAGGTTCCTCACTAAGAGGTGAATTCGGTTGGTGGAAAGGATCGCCTTCCTCTTGTCTCCATTGATTAAGTTGATTACGAACCCATCCCCAATTCATCCAGAATTGGTGATGACTGATTGGTTGATTCATTCCGGTTACACTGCTTTCGGAACTCAGGTGGAAATTCATATCGGAATCCGAAGAACTCGAATTACTTGCAGAATTCATCTTACACGGTTAGATAAATAATTTTCGATGTGAAATGATTTTCGGATATCGGATGATATTCTAATTACATAGAATACCTTTATATAGTACAAAGGATCCGCGAATTACGGAGAAACTTTCGGAAACTGTCAAGTAAAGGTAACAGTAACAGATACGCTAAGATATTCATTTTGTCTATACACTAGTCATGCAATCCATGCAATAAGGTGTGTCTAGACTACAAATGATAAGCAGGTAATTTTCCACACAAGGAATGATAAGCAGGTAATTTCTAACAAAAAAATTATAAGCAACAACTTTTATCATGCAGACATGGTCGAAGTCCAGACTCACTAATGTATCCTAACAATAACCAGTTAGACACACTAATGCAAATTCTGGTTCGCTAAGACCAACGCTCTGATACCAACTGTGACGATCGCTCCAAATCCATATGGACGAACACGTCATTCACTGATTTCATTGCGAGGTATTTGACCTCTATATGATACGTTTTGTAAACATTGCATTCTTTTGAAAAGGCATACCATAAATGAATATTTAATTCTAAGGTTTTCGACATCTAATGATTTCTACATATAGACAATTACCGTAAATAATAGTTTACAATAATACTTCCGTTGACAATGCAGTCAAAATGGATACATGATGATGGTTTTGTGAATGCAACGTTTTCTTGAATAAAGCATGCAAGACTCCATGCACATAGCTTGTATCACATATAAGCAAACAGCGGAAGACTTCTAGGGAACCTGAGAATAAACATGCTTCAAGTGTCAACACAAAGGTTGGTGAGTTCATAGTTTTAATATTACACATAATCCGTATATCAATGTGGATTACAAAAGTTCAGTTGTTTTATTCAAAACGTTTATCAATAGGTTTTACATAAAAGGGGGATCACAAGATTTCAGTTGTTTCATCCGAAACGTTTATCAATCGGTTCTACAAAGTTGAGCACCCTGGTAACTAAACTTTAACGTATATATAATTTGTACCCTTTGTATAATCATCTTAATAATACACGCAAACCAACGTGTACGCTTATCAAATAGCATACGTCCGTTAAAAGGCTAGCGCTCTAGCTCGGACGGGGATGTCAAGCCCTATGGATCCATATACTACTACTCGCGCCCATCAGTTCTTATAACTGGCAGTTACTAGTTACCAAAGCTAAGGGATTTTCGGTTCAAACTCAGTGTAGAATTTAGTATGTACTTGTATCCATTGTGTTTAAAATAAAGTGCATGTATTCTCAGCCCAAAAATATATATTGCAAAAGAAATTAAAAAGGGAGCAAATGAAACTCACGCATATAAATATTGTATATCGGTTAATAAAGCATTTGCATGTATTCTCAGCCCAAAAATGTAGAGAGTAAAAGGGATCTTATGAAACTCACACAAAATCAGTTTTAGTATTTGTATCCATTTAGTAAAACAGCGCATGTATTCTCAGTCCCAAAAATATATATAAAAAGGGAGTAATGAAACTCACAGTTTAATATTGATATACAATATTGCAGGAAAGCACGTAGACGCATTGGAGATAATAAGCACAAGGTTTGATTCACAAAAATACCCCCGAATATTACCCATAACCTCCTTGGCAATAACCCATATTTTCCTTAGCTCTGGCTTTCTCGGAAACTCGTTTTGAAAAATTACTTGGACAGCACTCCGTCGTAATATTTTATGTACATTATTATTTTTGTATCGCAAAAATAATAACACTAATAATAAAAATAATAAGATTAATAATAATCTTATTAATAATAATAATAATAATAATAATAATAATAATAATAATAATAATAATAATAATAATAATAATAATAATAATAATAATAATAATAATAATAATAATAAAATAAATAAATACGGAGTAAAAATAATATATATGTGTGTGTGATTTATCTGGCCAAAACTCGAGAATTTATAGCACTTGGCCTGAAATTTTGCCTCATGCGATCGCATGGATTTTGGGCATGATGGCCATGCGATCGCATGGCCTCAATTTCCAGCTCAGAATCATTTGTCCATTTGTTTGTCGACATGATAAAATATTAATATAATATATATAATTTAAATAATTAATTATATATTATATTAAATTCACGTGCATAGTTGACTTGTAATTTTTGTTCCGATAAGTCGTACGTCATCACTCAACTTATGTCCCGGTTCCAGTTTTTCGAATGTCCTTTCGTACCTTTAGAAAACTTGCATTTTACGTTTCGTGTCACGTACCTTTGTCAAAATATAGTCTTAAATTATCCATAAACTATACCACTCATAGTATATCTTAAACTTTCACTGTAGCAATTCACTGTAGCAAAGTCAATTTCACTGTAGCAAATAGTGATTTTTGAAAACACTGTAGCATTTTGGGTACTGTAGCAATTTGAAAATACTGTAGCAAATTAGTATTTTACTTGTTCATCTTAAACGTTTTAGTTAACTTATCTAAATATCAATCGAATCAATAATCGAATGTTACTATCGTTTACTAAATAACTTGAAATCATATATATTCAAATAGATATATAAACCAATAAGTTTAATGTACGATATCATGCAATTAAAACTTTGTTACGTTTTCAAGTTATAGTATATATATGTATCTGTTTACATATAATGGTTCGTGAATCGTTGAGAACAACCGAAGGGTAATTGAATAGTTCAAAATTTTGAGATTCAACTTCATAGGCTTTGCTTATCGTGTCGAAGTCATTAATCATTTAAGATTAAGTTTAAATTTAGTCGAAATTTCCGGGTCATCACAGAAAGACATTTGCCACTCGCCGAATTCTCGTACAACAACAGTTATCACTCTAGCATTAATGCTGCACCTTTTGAAGCATTGTATGGCCGTAAGTGCCGATCTCCTATTTGCTGGGCCGAGGTAGGCGAAAAGCAAATCACCGGACCCGAGGTAGTCCACGAAACAACGGAGAAGATTGCTCAGATTCAAACTAGACTTAAGACTGCCCGCGATCGTCAGAAGAGTTATGCCGATCTTAAACGTAAAGACTTTGAATTCAACATTGGTGATCATGTAATGTTATAGGTTGCACCTTGGAAAGGTGTGATTCGTTTTGGAAAACGTGGAAAGTTAAACCCACGATACATTGGTCCTTTTGATGTCTTGAAACATGTTGGACCCGTTGCATACCGTTTAGATCTACCAGCACAATTGAGCTCAGTTCATCCTACCTTCCATGTGTCAAACTTGAAGAAGTGTCTTACTGCACCTGAACTTATCATACCACTTGAGGAACTTACGATTGACGACAAACTCCACTTTGTGGAGGAACCAGTTGAGATTATGGATCGTGAGATCAAAACTTTGAAACGCAACAAGATTCCGATTGTACGAGTACGATGGAATGCCAAACGAGGACCTGAGTTTACTTGGGAACTTCTTTCTCTCTTTTCTCTCTCAAATTGTAAGTAACAAAATTAAATGTTCTTCCCTTTTTCCTCTTCAAAACCGTGAACCTATACACACATATCATCATCATCTCTTGTTCTTTGATTATTGTTTTGTTACTTGTTGTTGTTATTACTTACTTACTAGTTGTTTTTCTTTCTCTACTTACATGTTTTCAAGAATCAAACTACCTAGTTTATTCTTCTTTATCTTGTATTAACAAGAACATTCAAGAACTAAACTCTCTAGTTTAGGTTCTACATATAATGTTTCAAAGATTAAATTCTTGTGTTGTAACTCATATTTGTAGTTCTTGAAGTAAACTTAAAGTTTACTTTACTTAAAGATCAAACCTTGGTTGAATCTTTAAAAGTATGAACAACCCATGAACTTATTTACTTGTTTATTTAGTTGCATGCACTTTAATTTATGTTTGTTGGTTGTTATTGGTCAAATGTTACTAGTTAACTTTGATCTCATATCTCTTGTAACTAAAAATTAACTTGAAAGTTCAAGAACACACAAATAAGTTTTCTTTAAACATAACTTTGTATACTTATGCTTGATCTAGACTTTTGGGTCTTGGATTTTCAAGATCTAACTAAAGAACTATGTTCTACATCTTAAGATCTTGATTAGTTAGTTTATTTTCAAGTTTGTAACTTATTGTTAGCCTTATAGTTCATGTAAGTGTCAAACCTAAGACTTTGATGTAACTTTGGTTCATCAAACTACATGCAACTCTTAAGTGAGTTGTGCTTCATGTCTTAGACTTGCACTAGGGTTATGATGTTCAAGACTTGGTTAAGATGATGTAGATACATCAATGAGTTGTACACTTAAAGCTATATGCATCAAGGACGAGAACCATGATGAACATCAATCACCAAGACCACCGGAATCCTTTTAAACTCACTGTTTCTGTCCAAAAGCTACTGGTCTGATGTTTCTGTAACAGACCAGTAGACCTGGGCTGTTCTAACCTTTATTTTTATATAGAACTTTTCGAGTAGATAACTTTTCATATAGGACTCGTCTTAATCCGAGTTACGGTTTAGGATTTATGGCCCTCCGATCGTTACTATGTCCTTTAACGTTGTGCAGAAATTTCTGACCTACTCGCACTTAGACCGTCGCCACGGTCAAACCAAGACGATTTTGCTTCTGTAAATTTTACCACACTTAAAGGACTCATAGACGGATCCATGGCCACTGGTCTCACCTTAATTCAGTAAGGGTAGAGGCCGTGGTGACTGACTGAAGTCAGACTTTGTTTTAAACTACTTTCATAAACGAAACCTACCTTACGCCTTTTGTTTAATGATGAATGATGATGACCATTAAGACCTTAATTACATACTTTTAAACCTATTAAGACGATTTACTAACTTAGGTTGAGGACTTCAGACCGTTTACTTGCACACCTTTCCCGACTACTACTTTACCGCTACATATCATTGTGAGTTATAGCATTCCCTTTTTACTTTAACTTATTTTGGGAACTGAGAATACATGCGGATTTTATGTTTTAAATACTAGGCACGAGTACTTAAACTTATATATGTGTGGGTTATATAACGGCAGAAACATTCCCTTTAGCTCAGTAACGTTTAGTCATTGGTTTTTGAACCGGTGAACGCGAATCTTAGATATGGATCCATAGGGTTTGACATCCCCAATCGGGCTAGTAGCGCTAGCATTTAACGAGTGTTTAATACTTCGTAGATATACGCACTTGCCAAGTGTACTTTCAGGGGGTATAAACGTTAAGTTAGTTACCAAGTGCCCACGGTTAACATATACTTTATCATACTGTTTTGAAACGCTCTTTGTAGCACTGAAATCTCGTGGCCTACCTTACATACTGTTATACTTAAACTATAGCTCACCAACCTTTGTGTTGACATTTTTAAGCATGTATTTCTCAGGTGCTTGAGGTTGCTTCCGATGTCTTACTTGTTGTGCTGTAGACACCCGCTGCTTAGAGTTGTCCACGCATGAACTACTTTACTTTGCATTCAAACATTAGTACTTTTGAACTATGACTTGTAACGACCACTGTGGTCACATACACTTATTATTTGCTTCTACTTAGTGAAGCATGCTTTTGGAATGTAAAACTTTCGATGTTGGTTTGACATCACCTTTAATTATGAATGCAAACTCTTTTTGAAAATGCATATAGTACTTAACCTTGTAATGATCCTGTTGTTGATAGTCCGTACATGATGATTTAGTACGGGGCATCACAGAAGGTATCCAGGTGGACCCGGCAAAGATCGAAACCGTTGAAAAGTGGGAAACCCCAAAAACTCCGAAGCATATACGTCAATTTTTAGGATTGGCTGGTTACTACAGAAGATTCATCCAAGATTTCTCCGAAATAGCAAAACCCTTGACTGCATTAACGCATAAAGGGAAGAAATTTGAATGGAATGATGAACAAGAGAAGGCGTTTCAGTTATTGAAGAAAAAGCTAACTACGGCACCTATATTATCATTTCCTGAAGGGAATGATGATTTTGTGATTTATTGTGATGCATCAAAACAAGGTCTCGGTTGTGTATTAATGCAACGAACGAAGGTGATTGCTTATGCGTATAGACAATTGAAGATTCACGAGCAAAATTATACAACTCACGATTTGGAATTGGGTGTTATTGTTTTTGCATTAAAGACTTGGAGGCATTATTTATATGGGGTCAAAAGTATTATATATACCGACCACAAAAGTCTCCAACATATATTTAATCAGAAGCAACTGAATATGAGACAACGCAGGTGGATTGAACTATTGAATGATTATGATTTTGAGATTCGATACCACCCGGGGAAGGCGAATGTGGTAGCCGACGCTTTGAGTAGAAAGGACAGAGAACCTATACGGGTAAAAGCTATGAATATAATTATTCGTACTAACCTTACTACTCAAATAAAGGAGGCGCAACAGGGGGTTGTAAAAGAAGAAAGTTGAAGAATGAGATACCCAAAGGATCAGAGAAACATATTAATATTCGGGAAGACGGAACCCGATATAGGGCTGATAGAATTTGGGTACCAAGGTTTGGAGATGTAAGAGAAATGGTACTTAAAGAAGCACATAAAACCAGATATTCAATACTTCCCGGAGCGGGGAAGATGTATAAAGATCTTAAGAAACACTTTTGGTGGCCGGGTATGAAATCCGATATTGCTAAATATGTAGGAGAATGTTTGACGTGTTCTAAGGTCAAAGCTGAACATCAGAAACCATCAGGTCTACTACAACAACCTGAAATCCCGGAATGGAAATGGGAAAACATTACCATAGATTTCATTACTAAATTGCCAAGGACTGCAAGTGGTTATGATACTATTTGGGTAATAGTTGATCGTCTCACCAAGTCAGCACACTTTCTGTCAATGAGAGAAGATGACAAAATGGAGAAGTTGGAGCGATTGTATTTGAAGGAGGTTGTCTCCAGACATGGAATACCCGTCTCTATTATCTCTGATAGGGATGGTAGATTTGTTTCAAGGTTATGGCAAACATTGCAACAAGCATTGGGGACTCGTCTAGACATGAGTACTGCCTATCATCCACAAACTGATGGGCAGAGTGAAAGGATGATACAAACGCTTGAAGACATGCTACGAGCATGTGTTATTGCTTTCGAAAACAGTTGGGATCGACACCTACCATTAGCAGAATTTTCCTACAACAACAGTTATCATTCTAGTATTGAGATGGTGCCGTTTGAGGCACTTTATGGTAGAAAGTGCAGGTCTCCGATTTGTTGGAATGAAGTGGGGGATAGACAGATTACGGGTCCGGAGATAATACAAGAAACTACCGATAAAATCATCTAAATTCAACAACGATTGAAAACCACCCAGAGTCGACAAAAGAGCTACGCGGACAGTAAAAGAAAAGATATAGAGTTTGAAATTGGAGAAATGGTCATGCTTAAGGTTTCACCTTGGAAAGGCGTTGTTCGATTTGGTAAACGGGGGAAACTAAATCCAAGGTACATTGGACCATTCAAGATTATAGATCGTGTCGGACCAGTAGCTTACCAACTGGAGCTACCTCAACAACTCGTGGCTGTACATAATGCTTTCCACGTCTCGAATTTGAAGAAATGTTTTGCTAAAGAAGATCTCACAATTTCGTTGGACGAAATCCAAATCAATGAAAAACTTCAGTTCATTGAAGAACCCGTCAAAATAATGGATCGTGAGGTTAAGAGACTTAAAGCAAAACAAGATACCGATTGTTAAGGTTCGATGGAATGCACGTAGAGGACCCGAGTTCACCTGGGAGCATGAAGATTAGATGAAGAAGAAATATCCGCATCTATTTCCAGAAGATTCGACAACACCTTCAACAGCTTAAAATTTCGGGACGAAATTTATTTAACGGGTAGGTACTGTAGTGACCCGAACTTTTCCATGTTTATATATATTAATTGAGATTGATATTTACATGACTAAATGTTTCCAACGTGTTAAGCAATCAAACTTGTTAAGACTTGATTAATTGAAATAGGTTTCATATAGACAATTGACCACCCAAGTTGACCGGTGATTCACGAACGTTAAAACTTGTAAAAACTATACGATGACATATATATGGTTATATATATAGTTAACATGATTTTATTATAAGTAAGTATCTCATTAGGTATTTTAACAATGAGTTATATACATAAAAATGAGACTATTAAATTAAGAAACTCGAAAACGATATATATAACGATTATCGTTATAACAACGTCTTACTAGGTACATATGAATCATATTAAGATATTGATACACTTGGTTAATTATGTTAAATGATAAGTAAATATATCATTAAGTGTATTAACAATGAACTACATATGTAAAAATAAGACTACTAACTTAATGATTTCGAAACGAGACCTATATGTAACGATTATAATTGTAACGACATTTAACTGTATATATATCATACTAAGATATATTATATATCATAATATCATTATAATGTAATAATTTAACATCTCATTTGATATAATAAACATTGGGTTAACAACATTAATTGAGATCTTTAACTTAAAGGTTTCAAAACAACATTTACATGTAACGACTAACGATGACTTAACGACTCAGTTAAAATGTATATACATGTAGTGTTTTAATATGTATTCATACACTTTTGAAAGACTTCAAGACACTTATCAAAATACTTCTACTTAACAAAAATGCTTACAATTACATCCTCGTTCAGTTTCATCAACAATTCTACTCGTATGCAAACGTATTCGTACTCGTACAATACACAGCTTTAAGATGTATGTACTATTGATATATACACTCCAATGATCAGCTCTTAGCAGCCCATGTGAGTCACCTAACACATGTGGAAACCATCATTTGGCAACTAGCATGAAATATCTCATAAAATTACAAAAATATGAGTAATCATTCATGTCTTATTTACATGAAAACAAAATTACATATCCTTTATATCTAATCCATATACCAGCGACCAAAAACACCTACAAACACTTTCATTCTTCAATTTTCTTCATCTAATTGATCTCTTTCAATTTCCATCTTCAAGTTCTAAGTGTTCTTCATAAATTCCATAAGTATAGTTTCATAAAAATCAAGAATACTTCCAAGTTTGCAAGTCTACTTCCAAGCTTTCTAATCCATTCCAAGTAATCATCTAAGATCAAGGAACCTTTGTTATTTATAGTAGGTTATCTTTCTAATTCAAGGTAATATTCATATTCAAACTTTGATTCAATTTCTACAACTATAACAATCTTATTTCGAGTGAAAATCTTACTTGAACTGTTTTCGTGTCATGATTCTGCTTCAAGAACTTTCAAGCCATCCAAGGATCCTTTGAAGCTAGATCCATTTTTCTCATTTCCAGTAGTTTTATCCTGAAAACTTGAGGTAGTAACAATGTTCATAACATCATTCGATTCATACATATAAAGCTATCTTATTCGAAGGTTTAAACTTGTAATCCCTATAACATAGTTTAGTTAATTCTAAACTTATTCGCAAACAAAAGTTAATCCTTCTAACTTGACTTTTAAAATCAACTAAACACATGTTCTATATCTATATGATATGCTAACTTAATGATTTAAAACCTGGAAACACGATGAACACCATAAAATCGGATATACGCCGTCGTAGTGAAACCGGGGGCTGTTTTGGTTTGGATAATTAAAAACTATGATAAACTTTGATTTAAAATTTGTTCTTCTGGGAAAATGATTTTTCATATGAACATGAAACTATATCCAAAAATCTTGGTTATACTCAAAGTGAAAGTATGTTTTTCAAAATGGTCATCAAGATGTCGTTCTTTCGACGAAAATGACTACCTCTTTAGTAATTGACATGTAACTTAAATTTCTGTCTATAAACCTATACTTTTTCTATTTGGATTCTTAAATTAGAGTTCAATATGAAACCATAGCAATTTGATTCACTCAAAACGGATTTAAAATGAAGAAGTTATGGGTAAAACAAGATTGGATATTTTTGATCTTTTTAGCTAAATATTTAACAAATCTATACAAATCATATCCTAGCTAACTTATATTGTATTATACATATATTCTAATATATTATGTAATCTTGGGATACCATAGACACGTATGCAAATGTTTTGACATATCATATCGACCCATGTATATATATTATTTGGAACAACCATAGACACTCTTTATGCAGTAATGTTGGAGTTAGCTATACAGGGTTGAGGTGGATTCCAAAAATATATATACTTTGAGTTATGATCTAGCCTGAGACGTGTATACACTGGATCATGGATTGATTCAAGATAATATATATCGATTTATTTCTGTACATCTAACTGTGGACAACTAGTTGTAGGTTACTAACGAGGACAGCTGACTTAATACACTCAAATCTTTAAAACATAATAAAAATGGTTGTAATTATATTTTGATCATACTTTGATATATATGTACATATTTGTATAGGTTCATGAATCGATCCGTGGCCAAGTCTTATTTCCGAGGAAGGAAATATCTTTGAAAGTGAGTTTTAGTCCCACTTTTAAAATCTAATATTTTTGGGATGAGAATACATGCAAGTTTTATAAATGATTTACAAAATAGACACAAGTACGTGAAACTACATTCTATGGTTGAATTATCGAAATCGAATATGCCCCTTTTTATTAAGTCTGGTAATCTAAGAATTAGGGAACAGACACCCTAATTGACGCGAATCCTAAAGATAGATCTATTGGGCCTAACAAACCCCATCCAAAGTACCGGATGCTTTAGTACTTCGAAATTTATATCATATCCGAAGGGTGTCCCGGAATGATAGGGATATTCTTATATATGCATCTTGTTAATGTCGGTTACCAGGTGTTCACCATATGAATGATTTTTATCTCTATGTATGGGATGTGTATTGAAATATAAAATCTTGTGGTCTATTGTTACGATTTGATATATATAGGTTAAACCTATAACTCACCAACATTTTTGTTGACGTTTAAAGCATGTTTATTCTTAGGTGAATACTAAGAGCTTCCGATGTTGCATACTAAAATAAGGACAAGATTTGGAGTCAGTGTTTTTATGATATTGTGTAAAAACTGCATTCAAGAAACATATGTCGATGTAATATATTTCTATTGTAAACCATTATGTAATGGTCATGTGAAAACAGTATATTTTAGATTATCATTATTTGATAATCTACGTAATGTTTTTAAAACCTTTATTTATAAAATAAAGGTTATGGTTGTTTTAAAAATGAACGCAGTCTTTGAAAAACGTCTCATATAGAGGTCAAAACCTCGCAACGAAATCAATTAATATGGAACGTTTATAATCAATATGAACGGGACATTTCATTGAAGACGTTGCGGAAGGGGAAGTTGTATGCTAAATTCTTCAAATGTGAATTTTGGCTAAGGGAAGTTCAATTCCTTGGCCATATTGTGAATAAAGAAGGTATTCAAGTAGATCTGGGGAAGATTGAGACGGTGAAGAGTTGGGGATGACCGACTACGCCTACAGAAATCCGAAGTTTTCTCGGATTGGCCGGTTATTATCGTCAGTTTATCCAAGACTTTTCTAAGATTGTGATAATGCTAAAAACGAACATATATTTCATAGCATTATCCCTCAAGAAAGACAAGCTTTTAATTGCAATTGTTCTATTTACAAGTAATATTCGTTTAAATAATAAAAGGTGATGACAAAAGACAGATTCGACGAATTGAAGACGCAAACGACCAAAAAGCTCAAAAGTACAAAGTACAATCAAAGTGGTTCCAATTATTGATGAGAAACGTCTCAAAATTACAAAAGTACAAGACGCAAAACGCAAAGTACAAGATATTAAATTGTACGCAAGGACGTTCGAAAAACCGGAACCGGGAGCAGAGTCAACTCTCAACGCTCGACGCAACAGACTAAACATTACAAGTCAACTATGCACATAAATATTATATAATATTTAAATAATTCTTATAATTATTTATATATTATATTTATTTATTAAAACGTCGACAAACAAGAAAACAAAATCATGTGAGTTGTTACCTACCACCATGCGATCGCATGGCCTGGAGGCACAAAAGCCATGCGATCGCATGGCCCTGAAATCCAAGCCTGGTCCTATAAAGTTCGCGAGTTTTGGACGAAAAAACACATCTTTTTCTTCTTCCTTCATACGTAAACATATATATATATTTATATTTTAATTTTAATTTTAAATTCTAATAATAAGGGTATGTTAGCGAATGTTGTAAGGGTGTAAGTCAAAATTCTGTCCGTGTAACGCTACGCTATTTTTAATCACTGTAAGTTATGGTTATTGTTATTTTTAAATTAATGTCTCGTAGCTAAGTTATTATTATGCTTATTTAATGCCGAAGTAATCATGATGTTGGGCTAAATATTAAAATTAGGTAATTGGGCTTTGTACCATAATTGGGGTTTGGACAAAAGAACGACACTTGTGAAAATTAGACTATGGGCCATTAATGGGCTTTATATTTGTTTAACTAAATGATAGTTTGTTAATTTTAATATAAAGATTTACAATTGGACGTACCTATAAATAACCACATACACTCGATCGGAAACGATAGGCAGGATATTTATATGTACGAATAATCGTTCATTTAACCGGACACGGGAATGGATTAATAGTTAATAGACTTATTAAAACAGGGGTGAAATTATGTACAAGGACACTTGGCGTAATTTTTAACAAAATATTAAAACCTTGGGTTACACGCAGTCGATATGCTGGTGTAATTATTAAACAAAGTATTAAGACCTTGTTACAGTTTAAGTCCCCAATTAGTTAGAATATTTGACTTCGGATATAAGGATAATTTGACGAGGACACTCGCACTTTATATTTATGACTGATGGACTGTTATGGACAAAAACTAGACGGACATATTAAATAATTCAGTACAAAGGACAATTAACCCATGGGCATAAAACTAAAATCAACACGTCAAACATCATGATTACGGAAGTTTAAATAAGCATAATTCTTTTATTTCATATTTAAGTGCACTTTTAATTATCGCACTTTTATTTATTGTCTTTGTATTTAATTGCACTTTTAATTATCGTACTCTTTAATTATCAAAATTTTATTTTATCGCACTTTTATTTATCGCAATTTCATTATCGTTATTTACTTTACGTTTTAAATTAAGTTGTATTTATTTTTAATATTTTACATTAGGTTTTAACTGCGACTAAAGTTGTAAAATCGACAAACCGGTCATTAAACGGTAAAAAACCCCCTTTTATAATAATAATATTACTTATATATATTTTTGTATTTTTACAAATATAGTTTTTAAATATATAGCGTTAAGCTTGTTTAAAAGATTCCCTGTGGAACGAACCGGACTTACTAAAAACTACACTACTGTATGATTAGGTACACTGCCTATAAATGTTGTAGCAAGATTTAGGTATATCCATTCTATAAATAAATAAATATCTTGTGTAAAATTGTATCGTATTTAATAGTATTTCGTAGTAAAATTAATACTATTTCCTAGTACACATCGCACACATCAAGTATTTTTGGCGCCGCTGCCGGGGGACAATTCTGCTTAAACGCCGGAAGAGCAATGCTAATATACATAAAAATATAAAAAAAAAGATTTTTATTAATTTTTAGTTTACTTTTATAAAAATATGTTTTTGTAAAAATACGTTTTAAATATACGAAAATATAAAAAGAAAAACAAAAATATAAATATTTTTAAGAGTTTGTTAAACATATAAGTTTTATAAAGTTTCTTTATGTTTATTTTGTAAAAATTTAAGTTTTATATAATTTATAAAAATATTTTATATAAATATATAAATCAGAAAAGAGAAAAAAAAATAATAAATAAAATTACTCGGCCCGTACTGTAGCAGCCCTGTAACCTGGCCCGAAACTCTAGCTCATGCGATCGCATGAGCCCGAAGGCAAAACTTCATGCGATCACATGAAGCTGTCTGACACGCCACAGTTTACCCTAATTCTGCATTAATTACGGAGTATTATTTATTATTATTATTTAAACCCTAATTAGGGTTAGATTAATTAATTAATTAGTTTAGTTATTTATTTAATTTATATTTTTAGTTTAATTAGTTTTATTAAATTATAAAATTAATATTTTTATAAAATAAATAATATAAAAATAATATTTTTATAAAAATTGTACTTTTTACAACTTTAAGATTATTTTTATATTTTGTTTCTTTTTATTCGTTTTAGCGTAATATTTGTACTTTTCGTTCGTATTTAGTTTTAATATATAGTTTTTGCCATAGTTATTTTTATTTCTAGATTTTTAGGCTTTGCCGTAAAATCCCTTAAGTGCTTTTTCTTTAGACTAAGATTTAGGTGCTTTAGAATTTTGCGACGCCGTTTTATATTTTAGTACATTTTTAAGTTATTTCCATTTGGGATATAATTTTTCTTCTAAGCTTTAATATTTTTAGACGCAACTTTTAATTCTTAGTTTTTAGTTCCTTTTAAAGTTTCGACGCGCTAATTTCTTATTTTTATTTTACGACGCCTTTTATTTTTTTTTCGACGTTTTTCGACGCGCTCTTTTTCTTTCTTATTTCTCGACATTCTAGTTTTAGGACTTAGATTTTTTCTATTTCTTCTCTAAAATTTCTTTAAATTTCAACGAAAAATTATTTTAAGTGGTTAAATTGATAGACATCAAAATTTTCTGGTTCGTAGTAATAGTTGGATTTGTACGTGGACCGGGTTATTGGAGCCAAACAGTACTCAATTATATTGAGACCAAACGAATCCTGCCCCTCTGCTGCATCTTTTGGCTATTCGAAATGTGGGCAAAATCAGAAAAGTCTATTAATTTGATAACTTATATAATTTTTCTTATTTTTATAACTAATAGGATATTCAGTGAATGCACCGAGCAAAACGTTCACCACCTTTTGTACGTTCACCACTTGTAACTCGATCAAGACATCTAGCAAATATTGTCGCCGTTGATTTTTCTTTAGAATCATCATCCAGTCGACCAAGTACTCCAATCCAAATTTCCGATAATCCATTTTTTGAACCCGACCTCACAATTGAGAATCCGGAGAATATTCAGGGACAATTCATAGATCCTGAACCATTAATCTTTCCTCCGGAACCACCAATCATTCAAACAGAGATTGTTGAGGAACCAACCATTAAATCAGAATCCTCTAGTGATTCAAATTCAACAAATTCAATCATGGAAAATCTGGAACCTCTAAGTATGGAAGACCGAATGAGAGCTAAACGCACTGGCCAAGGTCACGCAATTACTCAACCAGACATTAATGCGCCAGATTATGAAATCAAAGGACAAATCCTACACATGGTGACTAATCAATGCCAATTTAGTGGTGCACCGAAGGAAGTTCCAAATGAACATCTTCGTACATTTAATAGGATCTGCACATTATTCAAAATAAGAGAAGTGGAGGATGAACAGATATATCTCATGTTATTTTCCTGCACTTTAAAGGGAGAAGCCAAAGATTGGTTGGAATCGTTACCTGAAGGAGCGATTGATACATGGGACGTTTTAGTTGAAAATTTTCTTAAACAATTCTTTCCGGCATCTAAAGCCGTAAGACTTCAAGGGGAAATTGTTACGTTCGCACAGAAGCCAAATGAAACTCTATATGAGGCATGGACAAGATTTGAAAAGTTATTAAGAGGATGTCCGCAACATGGTTTAGATACTTGTCAAATAGTACAAATATTCTACCAAGGATGCGACATCACTACAAGAAAAGACATCGATATAGCAGCTGGTGGTTCCATTATGAAGAAAACAGAAAATGACGCTTATAAAATTATTGATAACACTGCTTCCCACTCACATGAGTGGCACCAAGAAAAAGATATCGTTAGATCATCTAAAGCAGCTAGAGCCGATTCTAGCCATGACTTAGATTCCATTTCAGCAAAGATAGATGCTGTCGAGAGACGAATGGAAAAAATGACTAAGGATATTCACTCAATACGAATTAGTTGTGAGCAGTGTGGAGGACCACATTTTACAAAAGATTGTCTCAGTATTGAACTAACAATGGAACAAAGAAAGAATGTTTCATATCTAAACCAAAGGCCTGGAAATAATTATCAACCGCCAAGACCGATCTACAATCAAAATCAGAATTATAACCGAAATGTTCCATATAACAACCAACAAGGTCCAAGTAATCAACAAGTATCCAATAATACTTACAATCAGCAAAGACCTAATTTTCAAAATAAACCACCACAAACCGATGATAAAAAGCCAAATTTAGAAGACATGATGTCAAAGATAGTTGAATCTCAAACTCAGTTTTTCACATCTCAGAAACAAACCAATGAACAAAATGCTCAAGCATTTAGAAATCAACAAGCTTCTATTCAAAATTTGGAACAAGAAGTAAGCAACCTAGCAAGGTTAATAGGTGAAAGAAAACCGGGAAGTCTACCTAGTGATACAAATGCTAACCCCCGAAATGAAACAGCAAAAGCCATTACCACAAGAAGTGGTATTACACTTAAACCACCTGAAATACCTGTAATTTCTGATGATCCTATTCCTACTCCACAAGAACCACAATCTGAACAAGATAAGGAAAAAGAACCGGTAGTTGAAAAGGTTAATGAAGATAACACAGTTAAGGCTAAACCTTATGTTAAACCATACCAACCACCACTTCCTTACCCGAGTAAAATGAGAAAAGAGAGACTCGAAGTCGAGCAATCCAAATTTTTGGATATGTTTAAACAAATAAATGTAAATCTTCCTTTCATTGATGTGATTTCAGGAATGCCTAGATATGCTAAATTTATGAAAGATCTAATCACAAATAGAAAGAAAATGGAAGAACTCTCGGCCGTTACTATGAATGCTAATTGTTCTGCAGTGCTGTTGAATAAGATACCAGAAAAATTATCTGATCCAGGAAGTTTCACAATTCCATGTTTTCTGGGTAGTCTTAGTTCAATAGAAGCATTGGCAGACTTAGGTGCTAGTATAAATTTAATGCCGTATTCATTATACGCTAAACTAGACCTTGGAGAATTGAAACCAACACGAATAAGTATACAACTAGCCGATAGATCAGTAAAATATCCTAGAGGGATAATGGAGAATATGCTAGTTAAAGTTGGTACTTTAGTATTTCCAGTAGATTTTGTTATTCTGGACATGGAAGAAAATTCTCAAGTTCCTCTCATATTAGAAAGACCATTCTTAAACACGGCTAAAGCAATGATAGACGTGTTTGGTAAGAAACTGACCCTAAGTATAGAGGACGAGAGTGTTACCTTTTCAGTTGATAGAGCAATGCAATAACCGCAATCTGCAGATGATACATGTTATTATATTCAAACTATAGAATTACATGCATAATTGTTAGAAGAATTTCCAGAATTACAAGGAACGGGAGAATGTTCTTTAGGAGAAGGTACTGAACCAATTGATGAAACTGAAATGTTAGCTACACTTATGGCTAATGGATATGAACCAACAACAAAAGAAATTCAAATATTAAAAGAAGAAGACAGATATCGATATAAATCATCGATAGAAGAACCACCGACATTAGAGTTAAAGCCACTTCCAAACCATTTGGAATACGCTTATTTACATGGTGAGTCTGAATTACCTGTAATAATATCGTCTTCTCTTACTGAAAATGAAAAATCTCAATTCATTTCTGTGTTAAAAGCTCATAAACCAGCCATTGCATGGAAGATTCATGACATAAAAGGAATAAGTCCTTCGTATTGTACACATAAAATCCTTATGGAAGAAGGTCATAAAACGTATGTGCAACGCCAACGAAGACTAAATCCTAATATGCAAGATGTAGTTAAGAAAGAAATTATTAAACTGCTAGATGCAGGTTTAATTTATCCAATTTCTGATAGTCCATGGGTAAGCCCAGTTCAATGCGTGCCTAAGAAGAGTGGCATGACTGTCATCACAAATGAGAAAAATGAGCTTATTCCTACTAGGACTGTAACAAGATGGCGTGTTTGTATTGATTATAGAAAATTAAATGACGCCACCAGAAAAGATCACTTTCCCTTACCTTTCATTGATCAAATGTTGGAAAGATTAGCCGGAAATAGTTATTATTGTTTTCTTGATGGTTTTTTCGGATACTTTCAAATTCCAATAGCACCCGAGGACCAAGAGAAAACCACATTCACGTGCCCTTATGGTACTTTTGCTTACAAACGCATGCCATTTGGACTTTGCAACGCCACTGCAACCTTTCAAAGGTGCATGATGGCGATTTTTCACGACATGATAGAAGAATGCATGGAAGTTTTCATGGATGACTTTTCAGTCTTCGGTGATATATTTGAATCATGTCTAGTTAATCTTGAACGAATGCTTATTAGATGCGAACAATCAAATCTAGTACTTAATTGGGAGAAATGCCATTTCATGGTTAAAGAAGGCATCGTTCTTGGTCATAAAATTTCAAAGGAAGGAATTGAAGTGGATAGAGCTAAAGTAGATGTAATTGCTAAACTTCCACATCCCACCAATGTTAGAGGAGTTAGGAGTTTTCTAGGGCATGCCGGTTTTTACCGACGTTTCATAAAAGATTTTTCTAAAATTGCCACTCCTTTGAATAAACTCCTAGAAAAGGATGCTCCATTCATCTTTTCAGGTGAATGCATCAAATCTTTTAATATTCTTAAAGAGAAACTCACTAATACGTTGATCATGATAACTCCAAATTGGAATTTACCGTTTGAACTAATGTGCGATGCAAGTGATTTTGCAATGGGAGCCGTTTTAGGACAAATGATTGAAAAACGATTTCAACCTATTTATTATGCTAGTAAGACGTTACAAGGAGCAAAAACGAATTATACAACTACTAAAAAAGAACTCCTTGCTATTGTCTTTGCTTTTGACAAATTTCGATCATATCTCGTTTTAGCTAAAACGGTGGTCTATACCGACCATTCTCCTCTTAGATACCTATTTTCGAAACAAGATGCCAAACCAAGATTAATCCGTTGGATCTTACTCTTACAAGAGTTTGATATTGAAATCCGAGATAAAAAGGGAGCAGAAAATCTCGCTGCTGATCATCTTTCTCGTCTTGAAAATCCTGAATTAGAAGTTCTAAATGAATCGGCCATACAAGAGAACTTTCCTGATGAATATCTATTGAAGATAGATTATAATGAAATTCCATGGTTTGCAGACTATGCAAACTACTTAGTATGTAGATTCCTTGAAAAAGGATTATCGTACCAAAAATGAAAGAAATTCTTTAGTGATATAAAACACTATTTCTGGGAAGATCCACATTTGTTTAAAAGTTGTCCAGATGGAATAATACGCCGATGTGTATTCGGAGATGAAGCTAGTCAAATCTTAAACCATTGTCACACGGGACCAACAGGAGGGCATTATGGGCCTCAACTAACAGCAAGAAAAGTTTATGATGCTGGATTCTATTGGCCTACAATTTTCAAAGACGCACACCTTCTTTACAAATTCTGTGATGCTTGTCAAAGGGCCGAAAAAATAAGTCAACGTGATGAAATTCCATAAAATGTCATTCAAGTATGTGAAGTATTTGACATTTGGGGTATTGACTTTATGGGTCCATTTCCAAAATCTCATAATAATCTCTATATTCTCGTTGCCATTGATTATGTATCTAAATGGGCGGAAGCACAAGCTCTCCCAACTAACGATGCACGAGTTGTAGTCAACTTTTTAAAACGTCTTTTTGCAAGGTTTGGAACACCGAAAGCTTTAATAAGTGATCGGGGTACTCATTTTTGTAATAATCAACTTGAAAAAGTTCTCAAAAGATATGGAGTAACTCATAAAATTTCCACTGCTTATCATCCACAAACAAGTGGACAAGTTGAAAATACCAACCGAGCATTAAAACGTATTCTAGAAAAAACCATAGGATCAAATCCGAAGGAATGGTCCATTAAATTGGAGGATGCACTCTGGGCTTTTAGAACAGCCTACAAAACTCCAATTGGAACCACACCTTTTAAACTCGTTTACGAAAAAGCATGTCATCTTCCAGTAGAAATTGAACACAAAGCATTTTGGGCTTTGAAGACATGTAATCTTGATTGACATGAAGCCGGACGTCTACGTTTAAATTAACTAAACGAATTAGAAGAATTAAGACATGAAACATACGAAAATTCGTTAATCTATAAGGAAAGAACGAAGAAATGGCATGATAAAAGAATCAGAAGTTCAAAAGAATTTAAGGAAGGAGACAGAGCTCTTCTTTTCAATTCACGATTCAAGCTATTTCCTGGAAAATTGAAATCAAGATGGTCTGGACCATTCATAGTTAAAAGAGCTTTCCCATACGGAACAGTAGCATTAATAAATTCAAATGGGATTGAATTTAAGGTTAATGGTCACAGAGTTAAACATTACATAGATATTCCAATGGAAGTCGACAACGAAGTTAATCACAATTTTAACACCACATCTAACTAAGTTTAGGGAGGTTCGAATCTTTTTAGGGTAATATGTATTTCTGTTAGAGTTAGATGTTCTGTTTTCGTGTAGTTCTCGAGAATGGAATCCGAATGGTCTTTCCCTAGCAGACCCTAAAGAACTAGTCTTCTCCCCCCATTCTGAATTTTTTTTTTTTTTTAGGTTTTACGAGATGAAGACTTCCTGTGAACTAAACCATGGTCTAATGCTACACGCTTTGATCACTAAACGTAATAATGACACCCTTCCAAGTGAAATAGTATCATTAATCAGAGGTAAATTGGACGGAGTAAGAAAAGAATCCAGGAACGAAGATAATAAATTACAGTTTGGTAAAGGAAAATCAAAATCCGCAGCGAAAAGGAGAGCTCGACACCTTAAAAGATGTCACAAATGCGGAAAATGGTCACATGAAGGAAAATGTTTGACGAATCAGACATATTCCAATACCGAGTTTGTTACATTATGCAGAGATGGACCATTCATATGTTTAGAAGAAAAAACGTTGAATGCTCGAGGTTACGCCTATGTAGTTATGGAAAATCAATTAGTCCGACTATCTTATGAGTGGGCTAAAGCATGTCACTAAGAATACTATCTCACAGGTAAGTATGTACAGTTTTTATTTTTATTTTTATTTTTATTTTTAACCTTTTGATAATAAACGCTAATTTGTTCGCTATAAAGTATTAAATTGGTATTCGATAAAATTAGGTATGCATGACCGAAATTATTGATATCATACAAAAATTTATTACATCACTGCGAAATTTACCGTTTATTCTTAAGGTATAAATATCTTTAATCAATCAACCCAAAATATTTCAAAAATTCGTCATGAGTTAAACTAGGTTATGTAACCGAAATTACTTTACCGAAAAGAGGGGCGTATATTTTGGATAATATTTGATTGATTAAAGTGGGATAAAAGACCAAAAAAATTTTTAATTTTATTTTTACTTTGTTTTTAAAATTAATATTAAAATAATATTGTAAACTTTTTAAATTAATATATTTAAAATTGTAAATATTTGAAAAATTAATACTTTTAATATAAGTTTGTATGTATAAAAACAAAAATATAATTTAAGTTTGGTGTGAATTTTTAAGATGAATTTTTAATTTTATGCATCTTAAATTTAAGTTTGGTGTGAATTTAAAAACACAAAAATTTACTTTATTTTAAGTTAAAAATACGATTTTTAAAATTCGTCGTGAGTTGAAGACTAGGTCGTTGAACCGAAATTGCTCTACCCAAGGGAGGGACGAGAACTTTTATTATCATTATTTTTAATCTTATTGAACTAAGTATGCCAAAAACATTTAAAAAACCCAAAAATCTTTACTTTTAAAAACCGCGCTTTGAATTGACAAATTTCAAAATTTTGTCGAGGGACGGACTAGGACAACGATTCGAAACGCCCTCATTCTTAAAAAAACAAATTTTTAAAAATTTATTAATTTATGTTTTATTAAGTAAAGGTTTTTAATTTAAAAAAATAAAAAAAATAAAAAATATGTATATATATGTTTGTAGTTTTTCTCATGTACAAAACAGGGTAAAACAGCGCATTTTCAAAGACTGGCATTAAGTTCAGCAAAAGCTAGTTTTGACAACAAAATGAAAAACAAATGTGATTTAACAACAAGACGGAATGAACAAATGATGTACACCATTTATCATTCAACAAACAAACGCCAATATGTTTGGAAACTTTGGTAAAATTTAATCATTTTTCTGCGCTAATCACCCTCAATAATTTAAATTGTTACTGATTTCTTGTAAATGAGGGCATTGCAAGATCTTAAGTGTGGGAAGGGGTTAAATTCTTTCGGATTTTAAAAATTTTTGATTTAAACACTTGGTTACCATTAAAAATACTAGTAACGCAGTAGTTGTATTAGAATCTAGTGCTCTCTGATAATAAAGAACAGCCCTAGTCTTATATACTGACTACCCATTTCTAGTAAAAATTTTCAAAATTTTCAATTAAATGAACTCAAAATCATGTTTATACATATTTATGAACGATAAAACTAGGTGTTAACACCGAAATTATTGTTACCTCGGAAAGGACATAAATTGAGAAACAAACCAAAATGTTAGAATTCATTTAAAATGGAATAGAGGACAATAAAAAAGGAAAATAAAAGCCAAGTGTGGGAAAATTTACCAAGTTATTTTGAACATATATCATATATTTCTGTAACAAATAATTGAAGATACTTTTGCTTTAGACTAATCTAATCAGTTTTACCCGATTTACCGTAATATATTTGAAAGAAAAGATGGATCTACACGATGAATCAATTCCATCATTAAAAGGAAGTAAAGTCTTCCGAAAAAGAAACGCGCTTCTTGATTTAGGTCATGAAGTTGTCGTCCAGACCAGCTGTAGGTTGACGAAAAATCTAGAAAAGTCATCACTAAAATCAGCAGAAAATCCACGGACCTCAGCATCAAACAGGGTCGCCAAGTGGTCAGACTTATCCTAACCATGAGAGGATCTGTCTTGTAAAATGGGGAGGACGCCGTACAAATTAGCTGGATAAGACTAATGAATCAGATCCCCAGAAAGGATAATCTCCTTAAAGATCAAAAATCAGCTTTTAAGACTGATATTACTCAATCCTTGAGATTGACCTTAAAGATTGAGAATTACAAACTCATGGAATTCAATGATATCTAAACTCAAGCTTGAACAAGAAAATATTTTGATCAAAATTACAAACCGATTTGTTTTCTGAAAACCCATTTTCAATGCGTTCATTACTATTGAACGTAAAATCCTAGGAATTCACCTGGAATTCATTAGGTCACCTGAACCAAATCGGGTGTCAACCGTAAGAACGGTGGTTGCATAGCATGGTCAAAGACAGGACCTTGTGCCAGACCGAAGAAAAATTATAAGGGTGAGCTTTACTATTACTCCTACAAAGGATAGTAATTGCATCCGACACATTATAGACCATAATTAAAAGCATGTCAGGGGACATTGCCTTAACAGTTGCTTGTTCAACGCTTTCCTTTACAACCGGACGGTAGTTTACCGAAAGGTAATATACGGAGCAAGTATACTGGACGTTTTGCTTTCCCAATACAAGGTTAGCAAGTGGGTGACACAAAACCGCAAGTTTTGAGCTAAAATTTTCAAATATGAAACCCACCAAACCCACAAAAATAATTTGCAAACACCGGTGAAGGGTTATTCCGAAAAACTTATCTAGGGTAAAAGCTAGATTGAATTTTCAAAAGATCAAATGTTTTCATAAAGATCCAATTTCCTTAAAGGATCTAAATTTTTATAGTCATGTGGGACAGTAAACCACATCGTTACTACCATTATTTATACCGTCGTATAGAAATCACTGATGTACAAAGTGTGAAGAATAAAGAAGTGATTCTAGTATTTTTATTTCAAGACTATATTGCTTGAGGACAAGCAACGCTCAAGTATGGGAATATTTGATAATGCTAAAAACGAACATATATTTCATAGCATTAGCTCTCAAGAAAGACAAGCTTTTAGTTGCAATTGTTCTATTTACAAGTAATATTCGTTTAAATAATAAAAGGTGAAGACAAAAGACAGATTCGACGAATTGAAGACGCAAACGACCAAAAAGCTCAAAAGTACAAAGTACAATCAAAGTGGTTCCAATTATTGATGAGAAACGTCTCAAAATTACAAAAGTACAAGACGCAAAACGCAAAGTACAAGATATTAAATTGTACGCAAGGACGTTCGAAAAACCGGAACCGGGACCAGAGTCAACTCTCAACGCTCGACGCAACGGACTAAAAATTACAAGTCAACTATGCACATAAATATAATATAATATTTAAATAATTCTTATAATTATTTATATATTATATTTATTTATTAAAACGCCGACAAACAAGAAAACAAAATCATGTGAGCTGTTACCTACCACCATGCGATCGCATGGCCTGGAGGCACAAAAGCCATGCGATCGCATGGCCCTGAAATCCAGGCGTAGTCCTATAAAGTTCGCGAGTTTTGGACGAAAAAACACATCTTTTTCTTCTTCCTTCATACGTAAACATATATATATATATTTATATTTTAATTTTAATTTTAATTTTAAATTCTAATAATAAGGGTATGTTAGCGAATGTTGTAAGGGTGTAAGTCAAAATTCTGTCCGTGTAACGCTACACTATTTTTAATCACTGTAAGTTATGGTTATTGTTATTTTTAAATTAATGTCTCGTAGCTAAGTTATTATTATGCTTATTTAATGCCGAAGTAATCATGATATTGGGCTAAATATTAAAATTGGGTAATTGGGCTTTGTACCATAATTGGGGTTTGGACAAAAGAACGATACTTGTGAAAATTAGACTATGGGCTATTAATGGGCTTTATATTTGTTTAACTAAATGATAGTTTGTTAATTTTAATATAAAGATTTACAATTGGACGTACCTATAAATAACCACATACACTCGATCGGACACGATGGGCGGGATATTTATATGTACGAATAATCGTTCATTTAACCAGACACGAGAATAGATTAATAGTTAATAGACTTATTAAAATAGAGGTGAAATTATGTACAGGGACACTTGGCGTAATTGTTAACAAAATATTAAAACCTTGGGTTACACGCAGTCGATATCCTGGTGTAATTATTAAACAAAGTATTAAGACCTTGTTACAGTTTAAGTCCCCAATTAGTTGGAATATTTGACTTCAGATATAAGGATAATTTGACGAGGACACTCACACTTTATATTTATGACTGGTGGACTGTTATGGAAAAAAACCAGACGGATATATTAAATAATTCAGTACAAAGGACAATTAACCCATGGGCATAAAACTAAAATCAACACGTCAAACATCATGATTACGGAAGTTTAAATAAGCATAATTCTTTTATTTCATATTTAATTGCACTTTTAATTATCGCACTTTTATTTATTGTCTTTGTATTTAATTGCACTTTTAATTATCGTACTCTTTAATTATCGAAATTTTATTTTATCGCACTTTTATTTATCGCAATTTCATTATCGTTATTTACTTTACGTTTTAAATTAAGTTGTATTTATTTTTAATATTTTACATTAGGTTTTAACTGCGACTAAAGTTGTAAAATCGACAAACCGGTCATTAAACGGTAAAAACCCCCTTTTATAATAATAATATTACTTATATATATTTTTGTATTTTTACAAATATAGTTTTTAAATATATAGCGTTAAGCTTGTTTAAAAGATTTCCTGTGGAACGAACAGGACTTACTAAAAACTACACTACTGTATGATTAGGTACACTGCCTATAAGTGTTGTAGCAAAGTTTAGGTATATCCATTCTATAAATAAATAAATATCTTGTGTAAAATTGTATCGTATTTAATAGTATTTCGTAGTAAAATTAATACTATTTCCTAGTACACCTCGCACACATCAGATTGCTTCTCTTTTGACAAAGTTGACAAGGAAGAACGTAAGGTTCAATTGGGAAAACGAGCAAGAAATTGCTTTTCAATTGTTAAAAGAGAAGTTGTGTCAAGCTCCGGTGTTAGTGTTGCCGGAAGGGGTAGAAGACATGAAGGTTTATTGTGATGCTTCTTTAAATGGGCTCGGGTGTGTTCTAATGCAAAGGGGTAAAGTCATCGCTTACGCCTCTCGATAATTAGAGGAACACGAAAAGAAATACCCGACTCATGATCTTTAATTGGCGGCGGTGGTACATGCGTTGAAAATTTGGTGCCACTACTTGTATGGTGTCAAGTGTACGAATTATTCGGATCATAAGAGTTTGAAACATCTCTTTGATCAATGAGATTTGAATTATCGTCAACGTAGGTGGATGGATGTGGTAAAGGATTATGATTGTGAAATACTTTATCATCCGGGGAAGGCGAATGTGGTCGCGGATGCGCTAAGCCGAAAGAGTCAACATCCGGCGATACGAGTAGGATCGTTACGCATGATTATTACTAACGACTTTCTGGTGAAGCTTGGTGAGATTCAAATTGAAGCTTTCATTCACCACAAGCATGAAGAGCGGATTGTGGGGCAAACGGAGTCTATTACGTTAGGCCCGCATAGCTTGTTATCTTTTCAAGAAAGAGTGTGGGCGCCTAAGATGGGTGGTTACGGACAAGTGCTCCATGATGAAGCATATAAGTCAAAGTATTCCATTCATCTGGGTGCACAAAAATGTACCTTGATTTAAAGAAGGAGTATTGGTGTCCGGGCATGAAACGTGATGTTGTTAAGTATGTTGAACAATGCATCACATGTTTGCAAGTTAAAGCTGAACACCAAAAGCCGTACGGTAAGTTACAACCATTAGAAGTCCCGAAATGGAAATGGGAACACATTACCATGGACTTCATTACCAAGTTACCAAAGATGGCGAGAACCCAATATGATACGATTTGGGTGATAGTTGATAGATTGACGAAGAGTGCTTTGTTTCTTCCCATTCGGGAAACGATATCGTCAAAGACCTTGTCCAAGTTGTTTATCAAGGAGGTGATATTGAGACATGAGGTTCCTATATCTATTGTTTCGGATCGAGATAATCGTTTCACGTCTCGGTTTTGGAATAAGTTTCATGAAGATATGGGTACTCAATTGAAAATGAGCACGGCGTATCATCCTCAAACGGACGATCAAACCGAGCGTACGAACCAAACATTGGAGGATATGTTAAAGGCGTGTATTATTGATTCTGGTGGTAGTTGGGATGAGCACTTACCATTGGTGGAATTTTCGTACAATAATAGTTACCACACTAGTATTGGAATGCCACCTTATGAGATGCTTTATGGGCGTAGGTGTCGAACTCCTATTTGTTAGGGTGAAGTGGGATAACGAGAAATTGGGAGTACCGATTTAGTCCTAGAGACGATTAGTAAAATTAAGATGATTCGGGCTCGACTTAAGGCGGTGCAAGATAGACAAAAATCTTATGCCGATAAAGGTAGACGAACGATCAAATTTCAAGAAGATGACATGGTGATGCTTAAGGTTTCTCCATGGAAAGGTGTTATTCAGTTCCAAAAGCGAGGAAAGTTAGCTCCTCGATTTATTGGTCCTTTCAAGGTTTTGGAACGTGTTGGTGAGGTTGCTTATAGACTAGAGTTGCCCGAAGAGCTTGCGGGGATTCATAATACGTTTCATGTTTCCCATCTCCGTAAGTGTCTTACAGATGACTCGACTTGGGTGCCGTTAGAGGAGATTACCTTGAACAACAAGCTAGAGTATGTTGAAGAACCGATAGCCATTCTTGATGAGAAGGTTAAAATGTTGCGGAACAAAGAAGTTAGAACTTACAAGGTGCAATGGCGTCATCGAAAGGGTTCCGAGTTTACGTGGGAATCTGAAGAGTTTGTTTTGGTTTATCTTCCGGCATGTCATGCGACTTGGATCGCGAGGACGCGCTCCGATTTAAGTGGGGGAGAGTTGTAACATCCCGTTTTTCCCGTACATGTCTAAAGGTACATACTTAATTATTGTACGCTTATAATGTGTGCATTTATGTGATTAAAGGACCTAAGTGTTAGTAATGGTGTAATTATATATATATATATGAATATGTATGTATATATATATATATGTGTGTGTTTAGAATATATGCATGTATAGGTATATGCATGAGTCTTTGTTGATGTTAAGGCTTGTGAGACTAAAAGATGAGGTTTAGACGTGCATAGGAAGCGTGAACAAAGTGTACAAGTTGGATAAATCGTTAAGTTGTGTAAAGTTGTCGAATGGCTCAGTTGAAGGCCATTGCTGCACTGCGGAAGCCTTTGTCGCGCCGCGACATTGAACGCAAAGCAAAGTCAGGAGGCATGTTAAGAAGGGTCGAGTTTCCCTTTATATGTCGCGCCACGGAGAAGAGGGTCGCGCCGCGACAAATAACTAGAATCTGAGTCAGGAATGATTTAAGAAAGCTTGTAAAATACGTTAATTGCCGCGCCGCGACAATTGGTGCCGCGCCGCGACCCACTGGGCGAACTGGTTCCAGATTTTTGTTTTAAAATAAGTGGTTCAAGGGCAAAATCATCTTTTCGTGTATAGATCTGATGGAGACTTTAAGTCTCAGCCACTTATCCTCTATTATTGATTTCTTTTTCATTTTCTTTCTCTAATTACTCTCAAAACTTAAAAACCCAATTGATTTCAAGTAAGATTTAAGGGTGGAGATTTGTGAATCAAACCTTGGAGCAAGAATTAAAGTTGTTCTCCTTGTTCTTAGCTACAAGAGGATAGTGTTGGTAAGTCTTAACTCCATGTTTTGAGTTTTAATTAGTTTGTGGTAGGGTTTGGTTCATTTGGAACTTGTAAGACCCATTTGGGGGTAATATGGGTGGATTTTGGGTTATGTGATAAAAGGAAACCCTAAATAGCCATAATCTAGGGTTTGGTCTTATGATTTGGGGTTGTAAGTGTTAAATGGTGTTTTTAGTCACTAATGCATTTGTAATTGAAGGAAGAATTGTAAATGGGTCATGTTTGACTAAAATTGTAAGTTTAAGTATTAAAGTGGGTCAAAAGAGTAATGTTGACCTAGTTTGGGCGAAATGGGTATGAATTACCCTAAGTTTGCGTTAGTTAATGTTTGTAGACTTTAAATCACTAGCTTTAGTGATTTAATATATGTCTTGGCCATTTATGGGCGGTTTTGGTGTAGTTGAGTCATTTAATGCAAAATGGGTCATTAAATGCTCAAGTGTAAGTAATATGGCTAGTTCCACTAGTTTGTGTATTGAAAGTGTACTTAATGTATTAGGTACATTGCTTTGAAGTTCGGAAGCGCATAATCATCATCCTTGTGTCAAGGTGAGTGGAATAATTATGCGTGTACGTATATAATGTATTTATTTATGTTGTATGAATGTGGCATTGTCGCGGTGTTCAAGACACCACATTCTACGTAACGAGTAGTAATGTCGCGGTGTTCAAGACACTACTCATTGTTTGATTGACATGTGGTATTGTCGCGGTGTTTAAGACACCACATTGTCATGGGAGTGGATGCCGCGGTGTTCAAGGCACCGCTCATTGTTTGGATTGACATGTGGAATCGTCGCAGTGTTCAAGATGCCACATTGTCATGGGGGTGAGTTAGTCGCGGTGTTCAAGACATCACCCGGGGGATTAGTGATTACGCGGTGTTTAAGTAACACTAATGGATGTTATGAACTCCGACGGTCTTTTACGAGTACCGTTCCCTTGTATGATTGGTTAACCATGGTTGTGTGAATTCGTATCTAGCATAATTGAATTGTGAACTACATGCTATTGTTGTTGCTAGCTTCTTATGAATTGTGGATAGTAGTTTATGCATGATGTTTGCATAGTTATCGAATTGCTAGCTTGTATATGGTATGGTAAGTGATTGCAAGTAAGTAGGTTATATATGAACATGTATAATTGTTGCATTCACTAAGTGTTAGCTTACCCCTCTCGTTGTTTATCTTTTTAGATGCAGGTGCGGATAGGGGGAAGTTGGCCTAACGTTTTGGGTAGTTTAGTCCCAAACCATGCTCGAAGTGTCGTTTGGATTATAAACTATCATTTGTAGTGGGTCGAACTTGTATTAAACTTAATTAATGGCCTTCGTGCCTTGTAAACATTTAAATTGTGGTACGTTTTAAATGGAACTTGTGGAATGGTTTACATATTTAATTGGCGCGTAAATGTGTATTATAAAAAAAAATTATCGTATGGAATACGTGTTGGGTTGTTTTATAACACAAGCTCGTAACATGTCTTCCAAGGTTTGAATCGTGCATTCGCTTTGTCCGTCGGTTTGTGAGTGATATGCGGTGCTCATGTCTAAACGTGTTCCCAAGGCTTCTTGTAAGGAACGCCAAAATCTAGAAGCAAAACGGGAATCTCGGTCGAAAATAATCGATAGGGGTACACCGTGATGAGATACAATTTCCTTTATGTACAGTTGCGCAAGTTTGTCCATTGTATCGGTTTCTTTCATGGCTAGGAAGTGAGCGGATTTGGTGACACGGTCAATAATAACCCAGATGGTATCACAACCGACTACCGTCTTTGGTAGTTTCGTGATAAAGCCCATCGTTATTCTTTCCTACATCCATTGAGGGATTTCGGGTTGCTGAAGTAACCCGGATTGCTTTTGATGCTCGGCTTTGACCTTGGAACAAGTTAAACACTTTCCAATGTAAATAGCAACATCCTTTTTGAGGTTTAGCCACCAATATCGCTCCTTGAGATCGTGGTACATCTTACCAGCTCCTGGATGAATTGAATACCTTGACTTATGGGTTTCGTCTAGAATAACACTTCGTAAATCCCCATAACTAGGCACCCAAACTCTTTTGGCGAAATATCGGAGTCCGGTTTCTTTAACCTCGAATCGAGAGACGAGAATGTTCAAGCGTTCTTGAGAAATATTTTCATCTTTGAGAGCCTCATCTTGGGCTACACGGATTTGGCTATTGAGATTTGTGTGGATGGTGATGTTTAAGGCTCGGACACGAAGAGGTATCATTCTTTCCTTTCGGCTCAAGGCATCGGCTACTACGTTTTCCTTGCCAGGATGGTAACGAAGTTCACAATCGTAATCGTTCAATGTCTCGATCCACCGTCGTTGTCTCATATTCAGTTGCTTTTGATCGAAAATGTGTTGGAGGCTTTTGTGGTCGGTGAAGATGGTGCTTTTGGTTCCATAAAGATAGTGTCTCCACAAATTGAGCGTAAAGACAACGGCTCCAAGTTCGAGATCATGCGTCGTGTAGTTTCGTTCGTGAATCTTCAATTGTCAAGAGGCGTAAGCAATAACCTTCTTTCGTTGCATCAATACGTACCCAAAACCATGTTTCGAGGCGTTGCAATATACAACAAAATCATCATTGCCTTCGGGAAGGGATAAGATAGGTCCGGTGGTTAACTTCTGCTTCAGGGTTTGGAATGCCGACTCTTGTTCGGCCGCCTAAACGAATTTCTTTCCTTTGTGAGTTAATGCGGTCAAAGGACGTGCAAGAGAAACCTTCGATGAATCTACGATAATAACCGGCGAGGCCCAAAAATTAGCGAATATGAGTAGGAGTAGTGGGGGTTTCCCACTTTCTAATGGCTTCGATTTTTGCGAGATCGACTTTGATACCTTGATCGCTCACCGCATGACCAAGAAATTGAACTTCCTTTAACCAAAATTCAAACTTGGAGAATTTGGCATAGAGTTACTCCTGTCTCAAGAGTTCAAGCATGAGTCGGAGGTGTTGTTCGTGTTCTTCTTCGCTTTTAGAATAGATTAAGATATCATCTATGAATACGATAACGAATTTGTCTAGATACGGCTTGCACACGTGGTTCATAAGATCCATAAACACGGCAGGTGCGTTAGTCAAACCAAATGGCATCACAAGAAACTCATAATGACCATAACAATTTCGGAACGCAGTCTTGGGGACATCACCCTCCTTCACCCTCAACTGGTGATAACCTGATCGCAAATCAATATTGGAGTAAACGCTTGATCCTTGCAGCTGATTGAATAGATCATCAATCCTGGGAAGGGGATACTGGTTCTTGATTGTCAACTTGTTTAGTTCAGGATAATCGATACACATACGGAAAGATCCGTCCTTCTTCTTCACGAACAAAATGGGAGCGCCCCAAGGCGAAGAACTTGGTCGAATAAATCCACGGTCTAGCAATTCTTGTAGTTGACTCTGCAACACTTGTAGTTCGGAAGGTGCAAGTCGATAAGGTGGTGAGCTACAGGTGCAGCTCCTGGCACTAGATCGATCTAAAACTCCACTGATCGTAGCGGGGGTAATCCCGGTAATTCTTCTGGAAAAACTTCTGGAAATTCGCTTACAATCGGCACATCCTTCACGCTTTTCTCCTCAGTTTCCAATTTCTTCACATGTGCCAAGATAGCAAAACGCCCCTTTTTCATGACCTTTTGTGCCTTCATGAAACTAATAAGGTTCAGCTTTGGGCTACATCTCTCTCCGTAAACTATTAACGGCTCACCATTCTCGCAAGGTATATGAATAATTTTCTCTCCACAGACGACTTCTGCCTTCACCTTTGACAGCCAATCCATACCGACTATCACGTCAAAGCTTCTCAACTTAATGGGTATCAAATCAATCTTAAAATCCACACCAGCTAAGTTTATTATACTTCCACGACAAATTTGATCAGCTTTCTCAATTTTCCCATTAGCTACCTCAAAAAGATAATTCTCATCCAAAGGAACTAATGACCAATCTAACTTAGAGCAAAAATGTCAACACATATAACTCCTATCGGCACCAGTATCAAACAAGACAGAAGCTAATAGTTTATTAACATCGAATGTACCTGTAACCAAGTTAGGATCCTCGCGGGCATCTCTGGCGTTCAAGTTGAAGAATCTTCCACGTGCAAGCCCGCCATCCTTCTTCTTGTTAGGACATTCATTCTTGAAGTGACCCTGCTGGCAGCATTCAAAGCACTTCCTTGGCGCGTTGGGGTTCGCCTTCACATCTGAAGTGTTGATCTTACAATCCTTGCCGATGTGTCCAGTCCTCTTACACTTCTCACACACCACATTGCAGTATACAGTATGATGCTTATAGCATCTCTTGCACTAAGGTATGCTACCTTTGTAGTTAGGGTTAGGGATTATCCCCTCATTGCTTCCCCTAAAGTGCTCATGCCTCTTGACTGGATTCTGATCAAAACCTTTACCCTTGCTTTCATTGCATTTGTGCTTCCCATCACTTGCTCCAGATTCTGATTGCACCTTCTCTGGCTTTTGGCGGATAACTTGATCCATCAAGGTGTGCGCCATGCGCATAGCTTCCGGGACCGTTCTTGGTTTTGAAGAGGTGACATTTCCTAGATGTCCTTGGGAAGTCCCCACAGATACTGCTCCATCCGTTTGTACTCAGGAGTAACCATTGTGGGGCACATTAAGGCTAACTCCAAGTACCTTCGATTATATCCATCAAGGTCAGTTCCTACAACCTTCAATTCCCAAAATTCCACTTCCATTTTATGAATTTCGATTCTGGGGCAGTATTCCTCTATCATAGCCCTCTTGAACTCCTCCCATGATGTTGCATATGCTTTGTCGATTCCTTGAGCTTGGGCAAGCGTGTTCCACCAGGTTAGAGTGCCATCCAATAGAGTGCATGATGCGTACTTAGTCATGTTCGCGTCAGAGCAGTTGCTAACACGAAACACCAATTCCAACTTCTCAAACCATCTTGTTAACCCAACTGGCCCTTCCGTTCCACTGAAATAGTGGGGCTTGTAGCTCTGAAATTCTTTGTAAGTGCACTCATTCTAAACGTTTTGGTTAGCCGGTGGAGGTTGTGCAGGACCGGCATTCGCCATAGCTGCGACTGCTCGAGCAGCCACCATTTCCTCAATTTGTGATGCGGTGGGCATTTCTCTTGGACCTCTTCCGTTTGCCATTGATCTTCCAATCAAAAATTTTGACTCAAGTCAAAATCCGTTATCCAATAGTTAAATACGCTATAGTAATATAGTAATCCACTATTCAACCAACACAATACATGTTAACTAAGCATGGCAAACTAGTACGGATATCATAAAACCAACATGCAATACTCATAGGGAAAACATTGCACAATAATCAAACAACATTAAGTTCTATTCATAATAAGAAAGGTTGCATACAACTTCATAAGTTTTCGTACAATATTCGAATGAAAACATGAAACTACTAATGGGAATACATAATGAATCTAAGACATGAATCCTATGGGGATGGAGGATAAATGATGTCCATCATGTGGGACACCTGGTCCTCGAGCTCAGTCACCCGGGCACGTAGGACACGCACTTCCCTCATCAGCTCCTCGTGGGAGATGCCGGTGGGGCAGGTGGTGCAGGTGTTACAGATGGTGCAGGCGTAGCACCAGAAGTAGATGGTGCAATACGGGCGACCTTACGCATAAATGAATCAGGAGGAAATGGCACAACCCACTTACGGGCGGTGATCCTAACCAACTATTCATGCGCGTTCACGAATGGCTTGCCTCCACTTATCCCGAGAATAACGGTACCGTTATAGTGGTAATGCTTCTTCGGCATGGTAGAGGGTGGCGGTACAGGCTTCTCCTCGGGGTCCTCCTCAGAATCCTCCTCGGGATCCTTCTCGCTGGTCTCGTCGGAAAAAGAACTGTCTGAGTCGTTTGAAGGTGGTGCAGGTACATCACGTGCAGGAGAATAGGTCCGGTCAGTGGTCATAATCCGATGTCTACCAGGTGGAACCGGCACAACTCGTCCGTCAACGGTGTATCTGACCCAGTGTCCATGTTCGTTAAGAAATGGACTGCCTCCCACGGTACCACTGGAATGATACTGTGGTCCTGGGAGACTAGGGTTGGGTGGAGCTGGGATCTCCTCGGGATCCTCATCACTGTTAGAGTTGACCATTAGGTCAAGTGAGTGACTACTATCCCCAGAAGATGAATCACCAGAGTTGTCGAAGGGTAGTGGTGATAGAATAGGTGAGCCAGCAACAACAGTCGGCGAAGTAGCATACGAATTTGAATCACTCTCCAAGTCAATGATAATAGGCGGTATGTCCGACATCTGAACAAGGAAAAATAACTTTTTCCATGTCAGTAAGACATATAGCAAGCATGTATCATGCATAATAACTACAACAGCCTAGATCATCTACATCAGTACATAGCATGGTAATAACAGTGTCCTATAGCAGTATCACGCAATCGAAAGCAGATAGTTGTAGCATGCAGCAGTGAGAATAAACAGTAGCATACGACAATAACATATAGCAGTAATAGTAAGCAGTAGCATGTAATAGTTCTGCAGAAACAAGTAAACGATCAAGTTGTAGATCAGTCCTATTAGTGAATCCTAATCGACTCGGTCAAGATACACTAATGCAGCCTAATTCTCTACAACCGATGCTCTGATACAAAAATGTGACGACCCGTCTAAAATCATCATGTACGGATCATCAACAACAGGTCCATTACACAGTATAATACTACATGCTGTTTTTGAACAAGTTTTGTATTCATGAAAAGGTGACGTTTTTACCAACGTCAAAAGTTTTACAAAGGCAACATGCTTCTACGAATAGAAAGCATTAACAAAAGTACGTGACACTAAGTTCATTACAAAACCATGGTTCGAAAATAACATAAGTATTGAATGCAAAAATAAAAGTCCATGCTTGAGACATCTCTAACAATGCAGCGGAAGTCTAACACAGCGAGTCTATAACAGCGGAAGCAATTTCATCTAAGCACCTGAGAAATAACATGCTTAAAAACGTCAACACGAATGTTGGTGAGCTATAGTTTTATTGTAAACAATAATGTAATGTAGACCACGAGATTTCGTATTCAAAACAGTATGAAAAAGTATATGCTTAACCGTGAGCACTTGGTAACTAACTTAACTTAAAATAATATATCACCCCCTAAAAGTACACTTGGCGAGTGCGTTAAAACAGACGAAGTATTAAACACCTATTAAATGCTAGCACAACTAGCCCGAGTGGGGATGTCAAACCCTATGGATCCATATCTAAGATTCGCGTTCATCGGTTCATAAACCAATGACTAAACATTACCGAGCTAAGGGGAATCTTTATGCCGTTATGTCACCCACACATATATAAAGTTTAAGTACTTGTGTCTAGTATGTAAAACATAAAAAGCGCATGTATTCTCAGTCCCAAAAATGGTTAAATTAAAAAGGGAGCTATAACTCACAGTGAATGTGCGGTAAAATTGATATGAAAACGTAAGCAAGTAGTAAGTCGGTCCAAACAAGTAAGTTGGTCGATCCAAAAGGTCCTCAACCTAAGTCAATGGTTGCTAAGTCAGTAAATCATCCCAAAAGGTTTAAAAGTACGTAAGTTAAGTCTTAAGCATCATCATTATCATTGTTATCATCATCATACGTAAAAGATAAAGTAAGGTTTTCAATCAAGAATAGAGATCGAAACAAAGTGCTGACTTCGGACAGCCGCTACCACCTCTATACAAACTGAAATGACGCGCGGCCAGTGGCCAAGGCTCTGTTTGTGAGTGTAATACCCCGTCAGAATCCACTAACATCGTATTAACTCTGGTCCCAATGCTTGGCTTGACTTCTACATAACAGCAATGTTCTACAATGGAAGCAACTAATACCTGAGATAACACATGCAAAACGGATCAACATAAAGTTGAGTGAATGTACAGGTTTGAGTAAATAGTTCTCGTATGTTTTGTAAAACAGTTTTCATAAATCGTTTGTCGAAAATCATTTCTCAAAATCGTTTATCTGAATAAACCGCTAAGGTTTAATCTCAAAAGTTTGCATATAGCAAATGCTAAGTAATAAACTGTTTGTAAGATGTCAAGTTTCAACTGTGAGTGACATCAAAAAGTTCTTTTTATTTCATCTGTTTGTAGACATTACCATGTCTAGTTTCAAGTTTGTAAACATCATGTTTAAGTAACATTCTTCGTAAGTTAGGCCACAAGATTTCTGAAAAGCTTCATAAAAGTATACACTTATCATGAGCACTTGATTATAAAGCTTTAACCTTTGCGTATAGCCGAGCTACACATCTTCAGTTTACCCTATCTAAGAGATACACCGATCAAGTGTATGAGTAACAACAAAATAAGCACCAGTTATGTTGCATTGAGGTTTGTCAAACCTAACGGTACCGTCCCTATAAGTCGAGCTTAAAAAGTAACTAATATTATCAAGCTAAGGTATTTTTGATCTGAACTCATATGTATATTCTGGTAAGTTACTCGTGCCTAATATGTAAAATAGTTGTAAAAACAGTTTAAGAAATAGTTTCAAAAGCAGCATGTATCTCATCCAAAAAATGTTGCTGAAAAAGGGACTGTAGACTCACCTTTGCAAAAGCACTTGAAATATCTTAGCAAAATGTACTGTATTCGAACAATCTCGATCAAACAACGCAACCTAATCACGTAAGTCATCTTAAGTATACACATATAGGTCATACTATGTCAACCCACAGTGTACGCAAAGTCCTAGTGCTCAGACTGACTCAACGAACAGGTAAAAGTCAACTAATCCAAGCAAGTCAACAGAAGTCAACCAAAGTCAAACCAGAAGTCAACTCGGTCAAAGTGGTCAACTAAAGTCAAACATCTCAGTAGGTCATGTAAACATGGTCAACATGTCAAACCTAGGTCAAGTAACACTTTACAGTTCACAGTTAAGCAAATTGTACATTCGCAGTTCAACGCATGCCTTCAAAAAACGTATATCGTAGAAAGATACAACTATAGCTCATAGCACATAACTCATAAAATTATGACCAACTACAGATCACAACTAGACTTAAAATTGATTCCAAAAATTCTGGCCAAAGCCTCATACGATGTCTACAAGTCAGAAATTAGAAGAGGTCTAGTTATGGTTTACTAAATCAGTTTCACCACGCGCATCAGTTTTGAAATATTTCTCAGAAAATATAGAAAATAGATTTTGAAGAACGGCCAATTGGAATCATCTCAAACCATCCCATAATTTTAGTGATGAAATAATCAAAGACATCTCTTTAACCAATTCGTACAGTTTAATCAATCTTTACAGACCTTCCATCTTTAAATAGCAAACAGACATGTCACTTAGATGAGCATATATCTCATGGCAAATCACGTTCTCGCAAGTTCGTATACAAATGAAACACATCAAGTAAAATATAAACTAACATATTCCAGAAGATCAAAGTCTCAATCTGAGATGACCCATCCTAATCTATAAGGACGAATACAATAACATATGGATACATTGCGAGGTATTTGACCTCTATATGATACATTTTACAAACATTGCATTCGTTTTTAAAAGACAACTTTCATTACATCGGAAGATGACAGGCATGCATACCATTTCATAATATCCAACTATAAATGACCTAATATGTCATTTACTTAAGAATACTCTTTATTGAACTCAACGACTTGAATGCAACGTCTTTTGAAATTTGCCATGAATAACTCCAAGTAATATCTTTAAAATGAGCAAATGCACAGCGTAAGATTTTTTTCAAACCTGAGAATAAACATGCTTAAAAGTGTCAACCAAAAGGTTGGTGAGTTCATTAGTTTATCATCAATATTCATTTCCATCATTTTTATAGACCACGAGATTTTTCATTTTCATTTCTCATAAATATACATCTCTTTCATAGAGATAAAAATCATTCATATGGATTGAACACCTGGTAACCGACATTAACTTTAATGCATAGAATATCCCCACAGACATCTCGTCTGTATAATAATAATCTCGAAGTACTAAAGCATACCATTTTCCAGTATGGGGGGTTTTAGTGCCCGTAGATCTACCTTTAGGATTCGCGTCAATTAGGGTGTCTGTTCCCTAATTCTTAGGCTACCAAGCTAAAAGGGGTGATATTCGATTTCGATAATCCAACCATAGAATGTACATTCAATTACTTGTGTCTATATCGTCAAACATTTATAAAAGCGCATGTATTCTCAGTCCCAAAAATATATATTGTAAAACCAGTTAAAAAGGGAGTAATGAAACTCACAATACTGTAATTCGTTGAAACAACTCAACCCGTATTTAACACGAGTAATTTTTTTTTTGTAAAGTAATTAAAACATTTACGCGCCATTCAAAAGGTGTAAACCAATCAATACAACCTGTTAAAGCTTTCAACAAGTTTAATGTTTACAAAAGGCATGTAGGCCAATGATTTAAATGTAATACAAGTTCGACCCATTAAACTGATAGTTTTAATCCAAACTACACCCGAGCATGGTTTGGGGCTAAACTAAACAAAAACGCTAGGTCGACTTCCAAAAGCTTCAACAATAGTCCAACATGGGGAACTAGTATCCAACAACCCCCTTTCCCTTGTCCGCACCTGCATCTAAAAAGATAAACAACGAGAGGGGTAAGCTAACGCTTAGTGAGTGCAATAATTATACATATGCATATATAATCTATCTACTTGCATTCACTTACACAATACCGCATACAAGCTAGCAATTTAATAGCATACCAATATCAAGTATAATGCTACAAACCTCCGACCACACAAGCTAGTACGACAATAGCATATAATGCGAACAATATGATATACTACACTACAACACACAACCATGGTTAACCAATCGTACAAAGGGATGGTACTTGAACTTCCCATCGGTGTTCATAACAACTGCTAGTGTACAACAACATATATCACTAACCCTTGGACAACACATATCCGTTCATAAAGACCGTTAGGGTACAACACATATATCACTAACTTGGACAACATATATCCTTTCATAAAATCTGTTAGTATACAACAAATATATCACTAACTCAGACAACACATATCCATTCATAGAATACGTTAGTGTACAACAACATATATCACTAACTCGGACAACACATATCCATTCATACAAATAAACACATCATATACGTACATGTATACTTATCTCACTCACCTTAACACATCGGTGATGATCAAACACTTCCGTATGCTTCAAAGCAAAGTACCTAATACATTAAGTACACATTCAATACACAAACTTATGGAACTAACCACATTACTTAACTCTTGAGCATTTAATGACCCAAATGCATTAAATGACCCACTTACACCAAAACCGCCCATTAAAGGCCGAGACTCATTATTAATCACTAAAAGCTAGTGATTAGAGTCTACTAACACCAACTAACACCAACTATGGGTATTTCACACCCATTTCACCCAATTAGGTCAATCATTACCCATTTGACCCATTTTAATACTTAGACTTACAAACTAGGTCAAACTTGGTCAAACTTGGATCCATTAACAATCTCTCATCATTTAACTAGTGTATTAGTGACTAACAACACCATTTAACACTTACAACCTCAATTCATAAGACCAAACCCTAGATTAAAGCTATTAGGGTTTCCTTACATCATTATAACCCAAATTCACTCATTTTACCCCCAAATGGGTCTTACAAGTTCCAAGTGAACAAAACCCTAGCATAAACTAATTAAAACTCAAAACATAGAGTCAAGACTTACCAACACTATCAAATCATAGCTAGAGACGCAAGGAACAACTTTAAAACTTGGACTTGGGTGAGATTTAGCCTCCTTCTTCTCCAAGTGAGCTTTCTCCCACTAAACCCTAGCTCTCTCTCTCTCTCTCTAAAATTGAATGGGATGTGGTTGAGAAAGTGTTTAATGTTTTAGGATAAGCTTGAACCAGCCTTTAAGTCTCCAAAACCGGACATAAGTGAAAAGACCTAAACACCCCCAAAAGATGCCATTTAAAATGACTAAAATTGTCAAACAGCGACATCTGTCGCGTTTCGAGACAACCTGTCGCGTTACGCGACAACCAAAATGCGACAACTCACACTAGGACGCGATAGGGTAGACAGAACTGGGTTTCAGAAGCTGTCGCGTCCTAGCCAGCTTTGTCGCATATCGCGACAAGCCAGGACGCGATGAGACACACCAAAACGCGATGATGGCTTGATCAACCATTTTTTCCGCATTTTCAAGATTTAAACTATAAAAAAATGATCATAGATGCAATAATAATCGTACACGAGGTTAAATACGCACCTTAAGTCATAATCGAGGAAAACGGGATGTTACAACTCTCCCCCACTTGAATCGGAGCGCATCCTCGCGATCCAAGCCGCATGACAAGCCAGAAGATACACCAATACAAATTCTTCGGGTTCCCATGTAAACTCAGAACCTTTACTTCGACTCCATTAAACTTTAAAAGTTCTCACCTCTTTATTCCTTAACCTCTTTACCTTTTCATCGAGTATAGCAATCGGCTTCTCAACATACTCTAACTTATTGTTCAGTTCAATCTCGTCTAATGGCACCCACGAAGAATCATCCGCAAGACACTTACGGAGATGGGAAACATGAAATGTATTATGGATCCCCGCAAGCTCTTTGGGTAATTCCATACGATACACAACTTCACCAACATGAGCTAAAATCTTAAAAGGACCAATAAACTGAAGAGCCAACTTTCCTCATTTTTGAAACGGAATAACACCTTTCCATGGCGAAACTTTAAGCATCACCATGTCACCTTCTAGAAACTCAATCGGTCGCCTTCGTTTGTCGGCATATGACTTTTGTCTATCTTGAGCCTTTTTCAAATGAGCTCGAATCATATCAATCTTGCTATTCGTCTCTAGAACCAAATCAGTACTCCCGATTTCTCTTTGTCCCACTTCACCCCAACATATAGGAGTTCGACACCTTTGCCCATAAAGCATCTCATACGGTGGCATCCCGATACTAGTATGATAACTATTATTGTACGAGAATTCCACCAAAGGTAAGTGCTCATCCCAACTACCACTGAAATCGATAATGCACGCCCGTAACATATCCTCCAAAGTTTGATTCGTATGTTCGGTTTGACCGTCCATTTGAGGATGGTATGCCGTGCTCAATTTCAATTGTGTACCCATATCTTCATGAAACTTTTCCCAAAACCGAGATGTGAAACGAGTATCTCGATCCGAAATAATATATATAGAAACCCCATGCCTTGATATCACTTCCATGATAAACAACTTAGCCAAAGTCTCCGACGATATCGCTTCCTGAATGGGAAGAAACAAAGCACTTTTCGTCAGTCGATCAACTATCACCCAAATCGAATCAAATTGGGTTCTCGCCGTCTTTGGTAACTTTGTAATGAAATCCATGGTAATGTGCTCCCATTTCCATTTCGAGATTTCTAACGGTTGTAACATACCATACGGCTTTTGGTGTTCGGCTTTAACTTGCAAACACGTGACGCATTGTTCAACATACTTAACAACATCACGTTTCATGCCCGGCCACCATTACTCCTTCCTTAAATCAAGATACATTTTCATCGCGCCCGGATGAATGGAATACTTTGACTTATGTGCTTTATCAAGTAGTACTCGTCGATTACCACCCATCTTAGGCACCCAAACGCGTCCCTGAAAGGACAACAAACCATGCGGGCCTAAGGTAATAGACTCCATTTTCCCCACGATTCGTTCCTCGTGCTTGTGGTTAACAAAAGCCTCAATTTGAACCTCACCAAGCTTTACAAGGAAATCGTTAGTAATAATCATGCGTAACGATCCTACTCGTATTGCCGAATGTTGACTCTTTCGACTTAACGCATCCGCGACCACATTCGCCTTGCCCTGATGATATAAGATTTCACAATCATAGTCTTTCACCACATCCATCCATCTACGTTGACGATAATTCAAATATCGTTGATCGAAAAGATGTTTCAAACTCTTATGATCCTAATAAATCGTACGCTTAACACCATATAAATAATGGCGCCAAATTTTCAACGCATGCACAAACACCGCCAACTCAAGATCATGAGTCGGATATCTCGTTTCGTGTTCCTTTAATTGTCGAGAGGCGTAAGCGATGACTTTACCTCTTTGCATTAGAACACAACCGAGCCCATTTAATGACTCATCACAATAAACCGTCATGTCTTCTACACCTTCCGGTAACACTAACACCGGAGCTTGACACAACTTCTCTTTTAACAATTGAAAAGCAATTTCTTGCTCGTTTTCCCAATTAAATCTCGCGTTCTTTCTCGTTAACTTCGTCAATGGAGAAGCAATCTTAGAAAAGTATTGGATAAACTGACAATAATAACCGGCCAATCCGAGAAAACTTCGGATTTTCGTAGGCGTAGTCAATTGTACCCAACTCTTCACCGTTTCTATCTTCCCCGGATCTACTTGAATACCATCTTTGTTCATAATATGACCAAGGAATTGAACTTCCCTTAGACAAAACTCACATTTGGAGAGCTTAGCATACAACTTCTCCTTTCGTAACGCTTCAACACACCACGCAAATGATGTTCATGTTCCTTCATACTCTTCGAATAGACAAGTATGTCGTCAATGAACACTATCACCGACTTGTCCAACATAGGTTGGCACACTCGGTTCATAAGATCCATGAATGCCGCCGGTGCATTCGTAAGACCAAGAGGCATAACTACAAACTCAAAATGCCCGTAACGCGTTCGGAAAGCTGTTTTCTCAATATCTTCCTCACGGACCCGCATTTGATGATAGCCGGACCGTAGGTCAATCTTAGAGAAATACGTTGCACCTTGGAGTTGGTCAAACAAATCGTCAATCCGAGGCAATGGATAACGATTCTTGATCGTAACTTTGTTCAACTCCCGATAATCGATGCACATCCGTATACTACTATCCTTCTTCTTCACGAATAAAACCGGAGTACCCCATGGCGAGGCACTCGGTCGAATAAAACCCTTCTCAAGCAACTCTTGGGTTTGATTTAACAACTCTTGCATTTCTGTTGGTGCTAAACGATAAGGAGTTTTAGCAATGGGGGTAGCCCCCGGAACCAACTCGATACAAAATTCAACTTGCCTTTCCTCCAGAACACCTAGTAATTCATCCGGAAAAACGTCTTCGAATTCATTAACAATAGGAATTTCACGAATGGATGGTGGCTCTTCGTGAGTATCAACTACATGGGAAAGAAACGCCATACCACCGCTAGTAAGGAAACTACGTGCCCGTGCAATAGTACATAATGGCACAAGTCTTCTCCGCTTCTCACCATGAATAATTAACTCTCCCCCACTAGGGGTCTTCACACGGATAGACTTTTCATGGCATGCGATATCGGCTCTATAATGATCGAGCCAATCCATGCCAAAGATAATATCGAATTCACCCAAAGTCTTTGGGATAAGATCAATTTTAAATGTTTCAGAACCAAACACAATATCACAATCATTACAAACAACAACCCCTAGCACCGTCTTACCATCCGCTATTTTAACTTCTACCAGATGACTTAACTTAGCTAGTGGTTTATCAAGCTTAGACACAAATCGCGGAGACACAAACAATAAATTAGCACCACTATCAAATAGTATCCTTGCCGGATTAGAGTTAACCATGAAAGTACCTGAGACGACTTCGTTGGATTGCTTGGCCTCATCATTGGTCATCAAATAATTACGTCCCCGAGCCGTACCCACCGCCTTCTCCAACTTCTTAACATTGTCGGTGTTTAAATCGGGACACTCCGGCCTTCAGTGCCCTTCTTTACCACAATTATAACAAGTGAGTTTGGGTGTAGATGATTGTTTCAGGAAATCACAAGAGATGTGACCTTTATGCCCACAGTTGTAACAAGTGACCACATGACCACCGGAATTTCCCCTCTTCACACTACCAATGCTTTTGAAGCCCTTCTTGCTCTTCTTGTTTGAGAAGTTCGAATGACTCGAACCCTCAAACTTTCTTTTACCGAAAGTAAAGTCACTCTTTCTCAAAATAAGCGCTTCAAAACCCTTTGCCATGTTGAACAATTCATCAAAGCTTTTTACCACACTTACACTAATCTTTTCTTGATAGTTATCGTTCAAGATTTGGTAAAAATCTTCTTTCAACATATTATCATTCCCGACATATTCCGGGAAAATTGGGTCTTTGACAAGAAAACGGATTTGAGAGTGTTCAAATCCATCGACCCTTGCCTCAAGGAACGCAACTCGTCCTTGAGTCTAGTAAGATCGGCTGAAGTTCGGTATTCGTCGAAAAACTCCTTCTTGAATTCATCCCAAGTGAATTCCATGCATTGTTCTTCGCCATAAAGTTGGATCTTCGCGTCCCACCATAATTTAGCATCACCTCTTAACATGCTACAACCATACCTCGTCTTTTTATCGAGAGGGCATTCACATGTACGAAAAGCGCCCTCCATATCGGAGATCCAACGGGCACTCTTAAGTGGGTCCCGTTTGCCATCAAAGGTAGGAGGTTCTGAATCCTTGAAATTCTTATAAAAGAAGTCCCTTCTTCCAACATTATCCTCTTGAAGGACAACCTTAATTTGTTCTTTTACTACGTTGGCTAGTTGCTCGTCAATCGTACAAAAGGATGGTACTTGAACTTTCCATCGGTGTTCATAACAACCGCTAGTGTACAACAACATATATCACTAACCCTTGGACAACACATATCCGTTCATAAATACCGTTAGGGTACAACGCATATATCACTAACTTGGACAACATATATCCTTTCATAAAATCCGTTAGTGTACAACAAATATATCAGTTGTGACGACCCGGGAATTTCCGACCGAATTTAAACTTAATCCTTATATGTTTCAGATACGATAAGCAAAGTCTGTAATATTGAGTCTCAAAAATTTTGAACTGTTTTCATACAATCAAATTAACTTCGACTAGTTCTGACGATTCACGAACTATTATATATATATAAATAAATACATATATATATTTAAATATATAAATAGATATAATACTTTGAAATATAGTTGATTTAATATATGGTTTAAATTATAAAATAATATAAGATATAATAAAATTTATTATATAAAATAGATCTATATATATACATAAAAAGCATATTAATTATATTCTGTGATTTCGAAGTTATTTAATAAACAATGCAATTGATATTACTATTGTTGATTTCAATCGAATATTGTTTATATGTGAATTACTGTGTATTCTGTTTCTTGTCAATTCACTCTCAATTCATGAGTGTTATTAAAGTATATATTAATTATTAATATATTATTATTATTAATTATTAAATTTGAATTATTGTTATACATAGACATATATAGATAAGATGCAGAGAAAGATAGATAATGAAAATACACTATTTTTGTTTGGGTTATAGTTTTCACAAACGACTCATGCACCCACAAGATTTCACCCACAAGATTTTAGGATCCAAAATATTTGTCTTTTAACTTGTACTACTATTCGACAACTGTAAAGGATTTTACTTTTTGCTTTTGTTATTCAACTAACAAACAACAAATGCATTACTAATATATTATATTTAACTAACAAAAACCAAATATACAAACCACCACCTCTTTTATTCGTTCCTTCATTTTCTTCTTTCCCTGATTGTGCATTTCAACCCAAAACACCATCATGAAACTACAAACCACCACAATCATAACCTGCAAAGTATCTCAGCTGTTTGTTCAAAGCCATTGTGGACGATCATCTTGCTTTCCTTCTATCTGTTTGCTGTTTTTCGATTTGGTTCATATTAGGACAATACTATAACATCATCCTTGAAATCCCATTACAACCATGAGCACCTTTAACCCACCACCTCAATCTCCACAACACCTTACAAACAGCCATTGAAATTCACTATTGCAAACTGCTGTTGTAGCTGCAGTCACTTTCTGTTTCAATTTGCAAAATACAAGACAAATCACCACTAACAATCACCTTGCAAACTCACAACTTGCTATCACTCATTTGCGTGTACTACTTCTGTCAAGACTGCTGCTATACTTCCTTTTCTTTCGATTAATACTGCTATGACAGCTTCCACGATCACCTGGAAATCACCATCACCATTTCTGTTTTGTTCCAACTAACAAACCACCAATTACTTAGTCTCTACATATAGATATATATAATCAGCTCAATTAAACCACCACAACCCTACCAATTAAACTATTATCAAATATCACACATACCTAACTATTGTTTGAATCTTCCTGTTTCTGGTTCAGTTAGACGGTCATTAAAATTAAACATCCATCGAATCTTTATCATCAGACGATACTGCTATAATTGTTTATCCTGGTTCCTGTCAAAACAAACCAACCCCACCTTTGTTTTACAATCACATAACCCCAACCTTGTTACCTATTATTGAAAACAACTATGATTCATTTTTTTTCCTAAATTACTCAAATAACCAAATACTCACTTGACAAGCTGCTACTGCTACTACTACGTTAGGTAACCCTCTGTCTTCTGTCAAATTCATCACTTCAACCGCTAGATTCATTCCTGTCTTTCTATTTAAATTATAATAAAACACACCAAATAAATTAATTTATAACTGTCACTGCTAAAGGATTACTTCTACTGCTCTCTGATGGTTCTATATTTTTTCTTTCTTCTTTTATCCACAATTGAATCAAACAGATAATTTACATCATAATAAACCTGGATGAATTAAATACTATATTACAATGAACGAAAATGGCTGAAAAATATAAAAAAATTATTTAAATAAATAAGTAAATAAATAACAAGAACATCGGTTACCTAATTGATCAATTACTGGACCAAACATAATAAATTGTTGATGATACAATCACTGATACTACTCACTGCGATGCTTAAATCATTCTTCCTAATTTGAACAGACACAAATCGAGCTCCAATTACTGCTTTGATTGTCTGTGTTAATCAATAACGATGAGGAATAGGATTGATGATGACGGTGGAACGGTGATGATGATAAATCCATGACCTATTGAACACCAACGATTGTTGTTAGATTGATTGATTTGTGATGAAGCGAAGAAACCCTAAAATCGTGTTATCATCTGTGTGTGTTTCTTCTACTCTTCGATCTGATTTGGGAAAAGCAAACCGCGTGTTTTTTTTTATTTTAGGTACTCCGTATTATTATTATAATTATTATTATAATAATAATTATTATTATTATTATTATTATTATTTTTATTATTATTATTATTAAAATTATTATTTACAATATTATCATAGAAATGATTATTACTATTAATACTATTATTATCATTAATATTATTATCAGCATGATTATTAAAAATATTAGAAGTATTATTATTATTAAAATCTTATTATTATTACTATCATCATTATTATTAAAAATTATTATTCTACATATAACTATTAATATTTAAAATTATAAAAATAATACAACTTAACATTATTAATATTATGATTATCATGGTTATTGTTACTATAATTATTATTATTAAAAATAAATACTATATTTATTATTAAAAGATAATACAACCTTTTATTTAATATTATCAATTTAACAAATAACTAATAAAACTATACGCAATACATATAACTTCACAATATTAATATTGTCTTTATATAAAATAAATGTATTTAATTTATTAGGGAAACCTATAATTTTTTTTATACAAAATCCATATCACTGATTTTATATATAAATTTCTCCGATTACAATTATACGTGTTAATATATATATACTTGTTGTAGGTTCGTGAATCTGATGGCCAACCCTGCATTATTCAATGTTGTCATATGTATTTTTACTACAAAATACAGTATAGTGAGTTTCATTAATCCCTTTTTAAATGCTTGTGCAATATATATTTTTGGGACTGAGAATACATGCGCTGTTTTTATAACTGTTTTACGAAATAGACACAAGTAATTGAAACTACATTATATGGTTGAATGATCGAAATCAAATATGCCCCTTTTTATTTAGTCTGGTAATCTAAGAATTAGGGAACAGACACCCTAATTGACGCGAATCCTAAAGATAGATCTATCGGGCCCAACAAGCCCCATCCAAAGTACCGGATGCTTTAGTACTTTGAAATTTATATCATGTCCGAAGGAGGATCCCGGAATGATGGGGATATTCTTATATGTATATTGTGAATGTCGGTTACCAGGTGTTCAATCCATATGAATGATATTTTTGTCTCTATGCATGGGACGTATGTTTATGAGAAATGGAAATATGAAATCTTGTGGTCTATTAAAATGATGAAAATGATTATTTATGTAAACTAATAAACTCACCAACCTTTTAGTTGACACTTTAAAGCATGTTTATTCTCAGGTACGAAAGAAATCTTCCGCTGTGCATTTACTCATATTAGAGATATTACTTGGAGTCATCCATGACATATTTCAAAAGACGTTGCATTCGAGTCATTGAGTTCATCAAGATTATTATTAAGTCAATTATAGTTGGATATATTATGAAATGATATGCATGCCGTCAACTTTCGATGTAAAGCAAATTTGTCTTTTAAAAACGAATGCAATGTTTGTAAAATGTATCATATGGAGGCCATGTACCTCGCGATGTAATCAACTATTAGGAATCATTTATAATCGATATGGACTTCGTTCGGATGGATTAGGACAGGTCCTTTCATCAGTAACTCGGACAACACATATCCATTCATAGAATACGTTAGTGTACAACAACATATATCACTAACTCGGACAACACATATCCATTCATACAAATAAACACATCATATACGTACATGTATACTTATCCCACTCACCTTAACACGTCGGTGATGATCAAACACTTCTGTATGCTTCAAAGCAAAGTACCTAATACATTAAGTACACATTCAATACACAAACTTGTGGAACTAACCACATTACTTAACTCTTGAGCATTTAATGACCCAAATGCATTAAATGACCCATTTACACCAAAACCGCCCATTAAAGGTCGAGACTCATTATTAATCACTAAAAGCTTACTAACACCAACTATGGGTATTTCATACCCATTTCACCCAATTAGGTCAATCATTACCCATTTGACCCATTTTAATACTTAGGCTTACAAACTAGGTCAAACTTGGACCCATTAACAATCTTTCATCATTTAACTAGTGTAATAGTGACTAACAATACCATTTAACACTTACAACCTCAATTTATAAGACCAAACCCTAGATTAAAGCTATTAGGGTTTCCTTACATCATTATAACCCAAATTCACCCATTTTACCCCAAATGGGTCTTACAAGTTCCAAGTGAACAAAACCCTAGCATAAACTAATTAAAACTCAAAACATAGAGTCAAGACTTACCAACACTATCAAATCGTAGCTAGAGACGCAAGGAACAACTTTAAAACTTGGACTTGGGTGAGATTTGGCCTCCTTCTTCTCCAAGTGAGCTTTCTCCCACTAAACCCTAGCTCTCTCTCTCTCTCTAAAATTGAATGGGATGTGGTTGAGAAAGTGTTTAATGTTTTAGGATAAGCTTGAACCAGCCTTTAGGTCTCCAAAACCGGACATAAGTGAAAAGACCTAAACACCCCCAAAAGATGCCATTTAAAATGGCTAAAATTGTCAAACAGCGACATCTGTCGCGTTTCGCGACAACCTGTCGCGGTACGCGACAACGAAAACGCAATAACTCACACTATGACACGATAGGGTAGACGGAACTGGGTTTCAGAAGCTGTTGCATCCCAGCCAGCTTTGTCGCGTATCGCGACAAGCCAGGATGCGATGAGACACACCAAAACGCGATGATGGGCCTGATCAACCATTTTTCCACATTTTCTGGATTTAAACTATAAACAAACGATCATAGATGCAATAATAATCGTACACGAGGTTAAATACGCACCTTAAGTCATAATCGAGGAAAACGGGATGTTACATTCGTAGTAATTACGCATATGATGGCACTGAACAATTGTAAGGTTGGCCTCGGATTTACGAACCTATATTAGTATACGTATTTATGTTGGTCAATATCTGTCTAGCAATTTAGGTCAAGTCATAGTGTATCACAATCCTAATGCTCGAGACTAATATGCAAAAGTCTACAAAAGTCAACTTGACCCAAAATGACTTCCAAAATCTATACATGATTATTATATAACTTAAATATAGTCGTTTTATATATTTAAATATATTTAACAGATTTTTATTAAAGTAAATAATATAAATCATTTATTAATATAAAAATTTATATTAAAGTTTATATATAATAAAAATATATTTTTTATATATCTTAAGTAATAAAATTTATAAAAATCACTTAATATCATCAAAATATAGTGGTATGAATTATTAATGTAATTATATTACGTGTGGTAAAAATATTTTTGTATCACATAACTCTTTGATAAAATAATATTGATAATAATAATAATAAGTGAAAGTTGTATTATTTTGTAATAATAATAATCATTATTATTCTACTAATAATAATAAAAATATTTATATTTACTAATGATGATATTAATTATGATAAAATGATAATTCTAATCATGATAATCTTAATAATAACGATACTTTTTAATATTAACTGTGATAATATTTTATAGAAAAATAATAATCTTATTCAAAATGATAATTTTTAATAATAATAATACTAAAATGATAATAATAATGATATTTATAATAACAATGATATTTCTTTCGAAAATGATAATTTTAATAAAAATGATAGTTTTAATATTAATGATTCTTTCAATAATAATAATAATAATAATAATAATAATAATAATAATAATAATAATAATAATAATAATAATAATAATAATAATAATAATAAAAACGATATTTTTCTCTTAAATCAATATCTTGCTATATTTCAATTTCATCATGATACTCATACTCATTATTTCCTAATCGTTTTGTTTAATAGCTTTTAGTCTTCTTTTGTATCGCATTCATAATAATGATAATAATAATAATAATAATAATAATAATAATAATAATAATAATAATAATAATAATAATAATAATAATAATAATAATAATAATAATAATAATAATAATAATAATAATACTAATTATAACATTAACGATAATAACGATAGTAATAATAATAACAATAACAATTTTTAATGATAATATCTTTTATTAATAACGATAATGATAATGATAATAATAATAATAATAATAATAATAATAATAATAATAATAATAATAATAATAATAATAATAATAATAATAATTAGATTATAATGACGATAATAACGACGATAGTAATAATAATCGTTTTAACAATAAATATATTAAAAGTATTAATAACTCAGTTGACTATATCTTTTAATCCGTTCATCGAAATCACACGAGTTCTAAATGAAAAGTTCTTAATTTTTCACTAGCTTTCCAACGACATGCATATCATATACCTTATCTCGGTAGCATATGTATCTAATTCAGGATTCAACATAACTTATCTAACAACAAAATTAAACATACAAGCATGCATAATCCTATATACTCGAGCACTAGTCAGGGATACACTATTAATATGAAAAAGTTAAGTTATGAGTGCTCACGTATCAATATTGTGATTCAATATTGCAGGAAAATACGTAGACGTAACGGAGATGATAAACACTAAATTGACCTCACGAGCATACCCCTGAACAATACCTATAACCTCCATAGCTATAACCCATATTTTTCTTAGCTCTATCCTGCTCATAAAACCCGTTTGAAATAACTCGTGCATGACCTCGTCATAGTATTTTATGTATAATACTAATAATAACGTTACTAATAATACTAATAATAATAAAATTAATATTAATAATCTTAATATTAATAATAATAATAATATTAATAATTTATATATGTATATTTATGTGAGAACTGAGATGAGGAATGAACCACGAGAACCGAAATCGTCCAATTTATAGCATCTTCACCCCCATCTACCACTCATGCGATCGCATGAGTTTGTGAGGGTGGCCTCATGCGATCGCATGAGCCACACTTTGAAATTCCATTTCGTTTAACATAAGGCTACCGACACTTCATAAATTATTATTATATATAAATTAATAATTAATCTATATAATTAATTATATATTATATTATATTTACGTGCATAGTTAAATCATAATTTTTGCTCCGATGACTCGTACGTTGTGACTCGACTTATGTTCCGGTTTCAGTTTTTCGAACGCATATTCGTACGCTTAGAAAACTAGAACTTTACGTTTAGCGATGTGTACCTTTATCAAAAATTAGACTTAATCATCGATAAATTATATTATAAGAAATGTAACTTATATATTTGAGTGTTGTGGTCATTTACTTCTATAAATCAATGGCTCATTGTTTATCAAATATATTATTTTAAATCAAACGTTTTATGACTGAGTTAATATTATATTTTATCACTTGGTAATATATATATATATATATATATATATATATATATATATATATATATATATATATATATATATATATATTCATTTGGAAATATAAATTTATATATATTAGAAATATCTATATAATATTTAGTTTTTCAAAACTAATTATATTTCAAAGTATATTATATAATTTAAAATCGTTTTCATAATATAACATAATTTGATATGAATCATTTATATACTATCGTTTACTCTGACTTCTCAAATATTCTAATTAACTTATTTAAATAACAATCGAGTCACTAATCGAATACTAATATCGTTTATTAAATAATTCAAAATATATATAAACACGTTTTTAATTACACGTTGCAAGTTATTTATATATTTATATTCACGGACTATTATTATTTATAACTTGTCAAAAGGTTTCTAGAGAGATTCTAAATTTTAAGATAACGTTAAAACCTTTATCCTTATCGTAATCAGTCCGTAACAATTTATCAAAAGTGGTTCTAGATATTTATAAAATTATATTTGTTTTAAAGAAGACGTGGCACTCAAATCGTTTTATATAATTTCTAAAAATTCTACCCATAAAAGATAATGGTAATAACTTTAATAGTCTTAAAGTTTTATAATGCGTTCCTTCTTCTCGACATTTATAATTTTAAATCCTTATATATATATTGTAAAGCATGCATTGAAAGTTAATTAGGAATCTACACTATCTTTTGTCTAGTTTTCGTTAATTGACACTTTTGTTCTTACATGTAAATCATTTTACCATTTTCCGAATATTGTTAAAAAGAACAGATTTCTTAAATCATAGTAGACCTTACTACAGAGATCCGTAATCATATCACATTGTATCTGATAATTCAATCATTTGATATTACCTTTTAATTTTCGTCGATAAACATAATTAAAACAACTTACGTTTATGTAAAGTATTATTCATCAAATACTTTGTTAAAGTTTTTAATTAATACAAATGTATATTATATATACATGTCTATATACACATAAATGTTCGTGAATCTTCGAGCGCAGTCAAAGGGTAATTGATTACATGAACACAGTTCAAAGTTTTCGAGATTTTAACATTACATACTTTGCTTATCGTGTTGGTACATATAAAGATTAAGTTTAAATTTAGTCGGAAATTTCTGGGTTGTCACAGTACCTACTCGTTAAAGAAATTTCGTCCTAAAATTTGATTTGGATGGTCATGGCTGACAATAAGTATGTTTTCATGACGCATACAAGCTGAAAATTAGAGTTTTATCATCAGTGATAAAATAACTTGTTTATGTGAAGAGTACAAGCGAAGTTATCACAATAGAGTGAAATAAGTAAATGTAGATTCATCATATCTTTTGACGTAGACAGGATTGATTTTCAGAGTTCAAGGGATTTGGAGAAAATATTTGTAATAAGATTTGATTATTCGGTAATTAAGAAATTAGGATCCTCTTCGGTTAAATGTGACGATCTGTCTCGATTGTTCGGTCTGAGATTTCACTATAAATCCACCCTCTTCGTTTCCTTATTACCACAGCTCATACTTTCTATTCTTTCTTCCTCAGCTCATATTTTAAAACATTCATCAATATGCTACATCTAGTTCTGCTTCTTGATATACTCATAACTTTCATATCTGTCATTCTTCTTTTTCATCTGCCGCCGGAAGAATCTATTTACTTATAATATTCTCTTGGTTTTATAGTGTTTTTAGTTCTCCCATGTCTTTATATTGCTATATGCATCGATATATATGGTTTATAAATTTCTGGGTTGTTGTTGGGTTTTATATCTTCCCTTATATTTCGATGTCTCTGCTTCTGTCTTTCTATAATCATTGACATCCACAGTTAATGCTCTCTCCAATTTACTATGATTTATACTCCCATTGATATTTTGAAGCTTCATGCTTTTGTTTTATCTTCCCGACTTTAAATCAAGTGAATAATGGTCCACAATACGTAGGTATGAATTTCGGAATGAACATAATTAATGTTCTAAGAAGGAAATTGTAATGACACAATCTTGACTTGTCAAATTACCATAATATCCGGAAAAAAAAGAACTATCAAGAAGGTATGTTCTTACTGTGTTTGGAGATGAGGTAGAATGTAAGAGTCGTGTAACATGGCACATGATGACGTTGTGATCTGTGAATCATCACGTTCCACTTAAAAACTTAGCATGACTTACTGTAATATAATCACGTTGATCAAGTGTCATTATATTATACTAATTCATGCTTCAGTTCCCAACAATACTTCAAAAACATTCATATTTTAAACTCAAAGGTTTCAGAATATAGAAACTAAATAGTTTCCTTTATGATGTAATACAGATAGCTCGAAGAGATAATTGATTTCAGATAAGGATAGTTATGAAGATATCCTCAGAATTATCGAGGGTATTTATAATGAAAGATACGATGATATCTTAGAATTTCTAATATCGATGGATGATGAAGGAGATTTGTCCATAAAGGTTTAGAGTCAGGGGTAAGATATCCGTTAATGACTTCAGCAGGCACTGAATCATTTGGATCCTTTGTAGGAAGATTTAGTCTTTGTGATTTGTCCACAGCTTCCTTCATGGTTTGCTCAATCCGTTTCTTAGTACTAAATCTTCTCTTTTTCTGAGCTTTGCCAACACATTATTCTTTATCATCAAACTTTTGACTGTTAAGGTCGTTTACAGTTTTTACTGCTTCATCATCGTTTTTCTAAAATTCGGAGAACTAGTTCGCAGTTTAGGGTGTTTTTTAGAAACTTCACATTCAAAGTCTGTAATTCTTGGAGGTAGACTTTATATGTATATATATAACTGTTGGCGTAAAATTGTTGCAAAATTCAAATTACTTATTGCTAATTCCCAGTAGTTGGTATGACAATTATTGTTACAAGTTGTAGATGAGTACTTGATAAAGTTTCAATGAATAAGTATCGTGATTTTTCGGAGAGGCTTAAAGATCAACTAAGTTGTTCATAAGTTTACTGCTAATGTGGCGAGATATGAAAGGTTCCCCGGTAACAATGATGAAGGGGTAATCGTTATAATAAGGCTTATTCGAATGATCGATTGAAGGTGATTTGATGGAGCTGTGACAAAACTGTCTATTTTGAAAAGAGATTGAAAAGTTATTTTAGCTAATAAATGCCAAAGGGTCTGACATGAATACGTGTTAAACTATGACTTTGGTTTTGAGAGTTTTTCAGGTACATGACTATGGGTAACATGTTGTTGGATCATCATGTCAATTGTTCATTATTTGAAGTGTCTTTAGGAATTTTGAAGGGTTTTAAATGCAGATTGTCATTGTCAATATCCAAATGATGAAATCGTCATGAACCTCGAATGATTCCAATATCCTTCTTAGTGTTACGAATAACAGTGATGTTCTATCACAATTTTGAATTCAGAGTATGGCTTTGATAAATGTAGGAATTTAAGAGTGATGTCTTCTGTTAATTCTTGACTTGGATTTTGATTTATCAAAATCAGAATATGAGATTGAATTTGGATGAGAACAGTTGTTTTGATTCTTACGAAGAATGTTTATCGTTGTGAAAATAGTGAGTATAGTTGATGATTTGTTGAATCGAAATCAAGGAATGTAACATATTAATTGTGAATTTATATATCCCTCAGATATTACCTACCAGTTAAAAAAATTTCACAAATAATATTTTTGTGCATGAAAATTTTATTACAGTCTTTATGAAATATATGTATATTTTCGTCAGATGTAGTACAGAGTTGATGAGTTAATACTAAATTAAACTCATTTGATCTTAAGCTGGAATTAGAAATGAATAATCTCTAACATTAGAGATTACATAATTTTTACAGAGTATTTTACTACTGTGATCAATACTTCATTATTTATTCTTATTGATATTTCCTTAGTAAATCATGTTGATGCTCAAAGAAGTCTTGCTAACTTCACAAGGTACGAATGATGTTTCTTAGAAAGTTTCGAGTAAATCGAAAGTGTAAAATCAAACATATAATTGAATAATACACTTAGTTTATTATGAAACGGAATTCATTGAGTTGAAGCAGAGATTGTGGTTAACGATGATTAAGTCGGTACTCGAAAGATGTACATTATAGCATATTAGTAATATGAATTTAACCGAGTAATATCTACCCTTTTTCAATTCATACATAATAGCTTAGTACGAAAAGATTTATGATGGTTTCAAAATTTATATATATATATATATATATATATATATATATATATATATATATATATATATATATATATATATATATATATATATACACATATAATTTCTTCAGAGGGAATGAGTTAATACTTCATAACTCGTTGATACAATGTACGCGTTGTTAATTAATAATGATGTCCACGGTGATTCTTGAACTGGTGGAGCTTGTGATGTTATAGATGCTGCTAGTGCTGATGATACTGACGGTACTAATGGTACTGGTGATGCTGACGGTACTGTTGATGCTGCTGGTAAACAAGTCTAACTTGTAATTTGTGCACCATCTTTGTCAGGGTTTTACTCTTCCTTTCTATCATCTCGGCCCACACATCTGATTTATGGTAAAGGCTAGAATAGATAATCTCTAAGACTTTGGAGATTACATAATCTTCGTAGAATATTTCTCCAATGAAGTTATAGATTAATACTTCATCGGTTATTGTTGCTGGTACTCCTTGGTATCTATGGTGCGTGTGTTGATGATGTTCAAGGTACAGATTGTGATGTTGAGGTGTGGGATGCGGATGTTGTTGGTGGTGGTACTGTTGCTGTCGGTGTTTCTGCTGGTGCTTGTAACCTTTGTACCATATTCTCCAAAGCCACTACCCGAGCGCGAAGTTCGTTAACTTCTTCTATTACACCGGGGTGATTGTCGGTTAGGATGAGCGGATGAATAAGATCTAGAATTTGAGATAGTACGTAGTCATGGCGAGATAATCTGGAGATGAGAGAGAAAATGGTATCACGAACAGGTTCGCCGGTAAGTGCTTCAGGTTCTTCGCCAAGAGGGGAATGTGCGGGATGGAAGGGATCACCTTCTTCTTGTCTCCAATGACCAAGTAGACCACGAACCCATCCCCAATTCATCCAGAATAGATGATGGCTAATTGGTTGATCCATTCCGATCACACTGCTTTCGGAGCTTGAGTGGAACTCCATATCGGAATTCGAGGGACTTGAACTAGTGGCGAATTCCATTTCGTACGATTGAATAAAGGATTTTTCGATATGAAATGATTTCAGGCTATCGGATGGTATTCTAATTACATAGAATTTCTATATATATATAGCACAAAAGATTTCATAGATTACCGAGGAATTTAAGGAATATGTCAGGCAAAGTTTACAGTAACAGATACGCTAAGATATGATTTAGCAGATACGCTAAGATATGAATTTTGTCTATACACTATTCATGCAATCAATGCAGTAAGACGTGTCTAGACTAAGAATGATACGCATGTAATTTTCGACAAGAAATGATAAGCAAAACTTTTTGACATGCAACTAAGGTCGAAGTCCAGACTTACTAATGCATCCTAACAACTATCCATTAGACACACTAATGCAAGACCTGATTCGCTAAGACCACCGCTCTGATACTACATGAGACTACCCGTCCTAATCCATAAGGACGAATACAATAACATATGGATACATTGCGAGGTATTTGAACTCTATATGATACATTTTACAAACATTGTATTCGTTTTTAAAAGACAACTTTCATTACATCGGAAGATGACAGGCATGCATACCATTTCGTAATATCCAACTATAAATGACCTAATCTGTCATTTTCTTTATAATACTCTTTATTGAACTCAATGACTTGAATGCAACGTCTTTTGTAATATGCCATGAATGACTCCAAGTAATATCTTTAAAATGAGCAAATGCACAGCGGAAGATTTTTTCAAACCTGAGAATAAACATGCTTAAAAGTGTCAACCAAAAGGTTCGTGAGTTCATTAGTTTATCATCAATATTCATTTCCATCATTTTTATAGACCACAAGATTTTTCATTTCCATTTCTCATAAATATACATCTCTTTCGTAGAGATAAAAATCATTCATATGGATTGAACACCTGGTAACCGACATTAACTTTAATGCATAGAATATCCTCACAGACATCTCGTCTGTATAATAATAATCTCGAAGTACTAAAGCATACCATTTTCCAGTATGGGGGGTGTTAGTGCCCGTAGATCTACCTTTAGGATTCGCGTCAATTAGGGTCTGTTCCCTAATTCTTAGGCTACCAAGCTAAAAAAGGTGATATTCGATTTCGATAATCCAACCATAGAATGTATATTCAATTACTTGTGTCTATATCATCAAACATTTATAAAAGCGCATGTATTCTCAGTCCCAAAAATATATATTGCAAAAGCATTTAAAAAGGGAGTAATGAAACTCACAATACTGTAATTCGTAGTAATTACGCATATGATGGCACTGAACAATTGTAAGGTTGGCCTCGGATTCATGAACATATATTAGTATACGTATTTATGTTGGTCAATATCTGTCTAGCAATTTAGGTCAAGTCATAGTGTATCACAATCCTAGTGCTCGAGACTAATATGCAAAAGTCTACAAAAGTCAACTTGACCCAAAATGACTTCCAAAATCTATACATGATTATTATATAACTTAAATATAGTCATTTTATATATTTAAATATATTTAACAGATTTTTATTAAAGTAAATAATATAAATCATTTATTAATATAAAAATTTATATTAAAGTTTATATATAATAAAAATATATTTTTTATATATCTTAAGTAATAAAATTTATAAAAATCACTTAATATCATCAAAATATAGTGGTATGAATTTCCGGTGACTCGTACGTCGTCACTCGACTTATGTTCCGGTTTTGGTTTTTCGAACGCATATTCGTACGCTTAGAAAACTAGCACTTTACGTTTCGCGATGTGTACCTTTATCAAAAATTAGACTTAATCATCGATAAATTATATTATAAGAAATGTAACTTATATATTTGAGTGTTGTGGTCATTTGCTTCTATAAATCAATGCTCATTGTTTATCAAAATATATTATTTTAAATCAAACGTTTTATGACTGAGTTAATATTATATTTTATCACTTTGTAAAGTATATATATATATATATATATATATATATATATATATATATATATATATATATATATATTCATTTGGAAATATAAATTTATATATATTAGAAATATCTATATAATATTTAGTTTTTCAAAACTAATTATATTTCAAAGTTTATTATATAATTTAAAATCGTTTTCATAATATAACATAATTTGATATGAATCGTTTATGTACTATCGTTTACTCTGACTTCTCAAATATTCTAATTAACTTATTTAAATAACAATCGAGTCACTAATCGAATACTAATATCGTTTATTAAATAATTCAAAATATATATAAACACGTTTTTAATTACACGTTGCAAGTTATCTATATATTTATATTCACGGACTATTATTATTTATAACTTGTCAAAAGGTTTCTAGAGAGATTCTAAATTTTAAGATAACGTTAAAACCTTTATCCTTGTCGTAATCACTCTGTAACAATTTGTCAAAAGTGGTTCTAGATATTTATAAAATTATATTTGTTTTAAAGAAGACGTGGCACTCAAATCGTTTTATATAATTTCTAAAAATTCTACCCATAAAAGATAATGGTAATAACTTTAATAGTCTTAAAGTTTTATAATGCGTTCCTTCTTCTGGACATTTATATTTTTAAATCCTTATATATATATATATATATATATATATATATATATATATATATATATATATATATATATATATATATATATATATATATATATATTACGAGAAAATTAATATTGTTTCCTTTTATATATTCAAAACGTTTTTGTAACAAAATTCTTTTAGATAGAAAAGGTTTTCATACGTTCGAAACTAAATCGAGTAATTATAAATTTGGTTTTCCATAATCAGTTATATTCCAAATCATCCTTTAAAAGGTTTCATCTATATCGTAAAACGTTTCCAATATAATGAAAACTAAATAATTAACTTATCCAGAGATACGAGACAATCATTGTAAAGCATGCATTGAAAGTTAATTAGGAATCTCCACTATCTTTTGTCTAGTTTTCGTTAATTGACCCTTTTGTTCTTACATGTAAATCACTTTACCATTTTTCGAATATTGTTAAAAAGAGCAGATTTCTTAAATCATAGTGGACCTTACTACAGAGATCCGTAATCATATCACATTGTATCTGATAATTCAATCATTTGATATTATCTTTTAATTTTCGTCGATAAACATAATTGAAACAACTTACGTTTATGTAAAGTATTATTCATCAAATACTTTGTTAAAGTTTTTAATTAATACAAATGTATATTATATATACATGTCTATATACACATAAATGTTCGTCAATCGTAAAGCGCAGTCAAAGGGTAATTGATTACATGAACACAGTTCAAAGTTTTAGAGATTTCAACATTCCAGACTTTGCTTATCGTGTCGGTACATATAAAGATTAAGTTTAAATTTAGTCGGAAATTTCTGGGTTGTCTGAGACGACCCGTCCTAATCCATAAGGACGAATACAATAACATATGATTACATCGCGAGGTACTTGACCTCTATATGATATATTTTACAAACATTGCATTCGTTTTTAAAAGACAAACTTTCTTTACGTCGAAAGTTGACGACATGTGTCATAACCCGACCTTAACCATAAGGACGAATACAATAACATATGATTTCATCGCGAGGTATTGACCTCTATATGCGACATTTTTCAAAAACTGCATTCGTTTTTACAATACAAACCATAGCTTTTATTACAAATACAAGGTTTAAACAACTTAATAATGATTATCGTTTAGCGATAATCTTAGACTTACAAACTTTACATGTGATAATAATAATACGACTTCCAACATATTTTACATTACAAATCCTCCGATATGCAGTTTTATTTTTGACACAAATATGCATACTCAAGATCTTGCTTAAATTCAACATGTTGCAGCGGAAGCTTTTAGTTATCACCTGAGAATAAACATGCTTAAAATGTCAACATAAAGTTGGTGAGATATAGGTTTAATGCCGGTAGCGTTATAAATATAGACCACAAGATTTCATATATAAACGTTTTAATAAAAATATTCTAAGTTGTTGAGCACTTGATAACCATACTTAACATTTAATCAACGTCGCATATTCCCTTTATTATGAAATCTTACTACACCGTACCAAGTGTAGTCACCGAAACGAAGTACTGTGCAACCGTTGAATACTGGTCGTCCAGTCCGGTTGGGGTTGTCAGGCCCGATAGATCTATCAACAGGATTCGCGTTTACAATACCTCATGTAAATAGTAGTTACCAAGTTACAGGGAAGTATGCCAGTGGTACAACTCAACGTAGAATATATATTTTTAATCACTTGTGTCCATAACGCAAATCATAAAATGCATGTATTCTCATCCCGAAATATTTAGAGTTTAAAAGTTGGACTATATACTCACGTTTTGCCTTAAAGGTAATAAACACGACTTGGTCTCCGATTGATATCACAAACCTAACCATATATATAATATATCAACATATTTTATTTTCAAGTAATCGTTACATATATATATATATATATATATATATATATATATATATATATATATATATATATATATATATATATATATATATATATATATATATATATATATATATATATATATATATATATATATATATATATATATATATATATATAAATACTTTTAATACTTTTAATATTTTCTTAGTCCGTAGTTAGAAGTCCGATGTTAGTGGTCCACAATTAGTTGCTTAAATAAAATAAATAAAGACCCCATCGTATTCGTATTGATCAGAATTAATCTCGACCCATGGTACCATGTTGTCAAGTGACGTGTTGCGTACATAAAGTACCGTGTTGTCAAATGACGTGTTGCGTACAATCATGAGGTCTTATGATTAATCTTCTCGTGTTGTTTACGGGTGGTCCTGAAATATATAAAATCAAATCATAAGTAAATATATATGAAATATCATATTAATTAGAAAATATATGATTAATTTAATTTTTCTCCAAATATTTTCGTAGCTAAACTAGCTTCGGATACCCGATCTTGTTTTAGTCGTAGTTTCTTCATTACAACTCCGTTTTTGTTGGTTCAACTTGCCACTTCCTTGGATCGAGTCAAATTTTAAGAATATGAACTGATAATACCTTAGTTTGTATTCGAAATCACAGGTTATAGGTCAAACTTTGGTGAAACTTATGAAAGTGATCATTTTCCATCATAAAAACAACATTTAATGATCATTTTTCTAAAAATACTTACACTTTGAGTTAAACCATGAAATTTTTATGTGTTAACATATTCATAAGAAATATCATTTTTCCAAAACATGAACTTCCAATTCAAAGTTCAAGATAGTTTTTATTTATCCAACCCAAAACAGCCCCCGGTTGCACTCTGACGACGTAGATTCAGTTTTTAAGGTGTTCTTTGTAAAACCAAGTTATATCTTGTTAAGTTAGCATATCATTATGATATATTACAGGTCTTGAAGTGTTTTAAAAGTCAAGTTAGAAGGATCTATTTAGTTTGCGAACAAGTTTGAAATCATTCAAACTATGTTCTTGTTGTTAAAATTTTATACCACAAAATAAGATAGCTATATGAATATGAATTGAATAAGATTATGAATAAGGTTACTACCTCAAGTTACTTGGAAAAAGTTACTGTAAGAGATGAGAAAAATCCTAGAATCAAAAGAGTGGTGGAGTTGGATTGAAAGGTTGGAAGTAAACTTGTTTACTTGAAAGGATTTTTGAAGTGTTCTTGAATGGATTTTCTTATGATGATTAAGGGTTGTTTTTGAAGCTAGATCTTCATGGTTATTTGCTGAGATTGTGAAGAACACTTAAGGTTCCTAAGAGTGTGTTTTTGGTTAGAGAAAATGTGTAGTAAAAATGAAAATGGAATGGAGTATAAATGGTGGTGAAAAGATGTATAAATTTGTAATATTGTGCAAAAGTCTTGTAATATGCCAAATTGATTAATCATGCATGCTAAGATCCAAAATTGGCTGACTCATGGCTGCTAATAAACTGATTGTGATGTGTATATACCAATAGTAAATACGTATAGAAGCTGGGTATGATACGGGTACATATACCCTAGATATACGTATAAAAATCTTGAGAAAACGGAACGAGGATTCAAATATAGCTATCTTTTGTAAATATACTTATATTGTTTTATGTATATAAATCCTTTAAAAGTGATAAAATACATATCTATACGATACATGTATAAGCATTATAAGTTTTAAGTATTTAAGTCGAAGAACGTCACATATAGTTATCGTTTTGAAAACTTAAGTTAGTAGTCTCAAAATATACTTATAACTCATTGTTATTAGTACACAATGAGATGTTAAAACATTCTTAGATCATGTTAAATATATAAAAATACATATATATACACAAACGTATAATTATCGTATGTTATATAGTTCGTTATATCACCGGTCAAATTGGACGGTCAAACGTTATGTAAAACTCTTTTCAAAAACATAAGTCTCAATAATTTAGATTGCTTATCATGTTGGTAAGGTTTAATTTATGTAAATATTAATCTTATAAGTGTAAAACGATCGGAAAAATCCGGGTCGTTACAGTACCTACCCGTTAAATAAATTTCGTCCCGAAATTTTAAAGTTGTACCTATTTTGCGTTCTCGGGAAACAAATGTGGGTACTTTTGTTTCATCTGATCCTCTCGTTCCCAAGTAAACTCGGGACCTCTTCGAGTATTCCAACGAACCTTAACGGTTGGTATGTTGCTCTGCTTGAGCCGTTTAACTTCACGGTCCATGATTTCGACTGGTTCTTCTATGAATTGTAGTTTCTCATCGACTTGGATTTCTTCAAGAGGAATGGTGAGATCTTCCTTTGCAAGACATTTCTTGAGGTTTGAGACGTGAAATGAATTATGTACTCCGGCGAGTTGTTGTGGTAACTCGAGTCGATAAGCTACCGGTCCGATGCGTTCGATGATCTTGAACGGGCCTACATACCTTGGGTTCAGTTTACCCCTTTTTCCAAAACGTATTACACCTTTCCAAGGTGACACCTTTAGCATAACCATGTCACCGATCTGAAACTCTAATGGTTTCCTTCGGACATCCGCGTAGCTCTTTTGGCGACTACGGGCTGTTTTCAATCTCTCCTTGATTTGTACTATCTTCTCAGTCGTTTCGTGTATGATCTCGGGACCAGTTAATTGTCGATCTCCTACTTCATTCCAACAAATAGGGGATCTACACTTCCTTCCATACAGTGCTTCAAATGGTGCAGCTTTAATGCTCGCATGATAACTGTTATTATACGAGACTTCTGCTAATGGTAGATACTTATCCCATCCGTTTCCAAAATCGATCACACATGCCCTGAGCATGTCTTCAAGAGTCTGAATTGTTCTTTCACTCTGCCCGTCAGTTTATGGATGATATGCGGTGCTCATATCCAAACGAGTTCCCAGGGCCTCCTGTAGTGATTTCCAAAACTTTGATGTAAATCTACTATCACGATCGGATTTAATGGAAATAGGTATTCCATGCCTTGAAACAATTTCCTTTATGTATAATCGTAATAGTTTCTCCATTCTATCTGTTTCCTTTATAGGCAAGAAATGTGCAGATTTGGTGAGACGATCAACTATTACCCAAATGGTGTCATAACCCCAGGCAGTCTTAGGTAACTTTGTGATGAAATCCATGGTAATACCATCCCATTTCCATTCTGGGATTTCTAGTTGTTGAAGTAACCCTGACGGCTTCTGGTGTTCTGCTTTGACTTTGAAACAAGTTAAACATTCCCCAACATATGTTGCAACATCTGTCTTTAAATTAGGCCACCAATAATGCGTCTTAAGATCTTGATATATCTTTCCAACTCCAAGATGTATCGAGTATCTTGTCTTATGTGCCTCGTTCAATATCAACTTCCTTAATCCACCCAACTTTGGTACCCAAATACGGTTTGCAAAATATCGAATTCCGTCTTCCCGTATAACGAGTTGTTTCCCATACTTCTTCATCATTTCATTTCCTATGTTTTCTTTAGTAAGAGCTTCTCGTTGAGCCTCTTTGATTTGTGAGTTGAGATTTATGCGAATTTTTATGTTCATCGCTTGTACTCGAATTAGTTCCCGTTCCTTTCTGCTTAGAGCGTCGGCCACTACATTCGCTTTCCCGGGATGATAGCGAATCTCACAATCATAGTCGTTTATCAGCTCGACCCACCTACGTTGCCTCATGTTCAGCTGTTTCTGATCAAAAATATGTTGAAGGCTTTTATGATCAGTAAACACAGTGCATTTAACCCCATATAAATAGTGTCTCCATATCTTCAATGCAAACACTACTGCTCCCAATTCTAAATCATGCGTCGTATAATTCCGCTCATGAATCTTCAATTGTCGGGATGCGTATGCTATAACTTTCTTCTGTTGCATAAGGACGCAACCAAAACCTTGTCGCGAAGCGTCACAATATATCTCAAAATCATCGTTCCCTTCAGGTAATGATAAAATAGGTGCTGTAGTCAACTTCTTCTTTAGTAATTGAAATGCACTTTCCTGCTCAGAAGTCCATTCGTACTTCTTCCCTTTTTGCGTTAACGCTGTTAATGGTTTAGCTATTCGGGAAAAATCTTGAATAAACCTTCTATAATAACCAGCTAAACCCAAAAATTGGCGTATCTGTGTTGGTGTCTTAGGAGTCTCCCATTTTTCAATGGCCACAATTTTTGCTGGGTCAACCTGAATTCCTTTGCTACTAACAACATGACCAAGAAATTGCACTTCTTTTAACCAAAACGCACACTTAAAAAATTTGGCGTATAATTGTTCTTTTCTTAACAATTCTAATACCAATCTTAAATGCTGTTCATGCTCTTGCTCACTCTTGGAATAGATAAGAATATCGTCAATGAAAACGATAACAAACTTATCTAAATACGGACTACAAACTCGATTCATGAGGTCCATGAATACAGCTGGCGCATTTGTCAACCCAAACGGCATGACCAAAAATTCGTAATGACCGTAGCGTGTCCGGAAAGCAGTTTTCGGAATATCTTCTTCTTTGACACGTAGTTGATGATAGCCCGATCTTAAGTTGATTTTCGAGTACACACATGATCCTTGCAGTTGATCAAATAAGTCGTCAATTCTCGGTAGTGGATACCGATTCTTAATAGTTAACTTATTTAATTCACGATAATCTATACACATCCTAAAAGATCCATCTTTCTTCTTGACGAATAAAATCGGAGCTCCCCACGGTGAAGTACTTGGTCGTATGAATCCACGATCCAGTAATTCTTTTAACTCAGACGGTGCAAGTCTATATGGAGCACGAGCCACTGGTGCAGCTCCTAGTACAAGATCTATTTGAAATTCTACAGATCTAAATGGAGGTAATCCCGGCAACTCTTCCGGAAAGACTTCAGGAAAATCTCTTGCCACAGGCATGCCATTGATGCTCTTCACTTTTTCCTTCGTTTTGACTTTATTAACATGTGCTAAGATAGCATAACACCCTTTCTTCAAGCACTTTTGAGCTTTCAAACAACTAATGAGTTTTAGCTTTGAGTTAGCCTTCTCTCCATAAATCATTACTGGCGTTTTATCCTTACGAGGAATGCGAATTGCCTTCTTGGCACACACAACTTCAGCTCCTATTTTGGACATCCAGTCCATGCCGACTATTACATCAAAACTTCCTAATTCTACGGGTATCAAATCAATCTTAAATATTTCTCCGGCTAAATTTATTTTACAATCACGGCAAATTTTATCGGCTTTAATTAGTTTACCATTAGCTAACTCAATCGTGTACTTAGCATCTAGAGGTAATGATGAACAATTCAATTTAGCGTAAAAGTCTCTACTTACGTAACTTCTATCGGCACCAGTATCAAATATAATAGATGCGGATAAGTTATTAATGGTAAACGTACCCGTAACAAGCTCCGGGTCTTCACACGCCTCTCTAGCATTAATAACAAATGCTCTTCCACGTGTAGATCCATTATTCTTCTCTGGATTCGGACACTGGATCTTATAATGACCCTGTTTCCCACACCCATAACAGGTAACAGTGGCCAAGGCAGTTCTATTTGCATTAGTGGCAGGAGTCTTGGTGCCATTTGTATTTGTAACAGGAATCCGACAATCTTCAGCAAGATGACCCCTTCGATTACAATTTTTGCACACCACATTACAATAACTAAAGTGATGTTTGTGGCATCTGTTACATAAAGGATTTCGTCCTTTGTAACCTGAGTTCGAACCGCTACCCGCACCTTGCATGGTTTCTTGTTTCTTGTTGGATTGTTGATGATTACCTTCCCACTTTCTTTTGTTTCCCGATGTCTTGACATCGGTGTTCTTATCCAGAATAATCTGGTCCATCAACTCGTTCGCCATGGTGATGGCTTCGTGAATAGTCTTGGGTTTCGATGCTGTAACATTTGCTTTGACATTTTTAGGCAAACCATCTTTGTACAGTTCTATCTTCCATTCTTCGGTTGGTACCAATTCGGGACATAGCAAAGCTAATTCCATGAATTACTGATTGTAGTTGGTGAGTTCAGTACCAACAACTTTCAGGCTTCGTAATTCAGCTTCCAACTTCCTAACCTCGTTCCTTGGACAATACTCGTTGATTAGCATTGTTTTGAATTCTTCCCAGGGAGTATCATAAGCTACATCTCCTCCTACGGCCTTCACATAGTTTTTCCACCATGTGAGTGCACTATCTTGTAAGGTGAACGATGCATACTTGGTCATGTCCTTCTCAATACAACCACTGATTTTAAACACAGACTCAATCTTTTCGATCCACCGGGTTAAACCGACTGGTCCTTCTGTTCCACTGAATGATGAGGGCTTGCAACCTTGAAAAGTTTTGTAAGTACATCCCACACGAGGATTTGGGTTAACTGCAGCACCTCTCGCAGCCTCGACCCATAACATTCTGTCGTCCACTCGCTGATTGATGAGTTCCTCGATTTCTTGTTCCGTCATTCGGTTCAATCGCGCCATAATCTTCAATAAGAATGAAAAAAAATAATTATTCACATGGAATATTATAGATGTAGTATGTATTTACAGTACATCGTAGCTTATTAATAATATGAACCAGTTATTATTATAAAAGCCTTTTCTTCTTATTAGCGTTTTATAATTATATCTAGGGTAGTACCTACCCGTTAAAGTTCATACTTAATAGCTTAGTACAGAAATCAATTACTATCAACCAAATAATACTCAACCATGGAAAATTATTGCATTTCACACTTCACTATTTTACATATGCCTATCTTACATCAAACATTAAGCAAACCACACTAGTAATATTATACAAAATGTTATATGATCCCATGGTTTAAAACAACAGCGCATCATTTAACCCAAAACGTTTGTGTTCAAAGAAATCGCTTATAGGTTATCTTGACTGTCTCTCTGCATTTTGGCAGAGGGGCTGAAGAACTGGATGCCGGGATAGAACTAATAGGAATAGCGGGAATAGGGGTGGAAGTGTCTGGTGGAGTTGGTGCCACAACATCCTTACTAAACTTGGGATTTGGATTTTCCAATTCAGTAGCCTTTCGTTTCTTTCCTCTTTCAAACTTATCTTTCGTAATTTCCTGTATTTTTTCCTCCTCAGGATCACTTTCCGGTTCCTCTTCAATTGATTCATCCGAAAATTGTGAGTCTTCCCCAAAGGTATCGTTTTCATCATCGGACAGGTTAATGACTGGAACACCATCTGAACATTCTGGTTCGGAGTCGCTGAATGTGATAACAAGTTCTAAGCCAGACATCTATCACATAACAACTAGCACGTTAGTACCACATAATATTTACATATTAATTTTTTTTTAACCAACAAGGATAAGCAATAGTTTTCGAAATCAAACACGGTCAAAGTCCAGACTCACTAATGCATCCTAACAAACTCGATAAGACACACTAATGCAAATTTTCTGGTTCTCTAAGACCAATGCTCTGATACCACATGTCATAACCCGACCTTAACCATAAGGACGAATACAATAACATATGATTTCATCACGAGGTATTGACCTCTATATGCGACATTTTTCAAAAACTGCATTCGTTTTTACAATATAAACCATAGCTTTTATTACAAATACAAGGTTTAAACAACTTAATAATGATTATCGTTTAGCGATAATCTTAGACTTACAAACTTTACATGTGATAATAACAATACGACTTCCAACATATTTTACATTACAAATCCTCCGATATGCAGTTTTATTTTTGACACAAATATGCATACTCAAGATCTTGCTTAAATTCAACATGTTGCAGCGGAAGCTTTTAGTTATCACCTGAGAATAAACATGCTTAAAACGTCAACATAAAGTTGGTGAGATATAGGTTAAATGCCGGCAGCGTTATAAATATAGACCACAAGATTTCATATATAAACGTTTTAATAAAAATATTCTAAGTTGTTGAGCACTTGATAACCATACTTAACATTTAATCAACGTCGCATATTCCCTTTATTATGAAATCTTACTACACCGTACCAAGTGTAGTCACCGAAATGAAGTACTGTGCAATCGTTGAATACTGGTCGTCCAGTCCGGTTGGGGTTATCAGGCCCGATAGATCTATCAACAGGATTCGCGTTTACAATACCTCATGTAAATAGTAGTTACCAAGTTACAGGGAAGTATGCCAGTGGTACAACTCAACGTAGAATATATATTTTTAATCACTTGTGTCCATAACGTAAATCATAAAATGCATGTATTCTCATCCCGAAATATTTAGAGTTTAAAAGTGGGACTATATACTCACGTTTTGCCTTGAAGGTAATAAACACGACTTGGTCTCCGATTGATATCACAAACCTAACCATATATATAATATATCAACATATTTTCTTTTCAAGTAATCGTTATATATATATATATATATATATATATATATATATATATATATATATATATATATATATATATATATATATATATATATATATATATATATATATACTTTTAATACTTTTAATATTTTCTTAGTCCGTAGTTAGCAGTCCGATGTTAGTGGTCCACAATTAGTTGCTTAAATAAAATAAATAAAGACCCCATCGTATTCGTATTGATCAGAATTAATCTCGACCCATGGTACCATGTTGTCAAGTGACATGTTACGTACATAAAGTACCGTGTTGTCAAATGACGTGTTGCGTACAATCATGAGGTCTTATGATTAATCTTCTCGTGTTGTTTACGGGTGGTCCTGAAATATATAAAATCAAATCATAAGTAAATATATATGAAATATCATATTAATTAGAAAATATATGATTAATTTAATTTTTCTCCAAATATTTTCGTAGCTAAACTAGCTTCGGATACCCGATCTTGTTTTAGTCGTAGTTTCTTCATTACAACTCCGTTTTTGTTGGTTCAACTTGCCACTTCCTTGGATCGAGTCAAATTTTAAGAATATGAACTGATAATACCTTAGTTTGTATTTGAAATCACAGGTTATAGGTCAAACTTTGGTGAAACTTATGAAAGTGATCATTTTCCATCATAAAAACAATATTTAATAATCATTTTTCTAAAAATACTTACACTTTGAGTTAAACCATGAAATTTTTATGTGTTAACATATTCATAAGAAATATCATTTTTCCAAAACATGAACTTCCAAATCAAAGTTCAAGATAGTTTTTATTTATCCAACCCAAAACAGCCCCCGGTTGCACTTCGACGACGTAGATTCAGTTTTTAAGGTGTTCTTTGTAAAACCAAGTTATATCTTGTTAAGTTAGCATATCATTATGATATATTACAGGTCTTGAAGTGTTTTAAAAGTCAAGTTAGAAGGATCTATTTAGTTTGCGAACAAGTTTGAAATCATTCAAACTATGTTCTTGTTGTTAAAATTTTATACCACAAAATAAGATAGCTATATGAATATGAATTGAATAAGATTATGAATAAGGTTACTACCTCAAGTTACTTGGAAAAAGTTACTATAAGAGATGAGAAAAATCCTAGAATCAAAAGAGTGGTGGAGTTGGATTGAAAGGTTGGAAGTAAACTTGTTTACTTGAAAGGATTTTTGAAGTGTTCTTGAATGGATTTTCTTATGATGATTAAGGGTTGTTTTTGAAGCTAGATCTTCATGGTTATTTGCTGAGATTATGAAGAACACTTAAGGTTCCTAAGAGTGTGTTTTTGGTTAGAGAAAATGTGTAGTAAAAATGAAAATTGAATGGAGTATAAATGGTGGTGAAAAGATGTATAAATTTGTAATATTGTGCAAAAGTCTTGTAATATGCCAAATTGATTAATCATGCATGCTAAGATCCAAAATTGGCTGACTCATGGCTGCTAATAAAGTGATTGTGATGTGTATATACTAATAGTAAATACGTATAGAAGCTGGGTATGATACGGGTACATATACCCTAGATATACGTATAAAAATCTTGAGAAAACGGAACAAGGATTCAAATATAGCTATCTTTTATAAATATACTTATATTGTTTTATGTATATAAATCCTTTAAAAGTGATAAAATACATATCTATACGATACATGTATAAGCATTATAAGTTTTAAGTATTTAAGTCGAAGAACGTTACATATAGTTATCGTTTTGAAAACTTAAGTTAGTAGTCTCAAAATATACTTATAACTCATTGTTATTAGTACACAATGAGATGTTAAAACATTCTTAGATCATGTTAAATATATAAAAATACATATATATACACAAACGTATAATTATCGTATGTTATATAGTTCGTGATATCATCGGTCAAATTGGACGGTCAAACGTTGTGTAAAACTCTTTTCAAAAACATAAGTCTCAACAATTTAGATTGCTTATCATGTTGGTAAGGTTTAATTTATGTAAATATTAATCTTATAAGTGTAAAACGATCAGAAAAATCCGGGTCATTACAACATGCATACCATTTCATAATACATCCAACTATAGTTGACTTAATAATAATCTTGATGAACTCAACGACTCGAATGCAACATCTTTTGAAATATGCCATGAATGACTCCAAGTAATGTCTTTAAAATGAGCAAATGCACAGCGGCGGATTTCTTTCGTACCTGAGAATAAACATGCTTTCAAGTGTCAACCAAAAGGTTGGTGAATTCATAGGTTTATCATAAGCAATAAAATTCATTATTTTGATAGACCACAAGATTTAAATACAGTACACCTATCTCGTGTACAAAACCATTTTTTCATAATGCTTAGCAGAGTAGGTTCGTATCCTTTTCTCCCTCGTAGGTTGCCTCGCAATTTTTAATAACCGTACACATATCTCGTGCACAAAAATAACATACACATAACCTGTGTATAAAATCATTCTCTCGATACATACCATTCACTTTTCATTCATAACTTGGCTTGGTAACCGACCTTAACATATAATGCGCATCAATAATATCCCCAAAATAGAACATCTCGTCTGTATAATATATAAACTTCGAAGTACTAAACACCACGCCCACTAGCTCTTCCGTCTAGTGAACATTCTGGGTGGGGGTGTTAAACCCGGTAGCTACCTTTAGGATTCGCGTGAATTAGGGCCATACCCGATTCTAATTCTTAGGTTACCAAGCAATAATAATCAGGGGAAAAATATTCACAACAATTAGTGGCAATTATCACGTCCAACTAATTCAATAATAATCCACAGAACTTCTGTCTGCATAATAATTCATTCGAGGAATGTTTTGCTTGTGTCTATCTCGTCAAACATTTAGAAAAGTATTTCATGTATTCTCAGTTCAAAATATATTTCAAAAGCATTTAATAAAGCAGTTATAAAAAACAGCGCATGTATTCTCAGTCCCAAAAATGTAAAGAGTAAAAGGGAGCAAATGAACTCACCGTACTGTATTTTTTGGTAAAAATACATATGACGGCATTGAACAAAAGTAGGGTTGGCCTTGGATTCACGAACCTATATCATTTATATATACATTAACACATATACTCGTAATCGAACAAGTTATATTTTAATATATATATATATATATATATATATATATATATATATATATATATATATATATATATATATATATATATATATATATATATATATATTATTTCAATTGGTTATATTTTTATATCTATATATATATATACTTTTATATATATTTTATATAAGTATTTTAATAACAATTTTTATTGTAATAATAATAATAATAATAATATTAATAATAATATTGTAAATAATAATAATATAGTTCTTATAATAATAATAATGTTACTAGTAATAGTAAAAAATGATAGTAATGTTAATAATGTTAATAATAATATTAATGTTAAAAATTATAATTATAATAATGATGATATTAATAATTATAATATTCACAAAACTAATAATAAAAATAATAATAATAATCATATTCATAAAAATAATAATAAAGATAATAATGATAAAAATAATGATAATTCTAATAATAATACTAATGATAGTTTTTAAAAATGATAGTTTTAATAATCATGTTAATAATAATACTTATACTCACAATGATAATAATGTTAATGGTAATAATAATACTTATCTTTAATATTAATAATAATGTGATAATAATAATAATATCAATAATAATAATAATATTAATAAAAATAATAATAATAATAATAATAATAATAATAATAATAATAATAATAATAATGATAACAATAATAATAATAATAATAATAATAATAATAGTAATAATAATAATAATAATAATAATAATAAAATAATAATAACTAGAAATTCTACCTCAAAACGAAAAAGGATTAAAATAATGCCCCAGCCCAGGCTCGAACCCATGACTTCTAGCTTAAGCATAAACACCTTTAACCATCTCTCTGTCTGATTCTTTTTTTTTTTTTTTTGAATTAATACCTAATCTAATTAATATAACTTGCTCATCGTTAGCCTTCTTCCTCATAAAATCATATTATCACCTCATCATGTATAATCTAAACGGGATTGGGTCTCGGCCCAATACACTTTCACAAACCCGATTTTATCTCAGCCCAAAGCATAATATAAGCCCAAGATTAATAGACTCACGGCCCAAACAGATCTGTTGTTAATAAAAAAAAACAATTTGCCATGGCCGGGGATTGAACCCGCGACCTCCTGTATATCACCACACTCGCAAACCAATCGACCAACCTTGTTTATCTGCTTTAATACCATACTTAATTTTTTATTTATTTATCCCGATTTATGTATTCACCTTCCTCTTTAACTAACAAATCATCACCTAACTCGTTTACTATTCTCATCATCTAACATAAACAAAATCATTACAACATCATCGTGATCATTTTATCCATCACCGTATCACCATCTTACATTACCTCATCATCGTATCATCTTCATTCACTAAAACAGAAACGAAAATCGAGTAACCATCATCATCCTAATTCATTTTATCTTCATCCGTAATCATCATTGTTTCCCTATTCATTATCTTCTTCATCAAGTTTCATCGTCTTTAATCATTTTCAGGATCATTGTTCATCATTTTTATCACAGAATTAGAAGGTGTACTGCAGCGGTTAACAAGGTGGTTTGGTCGTGTTTTGGGGTGACGTCTTGAACCAACAAACAGGAACACAGTAGACCGCCAACAAGGGCTGCTTTGGGATATTGTTCAGCTGCAACACGTAGCTAGAAGGTGGCGGTGTACAGCTTAACTGAAACAGAAACATAAGCTGTAACAGAAGCAGTTTGACGTTGGTGGGGGTTTGGTATTGGTGGTTTGTGTGATGATGGTGGTTGTTTATGTTCTGTTGCGACAAAAATAAAATAGAAAATAAAAGTGGGTCGTGGTGTCATTTGTTGATAGAAGGTGGTGGTTAACCAGCGGTGATGATGGTTATCGGACGAGAATAGAAGAGAGGAAGAGACAAAGGTGGTTGCAATGGTGATGGAAGTGATCATGGAGAAGAAAATGGTGGATTGTGAAGACTTGATGTGGGTTGTTGAGAAGAAAGATCACAAAGGTGGTGGGTTGATTTGGTTATCTTCGAAATAGAAAGTAACACTCGAGTTTTGATTTGTAATTCGATCAGGAAACAAGTAATTGTGTGGTGGATGATCGATGTTCATCAAGGATGGAGCAAGGAGAAGTAGCAGAGAAAAATTTAGATAGTGGTTGGTGTATTCAATATGTAAATGCATCTATATATTTACATATATATATCGACACATATCTATCTATATATTATTTAATTATAATACTTACTACTAATTACTAATATTATAGTCAATAATTCATTTGAAAAAGGAATAAACACCAATCAATTGAAAAAGTAACACAGTAAATGAAGATCACAAGTTAAATAGTTTAGCAGCCGTTTAATTTGGAGTATCCTACCGACAGTTTCCACGGACTGTGTATCGTGCGAAATTAGTGACGGATAAAAGTGTTCAGAAAAATCTCAGATTTTTAACTTAACTATATTTATTTATTTTGGTCATTATGGTATAAAATTCAGTCATTAATTTAATAAACAAAAATTACATCAACTGTCTCTCTCATTTATGGGTAAAATATAAAAAGTGTTAAATTAAATAATTAGATCCTAAATATATTTTTAATAAGCCTATAACTTATATAACTCATTTTCAGATCACCTTTTATTTTAAAATCAAATAAATTAGTTTTTAACTTAATTAATAACCATCAAGATGATAAACGAGTGCTACGAGCGTTTATTAAATAAATTCTAAATTATATATATTCAATGTACTTTTCATATATAGATAGATTTATAGTAATGTCATGTATTATTTTATTTACACAAATAAAGTAACTCATATAAGTTTCTATTTCAAATATATATATATATATATATATATATATATATATATATATATATGTATATATATATATATGTATATATATATATATATATATATATATATATATATATATATATATATATATATATATATACAGATAGTGGTTCGTGAATCGTCGGAGGTCAAATAGATATCTGAAACAGTTCAAAATTTTTGAGATTTAGTTTAACAGACGTTGCTTATCGTGTCGAAACCATATAAATATTAAGTTTAAATTTGGTCGGAAATCTGCGGGTCATCACATTGCCACACAATCAACTTCTAGTTCACTCTAGAGATTTTCTTTCACATTCGAAAACAGATTCAGCTCACTTAACAACACGAATCTTTGTTTTGACATAACGGAAGCATTACGAAAGCGTTTAACGTAAATCTTAAGTCTAACATGCATGATTTTTTGCAAGGAATACAATAGTACACTTTTCATTAACTAAATCACAAATCATACAAGTCATAAAATTCGGATATCATGTAAACCCTAACGAAAACTTCGATTAAGCATATCTTGAGCATACGATAACGAAATCAAGCAAAATCAAAGTCCAAACTCAATAGTTTTTCGATATCTTTCCATCTATATACATTATATGATCAGTCCACAAGTCAATTTTATCAGATCATTAAAATACAAATTCGTGATTCATAGTAACGACAACAATCGAGCAATTTAACGACTAACAACGACTATAATTGCAATCAATTGAGCACTAGACCCTTGTACACCATGTAATTAAGCAAAATCAGATCTAAAAAGATTAGGGTTAGTGATTATACATTACTAGAGATCAATTAACTTATATAAGCACGTAGAGAACGACAAGAACGATCACTTTCGTGTAAGAACGCAAGAGCAAATAATCAAAATTGAATGGATGATGATGATGATGATGATGATGAAGTCGACGATGGAGAGGGGATTTGGGGCTGCCCAATTCGTGGCTTTAGGGTCAGAGTGAAAGAGTTGGGATTAATTGCCTTTTTATACTAATTCCTTAATTAGGTTAGGGCTTAAATCACTAGTTAGCAACATGGGCTCAATTTAATCACATAAATGGGTGGGGTTAGGGGAAATTTGGCTAGCCGAAAATGGGTGGGGTTGTCTTGACTAGTTGATGCATTCCTTGTGTAGCCCGTTAGGTGTCGTTAGCCGAAAACGCAAACCGGAACGTTAAACGTCAATTTCTCGCATTTTTAATCTTTTCTCGCGTTTTTAATCTATATAAATTCTAATAAATTGAAAGTACTTTTAAAACATAATAATTATATAATATAATTATTAAAATTAAATTACATTATGCTTTGGCTTGCTAGTACGCTAAGTGTGGTTCGTTTCTAGTTGCCGTTAACCGTACCGGGTTCCCGGAACGTTAACCGGTCGTTAAAATGCATCCCACCAAGTATAATTCATTACATATATAATAAATTAAATATCTTTTTCTTAAAGTTGATAATTATTTAAAATAATTATTTTATCGTTTAACTGAGTTCCGTAAACTGAAAAGCTTTCTAGGCGATTTTCTTAATCGTAACGTTTTCTAGTTATTTCGCTAATCGAAATAAGTTCATAAATTAATATAACATATTAATTCAAGTAATCCACTAGGATCAAGTATGCATTTAATACTATTAAATACATAAAGTCTAAGTAATCACTGTTAAATTTTTAACGGACAAGTAACGATAGTAAACGGAAAAAGTCGGGTTGTTACATTGAGTCCTCTTACCGCTGTCCAATTTCAGATCCTAACTAGATGTCGTTTGACTGTAGCGATGGTTCAAGTGCGAGTCGGCCAGAAATTTCAGCACGTCGTTACGAAGGCGTAGTGATTTTCGGAAGGTTATAAATCCTAAATCGTATATCGGATTTAGGCGAGTCTTAAACGAAAAGTCATCTACTCAAATCGAACTATCTGGAAATCAACTTTCCAGAAGTCCCAGGAGTATGATCAGACCCTGAAAAACAGAAACAAGTGTTCTGGTGGGTTTCTTGGTGCTTGATGCTTATCACGGTTCTCATCCTTGATGCGTATAAGCATCAAGTGTACAACTCTTTGATGTTTTAGCATCATTATGACCAAGTTTTAACCATCAACACACAACTAAAAGTAAAAGCTAACTTTCTATACGTTTTGAACATCAAAGTTTTCTCTTTATTGTATAAACACAATAAAGCTTCAACCTTTGTCCTTTTGATAAAATTTTATGCATCTTCATCATATGAGATGATGAAGACTTGATTTTTATCACCATAAAAATCATAGAAAGGTTCCAAGTAAGTGAGATCTACAATAATAACTTAGATCTCAAGTGTTAAGAAACCCTAAGCTAGAAAGCTTGAATTTTTACAAGATTAATGAGACCATAAACTAGAAAGCTAAGATCTAGTAAAAGTAATGAGATCATAAGCTAAAAAGCTTAGATCTAAACAAAATAATGAAACCCTAAGCTAGAAAGCTTAGATCTTTAATGTTCTTGGAGATCTTTAAAGCAAAAAGTTAGATCTTCAAGTTTCATGAAGATCATAAACACAAGTTTTGATCTTTTAACAAAATAAAGTGATCTTAAGCTTTAAAACTTAGATTCAATAAAGTAATGAAGATTCAAAGCTAAAAAGCTTGAATCTTTCATGTTCTTGAAGGATTCAAATCAAAGTTTGAATCTACAAGATATAACAATATCAAAAAGCTAAAAAGCTTGATCTCATGATGATGATGATGATGATGATGATGATGATGATGATGATGATGTCGTGATTAAGAAGAAAAAGAGAAGAAGAAGAAATTCAAGAACTTACAATTTCTTAAGCTTTTAGTGTGAGAAAGACTAGAGAGAGAATTAGAGAGAAAGTGTGTGTGTGAAATGAGAATGAAATGAAGTGTGAAATGAAGAATCAAGCTTGAATTTATAGTGGTGGTGGGGGTAGTGGTGGCCGACGGTTTGGGGGGGGACAAGGGGGATACCATTTTGCTTTTGCATGGTGGTAGTACAAAGGTGGTGCTTGTGTGTTGGGATCCCATGCAACAAAGTGTAGGAAATAATACAAAAGTGTGCTTATATGTTGGCTTATCTTAATGGGTTTTTGTTTTATATCTTAATGGGTCATAAATTCATTAAAATTGGGCTAACTTAAAAGTCCATTAGCTAGAGTAGAGTGGGCCTTAGTCCATTAAGGTAAAAAGTCCATTAAGACTAACTAGTGTGCATTAGTCAAACATTAAGCGTAATTAAACAACCAATAAGCCAAGTAATTGTCATTAGAAAATAACAATTAGTATTACGTAGTCATAATATTCCAATTATGACAAAAGTTTAACGTGTACAAAGTACATAGCTCGTTTTAAATGACAAGTGACACTAACGGTCGTAAAAGCATTCGAGGATCAAGTTAAGTGATTACGCACTTAATAACACGTTGTAAGATATTAACGAAAGTAATTAACATGAATAAATATCCCAGAATATAATATAGCTCAGTACGCACAAATACGCAGTTTCGTGAAAATAACAAATAAAATTATAAGTCGAAAAGGTCGGGTCGTTACACTACATTCCATCTTCTCCACTGTGTTTCAACAGGTATCTGCACGCACAAGGTAATCAGTGAATATAAAGTTGATATAGAAACATATATTAATAGCTAGATCCTAAATAGTATTGTTATTGTAATTATCGCCTTGACCTACACATAATTCTCAAACTGCCAATTTACATGAATAAACCGTTAGTTCGATCGACTCATTATTTCTTAATAAAGAAATGAGTTTTGTATGTTTTAACACTATATAAATGGTAATGTAACAGTTATTAAATCTAGAATGTACATAAGAGTGTACTTCAAAAGTAGTGGCAATGTTGATGATGAACATAGGGCTTGAAATGTACATTTAGAAACAATAGCTACAAAATTATGAGTCGACACCGTTAATGAGCAAATGCTGTACATACTTCTCAAACATTTGAGAAGTATGTAAATGGAATCAGTTAATAGGTAAACCAAGAAGAACTGATTGTTACAAATGATCATAGAGGAGTATTACATTTTGAGTCAAAAATAACTTATTGATAAGATAAGCTGGCAAATACATGCATGCCACATGATCGTAAGGATAAGATTTGGATATGGTATAAGATAAGCTGACAATTTCAAAACAATGACTGAATTATTTGATTTGTTAACCCCACCTGACGCTGCAATTTGTACAGGAGTACTCAAAATTTCAAAAAAAAAAAAGTAATGAAGCAGGTTTACATGATAATCTACCTCTTGCTATCCTTGATTCCATCTCGATCATCAACTCATAATAAATTAGAGCAAGCACAAAAATTTATGCAGTCATCTGGCTGCTTCAAGAGCTTTGCCTGAACCATTGTCAAAACCTCGTATGTTTGATACCAAGCAATCAACCTAATCCCGAAAATCGATTTCATGCTTAAGAAACAACAAATGAATAAAACTCCCAGTGTTGAATGGTATAAAGAGAGTATAGATAGTTTAAAGTTTAAAGACAATAAGATGTTAAAAAAACCCAGGTGTTGAATGGTATAAAGAGAGTATGTTAATGAATAAGCAATGTCTCATAGCATTTTAAAAATCAATACCTCATCATCACCATCTGATTTATTTCGATTCCAAATGATGTTCCAAAACCTAAAACCAACAAATCAACCAGTGGCAATCAGCAATTACAGATTGTAAATATATATTGCTTTCAATACTGAAACTTCAGGTCGCCAGTTTTGTGGTTTTGCGGTTTTGCTACCTACGACTATTTGCAATTTTGTTAGCTCAAACAATTACGGTTACAAAAGATAAAAACAAAATGTACAGATTCAATTATGCAAACTAACTTTTTCAATTACAGATCCAATTTTTACAAATAGGAGCCACGTATTTGTATAAAAATGTGAACCCACATCTGCAATCCAACATATTCTTATTCGATTGGGTTTAGATCGCCACCTCAAATGGATAAGAAAAATAAATACGTTAACTGAAAAGATATCATATATGGACTAATAAAGCTGAATAACTCATCCAATATAATACATTTATTCATACATCTAAATCAAAGGGATAAACCTAAAACCTAAATCAATGTCAATTCAAAAAACAATAAAAAAACATCCTGATATCGAAAATTTTGTTTAAAAAAAAACCCTAATCAAATTTCATACTAAATTCAAATCTGAATCTCCAATTGTTCGATCAAAATCAAAGCATATCTAGTTCTTGCTTTTGGGTTATACGGATTTGATGTAGGTAAAGAAAGATTTCGTGATGTAAATTGTTGTTCGTGTTTTTAAGCGGAAATTAGGGTAGTTTTGGTGTTGTTCGTTTGATTATTCTGCACAAATGGTAATTAGAAGGGTAATTTAGTCATCAAGCAACTAATCAAGGTTATTATAAGGTCATAATCTTAATTAGAAAATTTGAATGGTCTAGATTATGGATGTTAATAACAATGGAAGGCTAGGATTAGTGGTTTGAATTTTAAATGATCTATTTTTAATTTTGTTATTATAATATAAAGAGATTATTATTATTATTTTTTTTTTTTTTATTTTTTTTTATTTTTTTTTTATTTTTTTGCAAAAAACTATAACAATAAAAAACTCGAGCTTCATCCAAAAGATGAAAACCCGCAACAAAGGATACACAACAAAGGCAACCAGGCTCGCACAAGACAAACATCCACAAACAAGAACCTAACAAACTAAACGCCACTAAACTAAGAAAGCAAAAAACAATAAAACCAATAACGACAAAAGGAATACACAACAAACAAAAAACCCCAACACAACATCAAAAACCAACGATGTTAACCTTTCAAGTTACCTTTCTTCTTAACCTTAAAACCTTTTTGCCCACTATGTTTCGGAAGTGCCTTCGAACTAAGTAGTTTACCTTCCACCCTAACACGACCTTCAAGCTCAAGCTCTTTCGCCACCTCCTCAAAAAAATAGAAGCTTTGCCCGAATTCTTCCCTACCTCTTGACCCAACAAACCCGACATATTCCCATCACCTAACCTGCCCTCCCGGCCCAACTCCAAACCTTTTCCATTATGACCCAAATCAACCTGAGGAACAACCTCATCGTTCACCGCCAAACTACCCATCGTGTGACCACCCGAAACAACATTCACCTCCATAGAACCTCCAACCCCATTAACCATATTATAATTCTCTGAGACCACAACCTCATCTCCTAAACTTAAACATCGAGCCCTTTTTCTACTACGAAACCCATGAGAGTCTAAAGCCGTTTGAACCTTGTCTAGAGAAAACGTAACGGAGGGGGACCTACCCATACCCAACCCACTGCATTTACCACCCGAAGGAGGACCCGTCTTTACCCTAGACGAAGACCCAACTTCACAGTTACCAAACACAAAAGTGTCATTACTTCTATCAACGTGCTCTGCCTGACCCACAAGACCCGTCTGCTCAAACGTATCCCCCTTAACATTCCTATCCACCTGACCTCTATTACCACCCAAATACGAGGAACCAGAACCAACTCCTTTACCCCCTTGAAGGTCACTCGAAAGTGAAACCTTCTCAACAGAAACATTTAATTCTTGTACAAAATCACAAGAAAAAGAGCAAACCTGAATTTTCTCCATAGCCGATGTATCGGAGAGTTCGTTAACCCAAATCTGACCTTTAGCAAGTGAATCAGAAATCAATGCCACCAGGACGAGCTCATTAATATGCTTAACACAAGACGATTCAATGAAGGCAAAGGAAGAACCAATGCTTGCTAAATCAGCCGATTGCTTAGCCACCTTCACCACCGTACCCAAACAGCTTGCGATTTTCTTAATATTTTCCACGAAAACAAATCTAACCAGAAAACTTCTTAATTCTACCCGAACAAACCTAAAAAAACTCCTTAGCTTTTGAAGAAAATGGAACCACCATCTCGAAATCGGACCCCGTACCCAACGCAAGAACATTGTTAAACGACTCCAAATCTGCACACTCGACAACCCTAGCAAACGATCCCAACAATCTGAAATTCAAAAAATGCCCATTGCATTTGACAAGAAACTCTTTAACCTTTGATTCTACAAGAGGAGTAGAATCAACCAAGAGCACACAACGTTCAAGAATACCAACATCAACCTGATTTGGTGTAATTGACACAACAGTACGTGATTGAGCACCACGTGATTAATTTCCACCAGTACGTCGACAAGGCCTTCCAACGAAGATCGGTTTACCGAATACCGTGGATCCGTTCATTTCTTGAATCGCCAAAGATGCATGAGCACATTGAACAAAGGTAATGAAAGCAAATCTCCTAAACGACCACGATTTAATTTCTTTAATCTCCCCAAACCTACCGAAAGTTTCCTGGAGCAAATTGTGTGAAATTCCCTCTAACCTTCCAATGAAAATGGAATCCCCCATCTGATTGGAATTATCGAAAGCCATATTAAATATATAGTTAAGGGTGTAAAGGAACTGAAATTAATGGAGTCGTTGGGAAATTTTTGGAGTAAATGTAACTGAAATGAGTTGGAGTGAAACTAGGTATTAGGCGAAAAAATATAGATCTAAGAAATTGAGAGCATAAAAGGAGAAATTGGTGTTGGCTTAGAGGTGGAAAAAATGAACAGAAGATTAAAATTGAAAAGGAAACGGAAGAAAAGGTGGATAAGGGATTGGAGTTGGGTGGTTAAAGGAGGAAAAGGGTGGATTTTGGTGGTGGGATGAGAAATTCAAAATCTCCGGCTAGATGGACATGGGTCCATTTCCCAAGTAAGAGCAAAAGTTTACGTTTTTCCTCAACTCTAAAATGACTCATTTTCAAAATCTTCGGTTATTATTATTATTATTATTATTATTATTATTAATTATTATATTAACATATTATAATAATTACTCCATATAATTATGGAGTATTATATTATCATATATTATTATATTATATTATCTAATTGGACGTGTTATAGTTGTTTTATTTTGTGTTTAATTTCGGTTTATTCGTGTGCTTCATGATTTCTTTGTAAATGATTTCTTTGTAAGGGTAGTTGAAGCTCGGTATTAAATAGTTATAATTTGTTCTCGCTTTTTAGATTCGAGCCTTTTTATTCACTTGTTGTATTTTTGGTTTATAACGTTTTTTTACTGTAATTTTTTTTGAGTTTGCTTTATTTTTCTAAAAAAAAAAAATTAAAATAAATAACTAGAGAGTTATAAGCTTATAGCCGTGCGCTTACAAGTATATATAGATATAAATATATGCACTGAACATTCGCAAAATTCACCGATCACGATCATTCCGTCAAAACTAAATACATTCGTCGAACATTCCTCTTTTCCAACTTACTTTTCTGAAAACCCTAATTTCGTCTACGTAGTCATTACTCGATTTCTCCACCGAAGCTATTGAATCCGCTCTTTTTACTTCTCTTTATCTTCCCGAAACCCTAATTTTCGTCAAATTATACCGTAATGGGCGAGGTACTGTTTTTAATAAATTATCACTGCCTATTTGTGTATTAATTCAATGTGTATATATCTGTGTATGTATATGTATTGAATTTTGTTCGTTTGATGTTGTTTCAGGCTAATAATATTGTTGCTGAGCCTACCAATTCAACGAAGAAAGGTAACGTCCTTTTTTCTATTAATGTTTCTATCGTTTATACATGTATACAATATATATGTTGTGTGTATGTATTTGTTTCTATCTTCCTGTAACAACTCTGGTTTATAATTGCATATATTTATATAGAATTGAATGATATAATTGATTGAATAGTAGTTGTCCAGAAATTAGGAAGATAAATGTATCTGTAACAATTTTGCTTATTATATAATATATATTTTTTTTATGTATTTTTCTTTTAATAATCATATTTTTAAAGTCCATGGAATAATTACCAAACTGTTTCTTATATAGAGATTTAACCACAAATAGCAATGGTTGATTGGTTGCCATGAACTAGGTACATTTTGTTCTCACATAGATATTTAACCACTCATAGCTTTATTTTGTTCGGTTGCAAATGTATGTGTGGTTAATGATTAAGTATAAATGATATACATGGACCATTACGAGATGGGTGGGAACATTAGGGAACAATGCAATAAGTAAAATGAGTGAAAGGGTCGGGTTCAGTTGGCCTACATTAATTTTAAAACTATAGCTAACAATAATACACTTCTTCATTAGAACCAGAACCTCAATCACAACAACAAGTAACCAGCAAAAAGGCCGCCAAAAAGGAAGCTGCCAAAGCAGAGAAGCTCCGCTGCCGTCAAGAAGCTGCTGCCGCCGCTGTTGCGGATGTTTCAATTGAAGGACCTGATCCACTTGCTGAGAATTACGGCGATGTTCCGATCAATGATGTTCGATCAGAATCAAGTTCAGGGCGTGTATGGACCAATGTTAGTTCGTTAACAGAAGAATTGAAAGATAACTTTGTGTTAGTACGTGGACGAGCATATGCAATTCGTGCACGTGGGAATAAAATGGTGTTCTTGACTGTGCGAGAAGGGTGTTGTACGGTTCAATGTGTGTTGATAGTTGCCCCTGATCTTGTTAGTGCTGAAATGGTGAAGTTTGCTACTCGAATTCCTAAGGATTCACTTATTGAGATCGAAGGGATTGTAACAGTTCCCCCTAATGTGATTAAAGACGCTTCACAGCAGGTGAATTTCACTAATATGCTTATGTTAATTATTTAATTTAGTGTTTGTATGCTTATCCGTTATAGCTTATTGCGTTTTTGGGAGCAAATTGATGCTGCAATTTAGATTTAGATTGATTTTAAAGATTACATTTTTTGTTAATCTAGAAGAATGATGCTAATGTTGTAACACACATTGTGTTAATTAAGGTTGTACTTTTAATCAACTCTTAAATATAACTAAAAGTACTTGTGTATTTAAATGTGAATATGTGTGTTTATTCAAGAAATAATGTTGATATGGAATGTTTTTGTGCAATGTATGTAGGTTGAAATACAAATTCGGAAGATCTATTGCGTTGAGCGGGCTGCCACTGATGCCAGTTCCGATCGTTCTCAAAAGAAACCAGGTCGGTTTTCGGGCGACATTTTGTGTTCAATAAATCAAATTGGATAAAGTGATGCATATTAAAACATGATTTTGGGTTTTTCAATTGTTTTAGGAGTTAATAATCAGCAGAGGATTATTATTGAAAACAAACATGGAGAAAAACTTGTGGGTGTGTTACATGAAACCGGATCTACAAATATTGTAATTTTATGTCATGGATTTCTATCATCAAAGGTGTGTTTGTGCTAATTATTTTAATTTAGATATAAACAATTTTAAAGTTGATTTCTTTTACGTGTTTAGGTCAATTAATTTGGTTGAAACTCTATTAGTAAAGAATCCTTTTTTATATTCACAAAAACTTGTTTTAACTGTTTTTTCACTCTTTTGTCTATGTGTCAATGTGTGTTGATGTTTCTTGATTTGTATGTATGTTGTACAGGATACCCAAACGATTATGACACTTGCTTCCGCACTAGAGAATGAAGGGATCAGTGCTTTTCGTTTCGATTTTGCTGGGACCGGGTGAGTCATAATATGTATGTATATATGTATGTATGTATGTATGTATGTATGTATGTATGTATGTATGTATGTATGTATGTATGTATGTATGTATGTATGTATGTATGTATATATATATATATTTATATATATGTGTGTGTGTGTGTATGTGTATATATATACATACGTATGTGTATGTGTATATATATACATACGTATGTGTATGTGTGTATATATACGTGTGTGTGTGTGCGCGCGCGCGTCTGTGTGCGTGCGCACGTAGGAGTAATGGGCTACCTTTTTACTTCTAATAAAAAAAAAATGTTTTGAATGTAAACAAAACTAAACGAATACATCAACTATGAAAGAAGTATATGCAAATTCAAGAATTCGATCTCATTTAGTTTTTTTTTTTTTTTTTTTTTTTTTTTTTTTTTTTTTTTAACTTTAGGGAAAGTGAGGGCTCTATTCACTTTGGTTATCGTAGAGAGGCTGACGACTTACATTCGGTAGTCCAACATTTTCATGGAAATAATCGTCTAATTAGTGCAATCCTTGGACATAGTAAAGGTAAAATGTTGACTAGTTTGACTTCAGTTTTTTCACTAATCAGTTAATATACAGCCAGCGCCTTCTTACCTGCATATGTTTGTTATATTTTACTTATGTTTGTTACTACTATATTTTACTTGAAGGAGGAAATGTGGTACTGTTGTACGCGTCTAAGTATCAAGATGTACGCCAAGTCATCAATGTGTCTGGACGTTACGAGACAAAGGGTGGTGTGGAAGAGCGTTTGGGAAAAGAGTATCTGAAAAGAGTCGAAAAAGATGGTTTTATCGATGTTAAATCCGAATCAGGTAGTTAAAATATTCGCAACGACCATTGATTTTAGGGGTGGTGTTTGATAGTTCCTTTTAAAATAATTACAATGTGATATAATATTATTAAAAAAAAATGGGTAAAATCTTGTGCAGGAGAGGTCGTATATCGTGTGACAGAAGAAAGTTTGATGGATCGTTTGAATACAAATATGCATGAAGCATGTTTGCAAATTGACAAAGATTGCAAGTAAGATAGATCAACAAACAGTCCCAACAAACGTTTATTTGAACCTTTTTCACGTTTGATTAGAAATAATTTGTGGTTTTTTGTATGCAGGGTGTTAACAGTTCATGGATCCAGTGATGGTGTAGTTCGAGAAGAAGAGGCATTGAGGTTTGCAAAAATCATACCGAACCACAAGCTTCATATCATCAAAGATGCAGACCACGGATACAAAAACAAGAAGCATCGAGATGAATTAACTTCCATTGTTTTGTCTTTCATTAAAGAACAATCTCACAATTACAGTGTATAAAGGTAATTGATGCACCTTTAATTAAGGAAATTCACTCATTATAAGTTTTTGTTTTGAATGTAGTAATACTTTAATGGTAAAAAAATATTTGACCCTTGGATTTGTAACATCCGGATCTTTATGACTTTCTTTATTATAAGGGTTTTGCTAAGGTATGACACGATCATTTTGTTTTTGTAGGTCTGGGGCCCCACCAGAAGGTGGGTTAAGAGCCGGATTGGAGGCGTGTTGTGATGCTTCACTCTTCTCTAGTGACTCACGAAGGATAGAACCGTAGAATTTTCTACGTAATATTTTGCAATATTGGTATTTGCTTTTTTGGGTAAATTTAGCACCAAAACTTCATTTCTTTTAACACTTGCATTTTATTGGATATATTGGCGATGTGGTAAACGCGACGAGAGAAAGGTAAATAATGGGGATGAGGTGGTAACTTGTGACAGTTTTTTATTTTTTTTTTTTTTTTTTTTTTTTTTTTTTTTTTTTTTTAATATGTGCTTGAATATGATTGTCCCAGAAATTGATTATGCTCGTGTTCGTCTTTTGACCCCTTTAATCACGCTGGCGAAATTCTTCTCCATCACACTGTGTTAATGGTGTGATGAGTGGTGTGATGTTCATATGTTGATTGATTACGTTGCATCTGATGGTTGTTTGGATCAAGGGTTACGGATTAAGGGATGCTTATTAGTTTGTCACATGACCTAGGGGTGTTCATCGGTTCGGTTTTCCGGTTTATTCAGTTCAGTTTTTTCGGTTTTGAAACTTATAAAGTTAAAACCGAAACCAAATTTAAATATCAAATCCGAAACCAAAACCGAACCTTAAAACCGAATTTGTTTTCGGTTTGATTTCGGTTAAAATCGAAAATCACTAAAAATAATAATCCTAACCAATATAATTACTTACATATAAATTATGAATAACGGTTGTGGAATTAATTTAAGTATACAGGGTATATAACATGTTTATTGGTTAATAAAAATAAAATAATACATCAAATATAATATAAATATAAATATAAATATTATAAATATAAGTATGTTTTAATATGTTATTAATTTGAATTCGGTTTTTAATTCGGTTTTCGCTTAACCAAATTTAAAATTTTCAAAACTAAAAACCTAATTACAAATTTGGTTTCGGTTTTGATCGATTCGAAAATCGTTTAAAAAATTCGTTTTGGATTCGATTCGATATTCGGTTTATATAGTTTGAAATCAAATGGTGCACACCCCTAACACGACCTATTATGCCCATTGATACTAGTCGGCAAATTAACTTTTCGATTGATTTATTGATGCTTATTAGTTGGTCACATAATATTTCTACCGCTATAAACACAACACATGTATATATACAATGGCTTTTGTGAGTATTCTTTTTTGAGATATCATAAATTAGTTGTTAACTTTCATAAATAGATAAGAATAAAGAGGTGAATTTATATGTAAGACAAAAGGATAAACAAAAAAATAATGAGCGCATAAAAAGTACAATGTACTAGTATTACTTTGTTTATTTAAATCTGTTTGTTTTTTGTCGGGCAATTAATATGGGATAGAGGGAGTATCCTTTATGGCCGTTGAATTAGTTTTGGCGCTTTTCGCCGATTAAAATGGTTGTATACTTTCTAGGATCAAACATGATTTAGTCGCGATACATTATGGGTCATGACTAAATGCAGTGTAATTACCAACTATACTTAGACTATTGTTATCTAGGCGTCAAATCGAATCCTTCACCCACGCTTGCACTATCAGACGCCTCCTGTTGCCAGTAACCAGGCATCACCCCTGACGCGTCAGGGGCGTCAATTTAGAAATCTAAAGGGGAAAAAAGTTCGTCACGGCCACGTGTCGAATTGTGGTTGGTGGTTGTTGACCGATTCCAACGGTATTATTATGGTTTTATATTTATTTTTTATATTAAATTCAAATTTGTACAATATTAACTCTATATATACACATACTCCATCTTTGTCGTTCACATTCACCTTTATCTCTAAAAAATTCCTATAGCTTCATCTTTATCATCAAAACAATTCAACAAATAACCATGTCTAACTGGAATCAAAGGCCACCAAATTCAAATGATTTTAACGACTATATGGCATACACAAGTTATTTAGGTGGGAGTTCATCAAACCCAAATAATCTATGTTGGAAGCTTCGACGAGCCCAACACACCCACTATAGAGGATCTAGACTATACTAGACTCACTACACCAACACTTTGACGTTGATTAGCCTTTAATTTTATGAATTCTTAGTGCACAATAGTACTTAGGCGACAGTGTCGACCATATATCATTCAGGCGGTATAAACGACCATATATCACTTAGGCGGCAGAGCCGACCATATAATATAAATAACACAAGTGCACTAAGAACTTAAACACAAACTAAGGCTTAATCGGGAAACTTAACAAAGAACACTTTTATTAATACAAAATGTAATTACAATATTACTCACTCACCACACTTTCTTTCTACTCGCTACTTATAAGCGTTCTTTCTCTAACTCACTCTTTTCTTACTTCCTCGCAACTCTCACACTTCACTTACTCACACCTTACTCAAATGAACTACTCATCACCCATATTTATACTACCCCATGGAACATTCTAGAAACTAGATATTTTCATGGATAAATATCTAGATATTTTCTACACATACAAATATCTAGATTTTTTCTATCAAATACAAATTTCTAGATTTTTCATACCATATTCTAAATTCTAGATATTTTCTTATACATATTAATATCTAGATATTTTACATATATATATCTACTAATACCAAATTTGCATTGTATTTTAACACTCCCCCTCAATGCAAATTTTCTTCCAACGATGACTTGCAGACCATTCCAAGTGCTTCTCTGAATTTTGTAAACTTTGGTTTACTTAGGCTCTTGGTGAATATATCTGCAACTTGTTCATCTGTCTTTGTTGGCACCATCTTGATCTCCCCTTCAAGGACCTTCTCGCGAACGTAGTGATAGTGTACTTCTATATGTTTTGTTCTTGCGTGAAAGACTGGATTCTCTGCTAGACGTATAGCTGATAGGTTATCGCAGAAAAGCTCTACTTGATAGTCTGTTGATTGATGAAGATCTTCCATTAGTTGTTTCAACCATGTAATTTCTTGTGTTGCTGATAATGCCGATCGATATTCTGCTTCAGTGCTTGACAAGGATACTGTTGGCTGTCTCTTGCTGCACCATGATATTACTCCTGATTCAAGACTAAACATGTATCCAGTTGTTGCCGTCGTGTATCATAGTCTCCAGCGTAATCGGCGTCACAATATCCAGTCACATGACATTCTTTTTGAAATGTCCCATTCATATTGATTATAAACGTTCCATATTAATTGATTTCGTCGGTAGGTTTTGACCTCTATATGAGACGTTTTTCAAAGACTGCATTCATTTTTAAAACAACCATAACCTTTATTTTATCGATAAAGGTTTAAAAAGCATTATGTAGATTATCAAGTAATGATAATCTAAAATATACCGTTTACACACGACCATTACATAATGGCTTACAATAAGAATATATTACATCAAAAATAAGTTTCTTGAATGCAGTTTTAACATAATATCATACAAGCATGGACTTCAAATCTTGTCCTTATTTTAGTATGCAACAGCGGAAGCTCTTAATAATCACCTGAGAATAAACATGCTTAAAACGTCAACAAAAATGTTTGTGAGTTATAGGTTTAACCTATATATTATCAAATCATAATAATAGACCACAAGATTTCATATTTCAATATACATCCCATACATAGAGATAAAATTCATTCATATGGTGAACACCTGGTAACCGACATTAACAAGATGCATATAAGAATATCCCCTATCATTCCGGGAAATCCTTCGGAGATGATAAAAACAACATCGAAGTACTAAAGCATCCGGTACTTTGGATGGGGTTCGTTAGGCCCAATAGATCTATCTTTAGGATTCGCGTCAATTAGTAGATCGGTTTACTAATTCTTAGGTTACCAAGCAAAAGGGGCATATTCGGCTTCGATCATTCACCCATATAATGTAGTTTCAATTACTTGTGTCTATTTCGCAAAACATTTATAAAACTGCATGTATTTTCATCCCAAAATATTAGATTTTAAAAGTGGGACTATAACTCACTTTCACAGATTTTTACTTCGTCGGGAAGTAAGACTTGGCCACTGGTCGATTCACGAACCTCAAGTTTAGTAGGTAAACCTACTGGAAGTGACAAGAAATGATCTAGCTTCAAAGGATCTTGGATGGCTTGAAAGTTCTTGAAGTAGAATCATGACACGAAAACAAGTTCAAGTAAGATTATCACTCGAATTAAGATAGTTATAGTTATAGGAATTGAATCAAAGTTTGTATATGAGTATTACCTTGATTTAGAATGATATCTTACTGTAAACAACAAGGATTTCTTGAGGTTGGATGATCACTTTACAAGATTGGAAGTGAGCTAGTAAACTTGGAAGTATTCTTGATTTTATGAAACTAGAACTTGTAGAATTTATGAAGAACACTTAGAACTTGAAGATGGAACTTGAGAGAGATCAATTAGATGAATAAAATTGAAGAATGAAATTGTTTGTAGGTATTTTTGGTCGTTGGTATATGGATTAGATATAAAGGATATGTAATTTTGTTTTCATGTAAATAAGTCATGAATGATTACTAATATTTTTGTAATTTTATGAGATATTTCATGCTAGTTGCCAAATGATGGTTCCCACATGTGTTAGGTAACTCACATGGGCTGCTAAGAGCTGATCATTGGAGTGTATATACCAATAGTACATACATCTAAAAGCTGTGTATTGTACAAGTATGAATACGGGTGCATACGAGTAGAATTGTTGATGAAACTGAACGAGGTTGTAATTGTAAGCATTTTTGTTAAGTAGAAGTATTTTGATAAGTGTCTTGAAGTCTTTCAAAAGTGTATGAATACATATTAAAACACTACATGTATATACATTTTAACTGAGTCGTTAAGTCATCGTTAGTCGTTACATGTAAATGTTGATTTGAAACCTTTAAGTTAACGATCATGTTAAATGTTGTTAACCCAATGTTTATTATATCTAATGAGATGTTAAATTATTACATTATCATGATATTATGATATATTAATATATCTTAGTATGATATATATACAGTTAAATGTTGTTACAACGATAATCGTTACATATATGTCTCGTTTCGAAATCATTAAGTTAGTAGTCTTGTTTTTACATATGTGGTTCATTGTTAATACACTTAATGACATGTTTACTTATCATTTATCATGATTAAACATAGTGTATTAATATCTTAATATGATTCATATGTATTTAGTAAGACGTTGTTATAACGATAATCGTTATTATATCGTTTCGAGTTTCTTAATTCAATAAACTCAATTTTATGTATATAACTCATTGTTAAAATACCTAATGAGATACTTACTTATCATAATATCATGTTAACTATATATATAATCATATATATGTTATCATATAGTTTTTACAAGTTTTAACGTTCGTGAATCACCGGTCAACTTGGGTGGTCAATTGGCTATATGAAACCTATTCAATTAATCAAATCTTAACAAGTTTGATTGCTTAACATGTTGGAAACACTTAATCATGTAAATATCAATTTTATTTAATATATATAAACATGGAAAAGTTCGGGTCACTACACTATTGTTTTCTTGTATAAAATACCAAAGTTGATAGTGCCTTTAACATACCTTAAGATGCGTCGTACAACATCAAGGTGAGGATTCTTCGGATTGCTCATGTATCGACTAACCACTCCAACTGCATAAGATATATCTGGCTGGCTTAGTGTGAGATAAATAAGACTTCCGACCATCTTTCGATACATGGTAACATCTTGAAGACTTTTTCCTTTATCTGCTCGTAGTTTTGTATTCGGATCCATTGGGGTTGAGATAGGTTTGCAATTAAGCATTCCGTACTTTTGTAAAAGATCTCGCACATATTTTTGTTGTCCCAAAAATAATCCTTCTCTTTTCTGCTCTATTTCGAGTCCAAGAAAATGTTTGAGTTCTCCAAGCTCCTTCATATGAAATCTGATAGACAGATTCTCTCTTGTTCTTTGGATCTCCTCATAGTGATCTCCCGTGATGATTAAGTCATCCACATATACTAGCACTATGGCTAGTTTTCCTTGATCTTGTTTCACAAATAAACTAGAATCTGAAGGAGCAACTGTGAAATCACTTTGTACCAAGAACTCACCAATTTTCCCGTACCAAGCTCTTAGAGCCTGCTTCAAGCCGTACAGTGCTTTCTTTAATTTGCAGACATGGTCAGGATGGAACTTGTTCTCAACGCCTCTTGGTTGCTCCATATAAATGTCTTTGTCAAGTTCTCCATGTAAGAAAGCGTTCTTGAAATCCATCTGCCACAACTTCTAAGATTTGTTAGCGGCTAAAGCTAGTAGAGCTCGAATTGTTGTGATCTTCGCCACTGGACTAAACGTTTCTTCATAATCCAGCCCATATTGTTGAGAAAAACCTCTAGCAACAAGTCAAGCTTTATACCTTTCAATGGAGCCATCTGATCGAGTCTTCACCTTGTAAACCCATTTACAAGATATTGGTTTTACATCTTTTGGCTTTGAAACTAAACTCCATGTCTAGTTTTCTTTTAGTGCATTAATTTCTTCTTCCATCGCTTTCTGCCACTCTCGACTTTGTGCTGCTTCTTCATAAGTGGAAGGCTCAATAGGTATTGATTCATCCACATGAGCAGCATTGGTGAAATGCCCCGTCCTAATCCATCTGGACGAAGTCTTCAACAGTTGGTCCCATTGCGAGGTTCTGACCTCTATATGCCATAAACGACTCCATGTAATATGAGCAAATGCACAGCGAAAGATTTCTTTCATACCTGAGAATAAACATGCTTTCAAGTGTCAACCAAAAGGTTGGTGAGTTCATAGGTTTATCATAAAACAATAAAATTCATCATTTTGATAGACCACAAGATTTAAATCCTGCATGGTACAAATGGGCCCGAATCCTATACCCACCTGTAATGTACATGCGATATCTTTTAAATACAGTACACCTTTCTCGTGTACGAAAACATTTTTCATAAATCTTAGTAACCGTACACATATCTCTTGCACAAAAACTAATATACATAACCTGTGTATAAAAATCATTCTCTCGATATATAACATTCACATCAACTGGTGGCAATTATCATGTCCACATAATCCAATGGTGGCAATTATCATGTCCACATAATTCAATGGTGGCAATTATCATGTCCACATAATTCAATGGTGGCAATTATCATGTCCACATAATTCAATAATAATCCGCAGAACTTCTGTCTGCATAATAATTCATTCGAGGAATGTTTTGCTTGTGTCTATCTCATCAAATATTTATAAAAGCATTTCATGTATTCGCAGTTCAAAATATATTTCAAAGGCATTTAATAAAGCAGTTGTAAAAACAGCACATGTATTCTCAGTCCCAAAAATGTAAAGAGTAAAAGGGAGTAAATGAACTCACGCATATAAATATTGTAAAACAGTTATTAAAACATTGCATGTATTTTCAGCCCAAAAATGTAATAAGTAAAAGGGAGCAAATGAACTCACCTATTGTATTTTGTAGTAAAAATACATATGACGACATTGAACAAGTATAGGGTTGGCCTCAGATTTACGAACCTATATCATTTGTATATTCATTAATGCATATTCTTGTAATCGAACAATTATAACTTTATATATTATGTAATTAATTTGTATATATCTTTGAAAATGATTATATATATATATATATATATATATATATATATAATAAAATACTTAATTTATTATATATGAATATTTATATAAAGATTGATAATCTAATTTATACTTATATGTAATATACTTATAAGTATATTTTTATATACATAATAATATATAATATTAAATATAGTAAATAAAAGTTGTATTTGATTATGATGATAATATTAATATTAATGATAATAGTGTTAATAATTCTATGAATGATATTATTAATGATAGTTTTCTTTTTATAATGAATCTCATAATAATGATAATAACAGTAGTTTATAATAAAATAAATAATTTAATGGTAACGGTAATGAAAATAATAATTTTGATAATAATACCAAATACCTACTAATATTAATAATTATAACAGTCTTATTTCTAGTGATAGTCTTAATAGTAATACCTTTGTTAATAATAATAATAATAATAATAATAATAATAATAATAATAATAATAATAATAATAATAATAATAATAATAATAATAATAATAATAATAATAATAATAATAATTCTAAAATGATACTAATACTAATCCTAAATGATAATAATAATAATAATAACAATAACAATAGTAATCATATTAATAATAAAAATGATAATAGTAATAATAAAAAAATATAAAAAGTTTATACCCTTTAAAGGTTGCTGTAAAAAGAAGTGTTGCAGACGGGACTCGAACCCGCGACCTCTCGCTCATCCTGACAACACCCACACCACCGGATCCATTTGGTTTTTCTGTTTTGATATCGAATTATAACTCTATAACCCATAACACCGCGATATCCCTATTCCCTAGTCCAATTTACATCAGCCCAATATCCCATCAAAGTCCACGGCCCAAATCAAAAGCAATTTATAATCCGGTTTCTGTTTCTTTGCTAGTGAACGGTTTAAAAAAAATTATATATAGTGCACGTATACCTGCCTCTCCTTGGATACTCTAACTTTCCTTTACAGCTCATCACAATAGATCTTAAATAACTACAAGTGAAATCATGGATTTATAATTGTCGGTTAAAAAAAATATATAGCAGCCACTATTATTTCTTCTCAAACTCATACGCGTACATCTTTTTAAATCGCTGTTGTTGTAAAATACTACGGTTTATCTTCTTTGATTCAAACAGTAGCAGACGAAACCCCATAGTAGAAGCAGGAACAATTAAAAGATTGAATAACAGGTTGTTGGGTCTCGGACGAAACAGAAAGAAAACAAAATGCATAAAGTTTCTTGTTTGGGTTGTTGAATCCAAAACAGAAAAATATAAAGGTTTTTGAAACTGAAATAGAAACATAGATGGTGTAGTAGATGGCGGCGGTTGTCATGGTAGTTCAATGATGATTACTGGGGTGATGATGGGTTAATTGCAATCGAGCCAAAAATAGAAGAAAAACAAATCAATCGAATATTAGAAAGATGAGGTGGGTTGTTATTGTATGTATATGTATCTATATAGAAGAAGAAGAAAAATGGTGATAGGGTATTGGTTTTAGGATAGAAAGACAGTAGCAATAGTAGGTTTTCGATCTTGTTTTTGCTTGATGAAGTTGGTGGTTTAAGGATAGAAGAGTTGGCGGTTGAAGTGGTTCGAAGGTTGTTGATATGAGTGACGGAAAAGTGATCGATGGTAGTGGTTCCGGTTGACAACAAAAACATAAATTTACTTGTGGTTTTGTGATGTTATTCGAAAGTTGAATCAGGTACATGAGCTACAGTAACTTTTATTCGAATGATACAGAAGAAAGGAAGCTGGAACAGAAAACGAGAGTTATTGCAGGTGATAGTTGTATACGCGTACAGTAGCCGCAACTTGTTGTTCAAATGATTCAAGTATCTTTGTTTGATTATCGATGGTTTCATTAGTTGATGATCTTCTTCGAATTGTACAAGGTTTTGGTTAGTGGCAGTTAATGGGTTGTGTGATGTTGGTTTTGAAAACAGAAAGAAAACGAAAGTGTAATAGATTTATAGATGGATGGTGGATTTAGTGGCGGTTTAGAAATATGAAGGTTGTTGTACATGGTGGTGAAAAGTGGTAACGGGTGGTGAAGTGGTTTCAAGGTGGTGATGAGTCAAGGTTGTAGTAATGGTTCGTCAATGGACAGGAATTTGAAAGGAAGACATAAATGGGTGTAGTGTATATATGTATCCTATAAATCTCTATAAATATCTGTAACTCTAATCTATAAAGTAATAAGGATGGATAATGTAATGTTTAAAGTAAAAGGCACATACAGTAAAGCCGTCCACAGAAGCCTTCTCAATTTATTCAGTCGACAATATATCACGAGTAAGGAATCGAAAAAAGGAAAAAAAATAAATAGATATAAGGATGATTATGATATGTGTATTAATCTATGATTATATAATTATATAGGTGATATATAATATTAATAATTAATAAAAATAATAATAAGAGTAATAATAATAATAAGTTACAATGATGATAATAAAGATGATAATAATATCATTTATAATCTCAATAATATTAGTTATAATAATATTAATATTATTTATGATAATGATAATATTAATTAATAATAATAATATAATAACTTATTCATATCAAGTTTCATATATATATATATATATATATATATATATATATATATATATATATATATATATATATATATATATATATATATATATATATATATATATATATATATATATATATATATATATATATATATGTATATCCATATTTAGTTACACACAATTGCTCGTGAATCATTGGGCACAGTCAAAGGTTAAATGTATCCATGTAAATAATTCAAAATTTTTGAGACTCAGATTAATAGACTTTGCTTATCGTGTCAAAATTACATAAGAATTAAGTTTAAATTTGGTCGAAAATCTCCGGGTCGTCACAATTGGCATACCTCGGATTAGGTTGCCTCGGTCTTGTTGATCTCCGTAATTCTTGTACATGCTCCTCGACATCCATTTGGTTTGGACGAACCTCCTTGGATACAGATTGATGCACACCAGTTTTCCATGGACTCGTTTCCTTAGAGTACAACCCATCTCCTTCTTTAATTGAATCCGATATGTGCTCTTTACGTTCTTCTTTTTCTTCTTGAACTTCTTCTAATCCATGAGATTCTGGAAGCTCTATCTTTTGAGGTGACCACCATGAAGAAGCTTCATCAAATACCACATTTCTTGAAGTATGGCACTTTCCAGTATTTGGATCACAATATCTCCATCCTTTTCTTGATTCATCATAACCGACAAAAATGCACCGAATTGCCTTCTTATCAAATTTGCTTCTTAGATGATCTAGCACGAAGACGTAGCATACACATCCAAAAACTTTGATATGGTTGACGGTTGGCTTGATCTTCCATAATCTTTCATATGGTGAAATATATCCCAACTTTGTTTGTGGGATTCTGTTAATCACGTACGACGCCGTCCTCATACATTCGGCCCAAAATCTACCTGGTACATTCTTACCATGAAGCATACTTCGACAAGTTTAGGCAAGGTGGCGATTCTTGCGTTCTGCCACTCCATTCTGCTGTGGAGTATTGGGGAAAGTTAATTGCCTTCTGATCTTGTGCTTCTCAAGATACATATTGAACTCAGTCGATAAATATTCTCTTCCATTATCTATGTGTAAGCACCTAATCTTATTATTGAGCTCACTTTCTATCTTCTTCTTGAACTCTTTAAACTTCTGAAAAGTCTCCGACTTTTCCTTCATGAAGTAAACCCACACATACCTTGAGAAGTCATCAATGAATGTCACCATGTACTTCACTCCTCCAAGTGATGTTTGTTTCACTGGGCCAAAGACGTCTGAGTGTATGAGCTCTAGTGGTGTCTTGGACTGATGTTGTGACTCCTTGAATGGCAATTGGTGAGCTTTTCCAAATTGACATCCAGCACATATTGTATCTGTTCAGATATCAATTTGGGGAAGCCCATTTACTATGTGTTTCACCATCATCTCCTTTAACTTGTTGTAGCCCACATGCCCAAAACGTTCATGCCAAAGATCAGCCGTCTCATTCTTTCGAGTCTTATCCACATATGCTGTTTCAGCAGATAGTACATAGACCGACTCTATTCTTCTTCCTTGCATAATTGGATTGCCAACCACCTTCACTCTCTTGAATACGGACACATCTTCTGATCTAAAGAGCACATAATTCCCTTCTGCTGTCAATTGTGGTACTGACAGTAAATTCTTCTTTAGGCCAGGGACAAGATACACATTCTCGAGTTGGAGCTTATGAGAGTCGCCTTCACTTGGAATTATTGTCTTTCCAATGTGAGAAATAGACAACCTTGAATTGTTGGCTGTCAACACGATTCTCTTTCCTTTGTAATCCTCCATTTCCTGCAGCTTCGTCCCATCGTTGGTCATATGATTTGAGCACCCAGAATCAATGATCCAATCATCTTTGTAGTTTATTGTTGACTTTAAGGTTGCTGCAAGATCTTGATCATCCATGCCAGCTTCAACAGAAAATCCAGCTTCTGCATCCCATGTTTCCTCATTAATGGTTGCTTCGAATGTGACCTCTTTCTTCTCATCTCTTGCGACGGCCACATTTCCTTCGAAAGTTCGCCTTTTGGGGAATCTACATTCTCGAGCAAAATGACCCTTCTTTCCACAATTGAAGCATTCACCATTCTTTCTCTTATCATTTTTCCCGTATTGTTGGCGATGATCTCTTCTTCCTTGTTGAGCTCCCCCTGAAGCGTTGCCTTTTGATTTTGGGTGACCCTTTGATAGTGCTCCAAATGAACATATATTTAGTATCAATATCCTTCTAATATGTGAAGTTTTCAGTTGTAAATGTTCTATTTTCAAGTAATATTCGTTTAAATAAATAAGTGCGAAGACAAAAGGCGAATATGAAGATTTGAAGACGCAAACGTCCAAAAAGCTCAAATGTACAAGATACAATCCAAGTGGTTCAATTTATTGATAAGAAACGTCTAAAAATGACAAGAACGCAAGTCGCGGAACGCAAATTACACGATATTAAAATATACGAAAAGACGTTCGAAAAACCGGAACTGAGATATAAACCGGGCGTAAACGTACGAAACAACGGAGCCAAAATTATGAGTCAACTATGCACATAAATATAATATAATATTTAAATAATTATATAAATTATTTATATATTATATTTATATTTATAATATGTCGACAAGTAAAAATCTAAAAGTTGGTGAGCTGGCCCAGGGACCTCCGCACTCGCGGAGCAAATTGCCTACAAAACTCCGCACTCGCAGAGCAGCCAACATCAGAATTTTCCTATAAAAGGCACGAGCTTCTGCCGAGTTCTTTACACCATTTCAATAATACTCCCTCTGTATAATTAATATATAATATATATATATATATAATATATATATATATATATATATATATATATATATATATATATATATATATATATATATATATATATATATATATATATATATATATATATATATAGGTTAGTTTTATATTAGTTAGTTTTGGTTATGTAAAAGTTATTTTACGGGTTTTAAAGTCGAAATTCTGTCCGTGTAAAGCTACGCGATAAATACTCAATGTAAGTTATGTTCTCCCTTTTTAAATTAATGTCTCGTAACTAAGTTATTATTATACTTATTTAAGTCGAAGTAATCATGATGTTGGGCTAAATATTAAGATTGGGTAATTGGGCTTTGTACCATAATTGGGGTTTGGATAAAAGACCGACACTTGTGAAAATTGGACTATGGGCTATTAATGGGTTTTATATTTAATTAACTAAATGATATCTTGTTAATTTAATATAAAGGTTACAATTTGACATATCTATATATAACCACATACGCTCGATCGGGTACGGTGAGCGGGATATTTATAAATACTAATGATTGTTCATTTGACCGGACACGGGGATGGATTAATAGTTAACGGACTCGTTAAAATAGGGGTGGATTACATTCAAGGGTAATTGGTGTAATTGTTAAAAAATTATTGAAACCTTGGATTACACACAGTCGATAACCTGGTGTATTCATTAAACAAAGTATTAAGACCTTGTTACAGTTCGAATCCCCAATTAGTTGGAATATTTGACTTCGGGTATAAGGTTAATTTGGCGAAGACCCTCGCACTTTATAATTATGACCGATGGACTATTATGGACAAAACCAGATGGACTTATCGAATAATCCAGGACAAAGGACAATTAACCCATGGTAATAAATTAAAATCAAAACGTCAAACATCATGATTACGGAAGTTTAAATAAGCATAATTCCTTTATTTTATTTCTTATCGCATTTTAATTTTTGCTACTTTAATTATCGTCATTTATATTTTGCATTAGGTTTTAATTGTGACTTAAAATATAAAATCGACAAACCGGTCATTAAACGGTAAACCCCCTTTTATATATTATTACTATATATAATATATTTTGTACAAATATAATTGTTTAAAAATATAGTGTAAAATAAGTCGTCTCCCTGTGGAACGAACCGGACTTACTAAAAACTATACTACTCTACGATTAGGTACACTGCCTATAGTGTTGTAGCAAGGTTTAGGTATATCCCATCTGTAAATAAATAATTAAAACTTGTGTAATTTGTAACGTATTTCGTATTAAAAATATATAGTATTTCGTACCCCACCTCGCACACATCACCCTTCCACCCATATGTCTTACTTTCTTTCATCGCCTCTTGTCTTCGAGATGTTGCTTTCTTCTTATTGGTGAAGAGTGCATCTTCTCCGTCTTTTATGGTTACTTCATTCATCTGCTTGGCTAATGCCTCTTGATTAGCCAATAAATTCTCCAGCTCTATTAATGATGGTTGAGTAGGCCATCCTCTCACAGCGGCTATAAATCTATTATACTCGGATCTTAAGCCATGGATGATAATTCTCTTCATCCTTACATCACTCACTTTCTCTTCAGGAGCAAGTTGAGATATCTCACGACAAATAGATTTCACCTTGGTGAAATACTGAGAAATAGATAGACTTCCTTGTGAGATACCTGAGAGCTCATTTTTCAAGAGCTGGAGGCATGCTTCATTCTTGTTTGAAAACAATTTTTCAAAAGTTTCCCAAGCTGCCTTTGGTGTTTTCTCGTCACGGATGTGCTCCAATAGATCCTCATCGGTTGTGGTCTTCAATATAAATAAAGCCTTCCCAGCCTTGATGTTCCATTTTCTCAAGGCTTCAGCATTTTCTTTTGGTGGAGGCGTTGTGTCACTGCCAGCAACTATTTCCCATAAATCCTGTCCTTGTAGGTAGGATTCTATACAAGTCTACCAATAACCATAGTTGTGGTTATTGAGACTCTTGATACTACTGCTCGTACTTGCAAGATCTGCCATTATGACGTCCAACGTCCAATAAGCTTGGTCCCTGACCGATGAGCTTTCACAGTTCCTAACTGTGCTCCGACAGAATCTCCCTTAGGGCCTTGGTGTTAACAAGACGATGTAAACGTCCAACATTTACCGATGAGTACCTCCACTAGCAATGGTCCCGAACTGTGACGCCCCGTACAAAACCATCGTGTACGATTCGTCAACAACAGGATCTTCACAAGGTCAAACACTATATGCTGTTTGAAAACCAGTTTGCATTCATAAAAGATAGCGTTTCACAAAAGATAACGTGCATCCTAAAAATAGGAGCATAAACATAAGTACTTGACCCTAAGGTCGTTACAAAGCCATTGTTTGAAATTAACATAAACTACGAATGCAACAAAAAAGTTCCATGAATGAGACATCTCTAGTAATGCAGCGGATAACTAATACAGCAGGTCCTTAACAGCAAGACAGTAAATCTAATAGCGGAAGCAAGAAACCTCTAGGCACCTGAGAAATACACGCTTAAAAGTCAACACGAATGTTGGTGAGCTATAGTTTAAGTTGTAACAGTAACATAAGGTAGGCCGCGAGATTTCAGTGTAACAAAATAGTATGAAAAGTATATGTATAACCGTGGGCACCCGGTAACTAGACTTAACGTTTATAACCCCCTGAAAGTACACTCGGCAAGTGCGTATGTTCACGAAGTATTAAACACCCGTTAAATGCTAGCGCGACTAGCCCGAGTGGGAATGTCAAACCCTATGGATCCATATCTAAGATTCGCGTTCACCGGTTCAAAAAACCAATGACTAAACGTTACCGTGCTAAGGGGAATGTTTATGCCGTTGTATAACCTACACACATATAAAGTTTAAGTACTCTTGCCTAGTATGTAAAACGAAAAAAGCGCATGTATTCTCAGTCCTAAAATAGTTAAAGTAAAAAGGGAAGCTATAACTCACAGTGATAAAAGCGGTAATGTCGGTAATGAAAGTACGCAAGTAGTAAGTCGGTCTGAAAGGTCGTCAACCTAAATCAAGGGTTACTAGGTCAGTAGGTTGTCTTTATAAATTCTAATAGTGCATAAAATAAGTTTAAGTGTCTGATAATGCTAAAAACGAACATATATTTCATAGCATTATTCCTCAAGAAAGACAAGCTTTTAGTTGCCATTGTTCTATTTACAAGTGATATTCGTTTGTATAATAAAAGGTGAAGACAAAAGACAGATTCGACGAATTTTAGACGCAAACGACCAAAAAGCTCAAAAGTACAAAAGACAATCAAAAAGGTTCCAATTATTGATAAGAAACGTCTCGAAATTACAAGAGTACAAGATTCAAAACGCAAAGTACAAAATATAAAATTGTACGCGAGGACGTTCGAAAATCCGGAACCGGGACCAGAGTCAACTCTTAACGCTCGACGCAACGGACTAAAAATTACAAGTTAACTATGTATATAAATATAATATAATATATAATTAATTATATTAATTATATATATATTATATTTATAAATAAAAAACCGTCGGCAGAGAAAAACTCCAAGGACTGAGCTGTAAAAGTAACCTCCGCGACTCGCGGAGTTTGAAGAGGTTTTCACCGCGAGTCGCGGAGCCCCAAAATTGAAAACTGCCTATAAAGCCAACCGAATTCTGATCAAAATCATCATCTTTTTCTTCCTCATTCATACGTAAAATTTATATTTATATTTATAATTTATATTTTAATTTTAATTATAATTCTAATAATAAGGGTATGTTAGCAAATGTTGTAAGGGTGTAAGTCGAAATTCTGTCCGTGTAACGCTACGCTATTTTTAATCATTGTAAGTTATGTTCAACCTTTTTACATTAATGTCTCGTAGCTAAGTTATTATTATGCTTATTTAAAACGAAGTAATCATGATGTTGGGCTAATTACTAAAATTGGGTAATTGGGCTTTGTACCATAATTGGGGTTTGGACAAAAGAACGACACTTGTGGAAATTAGACTATGGGCTATTAATGGGCTTTATATTTGTTTAACTAAATGAAAGTTTGTTAATGTTAATATAAAGATTTACAATTGGGCGTCCCTATAAATTACCATATACACTCAATCGGACACGATGGGCGGGGTAATTATATGTACGAATAATCGTTCATTTAACCGGATACGGGAATGGATTAATAGCCACTAGAATAATTAAAACAGGGGTGAAATTACATTCAAGGGTAATTGGTGTAATTGTTAACAAAGTAGTAAAACCTTGGTTTACACGCAGTCGATAACCTGGTGTATTCATTAAACAAAGTATTAAAACCTTGTTACAATTCGAATCCCCAATTAGTTGGAATATTTAACTTCGGGTATAATAATAATTTGACGAGGACACTCGCACTTTATATTTATGACTGATGGACTGTTATGGACAAAAACCAGACGGACATATTAAATAATCCAGGACAAAGGACAATTAACCCATGGGCATAAAACTAAAATCAACACGTCAAACATCATGATTACGGAAGTTTAAATAAGCATAATTCTTTTATTTCATATTTAATTTCCTTTATTTTATATTTAATTGCACTTCTAATTATCGCACTTTTATTTATTGTTATTTAATCGCACTTTTAATTATCGCAAGTTTATTTTATCGCACTTTTATTATTCGCAATTTCATTATCGTTATTTACTTTACGCTTTAAATTAAGTCTTTTATTTATGTAATATTTTACATTAGGTTTTAACTGCGACTAAAGTTTTAAAATCGACAAACCGGTCATTAAACGGTAAAAACCCCCCTTTATAATAATAATATTACTTATATATATATTTGTATTTTTATAAAAGTAAACTAATATAGCGTTGAGCTTTGTTTAAAGATTTCCCTGTGGAACGAACCGGACTTACTAAAAACTACACTACTTTACGATTAGGTACACTGCCTATAAGTGTTGTAGCAAGGTTTAAGTATATCCATTCTATAAATAAATAAATATCTTGTGTAAAATTGTATCGTATTTAATAGTTTTTCCTAGTAAAATATAAAACTATTTTATATACACCTCGCATAACATCAAGTATTTTTGGCGCCGCTGCCGGGGACATCTCTTAAAAGCCGGAAGCGGAACGCTAATATAAAAAAAAAAAAGATTTTTAGTTAACTTTTATTAAAATTCGTTTTTATAAAAATACGTTTTAATTATTCAAAAATATAAAAAGAACATCAAAAATATAAGTATTTTTTAGTATTTTTTCTAATATTTAAGTTTTATAAGTTTCTTTATCTTTATTTTAGTTTATAATAATATAAATTTTATTAAATATCTTTTATTTATAGAAAAAAACAGAAAAAAAAAAATAAAGAAAAAACGCGTCGAATTTGAAACCTGTCAGCTGAAATTTGAAACCCCGCGAGTCGCGGGGTTTGAAGCATTATATACCGCAAGTCGCGGAGCTTCTCTGACACACGGACAGATGCCCTAATTCAGCATTAATTACGGGTTTTAATTAATTATTATTATTATTTAACCCTAATTATTATTATTATTATTATTATTAGTTTTATTTTTACTTTTACTTTTTATTTAATTTATGTATTTAGTATTAATTAGTTTTAATTAAATTGTAAAATTAGTAATTTTATTAAATAAATAATATAAAAATAATATTTTTATAAAAATTGTACTTTTTACAACTTTTTATATATTTTTATATTTTGTCCCTTTTTAATCATTGTAGCATAATATTTGTATTTTTCTCTCATATTTAATTTTAAATTTAGTTTTTGCCATAGTTATTTTTACTCCTAGATTTTTAGGCTTTGCCGTAGAATTCCTTAAGTGTTTTTTTCTTTAGACTAAGATTTAGGTACTTTAGAATTTTGCGACGCCTTTTTAAGTTTTAGTTTCTTTTTAAGTTATTTCCATTTGGGATTTAGTTTTTCCTTGTAAGCTTTAATATTTTTAGACACCTTTTACTATGTATCAATTATCATTCCAATTAGTAATTTCAATTTGCGATTATAATTTTAAGTTAGTTGTAGTAATAAGGTTAGGTTAGTCAAGTATTTTTAAGTTTTTATAAGTTTCTTTTATTTTTCCGTCACCTTTTATTTTTCAACCATTTTTCGTTTTTCGACCTTTTTCGACGAACTCTTTTTCTCTCTTATTTCTCGCCATTCTAGTTTTTAGGACTTAGAATTTTTTCTACTTCTTATCTAAATTTCTTAAAATTACGAAAATTTATTTTAAGTGGTTAAATTGATAGACATCAAAATTTTCTGGTTCGTAGTAATAGTTGGATTTGTACGTGGACCGGGTTATTGGAGCCAAACAGTCCTCAATTATATTGAGACCAAACGAATCCTGCCCCTCTGCTGCATCTTTTGGCTATTCGAAACGTGGGCAAAATCAGAAAAGTCTATTAATTGGATAACTTATTATAATTTTTCTTTCCTTTTTAAAAACTAATAGGATATTCAGTGAATGCACCGAGCAAGACGTTCATCACCTTTTGTACGTTCACCACCTGTAACTAGATCAAGACATTTAGCAAATATAACCGCCGTTGATTTTTCTTTAGAATCGTCATCCAGTCGACCAAGTACTTCAGTTCAAATTTCCGATAATCCATTTTTTGAACCCAACATCACAATTGAGAATCCGGAGAATATTCAGGAACGGTTCGTAGATCCTGAACCACTAAACTTTCCTCCGGAACCACCAATCATTCAAACAGAGATTGTTGAGGAACGAACCATTAAATCGGAATCATCTAGTGATACCGATTCAACAAATTCAATTATGGAGAATCTGGAACCTTTAAGTATGGAAGACCGAATGAGAGCTAAACGCACTGGCCAAGGTCACGCAATTACTCATCCAGACATTAATGCGCCAGATTATGAAATCAAAGGACAAATTCTACACATGGTGACTAATCAATGCCAATTTAGTGGTGCGCCGAAGGAAGATCCAAATGAACATCTACGTACCTTTAATAGGATCTGCACACTATTTAAAATCCGAGAAGTGGAGGATGAACAGATATATCTCATGTTATTTCCCTGGACTTTAAAGGGAGAAGCCAAAGATTGGTTGGAATCGTTACCTGAAGGGGCGATTGATACATGGGACTTTTAGTTGACAAATTTCTTAAACAATTCTTTCCTGCATCTAAAGCCGTAAGACTTCAAGCAGAAATTGTTACGTTTACACAGAAACCAAATGAAACTCTATATGAGGCATGGACAAGATATGGAAAGTTGTTAAGAGGATGTCCGCAACATGGTTTAGACACCTGTCAAATAGTACAAATATTCTACCAAGGATGCGACATCACTACAAGGAAAGACATAGATATAGCAGCTGGTGGTTCTATTATGAAGAAAACCGAAACTGATGCTTACAAAATTATTGATAACACTGCTTCCCACTCACATGAGTGGCACCAAGAAAAAGATATTATTAGATCATCTAAAGCAGCTAGAGCCGATTCTAGCCATGCCTTAGATTCCATTTCCGCAAAGATAGATGCTGTGGAGAGACGAATGGAAAAGATGACTAAAGATATTCACTCAATACGAATTAGTTGTGAGCAGTGTGGAGGACCACATTTGACAAAAGATTGTCTCAGTATTGAATTAACAATGGAACAAAGAGAGAATATTTCATACATAAACCAAAGGCCTGGAAATAATTATCAGAATAATTATCAACCGCCAAGACCAATTTACAATCAAAACCAGAATTATAACCGAAATATTCTATACAACAACCAACAAGGTCCTAGCAATCAACAAGTATCCAATAATACTTACAATCAGCAAAGACCTAATTTTCAAAACAAACCACCACAACAAACCGATGATAAAAAAACCGAATTTAGAAGATATGATGACAAAGCTAGTTGAAACTCAAACGCAGTTTTTCACATCTCAAAAACAAACTAATGAACAAAATGCTCAAGCATTTAGAAATCAACAAGCTTCTATTCAAAATCTGGAACAAGAAGTAAGTAACCTAGCAAGGTTGATAGGTGAAAGAAAACCGGGAAGTTTACCGAGCGATACAAATGCTAACCCCCGGAATGAAACAGCTAAAGCCATTACCACAAGAAGTGGTACAACACTTAAACCACCTGAAATACCTGTAACTTCTGATGAAGCTATTCCTACTCCACAAGAACCACAACCTGATCAAGATAAGGAAAAAGAACCGGTAGTTGAAAAGGTTAATGAAAATAACACAGTTATGGATAAACCTTATGTTAAACCATACCAACCACCACTTCCTTACCCGAGTAAAATGAAGAAAGAGAAACTTGAAGCCGAGCAATCCAATTTTTTGGATATGTTTAAACAGATAAATGTAAATCTTCCTTTCATTGATGTGATTTCAGGAATGCCAAGATATGCTAAATTCTTGAAAGATCTAATCTCAAATAGAAAGAAAATGGAAGAACTCTCGGCTGTTACTATGAATGCTAATTGTTCAGCAGTGCTGTTGAATAAGATACCAGAAAAACTATCTGATCCAGGAAGTTTCACAATTCCATGTTTTCTGGGTAGTCTTAGTTCAATAGAAGCATTGGCAGACTTAGGTGCTAGTATAAATCTAATGCCGTATTCACTATACGCTAAACTAGACCTTGGAGAATTGAAACCAACCAGAATAAGCATACAACTAGCCGATAGATCAATAAAATATCCTAGAGGGATAATGGAGAACATGCTAGTTAAAGTTGGTACTTTAGTATTTCCAGTAGATTTTGTTGTTTTGGACATGGAAGAAGATTCTCAAGTTCCTCTCATATTAGGAAGACCATTCTTAAACACGGCTAAAGCAATGATAGACGTGTTCGGTAAGAAATTGACCCTAAGTATAGAGGATGAGAGTGTTACCTTTTCAGTTGATAGAGCAATGCAACAACCACAATCTGCAGATGATACATGTTATTATATTCAAACTATAGATGCACATGCAGAATTATTAGAAGAATTTCCAGAATTACAAGGAACAGGAGAATGTTCTTTAGGAGAAGGTAATGAACCAATTGATGAAGCTGAAATGTTAGCTACACTTATAGCTAATGGATATGAACCAACAACAGAAGAAATTCAAATGCTAAAAGAAGATGACAGATATCGATATAAATCATCGATAGAAGAACCTCCGAAATTAGAGTTAAAGCCACTTCCAAACCATTTGGAATACGCTTATTTACATGGTGAATCTGAATTACCTGTAATAATATCGTCTTCTCTTACTGAAAATGAAAAATCACAACTCATTTCTGTGTTGAAAGCTCATAAACCAGCCATTGCATGGAAGATTCATGATATTAAAGGAATAAGTCCTTCGTATTGCACACATAAAATCTTTATGGAAGAAGGTCATAAAACGTATGTGCAACGCCAACGAAGACTAAATCCTAATATGCAAGATGTAGTTAAGAAAGAGATTATTAAACTGCTAGATGCAGGTTTGATATATCCAATTTCTGATAGTCCATGGGTAAGCCCAGTTCAATGCGTACCTAAGAAGGGTGGCATGACTGTCATTACAAATGAGAAAAATGAGCTTATTCCTACTAGGACTGTAACAGGATGGCGTGTATGTATTGATTATAGAAAATTAAATGACGCCACCAGAAAAGATCACTTTCCCTTACCTTTTATAGATCAAATGTTGGAAAGATTAGCCGGAAATAGTTACTATTGTTTTCTAGATGGATTTTCTGGATATTTTCAAATTCCAATAGCACCCGAGGACCAAGAGAAAACCACATTCACGTGCCCTTATGGTACTTTTGCTTACAAACGCATGCCATTTGGACTTTGTAACGCCCCTGCAACCTTTCAAAGGTGTATGATGGCGATTTTTCACGACATGATAGAAGAATGCATGGAAGTATTCATGGATGACTTTTCAGTCTTCGGTGATACATTTAAATCATGTCTAGTTAATCTGGAACGAATGCTAATTAGATGCGAACAATCAAATCTAGTACTTAATTGGGAGAAATGCCATTTCATGGTTAAAGAAGGCATCGTTCTTGGACATAAAATTTCAAAAGAAGGAATTGAAGTGGATAGAGCTAAAGTAGATGTAATTGCTAAACTTCCACATCCCACCAATGTTAGAGGAGTTAGGAGTTTTCTAGGGCATGCCGGTTTTTATCGACGTTTCATAAAAGATTTTTCTAAAATTGCCACTCCTATGAATAAACTCCTAGAAAAGGATGCTCCATTCATCTTTTCAGATGAGTGTATCAAATCTTTTAATATTCTTAAAGAAAAACTCACTAATGCACCGATCATGATAACACCAAATTGGAATCTACCATTTGAACTAATGTGCGATGCAAGTGATTTTGCAATGGGAGCCGTTTTAGGACAAAGGATTGAAAAACGATTTCAACCTATATATTATGCTAGTAAGACATTACAAGGAGCACAAACGAACTATACAACTACTGAAAAAGAACTCCTTGCTATTGTCTTTGCTTTTGACAAATTTCGATCATATCTCGTTCTAGCAAAAACGGTGGTCTATACCGACCATTCTGCTCTTAGATACCTATTTTCAAAACAAGATGCTAAACCAAGATTAATCCGTTGGATCTTACTCTTACAAGAGTTTGATATTGAAATTCGAGATAAAAGAGGAGCAGAAAATCTCGCCGCTGATCATCTTTCTCGTCTTGAAAATCCCGAATTAGAAGTTCTGAATGAATCAGCCATACAAGACAACTTTCCTGATGAATATCTATTGAAGTTAGATTATAAAGAAATTCCATGGTTTGCAGACTATGCAAACTACTTAGTTTATAGATTCCTTGAAAAAGGATTATCGTAACAAAGACGAAAGAAATTCTTCAGTGATATAAAACACTATTTCTGGGAAGATCCACATTTGTTTAAAAGTTGTCCCGATGGAATAATACGCCGATGTGTATTTGGAGATGAAGCTAGTAAAATTTTAAACCATTGTCACACAGGACCAACAGGAGGGCATTATGGGCCTCAACTAACAGCAAGAAAAGTTTATGAAGCTGGATTCTATTGGCCTACAATTTACAAAGACGCACACCTTCTTTGCAAATCTTGTGATGATTGTCAAAGGGCCGGAAAAATAAGTCAACGTGATGAAATGCCACAAAATGTCATCCAAGTATGTGAAGTATTTGACATTTGGGGTATTGACTTTATGGGTCCATTTCCAAAATCTCATAATAATCTATATATACTCGTAGCCATTGATTATGTATCTAAATGGGCGGAAGCACAAGCTCTCCCAACTAACGATGCACGAGTTGTAGTCAACTTTTTAAAACGTCTTTTTGCAAGGTTTGGAACACCGAAAGCTTTAATAAGTGATCGGGGTACTCATTTCTGTAATAATCAACTTGAGAAAGTTCTTAAAAGATATGGAGTAACTCATAAAATCTCCACCGCATATCATCCACAAACAAGTGGACAAGTTGAAAATACCAACCGAGCTTTAAAACGTATTCTAGAGAAAACCGTAGGATCAAATCCGAAGGAATGGTCCATTAAATTGGAGGATGCACTCTGGGCTTTTAGAACAGCCTACAAAACTCCAATTGGAACCACACCTTTTAGACTTGTTTATGGAAAAGCATGTCATCTTCCAGTAGAAATTGAACACAAAGCATTTTGGGCTTTGAAGACATGTAATCTTGATTTACAGGAAGCCGGACGTCTACGATTAAGTCAACTAAATGAATTAGAAGAATTAAGACATGAAGCATACGAAAATTCGTTAATCTATAAAGAAAAAACGAAGAAATGGCATGATAAAAGAATCAGAAGTTCAAAAGAATTTAAAGAAGGAGACAGAGTTCTTCTTTTCAATTCACGATTCAAGCTATTTCTTGGAAAATTGAAATCAAGATGGTCTGGACCATTCATAGTCAAAAGTGTTTTCCCATACGGAACGATAGAATTAATAAATTCAAATGGGATTGAATTTAAAGTTAATGGTCACAGAGTTAAACATTACATACATGGTCCGATGGAAGTCGACAACGAAGTTAATCACAATTTCGACACCACAGCTAACTAAGTGTGGGGAGAATCAAATCTTTAAAGGATAATATGTATTTCTGTTAGAGTTAGATTGTCTGTTTTCGTGTAGTTCTCGAAAATGGAACCCGAATGGTCTTTCCCTAGCAGACCCTAAAGAACTAGTCTTCTCCCCCCATTCTGAATTTTTATTTTTTTTTAGGTTTTTACGAAATGAAGACTGCCTGTGAACTAAACCATGGTCTAATGCTACACGCTTTGATCACTAAAAGAAATAATGACATACTACCGAGTGAAATAGTATCAGTAATCAGAGAAAGAATGGACGGAGTTAGAAAAGAATCCAGATGCGAAGATAATAAGTTACAATTTGGTAAAGGAAAATCAAAATCCGCAGCGAAAAGAAGAGCACGACACCTAGAACGATGTCACAAATGCGGAAAATGGTCACATGGAGGTAAATGTTCAAATAATCAAACCTATTCAAATACCGAATTTGTTACTTTATGCAGAGACGGACCGTTCATATGTTTAGAAGAAAAGACACTGAATGCTCGAGGTTACGCCTATGTAGCCATGGAAAACCAATTAAACCGACTATCTTATGAATGGGATAGATCATATAACTAAGAAATCTATTCCACAGGTATGTCTGTACAGTTTTTATTTTTATTTTTAACCTTTTGATAATAAACGCTAATTTGTTCGCTAAAAAGTATTAAATTAGTATTAAATAAAATTAGGTTTGGCGACCGAAATTATTGATATCATTCAAAAAATTTATTACATCACTGCGAAATTTAACGTTTATTCTTAAGGTATAAATATCTTTAAACAATCAACCCAAAATATTTCAAAAATTCGTCATGAGTTAAATTAGGTTTTGGAACCGAAATTACTTTACCGAAAAGAGGGGTGCATATTTTTGATAATATTTGATTGATTAAAGTGGGATAAAAAGACAAAAAGATTTTTTTTTACCATGTTTTTATAATTAATATTTAAATCTTAAATTAATATTGTAAACTTTGTAAAAACAATATATTTAAAATTGTAAATATTTGAAAAATTAATATAAGTTTGATATGAATTTATAAATTTTTAAATTAAGTTTGGTGTGAATTTTTAATTTTTAAAATATAAATTTTTAATTTTATGCATTTCAAATTTTAAGTTTGGTGTGAATTTTTAATATTAATTTTGAATTTCATATTTAAGTTGTGTGAATTTAAAAACAAAAATTTACTTTATCTCATTAAGTTAAGAATATGATTTTTAAAATTCGTCGTAAGTTGAAGACTGGGTCTTTGAACCGAAATTGCTTTACCCGAGGGAGGGACGAGAACTTTTATTATCATTATTTTTAATCTTATTGAATTAGAGTATGCCAAAAACATTGAAAAAACCCAAAAATCTTAGCTTTTAAAACAATCGCTACAAAAAGACAAATTTTAAAATTTTGTCGAAGGACGGACTAGGACATCGATCCGAAACGACCTCGTCCTAAATAACAAGGGAAACAAAATTTTAAAATTAATTACTTAATTGTTTTAATAAGTTAATGATTATTAAAAAAAAAAAAAATATACCAAACTCCGCGAGTCGCGGAGTTTGGAGGGTAAATCCCCGCGACTCGCGGAGAGGTCGGATTACAGAAAAAAATAAAGAGCTGCAACAGCTCAGTTTCATACTCCTCAACTCAAACAACCTGCGAAAACTGCACCCGAAAAACCCGAGAAAAAACCCCAAAAATCCCAATTTTTAACCGTTAATCACCAAATCTTTTGCTAAAATCATGTTGAGAAGGATGCTATCTAAGAATTACTCAAAAAAAACGGTAAATTTCTACACCTAAACACCATTTAATCCGAAATTTGATGTTCTTGAGCTATTTTTTTCCCAATTTGATTTTGATGCTTTTTAGTGTAATTAAGCTTAAATTGTTTATGTATTATGCTTGTATAACCTAGATTGATGCTGTTTAACATGATTAGAAGCCTTAAACTTCAAATTTTGAATAATCTAGGGTTTGTGTTCTTGAGCAAATTTGGGGCTTTTTGATATAAACAGGTTATGGCCGATTTTTGTCATGAATTGTTGCTAAATTAAGTAGTGTAACATGTCTAGGCAGTTAAATGATCCAAACTTTGAGCCTAAACATGATTTTGAGAATTAAAGTGGACTTTTTCAAGTCTAAAATTCATGAACTTGATTTTTGAAAGATAATGCCATTTGAGACTTGTTTAATTGCTAGTAATGATTATTTTGACATGTTATTTGAGTTGAATGCTTATGAACTTGGCGAACATTTTCGTATATGCTTATTTGAAAAAGTGTAGATTTGATAAAAATGTGAAAATGAGCTTAAGTTTGATATAAATTGATAATGTCATTGTAATTATTTTGATTGATGATTTTGCTGACACTAATGCATATTTGGATGCACAAAAATTGTGTTTGATGTGTTTTACAGAATGAAAGGGGTGAATCTTCATCCCAAGCCCGCAATGCTCCTGCTGAGAATTTGGAACAACAGGAGGTGGATAACTACTACAAGCAGGATATACCTCATCCAGTCATGACCTTTTCTGATATGCACTTGGAAGAGTTGCACCCGAACCTGAGATTTGACAGACTTTGGATAGATTATCCAAAATATCAACGGGGTTTGCATACTCTTCATTCCAAGGTTGTTGAGGTACCAAGGGTCATAGAATGGGGACCCTTAGAAGCTGTAGAATTGGCTGGGCCAATTAGGGAATTACTTGTACAGAGGTATGGTAATTCTTCTTTTAATGACTGGATATATTTATTCACCATACGTAGACCTGTATATAAAGTATGGTGTGAAGAATTGTTATGTAGTATAGAGTTGAATGATCGGGTAGCTAGTTTAACCGATCGTTCTTTTATTAGATTTTTGTTAGGCGGTTCGATGCGCCACATGTCTTTACTAGACATGGCTCAGGCTTTACGTATATATACGCCTGAGGAGTTAGCGTCTGCCGATTGTAGAGGATTGATACTAAACGGTAGAAAGATAGATGAGAATTTTGATACACACGGTGTGTGGAGTCAAATGACAAGCCATCACCGTTTCAAAGGGGGAAATTACTCTTATTTGGATATAGATAGAGCCGAATTAAGAGTGATACATAGGTTTTTAGCTAATTCGATTACACAAAGGGGTAAGAACAAAGAAAAAGTAAATGAACAGGATTTGTTTTACCATATGTGTATTCGAGACCCACAAAGCGCTGTAAGTATACCATATTGTGTGGGTTATTATTTATCAGCTATGGTTCGGGGGATGCTGAAATGTCCCGTTCTTATTGATTAAAAACGTTCCATATTAATTGATTTCGTTGCGAGGTTTTGACCTCTATATGAGACGTTTTTCAAAGACTGCATTCATTTTTAAAACAAACCATAACCTTTATTTCATAGATAAAGGTTTTAAAAAGCTTTACGTAGATTATCAAATAATGATAATCTAAAATATCCTGTTTACACACGACCATTACATAATGGTTTACAATACAAATATGTTAGAACAAAATAAGTTTCTTGAATGCAGTTTTTACACAATATCATACAAGCATGGACTCCAAATCTTGTCCTTATTTAAGTATGCGACAGCGGAAGCTCTTAATAATCACCTGAGAATAAACATGCTTAAAACGTCAACAAAAATGTTGGTGAGTTATAGGTTTAACCTATATATATAAAATCGTAACAATAGACCACAAGATTTCATATTTCAATACACATCCCATACATAGAGATAAAAATCATTCATATGGTGAACACCTGGTAACCGACATTAACAAGATGCATATATATAAGAATATCCCCATCATTCCGGGACACCCTTCGGATATGATATAAATTTCGAAGTACTAAAGCATCCGGTACTTTGGATGGGGTTTGTTAAGCCCAATAGATCTATCTTTAGGATTCGCGTCAATTAGGGTGTCTGTTCCCTAATTCTTAGATTACCAGACTTAATAAAAAGGGGCATATTCGATTTCGATAATTCAACCATAGAATGTAGTTTCACGTACTTGTGTCTATTTTGTAAATCATTTATAAAACCTGCATGTATTCTCATCCCAAAAATATTAGATTTTAAAAGTGGGACTATAACTCACTTTCACAGATTTTTACTTCGTCGGGAAGTAAGACTTGGCCACTGGTTGATTCACGAACCTATAACAATATATACATATATATCAAAGTATGTTCAAAATATATTTACAACACTTTTAATATATTTTGATGTTTTAAGTTTATTAAGTCAGCTGTCCTCGTTAGTAACCTACAACTAGTTGTCCACAGTTAGATGTACAGAAATAAATCGATAAATATTATCTTGAATCAATCCACGACCCAGTGTATACGTATCTCAGTATTGATCACAACTCAAACTATATATATTTTGGAATCAACCTCAACCCTGTATAGCTAACTCCAACATTCACATATAGAGTGTCTATGGTTGTTCCGAAATATATATAGATGTGTCGACATGATAGGTCGAAACATTGTATACGTGTCTATGGTATCTCAAGATTACATAATATACAATACAAGTTGATTACGTTATGGTTGGAATATATTTGTTACCAATTTTCACGTAGCTAAAATGAGAAAAATTATCCAATCTTGTTTTACCCATAACTTCTTCATTTTAAATCCGTTTTGAGTGAATCAAATTGCTATGGTTTCATATTGAACTCTATTTTATGAATCTAAACAGAAAAAATATAGGTTTATAGTCGGAAAAATAAGTTACAAGTCGTTTTTGTAAAGGTAGTCATTTCAGTCGAAAGAACGACGTCTAGATGACCATTTTAGAAAACATACTTCCACTTTGAGTTTAACCATAATTTTTGGATATAGTTTCATGTTCATAATAAAAATAATTTTCTCAGAATAACAACTTTTAAATCAAAGTTTATCATAGTTTTTAATTAACTAACCCAAAACAGCCCGCGGTGTTACTACGACGGCGTAAATCCGGTTTTACGGTGTTTTTCGTGTTTCCAGGTTTTAAATCATTAAGTTAGCATATCATATAGATATAGAACATGTGTTTAGTTGATTTTAAAAGTCAAGTTAGAAGGATTAACTTTTGTTTGCGAACAAGTTTAGAATTAACTAAACTATGTTCTAGTGATTACAAGTTTAAACCTTCGAATAAGATAGCTTTATATGTATGAATCGAATGATGTTATGAACATCATTACTACCTTAAGTTCCTTGGATGAACCTACTGGAAAAGAGAAAAATGGATCTAGCTTCAATGGATCCTTGGATGGCTCAAAGTTCTTGAAGCAAAATCATGACACGAAAACAAGTTCAAGTAAGATCATCACTTGAAATAAGATTGTTATAGTTATAGAAATTGAACCAAAGTTTGAATATGATTATTACCTTGTATTAGAATGATAACCTACTGTAAGAAACAAAGATTTCTTGAGGTTGGATGATCACCTTACAAGATTGGAAGTGAGCTAGCAAACTTGAAAGTATTCTTGATTTTATGAAACTAGAACTTTTGGAATTTATGAAGAACACTTAGAACTTGAAGATAGAACTTGAGAGAGATCAATTAGATGAAGAAAATTGAAGAATGAAAGTGTTTGTAGGTGTTTTTGGTCGTTGGTGTATGGATTAGATATAAAGGATATGTAATTTTGTTTTCATGTAAATAAGTCATGAATGATTACTCATATTTTTGTAATTTTATGAGATATTTCATGCTAGTTGCCAAATGATGGTTCCCACATGTGTTAGGTGACTCACATGGGCTGCTAAGAGCTGATCATTGGAGTGTATATACCAATAGTACATACATCTAAAAGCTGTGTATTGTACGAGTACGAATACGGGTGCATACGAGTAGAATTGTTGATGAAACTGAACGAGAATGTAATTGTAAGCATTTTTGTTAAGTAGAAGTATTTTGATAAGTGTATTGAAGTCTTTCAAAAGTGTATAAATACATATTAAAACACTACATGTATATACATTTTAACTGAGTCGTTAAGTCATCGTTAGTCGTTACATGTAAGTGTTGTTTTGAAACCTTTAGGTTAACGATCTTGTTAAATGTTGTTAACCCAATGTTTATAATATCAAAAGAGATTTTAAATTATTATATTATCATGATATTATGATGTACGAATATCTCTTAATATGATATATATATACATTAAATGTCGTTACAACGATAAACGTTACATATATGTCTCGTTTCAAAATCATTAAGTTAGTAGTCTTGTTTTTACATATGTAGTTCATTGTTAATATAATTAATGATATGTTTACTTATCATAATATCATGTTAACTATATATATAACCATATATATGTCATCATATAGTTTTTTTTTTTTTACAAGTTTTAACGTTCGTGAATCACCGGTCAACTTGGGTGGTCAATTGTCTATATGAAACCTATTTCAATTAATCAAGTCTTAACAAGTTTGATTGCTTAACATGTTGGAAACATTTAATCATGTAAACATCAATCTCAATTAATATATATAAACATGGAAAAGTTCGGGTCACTACAGTACCTACCCGTTAAATAAATTTCGTCCCGAAATTTTAAGCTGTTGAAGGTGTTGACGAATCTTCTGGAAATAGATGCGGGTATTTCTTCTTCATCTGATCTTCATGCTCCCAGGTGAACTCGGGTCCTCTACGAGCATTCCATCGAACCTTAACAATTGGTATCTTGTTTTGCTTAAGTCTTTTAACCTCACGATCCATTATTTCGACGGGTTCTTCGATAAATTGGAGTTTTTCGTTGATTTGGATTTCATCTAACGGAATAGTGAGATCTTCTTTAGCAAAACATTTCTTCAAATTCGAGACGTGGAAAGTGTTATGTACAGCCGCGAGTTGTTGAGGTAACTCAAGTCGGTAAGCTACTGGTCCGACACGATCAATAATCTTGAATGGTCCAATATACCTTGGATTTAATTTCCCTCGTTTACCAAATCGAACAACGCCTTTCCAAGGTGAAACTTTAAGCATGACCATCTCTCCAATTTCAAATTCTATATCTTTTCTTTTAATGTCAGCGTAGCTCTTTTGTCGACTTTGGGCGGTTTTCAACCGTTGTTGAATTTGGATGATCTTCTCGGTAGTTTCTTGTATAATCTCCGGACCCGTAATCTGTCTATCCCCCACCTCACTCCAACAAATCGGAGACCTGCACTTTCTACCATAAAGTGCTTCAAACGGCGCCATCTCAATGCTTGAATGGTAGCTGTTGTTGTAGGAAAATTCTGCTAACGGTAGATGTCGATCCCAACTGTTTCCGAAATCAATAACACATGCTCGTAGCATGTCTTCAAGCGTTTGTATCGTCCTTTCGCTCTGCCCATCAGTTTGTGGATGATAGGCAGTACTCATGTCTAGACGAGTTCCTAATGCTTGCTGTAATGTCTGCCAGAATCTTGAAATAAATCTGCCATCCCTATCAGAGATAATAGAGATTGGTATTCCATGTCTGGAGACGACTTCCTTCAAATACAGTCGTGCTAACTTCTCCATCTTGTCATCTTCTCTTATTGGTAGGAAGTGTGCTGATTTGGTGAGACGATCAACTATTACCCAAATAGTATCAAAACCACTTGCAGTCCTTGGCAATTTAGTGATGAAATCCATGGTAATGTTTTCCCATTTCCATTCCGGGATTTCGGGTTGTTGAAGTAGACCTGATGGTTTCTGATGCTCAGCTTTGACCTTAGAACACGTCAAACATTCTCCTACGTATTTAGCAACATCGGCTTTCATACCCGGCCACCAAAAATGTTTCTTGAGATCCTTGTACATCTTCCCCGTTCCAGGATGTATTGAGTATCTGGTTTTATGAGCTTCTCTAAGTACCATTTCTCTCATATCTCCAAATTTTGGTACCCAAATCCTTTCAGCCCTATACCGGGTTCCGTCTTCCCGAATATTAAGATGCTTCTCTGATCCTTTGGGTATTTCATCCTTTAAATTTCCCTCTTTTAAAACTCCTTGTTGCGCCTCCTTTATTTGAGTAGTAATGTTATTATGAATCATTATATTCATAGATTTTACTCGAATGGGTTCTCTGTCCTTCCTGCTCAAGGCATCGGCTACCACATTTGCCTTCCCCGGGTGGTAACGAATCTCAAAGTCGTAATCATTCAATAATTCAATCCACCTACGCTGCCTCATATTCAGTTGTTTCTGATTAAATATGTGTTGAAGACTTTTGTGGTCGGTATATATAATACTTTTGACCCCATATAAGTAGTGCCTCCAAGTCTTTAATGCAAAAACAACCGCGCCTAATTCCAAATCATGCGTCGTATAATTTTGTTCGTGAATCTTCAATTGTCTAGACGCATAAGCAATCACCTTCGTTCGTTGCATTAATACACAACCGAGACCTTGCTTTGATGCATCACAATAAATCACAAAATCATCATTCCCTTCAGGCAATGACAATATAGGTGCCGTAGTTAGCTTTTTCTTCAATAACTGAAACGCTTTCTCTTGTTCATCATTCCATTCAAATTTCTTCCCTTTATGCGTTAATGCAGTCAAGGGTTTTGCTATTCTGGAAAAGTCTTGGATGAACCTTCTGTAGTAACCAGCTAGTCCTAAAAACTGGCGTATGTGTTTCGGAGTTTTCGGGGTTTCCCACTTTTCAACAGTTTCTATCTTTGCCGGATCCACCTTAATACCTTCTTTGTTCACTATGTGACCGAGGAATTGAACTTCTTCCAACCAAAATGCACACTTTGAAAACTTAGCGTACAATTCTTCCTTCCTCAATACTTCTAACACCTTTCTCAAATGTTCACCGTGTTCTTGGTCATTCTTTGAGTAAATAAGTATGTCATCAATGAAAACAATGACAAACTTGTCAAGGTATGGTCCACACACTCGGTTCATAAGGTCCATGAACACAGCTGGTGCATTAGTTAAACCAAACGGCATGACCATAAACTCGTAATGACCGTAACGTGTTCTGAAAGCAGTCTTTGGAATATCATCTTCTTTCACCCGCATTTGATGATACCCGGAACGTAAGTCAATCTTTGAATAAACAGACGAGCCTTGTAGTTGATCAAATAAGTCGTCGATTCTCGGTAGTGGGTAGCGGTTCTTGATGGTAAGTTTGTTCAACTCTCGGTAGTCGATACACAACCTGAATGTACCATCTTTCTTCTTGACAAACAAAACAGGAGCTCCCCACGGTGATGTGCTTGGTCGAATGAAACCACGCTCCAAAAGTTCTTGTAATTGGCTTTGTAGTTCTTTCATCTCGCTGGGTGCGAGTCTGTAAGGAGCACGAGCTATTGGTGCAGCTCCTGGTACAAGATCTATTTGAAATTCAACGGATCGATGTGGGGGTAATCCCGGTAATTCTTTCGAAAATACATCGGGAAATTCTTTTGCAATGGGAACATCATTGATGCTCTTTTCTTCAGTTTGTACTTTGTCGACGTGTGCTAGAACAGCATAGCAACCTTTTCTTATTAGTTTTTGTGCCTTCAAATTACTAATAAGATGTAGCTTCGTGTTGCCCTTTTCTCCGTACACCATTAAGGGTTTTCCTTTTTCTCGTATAATGCGAATTGCATTTTTGTAACAAACGATCTCCGCTTTCACTTCTTTCAACCAGTCCATACCGATTATCACATCAAAACTCCCTAACTCTACTGGTATCAAATCAATCTTAAATGTTTCGCTAACCAGTTTAATTTCTCGATTCCGACATATATTATCTGCTGAAATTAATTTACCATTTGCTAATTCGAGTAAAAATTTACTATCCAAAGGCGTCAATGGACAACTTAATTTAGCACAAAAATCTCTACTCATATAGCTTCTATCCGCACCCGAATCAAATAAAACGTAAGCAGATTTATTGTCAATAAGAAACGTACCCGTAACAAGCTCTGGGTCTTCTTGTGCCTCTACCGCATTAATATTGAAAACTCTTCCACGGCCTTGTCCATTCGTGTTCTCCTGGTTCGGGCAATTTCTAATAATGTGGCCTGGTTTTCCACATTTATAACAAACTATATTGGCATAACTTGCTCCGACACTACTTGCTCCGCCATTACTCGTTCCGACACCATTTGTTCCTTTGGTTCTATTAACCCCTGGTCCGTAGACCTCACACTTCGCCGCGCTATGACCATTTCTTTTACACTTGTTGCAAAATTTGGTGCAGAACCCCGAGTGATTCTTTTCACACCTTTGGCATAGCTGCTACTGATTGTTGTTGTTGTTGCGGTTATTATTGTTGTTGGGATGATTGTTGTAGTTGCTGTTGTTGTTGTTGTTGTTGTTGGGCTGTTTGTTGTAGTTGCGATTGATGTTGCGATTGTTGGGATAATTGTTGCGATTATTGTTGTAATTGCTGCTGTTGTTGTATTGGTGATTCTTATCACCGTTTTCCTCCCACTTTCTTTTGACTTGCTTCACATTGGCCTCTTCAGCAGTCTGTTCTTTAATTCTTTCTTCAATCTGGTTCACTAGTTTGTGAGCCATTCTACATGCCTGTTGTATGGAGGTGGGCTCGTGTGAACTTATATCTTCTTGGATTCTTTCCGGTAATCCTTTCACAAACGCGTCGATCTTCTCTTCCTCATCTTCGAATGCTCCCGGACACAATAGGCACAATTCTGTGAATCGTCTTTCGTACGTGGTAATATCAAATCCTTGGGTTCGTAACCCTCTAAGTTCTGTCTTGAGCTTATTGACCTCGGTTCTGGGACGGTACTTCTCGTTCATCAAGTGCTTGAATGCTGACCACGGTAGTGCGTACGCATCATCTTGTCCCACTTGCTCTAGATAGGTATTCCACCATGTTAACGCAGAACCTGTGAAGGTATGCATAGCGTACTTCACTTTGTCCTCTTCAGTACACTTACTTATGGCAAACACCGATTCAACCTTCTCGGTCCACCGTTTCAATCCGATCGGTCCTTCGGTTCCATCAAATTCCAAAGGTTTGCAGGCAGTGAATTCTTTGTAGGTGCATCCTACACGATTTCCTGTACTGCTAGATCCAAGGTTATTGTTGGTATGTAGCGCAGCCTGTACTGCGGCTATGTTTGAAGCTAGAAAAGTACGGAATTCCTCTTCATTCATATTCACGGTATGTCTAGTAGTCGGTGCCATTTCCTTCAAAATAGTTAAATGGAACAAGTTAATCATACAGAATATTAAGAGTAGTTAATAGTATTTCGTAGCATAATATGAACTCATTTATAAAAGCTTTTTCTTCATATTAGCGTTTTATAAGTTTAAATTCGGGTAGTACCTACCCGTTAAGTTCATACTTAGTAGCTAATATACAATTCAACTACTACAATTCTATATGAAAAACTGATTGTAATAATATTTCGCGTTCAAACTTTTATACAATATTTTACAAACTTACAATACCGCTTATTTTACATAAAGCATGAAATATAGCACACAATAACTTTGATACAAGATAGTTGTGAAGATAATTCTAGCTAGTACACAAGTCGTTCAGCAAAGGCAATAAAGACACGTAATTCATACGTCCAGAAACAAGTCATGCATTCTGGTTTTACTAGGACTACTTCCCATCCTTGGTCTTGTGCAACATAACTGTTATGGCCGTTGATAAGACAGCGTGTTGTAACGTCGTCAAATGGACGAGGGTTACGTAATGTCCAACAGTCCCGTAATAATCTAAAAACCTCATTTCTTACCCCAATTACCGACTCCGTCACTTGTGGAAACGTTTTGTTTAATAGTTGTAGCCCGATGTTCCTGTTCTCACTTTGGTGAGAAGCGAACATTACTAATCCGTAAGCATAACATGCTTCTTTATGTTGCATGTTAGCCGCTTTTTCTAAATCACGAAGTCCAATATTCGGATATATTGAGTCAAAATAATTTCTTAACCCGTTGCGTAAAATAGCATTTGGGTTCCCCGCAATATATGCGTCAAAGTAAACACATCGTAACTTATGGGTTTCCCAATGTGATATCCCCCATCTTTCAAACGAAAGTCTCTTATAAACCAAGACATTCTTGGAACGTTCTTCGAATGTCTTACAAACTGATCTCGCCTTAAATAGTTGTGCCGAAGAATTCTGGCCGACTCTAGACAAGATTTCATCAATCATGTCTCCGGGTAGGTCTCTTAAAATATTGGGTTGTCTATCCATTTTGTGTTTTTAAACTGTAAAACAGACAAGAGTTAGATTCATAAAAAAAATACTTATTAATACAAGCAATTTTTACATATATCATAAAGCATACAAACACTATATTACATATATTACACCACACGAATACAACTATCTTATTCCGACTCGCTCGTTTCTTCTTCTTCGGTTTTGGTTCGTTTTTCCAAGTTTCTAGGGATATATGATGTTCCCCTAATACGAGCCGTCGTGATCCACATTGGTTTAGAAAAACCTGGTGGTTTAGAGGTTCCCGGGTCATTGTTACAACTTAAGGACTTCGGGGGTTGACGATACATATAAAGTTCATCGGGGTTGGAATTAGATTTCTCTATTTTTATGCCCTTTCCCTTATTATTTTCTTTTGCCTTTTTAAATTCAGTTGGGGTAATTTCTATAACATCATCGGAATTCTCGTCGGAATCCGATTCATCGGAGAATTGGTAATCCTCCCAATATTTTGCTTCCTTGGCGGAAACACCATTGACCATAATTAACCTTGGTCGGTTGGTTGAGGATTCTCTTTTACTTAATCGTTTTATTATTTCCCCCACCGGTTCTATTTCTTCTTCCGGTTCCGATTCTTCTTCCGGTTCCGATTCTTCTTCCGGTTCCGACTCTTCTTCCGGTTCCTCTTCGGGAACTTGTGAATCAGTCCACGAATCATTCCAATTTACATTTGACTCTTCATTATTATTAGGTGAGTCAATGGGACTTGTTCTAGAGGTAGACATCTATCACATAATATCAAACACGATAAGAGATTAATATATCACATAATATTCATATGTTAAAAATATATAGTTTCCAACAAAAATGTTAAGCAATCATTTTTAAAGAAAACACGGTCGAAGTCCAGACTCACTAATGCATCCTAACAAACTCGATAAGACACACTAATGCAAATTTTCTGGTTCTCTAAGACCAACGCTCGGATACCAACTGAAATGTCCCGTTCTTATTGATTAAAAACGTTCCATATTAATTGATTTCGTTGCGAGGTTTTGACCTCTATATGAGACGTTTTTCAAAGACTGCATTCATTTTTAAAACAAACCATAACCTTTATTTCATAGATAAAGGTTTTAAAAAGCTTTACGTAGATTATCAAATAATGATAATCTAAAATATCCTGTTTACACACGACCATTACATAATGGTTTACAATACAAATATGTTAGAACAAAATAAGTTTCTTGAATGCAGTTTTTACACAATATCATACAAGCATGGACTCCAAATCTTGTCCTTATTTAAGTATGCGACAGCGGAAGCTCTTAATAATCACCTGAGAATAAACATGCTTAAAACGTCAACAAAAATGTTGGTGAGTTATAGGTTTAACCTATATATATAAAATCGTAACAATAGACCACAAGATTTCATATTTCAATACACATCCCATACATAGAGATAAAAATCATTCATATGGTGAACACCTGGTAACCGACATTAACAAGATGCATATATATAAGAATATCCCCATCATTCCGGGACACCCTTCGGATATGATATAAATTTCGAAGTACTAAAGCATCCGGTACTTTGGATGGGGTTTGTTAAGCCCAATAGATCTATCTTTAGGATTCGCGTCAATTAGGGTGTCTGTTCCCTAATTCTTAGATTACCAGACTTAATAAAAAGGGGCATATTCGATTTCGATAATTCAACCATAGAATGTAGTTTCATGTACTTGTGTCTATTTTGTAAATCATTTATAAAACCTGCATGTATTCTCATCCCAAAAATATTAGATTTTAAAAGTGGGACTATAACTCACTTTCACAGATTTTTACTTCGTCGGGAAGTAAGACTTGGCCACTGGTTGATTCACGAACCTATAACAATATATACATATATATCAAAGTATGTTCAAAATATATTTACAACACTTTTAATATATTTTGATGTTTTAAGTTTATTAAGTCAGCTGTCCTCGTTAGTAACCTACAACTAGTTGTCCACAGTTAGATGTACAGAAATAAATCGATAAATATTATCTTGAATCAATCCACGACCCAGTGTATACGTATCTCAGTATTGATCACAACTCAAACTATATATATTTTGGAATCAACCTCAACCCTGTATAGCTAACTCCAACATTCACATATAGAGTGTCTATGGTTGTTCCGAAATATATATAGATGTGTCGACATGATAGGTCGAAACATTGTATACGTGTCTATGGTATCTCAAGATTACATAATATACAATACAAGTTGATTACGTTATGGTTGGAATATATTTGTTACCAATTTTCACGTAGCTAAAATGAGAAAAATTATCCAATCTTGTTTTACCCATAACTTCTTCATTTTAAATCCGTTTTGAGTGAATCAAATTGCTATGGTTTCATATTGAACTCTATTTTATGAATCTAAACAGAAAAAATATAGGTTTATAGTCGGAAAAATAAGTTACAAGTCGTTTTTGTAAAGGTAGTCATTTCAGTCGAAAGAACGACGTCTAGATGACCATTTTAGAAAACATACTTCCACTTTGAGTTTAACCATAATTTTTGGATATAGTTTCATGTTCATAATAAAAATAATTTTCTCAGAATAACAACTTTTAAATCAAAGTTTATCATAGTTTTTAATTAACTAACCCAAAACAGCCCGCGGTGTTACTACGACGGCGTAAATCCGGTTTTACGGTGTTTTTCGTGTTTCCAGGTTTTAAATCATTAAGTTAGCATATCATATAGATATAGAACATGTGTTTAGTTGATTTTAAAAGTCAAGTTAGAAGGATTAACTTTTGTTTGCGAACAAGTTTAGAATTAACTAAACTATGTTCTAGTGATTACAAGTTTAAACCTTCGAATAAGATAGCTTTATATGTATGAATCGAATGATGTTATGAACATCATTACTACCTTAAGTTCCTTGGATGAACCTACTGGAAAAGAGAAAAATGGATCTAGCTTCAATGGATCCTTGGATGGCTCAAAGTTCTTGAAGCAAAATCATGACACGAAAACAAGTTCAAGTAAGATCATCACTTGAAATAAGATTGTTATAGTTATAGAAATTGAACCAAAGTTTGAATATGATTATTACCTTGTATTAGAATGATAACCTACTGTAAGAAACAAAGATTTCTTGAGGTTGGATGATCACCTTACAAGATTGGAAGTGAGCTAGCAAACTTGAAAGTATTCTTGATTTTATGAAACTAGAACTTTTGGAATTTATGAAGAACACTTAGAACTTGAAGATAGAACTTGAGAGAGATCAATTAGATGAAGAAAATTGAAGAATGAAAGTGTTTGTAGGTGTTTTTGGTCGTTGGTGTATGGATTAGATATAAAGGATATGTAATTTTGTTTTCATGTAAATAAGTCATGAATGATTACTCATATTTTTGTAATTTTATGAGATATTTCATGCTAGTTGCCAAATGATGGTTCCCACATGTGTTAGGTGACTCACATGGGCTGCTAAGAGCTGATCATTGGAGTGTATATACCAATAGTACATACATCTAAAAGCTGTGTATTGTACGAGTACGAATACGGGTGCATACGAGTAGAATTGTTGATGAAACTGAACGAGAATGTAATTGTAAGCATTTTTGTTAAGTAGAAGTATTTTGATAAGTGTATTGAAGTCTTTCAAAAGTGTATAAATACATATTAAAACACTACATGTATATACATTTTAACTGAGTCGTTAAGTCATCGTTAGTCGTTACATGTAAGTGTTGTTTTGAAACCTTTAGGTTAACGATCTTGTTAAATGTTGTTAACCCAATGTTTATAATATCAAAAGAGATTTTAAATTATTATATTATCATGATATTATGATGTACGAATATCTCTTAATATGATATATATACATTAAATGTCGTTACAACGATAAACGTTACATATATGTCTCGTTTCAAAATCATTAAGTTAGTAGTCTTGTTTTTACATATGTAGTTCATTGTTAATATAATTAATGATATGTTTACTTATCATAATATCATTTTAACTATATATATAACCATATATATGTCATCATATAGTTTTTTTTTTTTTTTACAAGTTTTAACGTTCGTGAATCACCGGTCAACTTGGGTGGTCAATTGTCTATATGAAACCTATTTCAATTAATCAAGTCTTAACAAGTTTGATTGCTTAACATGTTGGAAACATTTAATCATGTAAACATCAATCTCAATTAATATATATAAATATGGAAAAGTTCGGGTCACTACAGATGCGACCACATAGCATAATAGGAGGTGGTATTTTTATTACTTTGATTGGTGAATATCTCGGTGTGGATATAAGTCGGGGGGGATTATTAGTAGAAGAACCGGAACCCCGCGATACTATAGGTTTAAATGTATACCATGGTGCGAAAGTTTTGAAGAGGCGAAATAACGCCGCAGTACGATACCATGGTAGACATCCACAGGTGGAGAGAAACTAGCAACAAGGTAATGTAGGAGGGGGGAATGAGATGCAAGAAATGCATAGGTTTATAGCTTCTCAGGAATACGAAAATGCTAGACAGAGAGCATTTGAAGATTGAGTTCATCAGAACCAGATCATAGCTCATTGCCAACATATAGGTAGAAACTATATTCCTACACCGAAACCCATCTTCCCTCCTTGGTCTATAGAGATGCAGCCACCATATCCTACGTATGACCCTGCCGAAGCATTCTATAGCACTTATGGTTATGCCTGGAACCCCTATTGGTACCAATATCATCCTTAGTATACTTATTTTTTTTATTTTGTAATTTGTAATTATTGATACGTTTAATACTTTTGTTAATATTGTAATCATTTTTATAATTATCTAACTTTTATTCTTAGATTTTAATAATTTTTGAATGTGGGGTAATAAACCAAACTTCAAAAATATGTATATATGTTTGCAGTTTATCTTATGTACACAACAGGGTAAAACAACGCATTTTCAAAGACTGGCATTAAGTTCAGCAAAAGCAACTAATTTTGACGACAAGATGCAAAATATATGTGAAATAACAACAAGACGGAATGAACAAATGATGTGCACCATTTATCATTCAGCAAACAAACGCCAATATATTTGGAAACTTTGGTAAAATTTAATCATTTTCACACAAATCACCCTCAATAATTTAAATTGTTACTGATTTCTTGCAAATGAGGGCATTGCAAGATCTTAAGTGTGGGAAGGGGTTAAATTCTTTCGGATTTTAAAATTTTTATATTAAACACTTGGTTACCATTAAAAATACTAGTAAAGCAGTAGTTGTATTAGAATCTAGTGCTCTCTGATAAAAAAGAACAGCCCTAGTCTTATATACTGACTACCCAATTCTAGTAAAATTTTTCAAAATTTTCAATTAAATGAATTCAAAATCATGTTTATACATATTTATGAAAGATAAAACTAGGTTTTAACACCGAAATTATTGTTACCTCGGAAAGGACATAAATTAAGAAACAAACTAAAATGTTAAAATTCATTTAAAATGGAATAAAGTGTAGTGACCCGAACTTTTCCATGTTTATATATATTAATTGAGATTGATATTTACATGATTAAATGTTTTCAACATGTTAAGCAATCAAACTTGTTAAGACTTGATTAATTGAAATATGTTTCATATAGACAATTGACCACCCAAGTTGATCGGTGATTCACGAACGTTAAAACTTGTAAAAACTATATGATGACATATATATGGATATATATATATATAGTTAACATGATACTATGATAAGAAAACATATCATAAAGTATATTAACAATGAACTACATATGTAAAAACAAGACTACTAACTTAATGATTTTTAAACGAGACATATATGTAACGATTATCGTTGTAAAGACATTTAATGTATATATATCATATTAAGAGATATTCATACATGATAATATCATGATAATATAATAATTTAAAATCTCATTTGATATTATAAACATTGGGTTAACAACATTTAACAAGATCGTTAACCTAAAGGTTTCAAAACAACACTTACATGTAACGACTAACGATGACTTAACGACTCAGTTAAAATGTATATACATGTAGTGTTTTAATATGTATTTATACACTTTTGAAAGACTTCAATACACTTATCAAAATACTTCTACTTAACAAAAATGCTTACAATTACATCCTCGTTCAGTTTCATCAACAATTCTACTCGTATGCACCCGTATTCGTACTCGTACAATACACAGCTTTTAGATGTATGTACTATTGATATATACACTCCAATTATCAGCTCTTAGCAGCCCATGTGAGTCACCTAACACATGTGGGAACCATCATTTGGCAACTAGCATGAAATATCTCATAAAATTACAAAAATATGAGTAATCATTCATGACTTATTTACATGAAAACAAAATTACATATCCTTTATATCTAATCCATACACCAACGACCAAAAACACCTACAAACACTTTCATTCTTCAATTTTATTCATCTAATTGATCTCTCTCAAGTTCTATCTTCAAGTTCTAAGTGTTCTTCATAAATTCCAAAAGTTCTAGTTTCATAAAATCAAGAATACTTTCAAGTTTGCTAGCTCACTTCCAATCTTGTAAGGTGATCATCCAACCTCAAGAAATCTTTGTTTCTTACAGTAGGTTATCATTCTAATACAAGGTAATAATCATATTCAAACTTTGGTTCAATTTCTATAACTATAACAATCTTATTTCAAGTGATGATCTTACTTGAACTTGTTTTCGTGTCATGATTCTGCTTCAAGAACTTCGAGCCATCCAAGGATCCATTGAAGCTAGATCCATTTTTCTCTTTTCCAGTAGGTTTATCCAAGGAAATTAAGGTAGTAATGATGTTCATAACATCATTCGATTCATACATATAAAGCTATCTTATTCGAAGGTTTAAACTTGTAATCACTAGAACATAGTTTAGTTAATTCTAAACTTGTTCGCAAACAAAAGTTAATCCTTCTAAATTGACTTTTAAAATCAACTAAACACATGTTCTATATCTATATGATATGCTAACTTAATGACTTAAAACCTGGAAACACGAAAAACACCGTAAAACCGGATTTACGCCGTCGTAGTAACACCGCGGGCTGTTTTGGGTTAGTTAATTAAAAACTATGATAAACTTTGATTTAAAAGTTGTTATTCTGAGAAAATGATTTTTATTATGAACATGAAACTATATCCAAAAATTATGGTTAAACTCAAAGTGGAAGTATGTTTTCTAAAATGGTTATCTAGACGTCGTTCTTTCGACTGAAATGACTACCTTTACAAAAACGACTTGTAACTTATTTTTCCGACTATAAACCTATACTTTTTCTGTTTAGATTCATAAAATAGAGTTCAATATGAAACCATAGCAATTTGATTCACTCAAAACGGATTTAAAATGAAGAAGTTATGGGTAAAACAAGATTGGATAATTTTTCTCATTTTAGCTACGTGAAAATTGGTAACAAATCTATTCCAACCATAACTTAATCAACTTGTATTGTATATTATGTAATCTTGAGATACCATAGACACGTATACAATGTTTCGACCTATCATGTCGACACATCTATATATATTTCGGAACAACCATAGACACTCTATATGTGAATGTTGGAGTTAGCTATACAGGGTTGAGGTTGATTCCAAAATATATATAGTTTGAGTTGTGATCAATACTGAGATACGTATACACTGGGTCGTGGATTGATTCAAGATAATATTTATCGATTTATTTCTGTACATCTAACTGTGGACAACTAGTTATAGGTTACTAACGAGGACAGCTGACTTAATAAACTTAAAACATCAAAATATATTAAAAGTGTTGTAAATATATTTTGAACATACTTTAATATATATGTATATATTGTTATAGGTTCGTGAATCAACAGTGGCCAAGTCTTACTTCCCGACGAAGTAAAAATCTGTGAAAGTGAGTTATAGTCCCACTTTTAAAATCTAATATTTTTGGGATGAGAATACATGCAGGTTTTATAAATGATTTACAAAATAGACACAAGTACGTGAAACTACATTCTATGGTTGAATTATCGAAATCGAATATGCCCCTTTTTATTAAGTCTGGTAATCTAAGAATTAGGGAACAGACACCCTAATTGACGCGAATCCTAAAGATAGATCTATTGGGCCTAACAAACCCCATCCAAAGTACCGGATGCTTTAGTACTTCGAAATTTATATCATATCCGAAGGGTGTCCCGGAATGATGGGGATATTCTTATATATGCATCTTGTTATTGTCGGTTACCAGGTGTTCACCATATGAATGATTTTTATCTCTATGTATGGGATGTGTATTGAAATATAAAATCTTGTGGTCTATTGTTACGATTTGATATATATAGGTTAAACCTATAACTCACCAACATTTTTGTTGACGTTTAAAGCATGTTTATTCTCAGGTGAATATTAAGAGCTTCCGCTGTTGCATACTAAAATAAGGACAAGATTTGGAGTCCATGTTTGTATGATATTGTGTAAAAACTGCATTCAAGAAACTGATTTCGATGTAACATATTTGTATTGTAAACCATTATGTAATGGTCGTGTGTAAACAGGATATTTTAGATTATCATTATTTGATAATCTACGTAAAGCTTTTTAAACCTTTATTTATGAAATAAAGGTTATGGTTTGTTTTAAAAATGAATGCAATCTTTGAAAAACGTCTCATATAGAGGTCAAAACCTCGCAACGAAATCAATTAATATGGAACGTTTTTAATCAATAAGAACGGGACATTTCATAGAGAACGATAAAAAGGAAAATAAAAGCCAAGTGCGGGAAAATTTACCAAGTTATTTTAAACATATGTCACATATATCTGTAACAAATAACTGAAAATACTTTTGCTTTGAACTAAACTAAACTGTTTTACCCGATGAAAGAAAAGAAGAGATGGATCTACACGATGAATCAATTCCATCACTAAAAGGAAGTAAAGTCTTCCGAAAAAGACACGCGCTTCTTGATTTAGGTCATGAAGTTGTCGTCCAGACCAGCTGTAGGTTGACGAAAAATCTAGAAAAGTCATCCCTAAAATCAGCAGGAAATCCACGGACCTCAGCATTAAACAGGGTCGCCAAGTGGTCAGATTTATCCTAACCATGAGAAGGATTTATCTCGTACAATGGGGGGCACCATGCAAATTAGCTGGATAAGACTAATGAATCAGATCTCCAGAAAGGATAATCTCCTTAAAGATTAAAAATCAGCTTTTAAGACTGATATTACTCAATCCTAGAGATTGACCTTAAAGATTGAGAATTACAAACTCATGGAATTCGATGATATCTAAACTCGAGCTTAAACGAGAAAATATTTTGATCAAAAATTACAAACCGATTTGTTTTCTGAAAACCCTATTTTCAATGTGTTCATTACCATTGAACGTAAAATCCTAGGAATTCACCTGGAATTCATTAGGTCACCTGAACTAAATCGGGTGTCAACCGTAAGAACGATGGTTGCATAGTGGTCAAAGACAGGACCTTGTGCCAGACCGAAAAATTATAAGGGTGAGCTTTACTATTGCTCCTACCAAGGATAGTAATTGCGTCCGACACGTTATAGACCATAATCAAAAGCATGTCACGGGACATTGCCTTAACAGTTGCTTGTTCAACGCTTTCCTTTACAACCGGACGGTAGTTTACCGAAAGGTAATATACGGGACAAGTAAACTGGACGTGTTGCTTTCCAAATACAAGGTTAGCAAGTGGGTGACACAAAACCGCAAGTTTTGAGCTAAAATTTTCAAATCTGAAACCCACCAAACCCACAAAAATATTTTGCAAACACCGGTAAAGGGTTATTCCAGAAAACTTATCTAGGGTAAAAACTAGATTTCAAAAGATCAAATGTTTTCATAAAGATCCAATTTCCTGAATGGATCTAAATTTTTATAGTCATGTGGGACTGTAAACCATATCGTTACTACCATTGTTTATACCGCCGTATAGAAATCACTGATGTACAAAGTGTGAAGAATAAAGAAGTGATTCTAGTATTTCAAGACAATATTGCTTGAGGACAAGCAACGCTCAAGTGTGGGAATATTTGATAATGCTAAAAACGAACATATATTTCATAGCATTATTTCTCAAGAAAGACAAGCTTTTAGTTGCAATTGTTCTATTTACAAGTGATATTCGTTTGTATAATAAAAGGTGAAGACAAAAGACAGATTCGACGAATTTTAGACGCAAACGACCAAAAAGCTCAAAAGTACAAAAGACAATCAAAAAGGTTCCAATTATTGATAAGAAACGTCTCGAAATTACAAGAGTACAAGATTCAAAACGCAAAGTACAAAATATAAAATTGTACGAGAGGACGTTCGAAAATCCGGAACCGGGACCAGAGTCAACTCTTAACGCTCGACGCAACGGACTAAAAATTACAAGTTAACTATGTATATAAATATAATATAATATATAATTAATTATATTAATTATATATATATTATATTTATAAATAAAAAACCGTCGGCAGAGAAAAACTCCAAGGACTGAGCTGTAAAAGTAACCTCCGCGACTCGCGGAGTTTGAAGATGTTTTCACCGCGAGTCGCGGAGCCCCAAAATTGAAAACTGCCTATAAAGCCAACCGAATTCTGATCAAAATCATCATCTTTTTCTTCCTCATTCATACGTAAAATTTATATTTATATTTATAATTTATATTTTAATTTTAATTATAATTCTAATAATAAGGGTATGTTAGCAAATGTTGTAAGGGTGTAAGTCGAAATTCTGTCCGTGTAACGCTACGCTATTTTTAATCATTGTAAGTTATGTTCAACCTTTTTACATTAATGTCTCGTAGCTAAGTTATTATTATGCTTATTTAAAACGAAGTAATCATGATGTTGGGCTAATTACTAAAATTGGGTAATTGGGCTTTGTACCATAATTGGGGTTTGGACAAAAGAACGACACTTGTGGAAATTAGACTATGGGCTATTAATGGGCTTTATATTTGTTTAACTAAATGAAAGTTTGTTAATGTTAATATAAAGATTTACAATTGGGCGTCCCTATAAATTACCATATACACTCAATCGGACACGATGGGCGGGGTAATTATATGTACGAATAATCGTTCATTTAACCGGACACGGGAATGGATTAATAGCCACTAGAATAATTAAAACAGGGGTGAAATTACATTCAAGGGTAATTGGTGTAATTGTTAACAAAGTAGTAAAACCTTGGTTTACACGCAGTCGATAACCTGGTGTATTCATTAAACAAAGTATTAAAACCTTGTTACAATTCGAATCCCCAATTAGTTGGAATATTTAACTTCGGGTATAATAATAATTTGACGAGGACACTCGCACTTTATATTTATGACTGATGGACTGTTATGGACAAAAACCAGACGGACATATTAAATAATCCAGGACAAAGGACAATTAACCCATGGGCATAAAACTAAAATCAACACGTCAAACATCATGATTACGGAAGTTTAAATAAGCATAATTCTTTTATTTCATATTTAATTTCCTTTATTTTATATTTAATTGCACTTCTAATTATCGCACTTTTATTTATTGTTATTTAATCGCACTTTTAATTATCGTACTTTTTAATTATCGCAAGTTTATTTTATCGCACTTTTATTATTCGCAATTTCATTATCGTTATTTACTTTACGCTTTAAATTAAGTCTTTTATTTATGTAATATTTTACCTTAGGTTTTAACTGCGACTAAAGTTTTAAAATCGACAAACCGGTCATTAAACGATAAAAACCCCCCTTTATAATAATAATATTACTTATATATATATTTGTATTTTTATAAAAGTAAACTAATATAGCGTTGAGCTTTGTTTAAAGATTTCCCTGTGGAACAAACCGGACTTACTAAAAACTACACTACTTTACGATTAGGTACACTGCCTATAAGTGTTGTAGCAAGGTTTAAGTATATCCATTCTATAAATAAATAAATATCTTGTGTAAAATTGTATCGTATTTAATAGTTTTTCCTAGTAAAATATAAAGCTATTTTATATACACCTCGCATAACATCAGTGTCATCATCATCATCGTTCATCATCATAAAAGCTAAGTAAGTTTGACAAGAATAGAGATCGAAACAATAGGCTGACTTCGGTCAATTGCTACGACCTCTACGTAAATCGAAAGACGCATAGTCAATGGCTATGGCTCCGTATATGAGTCCCCTAACCACTGACCAATTTTCAGAACCTAACTCGTCTTCGTTTGACCGTGGCGACGGTTTAAGTGCGAGTAGGTCAGAAATTTCAGCACAACGTTAATAGGGTGTAGTGACTCTCGGAGGGCCATAAATCCTAAACCGTAACTCGGATTAAGACAAGGCCTAAACGGAAAATCATCTACTCGAACCGAACTAACTGAAAATCAGCTTTCCAGTAGCCCAGGTAGCCTGATCAGATACGAAAATCAGTGGACAAGTGCTCCGGTGGGGTTCTTGGTGCTTGATGCTCATCACGGTTCTCATCCTTGATGCTTGTAGCTTCAAGTGTACAACTCGTTGATGGTTTAGCATCACTTTTGATCAAGATTCTACCATCAATACACAATATGTTAAGACCAAGTGATAACACAACTCATTTAAGAGTCTTAGATGGATGATGAACCAAGGTTACATCATATCCTTAGTCTTAACACAAATACAAGTCCTATTTACAAATAAAGTTACAAACTTTACACCAATCAAACAAGTATGAGCACAATCTAAGTCAAATGAGGTGATGGAACCCTAAGCTAGAGAGCTTGGATCCTATTCACACAAGTTACAAGGTTGCAAAGCTAGAAAGCTTGAACCTTTATTGTTCTTGAAGATCTTGAAGCATAAAACTTGGATCTTTAAGTTTCATGAAGACCATAAACACAAGTTTTGATCTTTATAACAAAACAACAAGATCATAAGCTAGAAAACTTAGATCTAACAACAAGATATGAAGATTCAAGCTAGAAAGCTTGAATCTTGGTTGTTCTTGAAGATCTTGAAGCATAAAGCTTGGATCTTTAAGATATATGAAGATAACTGATGTGTGCGAGGTGGTGTATAAAATAGTTATATTTTTACAAGGAAATACTATTAAATACGATATAATTTTACACAAGATATTTATTTATTTATAGAATGGATATACCTAAACCTTGCTACAACACTTATAGGCAGTGTACCTAATCGTACAGTAGTGTAGTTTTTAGTAAGTCCGGTTCGTTCCACAGGGATCTTTTAAACAAGCTTAACGCTATATTTTTAAAAACTATATTTGTAAAAATACAAAAATATATATAAGTAGTATTATTATTATAAAATGGGGTTTTTACCGTTTAATGACCGGTTTGTCAATTTTAAAACTTTAGTCGCAGTTAAAACCTAATGTAAAATATTAAAAATAAATATAACTTAATTTAAAGCGTAAAGTAAATAACGATAATGAAATTGCGATAAATAAAAGTGTGATAAAATAAAATTTCGATAATTAAAAGTACGATAATTAAAAATGCAATTAAATAAAATGACAATAAATAAAAGTGCGATAATTAAAAGTGCAATTAAATATGAAATAAAAGGAATTATGCTTATTTAAACTTCCGTAATCATGATGTTTGACGTGTTGATTTTAGTTTCTTCCCATGGGTTAATTGTCCTTTGTCCTGGATTATTTAATATGTCCGTCTGGTTTTTGTCCATAACAGTCCATCAGTCATAAATATAAAGTGCGAGTGTCCTCGTCAAATTATCCTTATATCCGAAGTCAAATATTCCAACTAATTGGGGACTTAAACTGTAACAAGGTTTTAATACTTTGTTTAATAATTACACCAGGATATCGACTGCGTGTAACCCACGGTTTTAATACTTTGTTAACAATTACGCCAAGTGTCCTTGTACATAATTCACCCCTGTTTTAATAAGTCTATTAACTATTAATCCATTCCCGTGTCAGATTAAATGAACGATTATTCGTACATATAAATATCCCGCCCATCGTGTCCGATCGAGTGTATATGGTTATTTATATGTACGTCCAATTGTAAATCTTTACATTAAATTAACAAAATATCATTTAGTTAAACAAATATAAAGCCCATTAATAGCCCATAGTCTAATTTCCACAAGTGTCGATCTTTTGTCCAAACTCCAATTATGGTACAAAGCCCAATTACCCCGTCTTAATATTTTAGTCCAACATCATGATTACTTCGGCATTAAATAAGCATAATAATAACTTAGCTACGAGACATTAATTTAAAAATAACATTAACCATAACTTACAGTGATTAAAAATAGCGTAGCGTTACACGGACAGAATTTCGACTTACACCCTTACAACATTCGCTAACATACCCTTATTATTAGAATTTTAAAATTAAAATTAAAATATAAATATATATATATATATATATATATATATATATATATATATATATATATATATATATATATATATATATATATATATATATATATACGAGTGATAGATAGAGAGATAGGATGATGGATATATGATGAGCAAAAACCGTGAATTTATAGAAGTGTGGGCTGTCACCTACTGCCATGCGATCGCATGGCTTTTTGCCTTCCAGGCCATGCGATCGCATGGCCACTTTTTCCAGCTCACAAGACTTTGTTTCTTTGTATGCCGACGGTTTTTAAAAATAAATATAATATATAAATAATTATAAGAATTATTTAAATATTATATTATATTTATGTGCATAGTTGACTTGTAATTTTTAGTCCGTTGCGTCGAGCGATGAGAGTTGACTTTGGTCCCGGTTCCGGATTTTCGAACGTCCTTGCGTACAATTTAATATCTTGTACTTTGCGTTTCGCGTCTTGTACTTTTGTAATTTTTAGATGTTTCTCATCAATAATTTGAACCACTTCGATTGTATTTTGTACTTTTGAGCTTTTTGATCGTTTGCGTCTTCAATTCTTCGAATCTGTCTTTTGTCTTCACCTTTTATTATTTAAACGAATATCACTTGTAAATAGAACAATTACAACTAAAAGCTTGTCTTTCTTGAGGGATAATGCTATGAAATATATGTTCGTTTTTAGTATTATAAATAACAAACAAAAGTTTGAATCTTTTTAACAAAACAACATGATTAAAGCTAAAATAATCTAGATCTACAAAGTTGGTGAAGATTCAAAGCTAGAAAGCTTGAATCTTCCATGTTCTTGAAGGATTCATGCTTGAATCAACAAGATATAATCAAGATCAAGGCTAAAGAGCTTGATCTTCCATAATGATGATGATACACGAATTAGAAAGGGGAAAGAAGAAGAAAAAGATCAAAAACTTACAAGTGAGAAATGCTAGAAAGGAAGTAAGAGAATAAGTGTGTGTGAAATTCAAATGAGAGCATGTGTAAAATGAGAGGAAGATGGCTAGTATTTATAGGCAACATTTTGACAAGGATTGATGACATGGAGGCCATATAGGCCGTAGGTTTTGAGGGAGAGGGGAGGAGACACCATTTTGCTTTTTGGTTAGTGGTTGTCTAAAGCATGTACTTATGCTAGAATCCCATGTAACAATATGGATAATCCTTATCCAAATGCTTGTATGACTCACTAATTAATTTATTTTATTTATTTTATTTATTATGGGTCACTAGTAATAATACTTGGGCTAATTAATTGGGCCACTAGCTAGTGTAGGGTGGGCTAAGGTCCAATAAGGTAGAAAGTCCAACAAGACTAACTATTGTGATCTAGTAAATAATTAGTTAAAATTAAGCATCCAAAAACCCAGGTAATTATTATTATAAAATAATAATTAATATTTCGCAGTCATAATATTCCGATTACGACAAAATTCAAACGTGCGCGCAGTTCGCGGTTTATTCGAAACGTTAAGTAACACTAACGGTTATAAAGGCTTCCGTTGAACAAGTTAAGTATCCTACGTACTCTAAGGCACGTTTTAACATATAATTGGAAGTAAACCACATATATCACGTTTCCAGAGTATAAAGTAGCATAGTACGCACAAAATCGCAGTTTCGCAAAAATACAAGGCACAAAAGCAAGTCGAAAAAGTCGGGTCGTTACATTACCCACCTGTTATTGGAAATTTCGTCCCGAAATTTAAGCTGATGGTGGTGGAGTCGGGAAAAGGTGAGGATACTTCTGCATCATTTGATCCTCTCGTTACCAGGTAAACTCAGGTCCACGCTTGGCATTCCATCGAACTCGGACAATTGGAATCTTATTGCGTTTCAAGGTTTTGACCTCACGGTCCATAATTTTGACAGACTCTTCCACGAAGTGGAGTTTGTCATCAATCGTAAGTTCTTCCAATGGTATGATAAGTTCCGGTAGAGCAAGGCAGTTCTTCAAATTTGATACATGGAAGGTAGGATGAACAGCACTCAACTGAGTCGGAAGATCCAGACGATAAGCAACGGGTCCAACACGTTCCAAAATTTCAAAAGGACCAATATATCGCGGGTTTAACTTTCCGCGCTTTCCAAAACGAATTACACCTTTCTAAGGTGCGACCTTCAACATTACTCGGTCACCCACGTTGAATTCGAAGTCTTTACGTTTAAGATCAGCATAACTCTTTTGGCGATCGCGGGCCATCTTAAGTCTCGCCTGAATCTGAGAAATCTTCTCCGTCGTTTCATGGACTATCTCGGGTCCGGTGATTTGCACTTCTCCTAACTCGGCCCAAAAAATAGGAGAACGGCACTTGCGGCCATACAACGCTTCAAAAGGCGCGGCTTTAATACTTGAATGATAACTGCTGTTGTAAGAGAATTCGGCTAGCGGCAGATGCCTTTCCCAAGACTTTCCGAAGTCAATAACACAGGCACGCAACATGTCCTCCAAAGTCTGAATCGTTCATTCGCTCTGACCGTCGGTCTGGGGGTGATACGCGGTGCTCATGTCAAGACGAGTTCCCAAGGCTTCTTGCAAAGAACGCCAGAATCTGGAAGCAAAATGGGGATCGCGATCTGAGATAATTGATAGAGGCACACCATGACGAGATACAACCTATTAGATGTACAGTTGAGCAAGTCTCTCTATTGTATCTTTTTCTTTCATTGCTAGGAAATGAGCAGATTTAGTAAGACGGTCAACGATAACCCAGATTGTATCGTATCCGCCCACCGTCTTTGGTAGCTTCGTGATGAAATCCATCGTAATTGCTTCCCATTTCCATTGTGGGATTTTTGGTTGTTGGAGTAATCCAGATGGCCTCTGATGTTCAGCCTTAACCTTCGAGCAAGTCAAACACCTCCCAACATAAGCTGCAACATCCTTCTTAAGATTTGGCCACCAATACTGTTCCTTAAGATCGTGGTACATTTTTCCGGCTCCTGGATGAATCGAATATCTCGACTTGTGGGCTTCATCAAGTATAAGGCTTCGTAAATCTCCACAACGAGGTACCCAAATTCTTTCGGCATAACATCGGAGTCCAGACTCCTTAACCTCGAATTTAGAGACCAGGATGTTCAGGTATTCACGAGATATGTTCTCCTCCTTGAGAGCCTCTTCTTGGGCTACTCGGATCTGGCTGTTGAGGTTCGAATGAATGGTGATGTTCAGAGCCCGAATGCGAAGAGGTACCGTTCCCTCCTTTCGACTTAAAGCGTCAGCTACAACATTGGCCTTGCCAGGATGGTAACGGAGTTCACAATTATAGTCGTTTAGCGTCTCAATCCATCATCGTTGTCTCATGTTCAGGTGTTTCTGGTCGAAGATGTGTTGGAGACTTTTGTGATCGGTGAATATGGTACTCTTTGTCCCATAAAGATAGTGTCTCCACAACTTCAAAGCGAAGACAACTGCTCCAAGTTCGAGATCGTGAGTAGTGTAGTTTCGCTCATGAATCTTCAGCTGACGAGATGCATAAGCAATGACCTTCGTTCTCTGCATCAATACACAACCAAAACCATTCTTCGAAGCATCGCAGTACACAACGAAGTCGTCACTGCCTTCGGGAAAAGATAAGATAGGTGCGGTGGTTAACTTCTGCTTCAGGGTTTGAAATGCTGCTTCTTGTTCGGTTTCCCAAACGAACTTCTTTCCTTTGTGAGTCAGTGCGGTCAAAGGACGCGCAATCAGTGAAAAACCTTCAATAAACCTTCTGTAGTAACCGGCAAGACCTAGAAATTGGCGGATGTAAGTCGGAGTAGTGGGTGTCTCCCACTTGCTGATAGCTTCAATCTTGGTGGGGTTAACTTTGATACCTTGATCACTCACAATATGACCCAGAAATTGGACTTCCTTCAGCCAAAATTCACACTTGGAGAATTTGGCATAAAGCTGCTCTCGTCTCAAGAGTTCAAGCACTAACCGAAGATGTTGCTCATGTTCTTCTTCGGTCTTGGAGTAGATGAGGATATCATCTATGAAGACGATAACGAATTTATCCATATAAGGCTTGCAAACATGATTCATGAGGTCCATGAACACAGCTGGTGCGTTGGTTAATCCGAACGGCATCACGAGAAACTCGTAGTGACCATAGCGGGTTCTAAATGCAGTCTTCATCACATCACTCTCTTTCACCCTCAACTGGTGGTAACCGGATCGCAAATCGATCTTAGAGTACACGCTCGATCCTTGTAGCTGATCAAAAAGATTGTCAATTCGGGGAAGAGGATATCGATTCTTGATCGTCAATTTGTTGAGTTCGTGGTAGTCGATACACATGCGGAAGGATCCGTCCTTATTCTTCACGAATAAAACGGGCGCGCCCCAAGGCGACGAGCTCGGTTGGATAAACCCTCGGTCGATCAATTCTTGAAGTTGAATCTGTAATTCTTGCAGTTCTGAAAGTGCCAGACGATAAGGTGCGTGAGCTACGGGTGCAGCTTCCGGCACTAGATCGATCTGGAACTCCACTGAAATGTCCCGTTCTTATTGATTAAAAACGTTCCATATTAATTGATTTCGTTGCGAGGTTTTGACCTCTATATGAGACGTTTTTCAAAGACTGCATTCATTTTTAAACAAACCATAACCTTTATTTCATCAATAAAGGTTTAAAAAGCTTTACGTAGATTATCAAATAATAATAATCTAAAATATCCTGTTTACACACGACCATTACATAATGGTTTACAATACAAATATGTTACAACAAAATAAGTTTCTTGAATGCAGTTTTTACACAATATCATACAAGCATGGACTCCAAATCTTGTCCTTATTTAAGTATGCGACAGCGGAAGCTCTTAATAATCACCTGAGAATAAACATGCTTAAAACGTCAACAAAAATGTTGGTGAGTTATAGGTTTAACCTATATATATCAAATCGTAACAATAGACCACAAGATTTCATATTTCAATACACATCCCATACATAGAGATAAAAATCATTCATATGGTGAACACCTGGTAACCGACAATAACAAGATGCATATTTAAGAATATCCCCATCATTCCGGGACACTCTTCGGATATGATATAAATTTCGAAGTACTAAAGCATCCGGTACTTTGGATGGGGTTTGTTAGGCCCAATAGATCTATCTTTAGGATTCGCGTCAATTAGGGTGTCTGTTCCCTAATTCTTAGATTACCAGACTTAATAAAAAGGGGCATATTCGATTTCGATAATTCAACCATAGAATGTAGTTTCACGTACTTGTGTCTATTTTGTAAATCATTTATAAAACCTGCATGTATTCTCATCCCAAAAATATTAGATTTTAAAAGTGGGACTATAACTCACTTTCACAGATTTTTACTTCGTCGGGAAGTAAGACTTGGCCACTGGTTGATTCACGAACCTATAACAATATATACATATATATCAAAGTATGTTCAAAATATATTTACAACACTTTTAATATATTTTGATGTTTTAAGTTTATTAAGTCAGCTGTCCTCGTTAGTAACCTACAACTAGTTGTCCACAGTTAGATGTACAGAAATAAATCGATAAATATTATCTTGAATCAATCCACGACCCAGTGTATACGTATCTCAGTATTGATCACAACTCAAACTATATATATTTTGGAATCAACCTCAACCCTGTATAGCTAACTCCAACATTCACATATAGAGTGTCTATGGTTGTTCCGAAATATATATAGATGTGTCGACATGATAGGTCGAAACATTGTATACGTGTCTATGGTATCTCAAGATTACATAATATATAATACAAGTTGATTAAGTTATGGTTGGAATAGATTTGTTACCAATTTTCACGTAGCTAAAATGAGAAAAATTATCCAATCTTGTTTTACCCATAACTTCTTCATTTTAAATCCGTTTTGAGTGAATCAAATTGCTATGGTTTCATATTGAACTCTATTTTATGAATCTAAGCAAAAAAAGTATAGGTTTCTAGTCGAAAAAATAAGTTACAAGTCGTTTTTGTAAAGGTAGTCATTTCAGTCGAAAGAACGACGTCTAGATGACCATTTTAGAAAACATACTTCCACTTTGAGTTTAACCATAATTTTTGGATATAGTTTCATGTTCATAATAAAAATCATTTTCTCAGAATAACAACTTTTAAATCAAAGTTTATCATAGTTTTTAATTAACTAACCCAAAACAGCCCGCGGTGTTACTACGACGGCGTAAATCCGGTTTTACGGTGTTTTTCGTGTTTCCAGGTTTTAAATCATTAAGTTAGCATATCATATAGATATAGATCATGTGTTTAGTTGATTTTAAAAGTCAAGTTAGAAGGATTAACTTTTGTTTGCGAACAAGTTTAGAATTAACTAAACTATGTTCTAGTGATTACAAGTTTAAACCTTCGTATAAGATAGCTTTATATGTATGAATCGAATGATGTTATGAACATCATTACTACCTTAAGTTCCTTGGATGAACCTACTGGAAAAGAGAAAAATGGATCTAGCTTCAATGGATCCTTGGATGGCTCAAAGTTCTTGAAGCAAAATCATGACACGAAAACAAGTTCAAGTAAGATCATCACTTGAAATAAGATTGTTATAGTTATAGAAATTGAACTAAAGTTTGAATATGATTATTACCTTGTATTAGAATGATAACCTACTGTAAGAAACAAAGATTTCTTGAGGTTGGATGATCACCTTACAAGATTGGAAGTGAGCTAGCAAACTTGAAAGTATTCTTGATTTTATGAAACTAGAACTTTTGGAATTTATGAAGAACACTTAGAACTTGAAGATAGAACTTGAGAGAGTTCAATTAGATGAAGAAAATTGAAGAATGAAAGTGTTTGTAGGTGTTTTTGGTCGTTGGTGTATGGATTAGATATAAAGGATATGTAATTTTGTTTTCATGTAAATAAGTCATGAATGATTACTCATATTTTTGTAATCTTATGAGATATTTCATGCTAGTTGCCAAATGATGGTTCCCACATGTGTTAGGTGACTCACATGGGCTGCTAAGAGCTGATCATTGGAGTGTATATACCAATAGTACATACATCTAAAAGCTGTGTATTGTACGAGTACGAATACGGGTGCATACGAGTAGAATTGTTGATGAAACTGAACGAGAATGTAATTGTAAGCATTTTTGTTAAGTAGAAGTATTTTGATAAGTGTATTGAAGTCTTTCAAAAGTGTATAAATACATATTAAAACACTACATGTATATACATTTTAACTGAGTCGTTAAGTCATCGTTAGTCGTTACATGTAAGTGTTGTTTTGAAACCTTTAGGTTAACGATCTTGTTAAATGTTGTTAACCCAATGTTTATAATATCAAAAGAGATTTTAAATTATTATATTATCATGATATTATGATGTACGAATATCTCTTAATATGATATATATATACATTAAATGTCGTTACAACGATAAACGTTACATATATGTCTCGTTTCAAAATCATTAAGTTAGTAGTCTTGTTTTTACATATGTAGTTCATTGTTAATATAATTAATGATATGTTTACTTATCATAATATCATGTTAACTATATATATAACCATATATATGTCATCATATAGTTTTTTTACAAGTTTTAACGTTCGTGAATCACCGGTCAACTTGGGTGGTCAATTGTCTATATGAAACCTATTTCAATTAATCAAGTCTTAACAAGTTTGATTGCTTAACATGTTGGAAACATTTAATCATGTAAACATCAATCTCAATTAATATATATAAACATGGAAAAGTTCGGGTCACTACAGTACCTACCCGTTAAATAAATTTCGTCCCGAAATTTTAAGCTGTTGAAGGTGTTGACGAATCTTCTGGAAATAGATGCGGGTATTTCTTCTTCATCTGATCTTCACGCTCCCAGGTGAACTTGGGTCCTCTACGAGCATTCCATCGAACCTTAACAATTGGTATCTTGTTTTGCTTAAGTCTTTTAACCTCACGATCCATTATTTCGACGGGTTCTTCGATGAATTGGAGTTTTTCGTTGATTTGGATTTCATCTAACGGAATAGTGAGATCTTCTTTAGCAAAACATTTCTTCAAATTCGAGACGTGGAAAGTGTCATGTACAGCCGCGAGTTGTTGAGGTAACTCAAGTCGGTAAGCTACTGGTCCGACACGATCAATAATCTTGAATGGTCCAATATACCTTGGATTTAATTTCCCTCGTTTACCAAATCGAACAACGCCTTTCCAAGGTGAAACTTTAAGCATGACCATCTCTCCAATTTCAAATTCTATATCTTTTCTTTTAATGTCAGCGTAGCTCTTTTGTCGACTTTGGGCGGTTTTCAACCGTTGTTGAATTTGGATGATCTTCTCGGTAGTTTCTTGTATAATCTCCGGACCCGTAATCTGTCTATCCCCCACCTCACTCCAACAAATCGGAGACCTGCACTTTCTACCATAAAGTGCTTCAAACGGCGCCATCTCAATGCTTGAATGGTAGCTGTTGTTGTAGGAAAATTCTGCTAACGGTAGATGTCGATCCCAACTGTTTCCGAAATCAATAACACATGCTCGTAGCATGTCTTCAAGCGTTTGTATCGTCCTTTCACTCTGCCCATCAGTTTGTGGATGATAGGCAGTACTCATGTCTAGACGAGCTCCTAATGCTTGCTGTAATGTCTGCCAGAATCTTGAAATAAATCTACCATCCCTATCAGAGATAATAGAGATTGGTATTCCATGTCTGGAGACGACTTCCTTCAAATACAGTCGTGCTAACTTCTCCATCTTGTCATCTTCTCTTATTGGCAGGAAGTGTGCTGATTTGGTGAGACGATCAACTATTACCCAAATAGTATCAAAACCACTTGCAGTCCTTGGCAATTTAGTGATGAAATCCATGGTAATGTTTTCCCATTTCCATTCCGGGATTTCGGGTTGTTGAAGTAGACCTGATGGTTTCTGATGCTCAGCTTTGACCTTAGAACACGTCAAACATTCTCCTACGTATTTAGCAACATCGGCTTTCATACCCGGCCACCAAAAATATTTCTTGAGATCCTTGTACATCTTCCCCGTTCCAGGATGTATTGAGTATCTGGTTTTATGAGCTTCTCTAAGTACCATTTCTCTCATATCTCCAAATTTTGGTACCCAAATCCTTTCAGCCCTATACCGGGTTCCGTCTTCCCGAATATTAAGATGCTTCTCCGATCCTTTGGGTATTTCATCCTTTAAATTTCCCTCTTTTAAAACTCCTTGTTGCGCCTCCTTTATTTGAGTAGTAATGTTATTATGAATCATTATATTCATAGATTTTACTTGAATGGGTTCTCTGTCCTTCCTGCTCAAGGCATCGGCTACCACATTTGCCTTCCCCGGGTGGTAACGAATCTCAAAGTCGTAATCATTCAATAATTCAATCCACCTACGCTGCCTCATATTCAGTTGTTTCTGATTAAATATGTGTTGAAGACTTTTGTGGTCGGTATATATAATACTTTTGACCCCATATAAGTAGTGCCTCCAAGTCTTTAATGCAAAAACAACCGCGCCTAATTCCAAATCATGCGTCGTATAATTTTGTTCGTGAATCTTCAAATGTCTAGACGCATAAGCAATCACCTTCGTTCGTTGCATTAATACACAACCGAGACCTTGCTTTGATGCATCACAATAAATCACAAAATCATCATTCCCTTCAGGCAATGACAATATAGGTGCCGTAGTTAGCTTTTTCTTCAATAACTGAAACGCTTTCTCTTGTTCATCATTCCATTCAAATTTCTTCCCTTTATGCGTTAATGCAGTCAAGGGTTTTGCTATTCTGGAAAAGTCTTGGATGAACCTTCTGTAGTAACCAGCTAGTCCTAAAAACTGGCGTATGTGTTTCGGAGTTTTCGGGGTTTCCCACTTTTCAACAGTTTCTATCTTTGCCGGATCCACCGTAATACCTTCTTTGTTCACTATGTGACCGAGGAATTGAACTTCTTCCAACCAAAATGCACACTTTGAAAACTTAGCATACAATTCTTCCTTCCTCAATACTTCTAACACCTTTCTCAAATGTTCACCGTGTTCTTGGTCATTCTTTGAGTAAATAAGTATGTCATCAATGAAAACAATGACAAACTTGTCAAGGTATGGTCCACACACTCGGTTCATAAGGTCCATGAACACAGCTGGTGCATTAGTTAAACCAAACGGCATGACCATAAACTCGTAATGACCGTAACGTGTTCTGAAAGCAGTCTTTGGAATATCATCTTCTTTCACCCGCATTTGATGATACCCGGAACGTAAGTCAATCTTTGAATAAACAGACGAGCCTTGTAGTTGATCAAATAAGTCGTCGATTCTCGGTAGTGGGTAGCGGTTCTTGATGGTAAGTTTGTTCAACTCTCGGTAGTCGATACACAACCTGAATGTACCATCTTTCTTCTTGACAAACAAAACAGGAGCTCCCCACGGTGATGTGCTTGGTCGAATGAAACCACGCTCTAAAAGTTCTTGTAATTGGCTTTGCAGTTCTTTCATCTCGCTGGGTGAGAGTCTGTAAGGAGCACGAGCTATTGGTGCAGCTCCTGGTACAAGATCTATTTGAAATTCAACGGATCGATGTGGGGGTAATCCCGGTAATTCTTTCGGAAATGCATCGGGAAATTCTTTTGCAATGGGAACATCATTGATGCTCTTTTCTTTAGTTTGTACTTTCTCGACGTGTGCTAGAACAGCATAGCAACCTTTTCTTATTAGTTTTTGTGCCTTCAAATTACTAATAAGATGTAGCTTCGTGTTGCCCTTTTCTCCGTACACCATTAAGGGTTTTCCTTTTTCTCGTATAATGCAAATTGCATTTTTGTAACAAACGATCTCTGCTTTCACTTCTTTCAACCAGTCCATACTGATTATCACATCAAAACTCCCTAACTCTACTGGTATCAAATCAATCTTAAATGTTTCGCTAACCAGTTTAATTTCTCGATTCCGACATATATTATCTGCTGAAATTAATTTACCATTTGCTAATTCGAGTAAAAATTTACTATCCAAAGGCGTCAATGGACAACTTAATTTAGCACAAAAATCTCTACTCATATAGCTTCTATCCGCACCCGAATCAAATAAAACGTAAGCAGATTTATTGTCAATAAGAAACGTACCCGTAACAAGCTCCGGGTCTTCCTGTGCCTCTGCCGCATTAATATTGAAAACTCTTCCACGGCCTTGTCTATTCGAGTTCTCCTGGTTCGGGCAATTTCTAATAATATGGCCCGGTTTTCCACATTTATAACAAACTACATTGGCATAACTTGCTCCGACACTACTTGCTCCGCCATTACTCGTTCCGACACCATTTGTTCCTTTCGTTCTATTAACCCCTGGTCCGTAGACCTCACACTTCGCCGCGCTATGACCATTTCTTTTACACTTGTTGCAAAATTTGGTGCAGAACCCCGAGTGATTCTTTTCACACCTTTGGCATAGCTGCTTCTGATTGTTGTTGTTGTTGCGGTTATTATTGTTGTTGGGATGATTGTTGTAGTTGCTGTTGTTGTTGTTGTTGTTGTTGTTGGGCCGTTTGTTGTAGTTGCGATTGATGTTGCGATTGTTGGGATAATTGTTGCGATTATTGTTGTAATTGCTGTTGTTGTTGTATTGGTGATTCTTATCACCATTTTCCTCCCACTTTCTTTTGACTTGCTTCACATTGGCCTCTTCACCAGTCTGTTCTTTAATTCTTTCTTCAATCTGGTTCACGAGTTTGTGAGCCATTCTACATGCCTGTTGTATGGAGGCGGGCTCGTGTGAACTTATATCTTCTTGGATTCTTTCCGGTAATCCTTTCACAAACGCGTCGATCTTCTCTTCCTCATCTTCGAATGCTCCCGGACACAATAGGCACAATTCTGTGAATCGTCTTTCGTACGTGGTAATATCAAATCCTTGGGTTCGTAACCCTCTAAGTTCTGTCTTGAGCTTATTGACCTCGGTTCTGGGACGGTACTTCTCGTTCATCAAGTGCTTGAATGCTGACCACGGTAGTGCGTACGCATCGTCTTGTCCCACTTGCTCTAGATAAGTATTCCACCATGTTAACGCAGAACCTGTGAAGGTATGCGTAGCGTACTTTACTTTGTCCTCTTCAGTACACTTACTTATGGCAAACACCGATTCGACCTTCTCGGTCCACCGTTTCAATCCGATCGGTCCTTCGGTTCCATCAAATTCCAAAGGTTTGCAGGCAGTGAATTCTTTGTAGGTGCATCCTACACGATTTCCTGTACTGCTAGATCCAAGGTTATTGTTGGTATGTAGCGCAGCCTGTACTGCGGCTATGTTTGAAGCTAGAAAAGTACGGAATTCCTCTTCATTCATATTCACGGTGTGTCGAGTAGTCGGTGCCATTTCCTTCAAAATAGTCAAATGGAACAAGTTAATCATACAGAATATTAAGAGTAGTTAATAGTATTTCATAGCATAATATGAACTCATTTATAAAAGCTTTTTCTTCATATTAGCGTTTTATAAGTTTAAATTCGGGTAGTACCTACCCGTTAAGTTCATACTTAGTAGCTAATATACAATTCAACTACTACAATTCTATATGAAAAACTTATTATAATAATATTTCGCGTTCAAACTTTTATACAATATTTTACAAACTTACAATACCGCTTATTTTACATAAAGCTTGAAATATAGCACACAATAACTTTGATACAAGATAGTTGTGAAGATAATTCTAGCTAGTACACAAGTCGTTCAGCAAAGGCAATAAAGACACGTAATTCATACGTCCAGAAACAAGTCATGCATTCTGGTTTTACTAGGACTACTTCTCATCCTTGGTCTTGTGCAACATAACCGTTATGGCCGTTTATAAGACAGCGTGTTGTAACGTCGTCAAAGGGACGAGGGTTACGTAATGTCCAACAGTCCCATAATAATCTAAAAACCTCATTTCTTACCCCAATTACCGACTCCGTCACTTGTGAGAACATTTTGTTTAATAGTTGTAGCCCGATGTTCTTGTTCTCACTTTGGTGAGAAGCGAACATTACTAACCCGTAAGCATAACATGCTTCTTTATGTTGCATGTTAGCCGCTTTTTCTAAATCACGAAGTCCTATATTCGGATATACTGAGTCAAAATAATTTCTTAACCCGTTGCGTAAAATAGCATTTGGGTTCCCCGCAATATATGCGTCAAAGTAAACCCATCGTAACTTATGGGTTTCCCAATGTGATATCCCCCATCTTTCAAACGAAAGTCTCTTATAAACCAAGACATTCTTGGAACGTTCTTCGAATGTCTTACAAACTGATCTCGCCTTAAATAGTTGTGCCGAGGAATTCTGGCCGACTCTAGACAAGATTTCATCAATCATGTCTCCGGGTAGGTCTCTTAAAATATTGGGTTGTCTATCCATTTTGTGTTTTTATACTGTAAAATAGACAAGAGTTAGATTCATAAAAAAAATACATATTAATACAAGCAATTTTTTTTTACATATATCATAAAGCATAAGAACACTATATTACATATATTACACCACACGAATACAACTATCTTATTCCGACTCGCTCGTTTCTTCTTCTTCGGTTTTGGTTCGTTTTGCCAAGTTTCTAGGGATATATGATGTTCCCCTAATACGAGCCGTAATTTTCCACATTGGTTTAGAAAAACCCGGTGGTTTAGAGGTTCCCGGGTCATTGTTAAAACTTAAGGACTTCGGGGGTTGACGATACACATAAAGTTCATCGGGGTTGGAATTAGATTTCTCTATTTTTATGCCCTTTCCCTTATTATTTTCTTTTGCCTTTTTAAATTCAGTTGGGGTAATTTCTATAACATCATCGGAATTCTCGTCGGAATCCGATTCATCGGAGAATTGGTAATCTTCCCAATATTTTGCTTCCTTGGCGGAAACACCATTGACCATAATTAACCTTGGTCGGTTGGTTGAGGATTCTCTTATACTTAACCGTTTTATTATTTCCCCCACCGGTTCTATTTCTTCTTCCGGTTCTGATTCTTCTTCCGGTTCCGATTCTTCTTCCGGTTCCGACTCTTCTTCCGGTTCCTCTTCGGGAACTTGTGAATCAGTCCACGAATCATTCCAATTTACATTTGACTCTTCATTATTATTAGGTGAGTCAATGGGACTTGTTCTAGAGGTAGACATCTATCACATAATATCAAACACGATAAGAGATTAATATATCACATAATATTCATATGTTAAAAATATATAGTTTTCAACAAAAATGTTAAGCAATCATTTTTAAAGAAAAAAACGGTCGAAGTCCAGACTCACTAATGCATCCTAACAAACTCGATAAGACACACTAATGCAAATTTTCTGGTTCTCTAAGACCAACGCTCGGATACCAACTGAAATGTCCCGTTCTTATTGATTAAAAACGTTCCATATTAATTGATTTCGTTGCGAGGTTTTGACCTCTATATGAGACGTTTTTCAAAGACTGCATTCATTTTTAAACAAACCATAACCTTTATTTCATCAATAAAGGTTTAAAAAGCTTTACGTAGATTATCAAATAATAATAATCTAAAATATCCTGTTTACACACGACCATTACATAATGGTTTACAATACAAATATGTTACAACAAAATAAGTTTCTTGAATGCAGTTTTTACACAATATCATACAAGCATGGACTCCAAATCTTGTCCTTATTTAAGTATGCGACAGCGGAAGCTCTTAATAATCACCTGAGAATAAACATGCTTAAAACGTCAACAAAAATGTTGGTGAGTTATAGGTTTAACCTATATATATCAAATCGTAACAATAGACCACAAGATTTCATATTTCAATACACATCCCATACATAGAGATAAAAATCATTCATATGGTGAACACCTGGTAACCGACAATAACAAGATGCATATTTAAGAATATCTCCATCATTCCGGGACACTCTTCGGATATGATATAAATTTCGAAGTACTAAAGCATCCGGTACTTTGGATGGGGTTTGTTAGGCCCAATAGATCTATCTTTAGGATTCGCGTCAATTAGGGTGTCTGTTCCCTAATTCTTAGATTACCAGACTTAATAAAAAGGGGCATATTCGATTTCGATAATTCAACCATAGAATGTAGTTTCACGTACTTGTGTCTATTTTGTAAATCATTTATAAAACCTGCATGTATTCTCATCCCAAAAATATTAGATTTTAAAAGTGGGACTATAACTCACTTTCACAGATTTTTACTTCGTCGGGAAGTAAGACTTGGCCACTGGTTGATTCACGAACCTATAACAATATATACATATATATCAAAGTATGTTCAAAATATATTTACAACACTTTTAATATATTTTGATGTTTTAAGTTTATTAAGTCAGCTGTCCTCGTTAGTAACCTACAACTAGTTGTCCACAGTTAGATGTACAGAAATAAATCGATAAATATTATCTTGAATCAATCCACGACCCAGTGTATACGTATCTCAGTATTGATCACAACTCAAACTATATATATTTTGGAATCAACCTCAACCCTGTATAGCTAACTCCAACATTCACATATAGAGTGTCTATGGTTGTTCCGAAATATATATAGATGTGTCGACATGATAGGTCGAAACATTGTATACGTGTCTATGGTATCTCAAGATTACATAATATATAATACAAGTTGATTAAGTTATGGTTGGAATAGATTTGTTACCAATTTTCACGTAGCTAAAATGAGAAAAATTATCCAATCTTGTTTTACCCATAACTTCTTCATTTTAAATCCGTTTTGAGTGAATCAAATTGCTATGGTTTCATATTGAACTCTATTTTATGAATCTAAACAAAAAAAGTATAGGTTTCTAGTCGGAAAAATAAGTTACAAGTCGTTTTTGTAAAGGTAGTCATTTCAGTCGAAAGAACGACGTCTAGATGACCATTTTAGAAAACATACTTCCACTTTGAGTTTAACCATAATTTTTGGATATAGTTTCATGTTCATAATAAAAATCATTTTCTCAGAATAACAACTTTTAAATCAAAGTTTATCATAGTTTTTAATTAACTAACCCAAAACAGCCCGCGGTGTTACTACGACGGCGTAAATCCGGTTTTACGGTGTTTTTCGTGTTTCCAGGTTTTAAATCATTAAGTTAGCATATCATATAGATATAGATCATGTGTTTAGTTGATTTTAAAAGTCAAGTTAGAAGGATTAACTTTTGTTTGCGAACAAGTTTAGAATTAACTAAACTATGTTCTAGTGATTACAAGTTTAAACCTTCGTATAAGATAGCTTTATATGTATGAATCGAATGATGTTATGAACATCATTACTACCTTAAGTTCCTTGGATGAACCTACTGGAAAAGAGAAAAATGGATCTAGCTTCAATGGATCCTTGGATGGCTCAAAGTTCTTGAAGCAAAATCATGACACGAAAACAAGTTCAAGTAAGATCATCACTTGAAATAAGATTGTTATAGTTATAGAAATTGAACCAAAGTTTGAATATGATTATTACCTTGTATTAGAATGATAACCTACTGTAAGAAACAAAGATTTCTTGAGGTTGGATGATCACCTTACAAGATTGGAAGTGAGCTAGCAAACTTGAAAGTATTCTTGATTTTATGAAACTAGAACTTTTGGAATTTATGAAGAACACTTAGAACTTGAAGATAGAACTTGAGAGAGTTCAATTAGATGAAGAAAATTGAAGAATGAAAGTGTTTGTAGGTGTTTTTGGTCGTTGGTGTATGGATTAGATATAAAGGATATGTAATTTTGTTTTCATGTAAATAAGTCATGAATGATTACTCATATTTTTGTAATCTTATGAGATATTTCATGCTAGTTGCCAAATGATGGTTCCCACATGTGTTAGGTGACTCACATGGGCTGCTAAGAGCTGATCATTGGAGTGTATATACCAATAGTACATACATCTAAAAGCTGTGTATTGTACGAGTACGAATACGGGTGCATACGAGTAGAATTGTTGATGAAACTGAACGAGAATGTAATTGTAAGCATTTTTGTTAAGTAGAAGTATTTTGATAAGTGTATTGAAGTCTTTCAAAAGTGTATAAATACATATTAAAACACTACATGTATATACATTTTAACTGAGTCGTTAAGTCATCGTTAGTCGTTACATGTAAGTGTTGTTTTGAAACCTTTAGGTTAACGATCTTGTTAAATGTTGTTAACCCAATGTTTATAATATCAAAAGAGATTTTAAATTATTATATTATCATGATATTATGATGTACGAATATCTCTTAATATGATATATATATACATTAAATGTCGTTACAACGATAAACGTTACATATATGTCTCGTTTCAAAATCATTAAGTTAGTAGTCTTGTTTTTACATATGTAGTTCATTGTTAATATAATTAATGATATGTTTACTTATCATAATATCATGTTAACTATATATATAACCATATATATGTCATCATATAGTTTTTTTACAAGTTTTAACGTTCGTGAATCACCGGTCAACTTGGGTGGTCAATTGTCTATATGAAACCTATTTCAATTAATCAAGTCTTAACAAGTTTGATTGCTTAACATGTTGGAAACATTTAATCATGTAAACATCAATCTCAATTAATATATATAAACATGGAAAAGTTCGGGTCACTACATCCACTGCTCTTGGTGGCGGTAATCCAGGCAGTTCTTCCGAAAAAACGTCGGGGAATTCATTCACGGTTCGCACATCATTCACACTCTTCTCCTCTGTTTCTAAAGCCTTCACGTGTGCTAAAACAGCAAGACGTCCTTTCTTCATGATCTTCTGTGCTTTCATACAACTAATGAGGTTCAGCTTCGAGTTACATCTCTCTCCGTAAATAGTCAATGGCTCACCGTCTCCTTGTGGTATACGAAGAGCTTTATCTCCACAGATAATATCGGCCCTTACTTTAGTCAACCAGTCCATGCCGACAATCACGTCAAAGCTTCCCAATTTGATGGGTATCAAGTCAATTTCGAAATCCACGCCAGCTATGTTAATAATAGCTCCTCGGCCAATTTGGTCAACTTTCTCAAGTTTCCCATTGGCTACCTCAACTAGCATATTCTCCTCTAAAGGCACTAATGACCAATCTATCTTAGAGCAAAAGTTTCTACAGACATAGCTTCTATCGGCACCAGTATCAAATAGGACAGAGGCTAATAGATTGTTGATAGTGAATATACCTGTAACCAAGTCGGGGTTCTCACGGGCATCCCTTGCATTTATATTGAAAGCTCTTCCATGCGGTGGTCCGCCATCCTTTCGCTTGTTGGGACACTCATTCCTGAAGTGGCCCTGTTGTCCACACTCATAACACTTTCTTGGTCCATTGGGGTTGGTCCTCACAGCTGGGATGGGAATCTTGCAGTCCTTGCCAATATGCCCGGTCCTTTTGCACTTTTCACAGACCACATTACAGTACCCAGTATGGTGCTTGTAGTACCTCTTACACTGCGGTAGAGTACCCTTGTAGTTGGGGTTCAAGCTAGTGTTCGGGTTGGGGTTCCTTCCGTCGTTAGGCCTCTTAGCGGGGGTTTGATCATAGGTTCTTCCATTGTTTTTGTAGTCCCACTTACGCTTCTCACCACTGGCTCCCGATTCGGATTTAGCCTTTTCCGGTTCTTTGCTGATAATTTGGTTCATAAGGGTATGCGCCATGCGCATAGCTGCCGGGACGTTGGGTGGATTAGAAGAGGTGACATTGCCTTGAATGGACTTGGGAAGTCCCCACAAGTATCGCTCCATTCTCTTAAACTCCGGGGTGACCATCGTGGGACACATCAGCGCTAATTCCAGATACCTACGGTTATAACCATCAAGATCGTTGCCCACAACCTTTAACTCCCAGAACTCAGCCTCCATTTTCTGTATCTCTGCCCTGGGGCAGTACTCTTTGATCATGGCCCCCTTGAATTCTTCCTACGGAATGGCATAAGCCTCATCAATACCCTTAGCTTGAGCTAGTGTGTTCCACCAGGTTAGGGCGCTGTCTGACAGCGTACATGAGGCATACTTGGTTTTGTTCGCTTCTGAGCAGTTACTGACGCGGAACACAGCTTCCAATTTCTCAAACCACCTAGCCAAACCAACTGGCCCCTCAGTGCCGCTAAAGTTGTGGGGCTTACAGCTTTGAAACTCTTTGTAAGTGCAACCGTTCTGGACGTTCTGGTTAACCGGTGGGGCTGGGGGAATGACATTTACCATGGCTGCGGCTACTCGTTCCGCAATCATTTCCTCGATCTGTGCTGCTGTGGGTGCTGCTCGTCCGTTTGCCATTGCTCTTCTAAATAGAAATTTTGACTTAAGTCAAAATCCAGCATTTAATATATATAATAATACAGTATATGGTAAACAGGGGAACAACACAACGCATGCCAATTAAGTAACGCAACCAGGTACAAATACCGCAAAACCAACATACAGTAACGTAAATAGAACACTGTGCAAGAATTAAACAATACAAAGTTCCATTCATTAATAAAGAGTTGCATACATCCGCATAAGTTCGTACAATACATAGGTAAAACATGAAACTACAAACGAGATTACATAATGAAATCTACTACAATGCCCTAGGGTGACGGTGGGTAAAGGATGTCCATCACGTGGGACATCTGGTCCTCGAGCTCAGTCACCCGAGCACGGAGGATCTCCACCTCCCTCGTCAGTTCCTTGACAGAGGGAGGGGCTGGCAGAGCAGGCGGTGCTGCTGGTGCCGGTGGTGCAGGTGGTGCAGATGATCCGGCTTCAGAAGTAGAGGCTGCAAAGCGGTAAGGCTTACGCACGAAAGGATCAGCAGGGTAAGGCACAACCCGCTTACGAGCGGTAACCCTACGACGCTGACCATGTGCGTTAGTGAACGCTCGACCTCCGTTGATCCCCGGAATAACGGTGCCATCGAAACGGTACCGCTTCTTCGGCGGGGTGGAGGGTGGCTGTACAGGTGCATCATCAGGGTCCTCCTCGTCGGAGTCATCGTCACTAGAGTCGTCTGTGGATGAGTCGTCGGATGATGAATTGTCGAAAACAGCTGGAGGTGGCGGTGCTCGGTAGCCGGTAGTCATGATCCGGTATCTGAAAGGTGGGATCGGTATGACACGTCCATCAGGAAGGCGTCGGCACCAATGGTTATGCTCATTACAGAACGGAACGTCCCCGTATTCCCCGGGAATCACAACACCACCAGAGCGGGGCTGTGGCTCCGAGGGTCCTGGGGCAAGTAGAGCTAGAATCTCCGGGGGGTCCTGGACTCCGCCTGAGGTAACCACTGGGGCAGGCGTATGGCTGCTGGTTCCGGAGGATGAAGCACCGGGATCGGAGGATCGGCAACAGTGGTAGGTGAAGTGGCCGAAGAGTCTGAATCGCTGCCCAAAATGATGACAGGTGGAATATCCGACATCTGAACAAGGAAAAATAAATTTTCCATGTCAGTAAGTCATAAAGCAAGCACGTATTAGGCACTACAGCAACCTAGCATGACAGTAATAATAACAGTGCTAAACAGAAATAACATGTGAAAGCAGATAGTAATCATGCAATAGCGGAAATAAGCATACAACAAGTTCGCATGGCAGTGAAGATAAGCAATAGCATGCAGTAATATCATACAGTTGAAAAAGCAGGCAAAAGCATGCAGTAAGTTTCGCAGAAACAAGTAAACTAGCAAGTTGTAGATTAGTCCTATTAGTGAATCCTACTTAGGTCCGGTCTAGACTCACTAATGCAACCTAATTCCCTACAACCAATGCTCTGATACCAAATGTGACGCCCCGTACAAAACCATCGTGTACGATTCGTCAACAACAGGATCTTCACACGGTCAAACACTATATGCTGTTTGAAAACCAGTTTGCATTCATAAAAGATAGCGTTTTACAAAAGATAACGTGCATCCTACGAATAGGAGCATAAACATAAGTACTTGACCCTAAGGTCGTTACAAAGCCATTGTTTGAAATTAACATAAACTAAAAATGCAACAGAAAAGTTCCATGAATGAGACATCTCTAGTAATGCAGCGGATAACTAATACAGCAGGTCCTTAACAGCAAGACAGCAAATCTAACAGCGGAAGCAAGAAACCTCTAGGCACCTGAGAAATACACGCTTAAAAGTCAACACAAATGTTGGTGAGCTATAGTTTAAGTTGTAACAGTAACGTAAGGTAGGCCACGAGATTTCAGTGTAACAAAACAATATGAAAAGTATATGTATAACTGTGTGCACCCGGTAACTAGACTTAACGTTTATAACCCCCTGAAAGTACACTTGGCAAGTGCGTATGTTCACGAAGTATTAAACACCCATTAAATGCTAGCGCGACTAGCCCGAGTGGGGATGTCAAACCCTATGGATCCATATCTAAGATTCGCGTTCACCGGTTCAAAAAACCAATGACTAAACGTTACCGTGCTAAGGGGAATGTTTATGCTGTTGTATAACCCACACACATATAAAGTTTAAGTACTCGTGCCTAGTATGTAAAACGTAAAAAGCGCATGTATTCTCAGTCCCAAAATAGTTAAAGTAAAAAGGGAAGCTATAACTCACAGTGATAAAAGCGGTAATGTCGGTAATGAAAGTACGCAAGTAGTAAGTCGGTCTGAAAGGTCGTCAACCTAAATCAAGGGTTACTAGGTCAGTAGGTTGTCTTTATAAATTCTAATAGTGCATAAAATGAGTTTAAGTGTCATCATCATCATCGTTCATCATCATAAAAGCTAAGTAAGTTTGACATGAATAGAGATCGAAATAATAGGCTGACTTCGGTCAGTTGCTATTACCTCTACGTAAATCGAAAGACGCATAGTCAGTGGCTATGGATCCGTATATGAGTCCCCTAACCGCTGACCTTTCAGAACCTAACTCGTCTTCGTTTGACCGTGGTGACGGTTTAAGTGCGAGTAGGTCAGAAATTTCAGCACAACGTTAATAGGGTGTAGTGACTCTCGGAGGGCCATAAATCCTAAACCGTAACTCGGATTAAGACAAGGCCTAAACGGAAAATCATCTACTCGAACCGAACTAACTGAAAATCAACTTTCCAGTAGCCCAGGTGGCCTGATAAGATACGAAAATCAGTGGACAAGTGCTCCGGTGGGGTTCTTGGTGCTTGATGCTCATCACGGTTCTCATCCTTGATGCTTGTAGCTTCAAGTGTACAACTCGTTGATGGTTTAGCATCACTTTTGACCAAGATTCTACCATCAATACACAATATGTTAAGACCAAGTGGTAACACAACTCATTTAAGAGTCTTAGATGGATGATGAACCAAGGTTACATCATATCCTTAGTCTTAACACAAATACAAGTCCTATTTACAAACAAAGTTACAAACTTTACATCAATCAAACAAGTATGAGCACAATCTAAGTCAAATGAGGTGATGGAACCCTAAGCTAGAGAGCTTGGATCCTATTTACACAAGTTACAAGGTTGCAAAGCTAGAAAGCTTGAACCTTTATTGTTCTTGAAGATCTTGAAGCATAAAGCTTGGATCTTTAAGTTTCATGAAGACCATAAACACAAGTTTTGATCTTTATAACAAAACAACAAGATCATAAGCTAGAAAACTTAGATCCAACAACAAGATATGAAGATTCAAGCTAGAAAGCTTGCATCTTGGTTGTTCTTGAAGATCTTGAAGCATAAAGCTTGGATCTTTAAGATATATGAAGATAACAAACAAAAGTTTGAATCTTTTTAACAAAACAACATGATTAAAGCTAAAATAATCTAGATCTACAAAGTTGGTGAAGATTTAAAGCTAGAAAGCTTGAATCTTCCATGTTAGTGAAGGATTCATGCTTGAATCAACAAGATATAATCAAGATCAAGGCTAAAGAGCTTGATCTTCCATAATGATGATGATACACGAATTAGAAAGGGGAAAGAAGAAGAAAAAGATCAAAAACTTACAAGTGAGAAATGCTAGAAAGGAAGTAAGAGAGTAAGTGTGTGTGAAATTCAAATGAGAGCATGTGTAAAATGAGAGGAAGATGGCTAGTATTTATAAGCAAAATTTTGACAAGGATTGATGACATGAAGGCCATATAGGTCGTAGGTTTTGAGGGAGAGGGGAGGAGACACCATTTTGCTTTTTGGTTAGTGGTTGTCTAAAGCATGTACTTATGCTAGAATCCCATGTAACAATATGGATAATCCTTATCCAAATGCTTGTATGACTCACTAATTAATTTATTTTATTTATTTTATTTATTATGGGTCACTAGTAATAATACTTGGGCTAATTAATTGGGCCACTAGCTAGTGTAGGGTGGGCTAAGGTCCAATAAAGTAGAAAGTCTAACAAGACTAACTATTGTGATCTAGTAAATAATTAGTTAAAATTAAGCATCCAAAAACTCAGGTAATTATTATTATAAAATAATAATTAATATTTCGCAGTCATAATATTCCGATTACGACAAAAGTCAAACGTGCGCGCATTTCGCGGTTTATTCGAAACGTTAAGTAACACTAACGGTTATAAAGGCTTCCGTGTGCTCTAAAGCACGTTTTAACATATAATTGGAAGTAAACCACGTATATCAAGCTTCCAGAGTATAAAGTAGCATAGTACGCACAAAATCGCAGTTTCGCAAAAATACAAGGCACAAAAGCAAGTCGAAAAAGTCTGGTCGTTACACGAACGACCCGCTCTGATACCAATTGTTGGAAGCTTCGACGAGCCCAACACACCCACTATAGAGGATCTAGACTCTACTAGACTCACTACACCAACACTTTGGCGTTGATTAGCCTTTAATTTTATGAATTCTTAGTGCACAATAGTACTTAGGCGACAGTGTCGACCATATATCATTCAGGCGGTATAACATTTATACTACTCCATGGAAACTTCTAGAAACTAGATATTTCCATGGATAAATATTTAGATATTTTTTACACATACAAATATCTAGATTTTTCCTATCAAATACAAATTTCTAGATTTTTCCTACCATATTCTAAATTCTAGATATTTTCTTATACATATTAATATCTATATATTTTACACATATATATATCTACTAATACCAAATTTGCATTGTATTTTAACAATCTACAACAAATTTCACTCGTTATGTCTCAATTTCATCCCCTCACACCCGAACAACAACATCAAAAATGGATGAAGCAACAACGAGCTCGAGAACAAGCTCAAAAATTTTACAAAATCGCAACTTTCAATCCCCGATGACTCAACAAGGAACGGTGCGGGAAACTCAAAATCGGACGGTTTCAAAAACACAATAACGCTAAAAACAGAAAACATAAAAATAGATACACTTTTAAGTTTATGTATTTAACTCACATAAACATACACATACACTTTTTTAAGTTTTAACGAACACTCTTAAATATAACCATGTACTTGTGTATTTAAAATTGAATATGTGTGTCTGTCTACTTGAGAAATAATGTTAAAATGGAATATGGAATGTTTTTGTTCAATGTATGTAGGTTGAAGTACAAGTGAGAAAAATCTATTGCTTTCGGTCTGCCGCTGATGCCAGTTCCGACCATCGTCAGCAAAAACTATGTCTGCTTCGGGTGAAATTTTGTGTTCAATAAATCAAGTTGGATAAAGTGAAGCATAAATAAAACATGATTTTGTGTTAACAGTTCATGGATCCAAGGATGGTGTAGTTCAAAAAGAAGAGGCATTGGAGTTTGCAAAAATCATACCGAACCACAAGCTTCATCTCATCGAAGATGCAGGCCACATATACTCGAATCATCTAGATGAATTAACTTTCGTTGTTTTGTCTTTCATAAAACAACATCCGCAAGGCTTCACTCTTCCCTCATGACCCACGAAGGCTAGAACCAAAGAAGTTCATAATATTTTTTGTAATATATTGGTATATGCATTTTTTTGGGTAAATTTAGCAACAAAACTTGAATTTTTCTGTTGTGATTTATTGATTAAGGTGTTGAGGGATCATGAAACCTTTTTGTGGTTCTCATGGACCTTTCACGTTATACATTTCTCATGGTTGAGCACTTAGAATATATTTTTTTTTGACAAAAATAACGCAAACCCTCATAGAAACGAAAACGTTTTCTAAAAGAAAACGTTTTCAATCAAAAGATACAAACTTGAGAACGAAGAGGCTTGAACCTAGATAGAAAGATCAGGCTATACCTATCTAACATCGAACGTTAACTACACCAATAAGGAAACCGGTAAGTAAGCAAACTAAAACTAAAAAACCGAAACTACGCAACATAAACCACAACCAAAACGCGCCCAATCTAAAACCAACGTGACTGAGAAAAAGGTAGTGAACAGTTATAACATGAATAGGTAACTGAACCCATCTTAGATAAAAACTCATGTTTTTTTTCGAACGTCAATTTTATTAACAACCTCTTACTAGTAAGACACTAGAAGAGGCGCACAAAACATACGATTAAAACGGGTTACGGTACCAATCGGTCCTAGATAAATTACATTTTCTTTTATATCTAATTCAAGAAAATGGAAAATTACATATAGAGTCAAACAAATCACATTTCTTCAATTTCCGAGGACCGAAAACCATTCCGTTAACGCCACATAATCCACATGAAAGCCGCTCCAATGACGTACGCATGTTCTTTTTTCGTTGTTGAAGTCGACCAAGTATCGAGCCAAGCAATGAAAGCCGCTCCAATGACGTACGCATGTTCTTTTTTCGTTGTTGAAGTCGACCAAGTATCGAGCCAAGCAATCCAAAGTGACCAAGAATCCACCGCAGGAATCCCCACATTAGTCCATTGTTGAACCCTTGACCACACTTGTTTAGAAACTTAACACTCAAACAGTGCATGATCTAAAGACTCGATAGTGAATTGACATGAAGGGCAATTAATTTGTTGAATCTCTAAGCCGTTCTTCGACAGATTCAAGCGAGTTGGGAGTTTATCTAAAGCCACACGCCATAAAAAGATGTTCACTTTGCGCGATAGAATCGATAACCAATTAGTCTTCACTTGAGCTGTCGGGACTCAGGAGTGAGCATCTATCATTGAGTTTCATACCTTCACAAACTCAGTAAAACCCATCTTTATAGGTGGGTGGTCGGGTGTGACGATCGCTCCAAATCCATATGGACGAACACGTCATTCATCGATTTCATTGCGAGGTATTTGACCTCTATATGATACGTTTTGTAAACATTGCATTTTCGACATCTGATGATCTCTACATATAGACAATCACCGTAAATAATAGTTTACAATAGTACTTCCGTTGACAATGCAGAAAAAATAAGATACATGGTGATGATTTGGTGAATGCAACGTTTCCTTGAAAAATATGCCATGTAAGACTCCATGCACATAGCTTGTCTAACATAAAAGCAAACAGCGAAAGACTTCTAGGGAACCTGAGAATAAACATGCTAACAAGTGTCAACACAAAAGTTGGTGAGTTCATAGTTTTAATGTTTTGCGTAATCTGTACATAAAGGTGAATCACAAGTTTTCAGTTGTTTCATCCAGAAACGTTTATCAAAATATTCTACAAGATTGAGCACTCCGTTAACTAAACTTTAACGTATATATAATAAGTACCCCTATTTTAACATACATGCAACCAACATGTACAATACACACAATCCAACGTGTACTAACCTCAAATAACATACGTCTGTTTTATAGTTCAGGCCAGGGTTTCTATACCTGGAACAGACGGGGATGTCAAGCCCTATGGATCCATATATAACTACTCGCGCCCACCAGTTCTTATAACCGGCAGTTACTAGTTACCAAAGCTAAGGGATTTTTGGTTCAAACTCGGTGTAGAATTTAGTATGTACTTGTATCCATTGCGTTTAAAAAAAAGTGCATGTATTCTCAGCCCAAAACTATAGATTGCAAAAGCATTTAAAAGGGAGCAAATGAAACTCACCTTAGCAGCACATAAAGTCGTTCACCGAAACGTGACCGAAACTCGGAATACCAATTAACCGTAGATCTCAACCTATAGAACATATGTTGGTCAATAAATGTCTTAACAAGCTAGGTCTGGTCATAGTGTATCACAATCCTAATGCTCGAGATCGACATACAAAAGTTATCAAAAGTCATTTCAAAAAGTCAATCTGACTCAATACTATAGTTGAATGATCATTGCAATCGAAACATTTTAACATTTCACATAGTTTTCCAATTCTTGTAAAATTAGACTATAGTTTTTATAAGGCTTTAGAATATGATAATACAATCAATTTTGATAATTGCTCAACAAGACGAGACGTGCCTTATATAGAAATGCATTTACTCGATTAGTAATATTTGAAAATCCAATTAATCAATCTTATAAACAAGTTGTTTAAATCTTAATTGCAGATTCAAAAGTAATTTCAATTAACGTTAATCATAATTCAGTTGACCATATCTTTTAATTCGTTCATCGAAATTACGCGATTTCTAAATGAAAATTATTGATTTTTCGCCAGCTTTCCAAAAACATGCATATCATATAGCTTTTATCAGTAATATATGTATTAAATTCGTGATTCATTAATGACTAAATTTAACATACAAACATGCATAAACATATATACTCAAGCACTAGTCAGGGATGCATATTAATATATAAAAGATAAAATATGAATGCTCACGTATCAATATTGTGATTCAATATTGCAGGAAAGTACGTAGATGTAACGAAGATGATAAACACTAGTTTGACTTGCAAATAATACCCATGAACATTACCCATAACCTCCATAGCTATAACCCATAATTTCCTTAGCTTTAACGCGTTTGAGAACCCATTTTGAAAGTGACACGCTCATGACCTCGTCGTAGTATTTTATGTATAATAATACTACTACTAATAATAATAAGATTAATAATAATAATATTAATCTTAATAATAATAATAATAATAATAATAATAATAATAATAATAATAATAATAATAATAATAATAATAAAAATACTAATAATAATAATAATATAAATAATAATACGGAGTAAAGATAGATAGATGTGTGTGTTTGTGAAGTAAACTGATCGAGCTTTTATAGATGTCTCCTGAATTCAGGCCCCATGCGATCGCATGGGTTTTGTGCCTATATGCCATGCGATCGCATGGCTGCTCCTGACAGCTCACATTTGTTTTATAATTTAGCTCGTCGAAATAATTAAATATTAATATAATATATATAATTTAAATTAATTAATTATATATTATATTATATTCCCGTGCATAGTTGATTTGTAATTTTTGTTCCGATAAGTCGTACGTCGTTACTCGCCTTATGTCCCGGTTCTGGTTTTTCGAACGTTACTTCGTACGCTTAGAAAACTAGCACTATACGTTTAGTGACTCGTACCTTTGTCAAAATATAGACTTAAATTATCCATAAACTATACCACTCGAAATATAACTCATACATTTGAGTGTTTTGGTCATTTACTTCTATAAATCATCGTCTCGTAATTTATTAATATAATAGTATTTATCAAACGTTTCATAACCAAGTTAATATCTATTCTCAATATTTATAAACACATTTTTAAATATAAGTCGCAAGCTATTCATACAATTAATACTTGTTACGCTTTCAAGTTATAGTCTATATATGTATCTATTTTTATATAATTGTTCGCGAATCGTCGAGAACAGTCAATGGGTAATTGAACATATAAAAGTAGTTCAAAAATATTGAGATTCAGTTTTACATACTTTCCTTATCGTGTCGGAAACATTAATCATACAAAGATTAAGTTTAAATTTGGTCAGAAATTTCCGGGTCATCACAGTACCTACCCGTTAAAGAAATTTCGTCCCGAAATTTGAGTGAGGTCGTCATGGCTAACAATAAAAATGTTTTCATGACGAATATGAGTTGATAAATAGAATTTTATCACCGTTGAATAATATGGATAAAACAATCCGATTACTCGAAGCGTATGAGAGAAGTTATCGTAAAAGAGTGAAATGGAGATTCGTCTTATCTTTTGACGTAGTCACGATTGATTTCCGGAATTTAAGGAATAGAAATTTTTCATAATCTGAATAAGATTTGATTCTTCGGTAATTGCGGAAATTAGGATTTTCTTTGATTAAATGCGTAATCTGCCTTGATTGCTATGTCTGATATTTTGCTATAAATTGACCTTTTCCGTTTCATTTATTTTCACCACTCCTATAATCTTCTTCCTTATTTCATACTTCCTAATAGATTGTGAAAATGCTTAATCCAGTTCTGATTCTTGATATTTTCCTGGCTATCGTATCCTTCATTCTTCTTTTTCATCTGCCACCAGAGGAAGTTATTTTCTTCTACTATTACCTTGGGGTTATAGTGTTTTTCATTCTCCCGTGTCTTTATATTGCTATACTCATTGATATACACGGTTTGTAATTTTGGGGTTGTTATAGGGCTTTATATTTTCCATTATATTTCGGAGATTCATGCTTTCATTTTCTCTTCCCAACCTTAAGTCAAGCGAATAATGGTCCAGAATTCGTAGCTATACATTTCGGAATGAACATAGCTAATGTTCTAAGAAAAAAATTGTAATGGCACAATCTTGATTTGTCAAATTACCAGAATATCTGGAAAAGACCGAATCATCAAGAAAAATATTTTATTGATATGTTTAAAGATTAGATAGAATGAAAGAGTTATGTAACATGGTTTATCATGAGGGTGTGATCTGTGAACCTTTATCACGTTCCATTAGAAACTCAGCATGACTTACTGTAATATAATCACGTTGATCAAGTGTCATTATATTATACTAACTTATGCTTCAATTCCCAACACTACTTCAAAAACATCCATTTTTTTCGAAATTTTCAGAATTTAGAAACTAAAATAGTTTCTTTTATGATGTAACACAGATAGCGCGAAGAGATAAATAATTTCGGATAATAATAGTTACGAAAATATCTTCAGAAATATCGAGGATATTTATAATGAAAGATTCGATGATGTTTTAGAATTTTTAAAATATCTGGAATCAAAGGATGATGCAGAAAATTTGCCTGTGAAGGTTTAGAATAAGGAGTAAGGTGTTCGCTAATGATTTCAGCAGACACTGAATCATTTGGATTCTTTGAAGGTAGATTTCGTCTTTGTGGTTTGTCCACAGCCTCCTTCATGGTTTGTTTAACCGTTTTTCAGTACCAAATTTTCTCTTTTTCTGTGCTTTTCCAACACACTACTCTTTATTATCAAACTTTCGACTGTTAAAGTAGTTTACAGTTTTTGCTGCTTCATCAACATTTTTTCAAAATTCGGAGAACTAGTTTCGCAGTTTGGGGTGTTTTTCAGAAACTTCACATTCAAAGTAAGTAAGTCTAGGAGATAGACATTATATGTATATATATAACTGTTGGCGTAGAATTGCTGCGAAATTCGAAATACTGATTGCTAATTCCCGGTAGTTGGTATGGAAATTATTGTTACAAGATGTGGATGAGTACAAGATAGGGTTTCAATGAACAATTATAATGGTTTTTCAGAGAGACTTAAACCAATGAGTAATAAAGTTGCTGGTAAGTTTCCTGCTAATGTGGTGGAACATGAAAGGTTCCCCGGTAACAATAACGTATATGTCAAAGTTACAATAAGGCTAATCTGAAAAGTTGAAGTTGACTGGTTGGAAGTGTGATAAAACTGGATACTTTGAAAAGGATTGCAAGATTATTTTCGATAATAACAATGCTAAAGGATCTTTCATAGTGTTGAAGTCAAAGTATAGCTTTGAAAGATGTAGAGATCTAAGAATGATGTCAGTTGTTAAATCTTGACTTGGATTCTGTTCTGTCAGAATATGTAATTGAATTTGAATAAGAATGGTTGTTCAGATTTCTATGAACGAATGTATAGCGTTGTAAAATTAGTGGGTATAGTCAATAATTTTTGAATCAAAATTGAAGAATGTACAGTGTAACATATTAATTGTGAACTTTTTCTCGGGTATTACCTACCAGTTAAAAATTTCACAAGTAATATTTTGTACAGAAGAATTTTACTACAGTCTTTATGAAAATATATGTATGAATATTTTCTTCAGATGTAATACAGATTTAATGAGTTAATATCATATTAAGCTCATTTAATTTTCGGCTGGATTAGAAATGAATAATCTCTAAAACATTAAAGATTTCATAATCTTCGTGGAGTATTTCACTAATGTAATCAATACTTCGTTATTCAGTTTTATTGATATTTCCTCAGTGAATCATGTTGGTGCTTATGGAACTCTTGCTAACTTCGCAAGGTACAAATGATGTTTTCTGGAAAGTTTCAAGTACATCAAAAATGAAAGTGTAAAATCAATCATGTATTTGAATAATACACTTGATTTATTATGAAATGGAATCTATTAAGTCGAAGCAGAGATTATAGTTAACGATTGTTAAGTCATTAATGAAGGATGTATAGCATATTAGTAACATGAACTAACTGAGTAGTACCTACCAGTTATGATTCACATGTAATAGCTTAGTACGAAAAGATTTATTTTGATTTCAAATTTCACATATATATATATATATATATAAAATATACATATAATTTCTTCAGGGGAAATGAGTTAATACTTCATAGCTCGTTGATACAATATACGCGTTGTTGATTTGTGATGATGTTGGTGATTATGAAATTGGCGGAACTTGTAGTGCTACAGGTTTTGCCGGTGTTGGTGATACTGACGGTACTGTTGATGCTGCTGGTAAAACAAGTCTAGCTTGTAAATTGCGCACTATTCCTGTCAGGGTTTCACTTTATTATTTCTATCCGCCCACTTCTAATTTATAATATGCATTAGAATATATAATCTCTAAAACTTTTAGAAACTACATATTCTCTGCAGAATATTTCTTCGATGAAGTTATGAATCAATACTTCATCGTTTGTTGTTGTTGATATTCCTTGGTATTTATAGGGCGTATGACGTTGATGCTCGTGGGACATACTGTGAAGTTGAGGTTTGTGATGCGGTTATTGTTGGTGGTGGTAATGGTACTGTTGGTGTTGTTGTCGGTGGTACTGTTGATGGTGGTGATGCTGCTGGTGCTTGTAACCTTTACACCATATTCTCCAAAACCACTACCCGAGCGCGAAGCTCGTTGACTTCTTCTATTACACCGGGATGATTGTTGATTCGGACAAGCGGATGAATAAGATTCAGAATTTGAGATAGTATATTATCGTGACGAGATACTCTGGAAATGAGAGAGAAAATAGTGTCTCGAACAGGTTCGCCGGTAAGTGCTTCAGGTTCTTCGCCAAGAGGGAAATGTGGTGGATGGAAGGGATCACCTTCTTCTTGTCTCCAATGACTAAGCAGACTACGAATCCATCCCCAATTCATCCAGAATAGGTGATGGCTGATTGGTTGATCCATTCCGGTTACACTATCTTCGGAATTCAGGTGAATATCCATATCAGAATAGCTGTCGGAGTTTAAGGAATTTGAACTAGATACGGGATCCATCTTGTATAATTAGGGAGATTATTTTTTATATGAATTAGATTATAGAATTTAGTTTGGTATTCTTCAATACATAATTTACATATGTATATATAATACCAAATTCCATAAATCACGGAGAAATTTTCGGAAGATGTCAGGAAAAGTTTACAGTAACAGATACGCTAAGATATGAATTTTTGTCTATACACTATTTATGCAATAAATGCAGGAAAACGTGTCTAGACTTAAGAATGATAAGCATGTAATTTCCGACAAGAAATGATAAGCAAAACTTTTAACATGCAGACACGGTCGAAGTCCAGACTTACTAATGCATCTTAACAACTATCAGTTAGACACACTCATGCAAGACCTGGTTCTCTAGGACCAACGCTCTGATACCAACTATAACGATTGCTCCAAATCCATATGGACGAACACGTCATTCATCGATTTCATTGCGAGGTATTTGACCTCTATATGATACGTTTTGTAAACATTGCATTCTTTTGAAAAGGCACACCATAAATGAATATTTAAATCAAAGGTTTTCGACATCTGATGATCTCTACATATAGACAATCACCGTAAATAATAGTTTACAATAGTACTTCCGTTGACAATGCAGAAAAAATAAGATACATGGTGATAATTTGGTGAATGCAACGTTTCCTTGAAAAATATGCCATGTAAGACTCCATGCACATAGCTTGTCTAACATAAAAACAAACAGCGGAAGACTTCTAGGGAACCTGAGAATAAACATGCTAACAAGTGTCAACACAAAGGTTGGTGAGTTCATAGTTTTAATGTTTTGCGTAATCTTTACATAAAGGTGAATCACAAGTTTTCAGTTGTTTTATCCAGAAACGTTTATCAAAATATTCTACAAGATTGAGCACTCTGTTAACTAAACTTTAACGTATATATAATAAGTACCCCTGTTTTAACATACATGCAACCAACATGTACAATACACGCAATCCAACGTGTACTAACCTCAAATAACATACGTCTGTTTTATAGTTCAGGCCAGGGTTTCTATACCTGGAACAGACGGGGATGTCAAGCCCTATGGATCCATATATAACTACTCGCGCCCACCAGTTCTTATAACCGGCAGTTACTAGTTACCAAAGCTAAGGGATTTTTGGTTCAAACTCGGTGTAGAATTTAGTATGTACTTGTATCCATTGCGTTTAAAATAAAGTGCATGTATTCTCAGCCCAAAAATATAGATTGCAAAAGTATTTAAAAGGGAGCAAATGAAACTCACCTTAGCAGCACATAAAGTCGTTCACCGAAACGTAACCGAAACTCGGAATACCAATTAACCGTAGATCTCAACCTATAGAACATATGTTGGTCAATAAATGTCTTATCAAGCTAGGTCTGGTCATAGTGTATCACAATCCTAATGCTCGAGATCGACATACAAAAGTTATCAAAAGTCATTTCAAAAAGTCAATCTGACTCAATACTATAGTTGAATGATCATGGCAATCGAAACATTTTAACATTTCACAAAGTTTTCCAATTCTTGTAAAATTAGACTATAGTTTTTATAAGGCTTTAGAATATGATAATACAATCAATTTTGACAATTGCTCAACAAGACGAGACGTGCCTTATATAGAAATTCATTTACTCGATTAGTAATATTTGAAAATCCAATTAATCAATCTTATAAACAAGTTGTTTAAATCTTAATTGCAGATTCAAAAGTAATTTCAATTAACGTTAATCATAATTCAGTTGACCATATCTTTTAATTCGTTCATCGAAATTACGCGATTTCTAAATAAAAATTATTGATTTTTCGCCAGCTTTCCAAAAACATGCATATCATATAGCTTTTATCAGTAATATATGTATTAAATTCGTGATTCATTAACGACTAAATTTAACATACAAACATGCATAAACATATATACTCAAGCACTAGTCAGGGATGCATATTAATATATAGAAGATAAGATATGAATGCTCACGTATCAATATTGTGATTCAATATTGCAGGAAAGTAGGTAGACATAACGGAGATGATAAACACTAGTTTGACTTGCAAATAATACCCATGAACATTACCCATAACCTCCATAGCTATAACCCATAATTTCCTTAGCTTTAACCCGTTTGAGAACCCATTTTGAAAGTGACACGTTCAAGACCTCGTCGTAGTATGTTATGTATAATAATACTACTAATAATAATAATAGGATTAATAATAATAATAATAATATTAATCTTAATAATAATAATAATAATAATAATAATAATAATAATAATAATAATAATAATAATAATAATAATAATAATAATAATAAAAATAATAATAATAATAAAAATACTAATAATAATAATATAAATAATAATACGGAGTAAAGATAGATAGATGTGTGTGTTTGTGAAGTAAACTGATCGAGCTTTTATAGATGTCTCCTGAATTCAAACCCCATGCGATCGCATGGGTTTTGTGCCTATATGCCATGCGATCGCATGGCTGCTCCTGCCAGCTCACATTTGTTTTATAATTTAGCTCGTCGACATAATTAAATATTAATATAATATATATAATTTAAATTAATTAATTATATATTATATTATATTCCCGTGCATAGTTGATTTGTAATTTTTGTTCCGATAAGTCGTACGTCGTTACTCGACTTATGTCCCGGTTCTGGTTTTTCGAACGTTACTTCGCACGCTTAGAAAACTAGCACTATACGTTTAGTGACTCGTACCTTTGTCAAAATATAGACTTAAATTATCCATAAACTATACCACTCGAAATATAACTCATACATTTGAGTGTTTTGGTCATTTACTTCTATAAATCATCGTCTCGTAATTTATTAATATAGTAGTATTTATCAAACGTTTCATAACCAAGTTAATATCTATTCTCAATATTTATAAACACGTTTTTAAATATAAGCCGCAAGCTATTCATACAATTAATACTTGTTACGCTTTCAAGTTATAGTCTATATATGTATCTATTTACATATAATTGTTCGCGAATCGTCGAGAATAGTCAATGGGTAATTGAACATATGAAAGTAGTTCAAAAATATTGAGATTCAGTTTTACAGACTTTACTTATCGTGTCGGAAACGTTAATCATACAAAGATTAAGTTTAAATTTGGTCAGAAATTTCCGGGTCATCACATCGGGAGTGAGCATCTATCATTGAGTTTCATACCTTCACAAACTCAGTAAAACCCATCTTGGCGGTATCTAGGTCACTCTTACAACCTTGAGGTTGAGGGTTCGAGTCCTGCTTAGGACAATTCGTGGTGTATTTATTCGAGTTAGTGTAGGTGGGTGGGTGTGTTTGCCTTTAAAAAAAATCATCTTTCTTAATTGAGCAGACCCATGAATCCTCACAATCAATCAGCACGACTTGTGAGACCACATACGCCAATTCCTCAAAATTAGCTCGATGTGTAGCTGATCGCAATGGACGATTCCATTCCTAATGCCATACTTCGTTAATTAACCTGTCAGCTAACACACAATCACCATTTGCGTCAAATTTAAATAATCGATTGTACCTTAATTCAAGAGATGAATCTTCCAACCACACATCTTTTCAAAATCTTGTTGAATCATTCAAGAAATAATAACTCTTGTTTACCTATATGTATATTTTTCTAGAAATTTATCTAACGGAAAAAAAATCTAAATCTTAAATACAACACCTGAGAGGGAAATTGTGCGAGAAAAAAGGCACTTTAAATTTCAATGTTGCTTTTTTTTTTTTTTCAAAAATACACACACACACATATATATTATATACATAAAAAAAATCTAATGATGTTATATGTGACACAGATTTCATTGTGAGATCTACTTAAAATAAACTCGCGTTCAACACGAACCGCAATCGACCACCAAACGACCTATTGCATTGATTACATTGATTAGATTGAGATAAATTTTTTTTTTTTGAACGGCAAGCTTGCATCAGTCCGGACCGAAGCCTAGATTGAGATAATACATGGATGGAATTAAACATATCCCTGAAACGCCCAACCTTAAACGAGTCGTAACCACAAGCTAGAAAAAACTAAATCTAGAAAACCTCCAAGCTCGAGCCGAAGTCAAACCTCACTCCACAGACCCACAAATGACTGCACCCACCCTCCACACCAGTATTGGGCCACAAAACCACCTGCCGGGTAGCCCAAGAATATCCGCCTTAAAATCGCAATCGAAAGACCAAGAAGAACCCTCGTTAGCCAGCATATCCAAGAAAACCCCAATCGATCTCTAGCCAATCGAAATCCTACCGGACCGGATTGTGAACCACCCTTTTGAGATATCTCTAACATGGTTATTAACTGTTACCAGATCAGAGAGTAAACACTAAATCCCCAAACTTTCCCCCATTTTTTTGCACTCATGTTCGAACTAGACACTACCTGTTAAAATGGTAACTGAAATACGCTTGATCATTTATTGTTGTTTAGTGCAGCTAGTACTTAGGTTATTCCTTGTTTGATTGTTAGACATGATTTACTTTCTGTCTTTTGTGTTCCGCCCTATTAGCTGAAATTTAGATTTAAGTTTGTTTTTGTGTCATTGTTTTTTTTTTTTTTTAGGTTTAGATATCTTGTATGATTGTATTTGTTGACCTTTTTTGTTATTACTTCATTTTGCGAAGAAAAAAAAGATTAAGAGAAAAGTTAGATTTTAATTGAATTAAATTGATTTGATAATGAAATTTTAATACCTAATTTAATTTTGAGCTTGGTGCATCATGATTTACAAGTGGTTTAGGATTTTTTGCAATGCCTTTTAGACCACTCGTATAGGTACCGTGCTTGGCCCGCCGTTGATGTTAGTCTTCCTATCACCTCAATATTAGCAACTAGTGCTTGGCTAGTGGTTGATTAATCGTGATTCATTTTGTCGTTGTAAAGCATATTTGATCACAAAATACTTGTATTAATTTGTTGTACATTTTGCCCTAAAACTTGTACCCGTAAATAGTTAATTAATTTAGTAGGTGTGAGGAATTGTGTGATGGGTACATCATGGTTGTTAGTAGTTAGTCTTTGGTTAGTGATGAGAAGAAGGTGCTGATGTGACACTGATGTAGCAGTCTGTGATACCATAACATAACGTCATGGTTAAGAATAGTCTTATACCGTTCTCATTCACAACATATATTTTTTTTTTAATAATTGACTGTCATATGAGCATGACATATATTTTTTTTCATAATTGACTATCAAATTAACATCATATCATCATTTTCTCCTTTCAATTACAAAAACAAATACAGTACATTATTAGCTATAACACTTTTCTTCACCACTAAATTAATTTATTTAATCATAACAAATATTATTAGTGTAAAACCAAATTTTAAACACTACAATGCACATTTCACATGGTATCCGTTATTCGATTAGAACCCAAGGGACTGTAATTGTTTTTTTATTACTTTGTAATTTTTTATTTTTAAAATAAACGGCAAGTATTACTTGTCATCCAAGGATGGCAAGCGAACATAATAATGGCTATAAAAAAACGGCAATTCATTCAATATAACACGATATTAAACCCTAGTTCTGTTTATCATCTTCACAAATACACAAAACAATACCCTAACACGATCACAAAACCCTAACACACTCTTCCAATGGAGGAAGAAGAACATCAACCAGAACAAAAAATAAGCAAAAAGGCCGCCAAAAAAGAAGAGAAGCTCCGTCGTCGCAAAGAAGCAGCAGCTGCTGCTTCCGCCTCTACATCCACCGTCGTTAACGTACCTAATCCAGTACCCGCTGCCGCCACTACATCCGCCGTCGTTGACGGACCTGATCCACTGGCTGCGAATTACGGTGATGTTCCGCTCATCAACCTCCAAATTGAACCAACTTCTTCCCCACGCGTACGGACCAAAATTAGGTCCTTAACTGAAGAATTGATCGGTGAGTCGGTGATAATACGTGGATTTGCACAGTCGATTTGTCCACAGGGGGAGAAATTTGCATTCATGATTGTTAAAAGGGATCGTTATACCGTTCAATGTGTGTTGGATGTTGATCATGGTTTTGCTAGTGAGCAAATGGTGAAGTTTGTGTAAGAAAATATTATACGAAACTGAAAACAAGTATACATATTATCACAAACGTAATAACAAGATTGCAAATATGTATAACAAATAATCAGATTAAGAGCATAAAGTTAAAACGATCTAACCGATATTAGGAGATTGAACCGGGCTTGTGTTTGACACAATTCCCTTAAACAGATTCTTCGTCTGTTCCCAGGGTACACCGGTCCGAAGCAGCGTACTGCCGGATTTGAACACTTGCCTGAAAGATAACCGAAACAGGAGGTCTTGTTGTGATTGAGATGAAAACCTTAGTGTGTGTTATAGTTTCATTTGTGGTGTTACACAAAGTCTTAAGGCCACCTATTTATAATGGAAGCTCAATCATTTAGTTTCCAACAACTTTCAATTTGGAATTATTTTAAAAGCCTTATAGAATTTGCACTAAATGCACAACTTTGAGACTCGATATCTCATTCACCTTTATCCCGTTTTGGACACACTTTAGTTCGTTGTAAAGCCCTCACTAGTGGCTACAAAACTCATTATCATCATCATTAATATTGACTACTCATCATATATTAATTAGTGTCCAATGTTGGTGAAAACACACTTTTAACCAATTTTTCCAACAATCCCCCACATGAATGGAGATCGATCTCAGAAACAACAATCTTCCGATTAAATTTCAGCGGTTGAATCTTGCATACGATAAGTAGGTGTTACCCTTTGAACTTTCGCTTATGAAAACATACTTAGTCTACTGGCTCTGAGTAGACGGCGATGTCTTTGAACTCGTCTGCCGTTTGTGTAGGCGACAATACACTTCACACAACACTCTCCCTGATAACGTCAAGTCCTCATAGTTATGTTCATTATGGTCATGAACATTAGCCTGGTTCTGCGAGAGCTTATCAAGTATTGTGCCCCAACAATACCCTTCGAAGCGACCCCACTTCTCTCTCACATAGGTGATTCACCACAGCGTGGCTACTGATTAACCACGCATGGTTATTTTAGTTGAATCATTAAAAGCCATTTGCTTATCCTCTTATATGTCACTTTTAGGAATGGACTAGGAAGTCTACTCATGATTAGTAAACTCCCTTTAAAAAGGTGTAGGGGATGCTAGTTTAGTCATTATCTCCCCTACAGTGACCGTCGCCAGTTCATACAAGTAGGTTGTCCTATTGAACTCAGATCTTGGGATCTCCAGTCAACTGAGTTAGGTTTTCCTTCATATAAACTTAGCCTTTCACGGGCTTCAGTCCCATTCCCACGCACGACTCATAAACTAACTCTCTGCTTAAGCCTTTTGTTAGCGGATCCGCAATATTATCATTTGACTTTACATAGTCAATAGTGATAATTTCTCTAGAGATTAGTTGTCGTACTTTATTATGTCTACGTCTCATATGCTTATTATTACCATTACACATTGTAATATGAGCTCTACCAATAACCGATTGGCTATTACAATGTAAACATATGGCCGACACCGGCTTAGGCCATCTGGTATATCTTTAACGAATTGACGTAGGCATTTTTCCTCTTCACCAGCTTTATCTAAAGCGATGAATTATGATTCCATCATGGATCTAGCAATAACCGCTTGTTTAAACGATTTCCACGATATAGCAACACCTTCAAGTGTGAATACCTATGCACTTGTTGCTCTGGAATCATCTTATCAGATATCCAATTTGCCTCACAGTGTCCCTCGATCACTGCAGGATATCTGTCAATGAATTAACCTAATCATACAACTCCAATGAGATGTACTTGGATTACTCTTGTATCTACTTAACTTGCTTACAACATATGCTAAGTCGTATAGAGTACAACTCATTAGAGATACATTAGAACGCGTTATCATGAACCTTGTTCTTAATAGAAAACGCAAGACACCCCTACATTTACAAGCTATTGTGTTCACTTTACATAAACCAACTAGGGTTACTGCTTATCCTTTCAAAGCTTCCCTCACATGTCTTTCAACTTGATATCATAATCATATATATCTAATATGACTTTAATTAATCAAGCGTTCAAATGCTCACACATAAGATTTGCATATTTTGTGATCCATCTTTTAGCACATTTGAGCAATTCTTAGTCATATTCTAGGTTTGACCTAGAGACGTCGAATTTAGAAAACTTAATAAAGTTCTCGCACTCAAATTATATTTTTACATCTGAATTCTGATTAGGTAATTCAAATCTTAAGATAATAATGATATAATAAAGATTGACATCTTCATATAATAATTATATTCAATATCATAATTCACATAACATGCGAATAATTCACATCATCAATGATGTTCACAATATACCAAATCCTTCTATTACTGAATGAAATCGATTTTGTCTTTAAATATATTCAACACAATGAAATATTAGTTGTTAATTGATCTCTGCAGATGATCATCATTAACAAATCCAAGTCTAGTACTCCATAGACTTTATGTTCAAAGCATTAGAATAAAAGACGCATCATTTATATTCTCCATAGCTTTTCTCACAAGAGATGTCATACCATATCCCTTGTATCATGACAAAATCGACATCATATACTTAAACATCGCCTTAGATATACCATTTAAGAGGGTTTAAAATAGCATGTATATCTTTTCATACATTCAGTATTAGTTCTTCTATAAGCATAATGTGCATGCTATTTATCGAGAAAGTTCCTTTAATTCTGTATAGATAGAATTTTCCTTAGAAATCCCTCGGGTTCATATCAAATGATCTTATTCACAAAATAAATATTTGATGGCATCTCTCCATTGAGATCATTCCGAGGAAGTTCCTCATATCTACTAGTTCCTCTTGAACTAGCTCATTAGGTGTCTCATCTTGAACACCTTCACGTCTATCCTAGACGAACTTTCAAGGTTCATTTGTAATTTTGTAATGTATGGAAATACATTTTCAAAGAATGAAACGTTTCTCGATTCTATTATCGAACCTTTGTGTATATCCGAAATCTTGGATTCATGCACAAGGAAGCGATAAGCACTACTGCGTTTAGCATATCTGATAAATATGTGTAGTGACCCGAACTTTTCCATGTTTATATATATTAATTGAGATTGATGTTTACATGATTAAATGTTTCCAACATGTTAAGCAATCAAACTTGTTAAGACTTGATTAATTGAAATAGGTTTCATATAGACAATTGACCACCCAAGTTGACCGGTGATTCACGAACGTTAAAACTTGTAAAAACTATATGATGACATATATATGGTTATATATATAGTTAACATGATATTATGATAAGTAAACATATCATTAATTATATTAACAATGAACTACATATGTAAAAACAAGACTACTAACTTAATGATTTTGAAACGAGACATATATGTAACGTTTATCGTTGTAACGACATTTAATGTATATATATCATATTAAGAGATATTCGTACATCATAATATCATGATAATATAATAATTTAAAATCTCTTTTGATATTATAAACATTGGGTTAACAACATTTAACAAGATCGTTAACCTAAAGGTTTCAAAACAACATTTACATGTAACGACTAACGATGACTTAACGACTCAGTTAAAATGTATATACATGTAGTGTTTTAATATGTATTCATACACTTTTGAAAGACTTCAAGACACTTATCAAAATACTTCTACTTAACAAAAATGCTTACAATTACATCCTCGTTCAGTTTCATCAACAATTCTACTCGTATGCACCCGTATTCGTACTCGTACAATACACAGCTTTTAGATGTATGTACTATTGGTATATACACTCCAATGATCAGCTCTTAGCAGCCCATGTGAGTCACCTAACACATGTGGGAACCATCATTTGGCAACTAGCATGAAATATCTCATAAAATTACAAAAATATGAGTAATCATTCATGACTTATTTACATGAAAACAAAATAACATATCCTTTATATCTAATCCATACACCAACGACCAAAAACACCTACAAACACTTTCATTCTTCAATTTTCTTCATCTAATTGATCTCTCTCAAGTTCTATCTTCAAGTTCTAAGTGTTCTTCATAAATTCCAAAAGTTCTAGTTTCATAAAATCAAGAATACTTTCAAGTTTGCTAGCTCACTTCCAATCTTGTAAGGTGATCATCCAACCTCAAGAAATCTTTGTTTCTTACAGTAGGTTATCATTCTAATACAAGGTAATAATCATATTCAAACTTTGGTTCAATTTCTATAACTATAACAATCTTATTTCAAGTGATGATCTTACTTGAACTTGTTTTCGTGTCATGATTCTGCTTCAAGAACTTCGAGCCATCCAAGGATCCATTGAAGCTAGATCCACTTTTCTCTTTTCCAGTAGGTTTATCCAAGGAACTTAAGGTAGTAATGATGTTCATAACATCATTCGATTCATACATATAAAGCTATCTTATTCGAAGGTTTAAACTTGTAATCACTAGAACATAGTTTAGTTAATTCTAAACTTGTTCGCAAATAAAAGTTAATCCTTCTAACTTGACTTTTAAAATCAACTAAACACATGTTCTATATCTATATGATATGCTAAGTTAATGATTTAAAACCTGGAAACACGAAAAACACCGTAAAACCGGATTTACGCCGTCGTAGTAACACCGCGGGCTGTTTTGGGTTAGTTAATTAAAAACTATGATTAACTTTGATTTAAAATTTGTTATTCTGAGAAAATGATTTTTATTATGAACATGAAACTATATCCAAAAATTATGGTTAAACTCAAAGTGGAAGTATGTTTTCTAAAATGGTCATCTAGACGTCGTTCTTTCGACTGAAATGACTACCTTTACAAAAACGACTTGTAACTTATTTTTCCGACTATAAACCTATACTTTTCTGTTTAGATTCATAAAATAGAGTTCAATATGAAACCATAGCAATTTGATTCACTCAAAACGGATTTAAAATGAAGAAGTTATGGGTAAAACAAGATTGGATAATTTTTCTCATTTTAGCTACGTGAAAATTGGTAACAAATCTATTCCAACCATAACTTAATCAACTTGTATTGTATATTATGTAATCTTGAGATACCATAGACACGTATACAATGTTTCGACCTATCATGTCGACACATCTATATATATTTCGGAACAACCATAGACACTCTATATGTGAATGTTGGAGTTAGCTATACAGGGTTGAGGTTGATTCCAAAATATATATAGTTTGAGTTGTGATCAATACTGAGATACGTATACACTGGGTCGTGGATTGATTCAAGATAATATTTATCGATTTATTTCTGTACATCTAACTGTGGACAACTAGTTGTAGGTTACTAACGAGGACAGCTGACTTAATAAACTTAAAACATCAAAATATATTAAAAGTGTTGTAAATATATTTTGAACATACTTTGATATATATGTATATATTGTTATAGGTTCGTGAATCAACCAGTGGTCAAGTCTTACTTCCCGACGAAGTAAAAATCTGTGAAAGTGAGTTATAGTCCCACTTTTAAAATCTAATATTTTTGGGATGAGAATACATGCAGGTTTTATAAATGATTTACAAAATAGACACAAGCACGTGAAACTACATTCTATGGTTGAATTATCGAAATCGAATATGCCCCTTTTTATTAAGTCTGGTAATCTAAGAATTAGGGAACAGACACCCTAATTGACGCGGATCCTAAAGATAGATCTATTGGGCCTAACAAACCCCATCCAAAGTACCGGATGCTTTAGTACTTCGAAATTTATATCATATCCGAAGGGTGTCCCGGAATGATGGGGATATTCTTATATATGCATCTTGTTATTGTCGGTTACCAGGTGTTCACCATATGAATGATTTTTATCTCTATGTATGGGATGTGTATTGAAATATGAAATCTTGTGGTCTATTGTTACGATTTGATATATATAGGTTAAACCTATAACTCACCAACATTTTTGTTGACGTTTAAAGCATGTTTATTCTCAGGTGAATATTAAGAGCTTCCGCTGTTGCATACTAAAATAAGGACAAGATTTGGAGTCCATGTTTGTATGATATTGTGTAAAAACTGCATTCAAGAAACTGATTTCGATGTAACATATTTGTATTGTAACCATTATGTAATGGTCGTGTGTAAACAGGATATTTTAGATTATCATTATTTGATAATCTACGTAAAGCTTTTTAAACCTTTATTTATGAAATAAAGGTTATGGTTTGTTTTAAAAATGAATGCAGTCTTTGAAAAACGTCTCATATAGAGGTCAAAACCTCGCAACGAAATCAATTAATATGGAACGTTTTTAATCAATAAGAACGGGACATTTCAGTTGGTATCAGAGCGTTGGTCTTAGAGAACCAGAATTTTTCATTAGTGTGTCTTATCGAGTTTGTTAGGATGCATTAGTGAGTCTGGACTTCGACCGTGTTTACTTGAAAAATGATTGCTTAACAAATTTTGTTGGAAACTATATATTTTTAACATGTGAATATTATGTGATATATTAATCTCTTAACGCGTTTGATATTATGTGATAGATGTCTACCTCTAGAACAAGTCCCATTGACTCACCTAATAATAATGAAGAGTCAAATGTAAATTGGAATGATTCGTGGACTGATTCACAAGTTCCCGAAGAAGAACCGGAAGAAGAGTCGGAACCGGAAGAAGAATCGGAACCGGAAGAAGAATCGGAACCGGATGAAGAAATAGAACCGGTGGGGGAAATAATAAAACGGTTAAGTAAAAGAAAATCCTCAACCAACCGACCAAGGTTAATTATGGTCAATGGTGTTTCCGCCAAGGAAGCAAAATATTGGGAGGATTACCAATTCTCCGATGAATCGGATTCCGACGAGAATTCCGATGATGTTATAGAAATTACCCCAACTGAATTTAAAAAGGCAAAAGAAAATAATAAGGGAAAGGGCATAAAAATAGAGAAATCTAATTCCAACCCCGATGAACTTTATATGTATCGTCAACCCCCGAAGTCCTTAAGTTGTAACAATAACCCGGGAACCTCTAAACCACCAGGTTTTTCTAAACCAATGTGGACAACGACGGCTCATATTAGGGGAACATCATATATCCCTAGAAACTTGGCAAAACGAACCAAAACCGAAGAAGAAGAAACGAGCGAGTCGGAATAAGATAGTTGTATTCGTGTGGTGTAATATATGTAATATAGTGTTCTTATGCTTTATGATATATGTAAAAATTGCTTGTATTAATAAGTATTTTTTTTATGAAACTAACTCTTGTCTATTTTACAGTTTAAAAACACAAAATGGATAGACAACCCAATATTTTAAGAGACCTACCCGGAGACATGATTGATGAAATCTTGTCTAGAGTCGGCCAGAATTCTTCGGCACAACTATTTAAGGCGAGATCAGTTTGTAAGACATTCGAAGAACGTTCCAAGAATGTCTTGGTTTATAAGAGACTTTCGTTTGAAAGATGGGGGATATCACATTGGGAAACCCATAAGTTACGATGTGTTTACTTTGACGCATATATTGCGGGGAACCCAAATGCTATTTTACGCAACGGGTTAAGAAATTATTTTGACTCAATATATCCGAATATTGGACTTCGTGATTTAGAAAAAGCGGCTAACATGCAACATAAAGAAGCATGTTATGCTTACGGATTAGTAATGTTCGCTTCTCACCAAAGTGAGAACAAGAACATCGGGCTACAACTATTAAACAAAACGTTTCCACAAGTGACGGAGTCGGTAATTGGGGTAAGAAATGAGGTTTTTAGATTATTACGGGACTGTTGGACATTACGTAACCCTCGTCCCTTTGACGACGTTACAACACGCTGTCTTATCAACGGTCATAACGGTTATGTTGCACAAGACCAAGGATGGGAAGTAGTCCTAGTAAAACCAGAATGCATGACTTGTTTCTGGACGTATGAATTACGTGTCTTTATTGCCTTTGCTGAACGACTTGTGTACTAGCTAGAATTATCTTCACAACTATCTTGTATCAAAGTTATTGTGTGCTATATTTCATGCTTTATGTAAAATAAGCGGTATTGTAAGTTTGTAAAATATTGTATAAAAGTTTGAACGCGAAATATTATTATAATCAGTTTTTCATATAGAATTGTAGTAGTTGAATTGTATATTAGCTACTAAGTATGAACTTAACGGGTAGGTACTACCCGAATTTAAACTTATAAAACGCTAATATGAAGAAAAAGCTTTTATAAATGAGTTCATATTATGCTACGAAATACTATTAACTACTCTTAATATTCTGTATGATTAACTTGTTCCATTTAACTATTTTGAAGGAAATGGCACCGACTACTCGACACACCGTGAATATGAATGAAGAGGAATTCCGTACTTTTCTAGCTTCAAACATAGCCACAGTACAGGCTGCGCTACATACCAACAATAACCTTGGATCTAGCAGTACAGGAAATCGTGTAGGATGCACCTACAAAGAATTCACTGCCTGCAAACCTTTGGAATTTGATGGAACCGAAGGACCGATCGGATTGAAACGATGGACCGAGAAGGTCGAATCGGTGTTTGCCATAAGTAAGTGTACTGAAGAGGACAAAGTAAAGTACGCTACGCATACCTTCACAGGTTCTGCGTTAACATGGTGGAATACCTATCTAGAGCAAGTGGGACAAGACGATGCGTACGCACTACCGTGGTCAGCATTCAAGCACTTGATGAACGAGAAGTACCGTCCCAGAACCGAGGTCAATAAGCTCAAGACAGAACTTAGAGGGTTACGAACCCAAGGATTTGATATTACCACGTACGAAAGACGATTCACAGAATTGTGCCTATTGTGTCCGGGAGCATTCGAAGATGAGGAAGAGAAGATCGACGCGTTTGTGAAAGGATTACCGGAAAGAATCCAAGAAGATATAAGTTCACACGAGCCCACCTCCATACAACAGTCATGTAGAATGGCTCACAAACTAGTGAACCAGATTGAAGAAAGAATTAAAGAACAGACTGCTGAAGAGGCCAATGTGAAGCAAGTCAAAAGAAAGTGGGAGGAAAACGGTGATAAGAATCACCAATACAACAACAACAGCAATTACAACAATAATCGCAACAATTATCCCAACAATCGCAACATCAATCGCAACTACAACAAACGGCCCAACAACAACAACAACAACAACAACAACAACAACAACAATAGCAACTACAACAATCATCCCAACAACAATAATAACCGCAACAACAACAACAATCAGAAGCAACTATGCCAAAGGTGTGAAAAGAATCACTCGGGGTTCTGCACCAAATTTTGCAACAAGTGTAAAAGAAATGGTCATAGCGCGGCGAAGTGTGAGGTCTACGGACCAGGGGTTAATAGAACGAAAGGAACAAATGGTGTCGGAACGAGTAATGGCGGAGCAAGTAGTGTCGGAGCAAGTTATGCCAATGTAGTTTGTTATAAATGTGGAAAACCGGGCCACATTATTAGAAATTGTCCGAACCAGGAGAACACGAATGGACAAGGCCGTGGAAGAGTTTTCAATATTAATGCGGCAGAGGCACAGGAAGACCCGGAGCTTGTTACGGGTACGTTTCTTATTGACAATAAATCTGCTTACGTTTTATTTGATTCGGGTGCGGATAGAAGCTATATGAGTAGAGATTTTTGTGCTAAATTAAGTTGTCCATTGACGCCTTTGGATAGTAAATTTTTACTCGAATTAGCAAATGGTAAATTAATTTCAGCAGATAATATATGTCGGAATCGAGAAATTAAACTGGTTAGCGAAACATTTAAGATTGATTTGATACCAGTAGAGTTAGGGAGTTTTGATGTGATAATCGGTATGGACTGGTTGAAAGAAGTGAAAGCGGAGATCGTTTGTTACAAAAATGCAATTCGCATTATACGAGAAAAAGGAAAACCCTTAATGGTGTACGGAGAAAAGGGCAACACGAAGCTACATCTTATTAGTAATTTGAAGGCACAAAAACTAATAAGAAAAGGTTGCTATGCTGTTCTAGCACACGTCGAGAAAGTACAAACTAAAGAAAAGAGCATCAATGATGTTCCCATTGCAAAAGAATTTCCCGATGTATTTCTGAAAGAATTACCGGGATTACCCCCACATCGATCCGTTGAATTTCAAATAGATCTTGTACCAGGAGCTGCACCAATAGCTCGTGCTCCTTACAGACTCGCACCCAGCGAGATGAAAGAACTGCAAAGCCAATTACAAGAACTTTTAGAGCGTGGTTTCATTCGACCAAGCACATCACCGTGGGGAGCTCCTGTTTTGTTTGTCAAGAAGAAAGATGGTACATTCAGGTTGTGTATCGACTACCGAGAGTTGAACAAACTTACCATCAAGAACCGCTACCCACTACCGAGAATCGACGACTTATTTGATCAACTACAAGGCTCGTCTGTTTATTCAAAGATTGACTTACGTTCCGGGTATCATCAAATGCGGGTGAAAGAAGATGATATTCCAAAGACTGCTTTCAGAACACGTTACGGTCATTACGAGTTTATGGTTATGCCGTTTGGTTTAACTAATGCACCAGCTGTGTTCATGGACCTTATGAACCGAGTGTGTGGACCATACCTTGACAAGTTTGTCATTGTTTTCATTGATGACATACTTATTTACTCAAAGAATGACCAAGAACACGGTGAACATTTGAGAAAGGTGTTAGAAGTATTGAGGAAGGAAGAATTGTACGCTAAGTTTTCAAAGTGTGCATTTTGGTTGGAAGAAGTTCAATTCCTCGGTCACATAGTGAACAAAGAAGGTATTAAGGTGGATCCGGCAAAGATAGAAACTGTTGAAAAGTGGGAAACCCCGAAAACTCCGAAACACATACGCCAGTTTTTAGGACTAGCTGGTTACTACAGAAGGTTCATCCAAGATTTTTCCAGAATAGCAAAACCCTTGACTGCATTAACGCATAAAGGGAAGAAATTTGAATGGAATGATGAACAAGAGAAAGCGTTTCAGTTATTGAAGAAAAAGCTAACTACGGCACCTATATTGTCATTGCCTGAAGGGAATGATGATTTTGTGATTTATTGTGACGCATCAAAGCAAGGTCTCGGTTGTGTATTAATGCAACGAACGAAGGTGATTGCTTATGCGTCTAGACAATTGAAGATTCACGAACAAAATTATACGACGCATGATTTGGAATTAGGAGCGGTTGTTTTTGCATTAAAGACTTGGAGGCACTACTTATATGGGGTCAAAAGTATTATATATACCGACCACAAAAGTCTTCAACACATATTTAATCAGAAACAACTGAATATGAGGCAGCGTAGGTGGATTGAATTATTGAATGATTATGACTTTGAGATTCGTTACCACCCGGGGAAGGCAAATGTGGTAGCCGATGCCTTGAGCAGGAAGGACAGAGAACCCATTCGAGTAAAATCTATGAATATAATGATTCATAATAACCTTACTACTCAAATAAAGGAGGCGCAACAAGGAGTTTTAAAAGAGGGAAATTTAAAGGATGAAATACCCAAAGGATCGGAGAAGCATCTTAATATTCGGGAAGACGGAACCCGGTATAGGGCTGAAAGGATTTGGGTACCAAAATTTGGAGATATGAGAGAAATGGTACTTAGAGAAGCTCATAAAACCAGGTACTCAATACATCCTGGAACGGGGAAGATGTACAAGGATCTCAAGAAACATTTTTGGTGGCCGGGTATGAAAGCCGATGTTGCTAAATACGTAGGAGAATGTTTGACGTGTTCTAAGGTCAAAGCTGAGCATCAGAAACCATCAGGTCTACTTCAACAACCCGAAATCCCGGAATGGAAATGGGAAAACATTACCATGGATTTCATCACTAAATTGCCAAGGACTGCAAGTGGTTTTGATACTATTTGGGTAATAGTTGATCGTCTCACCAAATCAGCACACTTCCTACCAATAAGAGAAGATGACAAGATGGAGAAGTTAGCACGACTGTATTTGAAGGAAGTTGTCTCCAGACATGGAATACCAATCTCTATTATCTCTGATAGGGATGGCAGATTTATTTCAAGATTCTGGCAGACATTACAGCAAGCATTAGGAACTCGTCTAGACATGAGTACTGCCTATCATCCACAAACTGATGGGCAGAGCGAAAGGACGATACAAACGCTTGAAGACATGCTACGAGCATGTGTTATTGATTTCGGAAACAGTTGGGATCGACATCTACCGTTAGCAGAATTTTCCTACAACAACAGCTACCATTCAAGCATTGAGATGGCGCCGTTTGAAGCACTTTATGGTAGAAAGTGCAGGTCTCCGATTTGTTGGAGTGAGGTGGGGGATAGACAGATTACGGGTCCGGAGATTATACAAGAAACTACCGAGAAGATCATCCAAATTCAACAACGGTTGAAAACCGCCCAAAGTCGACAAAAGAGCTACGCTGACATTAAAAGAAAAGATATAGAATTTGAAATTGGAGAGATGGTCATGCTTAAAGTTTCACCTTGGAAAGGCGTTGTTCGATTTGGTAAACGAGGGAAATTAAATCCAAGGTATATTGGACCATTCAAGATTATTGATCGTGTCGGACCAGTAGCTTACCGACTTGAGTTACCTCAACAACTCGCGGCTGTACATAACACTTTCCACGTCTCGAATTTGAAGAAATGTTTTGCTAAAGAAGATCTCACTATTCCGTTAGATGAAATCCAAATCAACGAAAAACTCCAATTCATCGAAGAACCCGTCGAAATAATGGATCGTGAGGTTAAAAGACTTAAGCAAAACAAGATACCAATTGTTAAGGTTCGATGGAATGCTCGTAGAGGACCCGAGTTCACCTGGGAGCGTGAAGATCAGATGAAGAAGAAATACCCGCATCTATTTCCAGAAGATTCGTCAACACCTTCAACAGCTTAAAATTTCGGGACGAAATTTATTTAACGGGTAGGTACTGTAGTGACCCGAACTTTTCCATGTTTATATATATTAATTGAGATTGATGTTTACATGATTAAATGTTTCCAACATGTTAAGCAATCAAACTTGTTAAGACTTGATTAATTGAAATAGGTTTCATATAGACAATTGACCACCCAAGTTGACCGGTGATTCACGAACGTTAAAACTTGTAAAAACTATATGATGACATATATATGGTTATATATATAGTTAACATGATATTATGATAAGTAAACATATCATTAATTATATTAACAATGAACTACATATGTAAAAACAAGACTACTAACTTAATGATTTTGAAACGAGACATATATGTAACGTTTATCGTTGTAACGACATTTAATGTATATATATCATATTAAGAGATATTCGTACATCATAATATCATGATAATATAATAATTTAAAATCTCTTTTGATATTATAAACATTGGGTTAACAACATTTAACAAGATCGTTAACCTAAAGGTTTCAAAACAACATTTACATGTAACGACTAACGATGACTTAACGACTCAGTTAAAATGTATATACATGTAGTGTTTTAATATGTATTCATACACTTTTGAAAGACTTCAAGACACTTATCAAAATACTTCTACTTAACAAAAATGCTTACAATTACATCCTCGTTCAGTTTCATCAACAATTCTACTTGTATGCACCCGTATTCGTACTCGTACAATACACAGCTTTTAGATGTATGTACTATTGGTATATACACTCCAATGATCAGCTCTTAGCAGCCCATGTGAGTCACCTAACACATGTGGGAACCATCATTTGGCAACTAGCATGAAATATCTCATAAAATTACAAAAATATGAGTAATCATTCATGACTTATTTACATGAAAACAAAATAACATATCCTTTATATCTAATCCATACACCAACGACCAAAAACACCTACAAACACTTTCATTCTTCAATTTTCTTCATCTAATTGATCTCTCTCAAGTTCTATCTTCAAGTTCTAAGTGTTCTTCATAAATTCCAAAAGTTCTAGTTTCATAAAATCAAGAATACTTTCAAGTTTGCTAGCTCACTTCCAATCTTGTAAGGTGATCATCCAACCTCAAGAAATCTTTGTTTCTTACAGTAGGTTATCATTCTAATACAAGGTAATAATCATATTCAAACTTTGGTTCAATTTCTATAACTATAACAATCTTATTTCAAGTGATGATCTTACTTGAACTTGTTTTCGTGTCATGATTCTGCTTCAAGAACTTCGAGCCATCCAAGGATCCATTGAAGCTAGATCCACTTTTCTCTTTTCCAGTAGGTTTATCCAAGGAACTTAAGGTAGTAATGATGTTCATAACATCATTCGATTCATACATATAAAGCTATCTTATTCGAAGGTTTAAACTTGTAATCACTAGAACATAGTTTAGTTAATTCTAAACTTGTTCGCAAATAAAAGTTAATCCTTCTAACTTGACTTTTAAAATCAACTAAACACATGTTCTATATCTATATGATATGCTAAGTTAATGATTTAAAACCTGGAAACACGAAAAACACCGTAAAACCGGATTTACGCCGTCGTAGTAACACCGCGGGCTGTTTTGGGTTAGTTAATTAAAAACTATGATTAACTTTGATTTAAAATTTGTTATTCTGAGAAAATGATTTTTATTATGAACATGAAACTATATCCAAAAATTATGGTTAAACTCAAAGTGGAAGTATGTTTTCTAAAATGGTCATCTAGACGTCGTTCTTTCGACTGAAATGACTACCTTTACAAAAACGACTTGTAACTTATTTTTCCGACTATAAACCTATACTTTTCTGTTTAGATTCATAAAATAGAGTTCAATATGAAACCATAGCAATTTGATTCACTCAAAACGGATTTAAAATGAAGAAGTTATGGGTAAAACAAGATTGGATAATTTTTCTCATTTTAGCTACGTGAAAATTGGTAACAAATCTATTCCAACCATAACTTAATCAACTTGTATTGTATATTATGTAATCTTGAGATACCATAGACACGTATACAATGTTTCGACCTATCATGTCGACACATCTATATATATTTCGGAACAACCATAGACACTCTATATGTGAATGTTGGAGTTAGCTATACAGGGTTGAGGTTGATTCCAAAATATATATAGTTTGAGTTGTGATCAATACTGAGATACGTATACACTGGGTCGTGGATTGATTCAAGATAATATTTATCGATTTATTTCTGTACATCTAACTGTGGACAACTAGTTGTAGGTTACTAACGAGGACAGCTGACTTAATAAACTTAAAACATCAAAATATATTAAAAGTGTTGTAAATATATTTTGAACATACTTTGATATATATGTATATATTGTTATAGGTTCGTGAATCAACCAGTGGTCAAGTCTTACTTCCCGACGAAGTAAAAATCTGTGAAAGTGAGTTATAGTCCCACTTTTAAAATCTAATATTTTTGGGATGAGAATACATGCAGGTTTTATAAATGATTTACAAAATAGACACAAGCACGTGAAACTACATTCTATGGTTGAATTATCGAAATCGAATATGCCCCTTTTTATTAAGTCTGGTAATCTAAGAATTAGGGAACAGACACCCTAATTGACGCGAATCCTAAAGATAGATCTATTGGGCCTAACAAACCCCATCCAAAGTACCGGATGCTTTAGTACTTCGAAATTTATATCATATCCGAAGGGTGTCCCGGAATGATGGGGATATTCTTATATATGCATCTTGTTATTGTCGGTTACCAGGTGTTCACCATATGAATGATTTTTATCTCTATGTATGGGATGTGTATTGAAATATGAAATCTTGTGGTCTATTGTTACGATTTGATATATATAGGTTAAACCTATAACTCACCAACATTTTTGTTGACGTTTAAAGCATGTTTATTCTCAGGTGAATATTAAGAGCTTCCGCTGTTGCATACTAAAATAAGGACAAGATTTGGAGTCCATGTTTGTATGATATTGTGTAAAAACTGCATTCAAGAAACTGATTTCGATGTAACATATTTGTATTGTAACCATTATGTAATGGTCGTGTGTAAACAGGATATTTTAGATTATCATTATTTGATAATCTACGTAAAGCTTTTTAAACCTTTATTTATGAAATAAAGGTTATGGTTTGTTTTAAAAATGAATGCAGTCTTTGAAAAACGTCTCATATAGAGGTCAAAACCTCGCAACGAAATCAATTAATATGGAACGTTTTTAATCAATAAGAACGGGACATTTCAATATGCATTCAACAGTCTTATCTTTTGTGCCTTAGGTAAGGAACAACTACCTTTGCCAGGCACCCCCACACTTTGAGGTACTCATAGGATGATTTTCTTTTCCACCATAACTCGTATGGGGTATCATCCTTTTTTTTCTTTGGGATATCTTATTTAAAAGATAGTTTGCCGATAGGATGACATCCCCCCACATTGACTGGCTTACACCAGAACTTACCAACCTGGCATTCACCATATCTTCCAGAGTTCTATTCTTTCGTTCAATAGTCTCATTCGAGTGGGGTGAGTAAGGTGCAGTGAATTAATGTTTAATGCCATTTTGCGCACAAAATTCAGCAAAAGGTGCAACATATTCACCACCTCTATCACTACGAACAACCTTGATTTTCCGTTCAAGTTGATTCTCAACTTCGTTTTATAAGCAATAAACTTCTCAATTGCTTCATCTTTACTTTAAAATAAGTAAACATAACAATACTTCGTGTTATCATCAATACACGTAATGAAGTACTTGTTACCATTCCTCGTTGAAATGAATTTCAAATCACACACATCGGTGTGGACCATATGAATGTGTTCGGTTATTCTTTCAACACGTTTAAAGGACGATCTTGTTAATTTGGCTTCAACACAAGTTTCCTATCTATAGTTTGAATATACCATTAAGGGCATAACCCTCTCCAACAGACATTCTACTTTGGTCAACATGACCTTATTCAAACTCTATTATGAAGTCAAATTTGTTCAACAACCATTCGAACACCGTATTCATATGAATCACAAAAACATATAGCACGTTGTTCAATGTACGTCATTGAGATCATCAAAGGCAGAGTTATCCATGAAGAGATTTTCTCCATTACACATACATGACGGATAACCCCGGTATAAATCAACCATTCCTTGGTGTTAGAAGCAACCAAGATAACTTTAGAGATCATCTAAAATATGAATTAAACTAACTGTTTTAACAAAACATAAAGTTCAATGGCTCAACTGTTGTTAACAAAACAACAAGTATCACGTGAATTGATTTAATTTGAGTTTACAACTCAAAATAAAACTTCCAGTTTATCATGAACAAATTGAGTGCAACCAAACATGTTTCAACTCAACTAGGTTAAACCAATGAGGTTTCAACCAAATATAAACCGAGCAGGTTCAACCTAAACAAGTAAACCAAATAGGTTTAAACCCAACCGGGTAAACCAAATAGGTTTTGACCCAAAAAAGTAAATCAAACAGGTTTAAACTCAAACGGGTAACCAAACAGGTATCACCTAAAAAACCGTTTCAACTCAAACGGGTAAACCGAACAGTTTTCAACCCTACAGTTAAACCAAGCAGGTTTAAACACTAACATGTAATCAAACATGTTAAACCCAAAAGGTTTATACTAAACGATTAAACTAAACCGTTTAAACAAAACTGATTAAACCAAATATGTTTAAGCCCAATTGTTAAACAAACAAGTTTAAATTCAGTTTAATAACAGTCTAAAACTGTTCAAATACTGTCTCGAAGACAGTCAATAACCAGTGTCAAATGCTGTTTGAAAACAGATCGAAATACAGTTCGAAATCAGTCCGGAAACGGTCGAAAGACTTTTCGAATACACGTTATAGAATGATCAACTTGCACACAAGTAATCTGAATGATTCCAAACCTGAACCGCGCTCACAATTTGAGCATCATGTTACCCTTCTGCAACTTGGGAAGCAGTTTATTTAAGAACCTCGCAAGGTTCGGTCAAGAACCTCGCAAAGGCTCAACATGGTCAGCTAAAAGAAAATCTTTTACTACCAACGTTTAAAGTTTACATCAATAAACTTTTCAAATTTCTCAACATGAGAAATACCCCCATTCGACTGCGGTGCAAATCTATTTTCACACAACTTTTAACTTCATAACTTCATACAATTTATTATCCCAAAGATAATAATAAATTAAATTATTTAATATCATCCGCAATGTCACCACAATATATAATCAACAAACTATAACGTTAAGAATTCGTAAGATAGCATTATAATCAATGGGCTATATTTACAATCATAGATATAGAAATAGACAATAGTATAGTAGTTATACTCAACAACTACATAATATGGCACAAATATAATTATAATGAATAAATAATTATATATTATATATTAGCACTATATTCAACAACTACAATAACACATTGATCATGTCATTCAAGACATAGTTGCAGACTATTTGCTAAAGAACACAAGTGTCAAAATATGTGATAGGGTTCTGTAAATACTACTACGTATAAGCGTACACATGTCCCTATATAATTTGCAAAACATAAACATATTGACACCTAAATAATTTGATCAATCACAAATTATTTCAATCCCACAAATTAAGTCCAAAAATATGCTAATAATAAATCGCAACATATAGCACTAGGTTATGCAATTCAGTCCATTCTTTATAATTTGTATTAGAGAACAAGTAGTTGTAAACCAGATTTGCATACAAATTAAGCAAAAGGCAAGATATCAAATATTAAAAATCATGTACAGAATCACCCTTATATATGTAGTCAGTGGAAGACACCTTAGCAGGTATATATATATATATTGGGAGGTGATCCTCACACACTAGAAATTGATCCATACACACCAAATTATATGAAATTCCTTTATTACCCTTACATTAAATTAATCCTTCAGTCCCTGCTCTACCCAAAACTCCTAACCCACTGCAAAATACGTTTCTTATTCTTCCACCAATTTTACAATGAAAAGGTGTAATGTAAACTACCTGCTAATTGCTATGTGGATTGCAAAATACGTCAGTTTCTTATTCTTCCACCAATTTTACAATGAACAAATTATAATCTAAACTACTTGCTATGTGGATTTAACTGATGAGAAATATCAATCTTTTTATTCTGTGGGTTTTGCAATATACTCATAGATTAGAGTCACTAGACCAAAATATTATACTGAGTATCATTCTCCACTGTTGTGACCAACTTCTTACCCTAGCCCCTTTCTCTTATTCAGAAAATAGGGTTTTAATCTCAATATTTTACGCTAATTAAAGTTTTTAAGGAGCCATGGATATGAATCAACAATAAGTGTATCCATTCAAAGCCTAATGGACTCACTTAAAAAACAACTCTAATTTCTTGAATATTACTTCAAGTATTTAAATTATTGTAAGATAAGCCTAACCCACTTCTTGAAACAATTTGGGTTTTCTCGAATTTAAACTCGGAATCTTAAAATTTTCCAAAACAAAATTCTTTGCAGTTATTTCATAATTAATTGATGATTAAATCATGGAAAATAGAAAATATAAACCATGAGAATTACGGAGTAATAATAAAAATAAAGCTAGAAAAAGCTTGGAATGAGAAAAAGAAAAAAGAAACAGTCGTTTGAAATCTGTGGAGGATATTGGGAAGAGCAAGTATCAAAAGGATGAATAGAAATAAGGGTAATATGGGTACTTCATATAATTTGGTGTGTATGGATCAATTTATAGTGTGTGAGGATCACTTCCCATATATATTATATTTATATAATCAATATAAAAAAAAAACCACAATTATAAATTATAACCGTATATGTGGATAGTGAGATCATATAATTTTATATTTATATAATCAATAATCAATAATCAATATAATTTCAAGAACATGTATGTCGGCATACAATTTTAGCAGCTATAATAATTTTCATAAATCACATAAAATAGCAGCACGATTGAAATCTCCGTTTCGAATAGATCAAATGTTATAACAACATCCGAGTTAGTTTAACAAATCACCATATAGTTATATTAGATCACATGTTATAACCCGAAACTGAAATCAAACAATCAGTTTATATATATACATATTCTTATATCTAGTCCATAATCATCGACCTTATCTAACTATAACAATATAAACATGTTCTATAGCAAACAAAATAAATACGCATAAAGCCTTTATAAAAGGATTTACAAAACACGTCAATTTAATTAGCTACATATGAACGCAAACATATCATAAACTCAAAAAATATAAGTCGTTTCTAGCCGCATATAAAAAACAACAAATAAAGGCAGTTTATAATAGCAAAGAACAGGACACAGAATTAATTATCATCGAGAAAATTAAAGAGATAATTTATATATGTTCTTTCTATCCGATTATACAGTTTCGTTGAACAAGAGTCTGTTTAAGTTTGTAAGAAAATATTATACGAAACTGAAAACAAGTATACATATTATCACAAACGTAATAACAAGATTGCAAATATGTATAACAAATAATCAGATTAAGAGCATAAAGTTAAAACGATCTAACCGATATTAGGAGATTGAACCGGGCTTGTGTTTGACACAATTCCCTTAAACAGATTCTTCGTCTGTTCCCAGGGTACACCGGTCCGAAGCAGCGTACTGCCGGATTTGAACACTTGCCTGAAAGATAACCGAAACAGGAGGTCTTGTTGTGATTGAGATGAAAACCTTAGTGTGTGTTATAGTTTCATTTGTGGTGTTACACAAAGTCTTAAGGCCACCTATTTATAATGGAAGCTCGATCATTTAGTTTCCAACAACTTTCAATTTGGAATTATCTTAAAAGCCTTATAGAATTTGCACTAAATGCACAACTTTGAGACTCGATATCTCATTCACCTTTATCCCGTTTTGGACACACTTTAGTTCGTTGTAAAGCCCTCACTAGTGGCTACAAAACTCATTTTTATCATCATTAATATTGACTACTCATCATATATTAATTAATGTCCAATGTTGGTGAAAACACACTTTTAACCAATTTTTCCAACAGTTTGTTACTGGTATAACCAAGCTATCATTTGTGGAAGTGGAAGGAATTGTAAAGGTTCTCCCTAATCCGATTAAACTTGCTTCACAGCAGGTAAATTTCATTAATACGTTTATGTTAATTATTTAATTTATCGTGTGTGTATGTATGCATATTTAATATTTATGCTGCGATTTAGGTCGGTTTTGAAGAACTTAAGTGATGCTAATTTTATTAGGAACATTTAACGGCGGCCGCCTCAGCGGTTGTGGGGGCCAGTGCGGCGTTTTTGTGACTAGTGTAGTGACCCGAACTTTTCCATGTTTATATATATTAATTGAGATTGATATTTACATGATTAAATGTTTCCAACATGTTAAGCAATCAAACTTGTTAAGACTTGATTAATTGAAATATGTTTCATATAGAATATTGACCACCCAAGTTGACCGGTGATTCACGAACGTTAAAACTTGTAAAAACTATATGATGACACATATATGGATATATATATATAGTTAACATGATACTATGATAAGTAAACATATCATTAAGTATATTAACAATGAACTACATATGTAAAAACAAGACTACTAACTTAATGATTTTTAAACGAGACATATATGTAACGATTATCGTTGTAAAGACATTTAATGTATATATATCATATTAAGAGATATTCATACATGATAATATCATGATAATATAATAATTTAAAATCTCATTTGATATTATAAACATTGGGTTAACAACATTTAACAAGATCGTTAACCTAAAGGTTTCAAAACAACACTTCCATGTAACGACTAACGATGACTTAACGACTCAGTTAAAATGTATATACATGTAGTGTTTTAATATGTATTTATACACTTTTGAAAGACTTCAATACACTTATCAAAATACTTCTACTTAACAAAAATGCTTACAATTACATCCTCGTTCAGTTTCATCAACAATTCTACTCGTATGCACCCGTATTCGTACTCGTACAATACACAGCTTTTAGATGTATGTACTATTGGTATATACACTCCAATGATCAGATCTTAGCAGCCCATGTGAGTCACCTAACACATGTGGGAACCATCATTTGGCAACTAGCATGAAATATCTCATAAAATTACAAAAATATGAGTAATCATTCATGACTTATTTACATGAAAACAAAATTACATATCCTTTATATCTAATCCATATACTAACGACCAAAAACACCTATAGACACTTTCATTCTTCAATTTTCTTCATCTAATTGATCTCTCTCAAGTTCTATCTTCAAGTTCTAAGTGTTCTTCATAAATTCCAAAAGTTCTAGTTACATAAAATCAAGAATACTTTCAAGTTTGCTAGCTCACTTCCAATCTTGTAAGGTGATCATCCAACCTCAAGAAATCTTTGTTTCTTACAGTAGGTTATCATTCTAATACAAGGTAATAATCATATTCAAACTTTGGTTCAATTTCTATAACTATAACAATCTTATTTCAAGTGATGATCTTACTTGAACTTGTTTTCGTGTCATGATTCTGCTTCAAGAACTTCGAGCCATCCAAGAATCCGTTGAAGCTAGATCCATTTTTATCTTTTCCAGTAGGTTTATCCAAGGAACTTAAGGTAGTAATGATGTTCATAACATCATTCGATTCATACATATAAAGTTATCTTATTCGAAGGTTTAAACTCGTAATCACTAGAACATAGTTTAGTTAATTCTAAACTTGTTCGCAAACAAAAGTTAATCCTTCTAACTTGACTTTTAAAATTAACTACACACATGTTCTATATCTATATGATATGCTAACTTAATGATTTAAAACCTGAAAACACGAAAAACACCGTAAAACCGGATTTACGCCGTCGTAGTAACACCGCGGGCTGTTTTGGGTTAGTTAATTAAAAACTATGATAAACTTTGATTTAAAAGTTGTTATTCTGAGAAAATGATTTTTATTATGAACATGAAACTATATCCAAAAATTATGGTTAAACTCAAAGTGGAAGTATGTTTTCTAAAATGGTCATCTAGACGTCGTTCTTTCGACTGAAATGACTACCTTTACAAAAAACGACTTGTAACTTATTTTTCCGACTATAAACCTATACTTTTTCTATTTAGATTCATAAAATAGAGTTCAATATTAAACCATAGCAATTTGATTCACTCAAAACGGATTTAAAATGAAGAAGTTATGGGTAAAACAAGATTGGATAATTTTTCTCATTTTAGCTACGTGAAAATTGGTAACAAATCTATTCCAACCATAACTTAATCAACTTGTATTGTACATTATGTAATCTTGAGATACCATAGACACGTATACAATGTTTCGACCTATCATGTCGACACATCTATATATATTTCGGAACAACCATAGACACTCTATATGTGAATGTTGGAGTTAGCTATACAGGGTTGAGGTTGATTCCAAAATATATATAGTTTGAGTTGTGATCAATACTGAGATACGTATACACTGGGTCGTGGATTGATTCAAGATAATATTTATCGATTTATTTCTGTACATCTAACTGTGGACAACTAGTTGTAGGTTACTAACGAGGACAGCTGACTTAATAAACTTAAAACATCAAAATATATTAAAAGTGTTGTAAATATATTTTGAACATACTTTGATATATATGTATATATTGTTATAGGTTCGTGAATCAACCAGTGGCCAAGTCTTACTTCCCGACGAAGTAAAAATCTGTGAAAGTGAGTTATAGTCCCACTTTTAAAATCTAATATTTTTGGGATGAGAATACATGCAGGTTTTATAAATGATTTACAAAATAGACACAAGTACGTGAAACTACATTCTATGGTTGAATTATCGAAATCGAATATGCCCCTTTTTATTAAGTCTGGTAATCTAAGAATTAGGGAACAGACACCCTAATTGACGCGAATCCTAAAGATAGATCTATCGGGCCCAACAAGCCCCATCCAAAGTACCGGATGCTTTAGTACTTCGAAATTTATATCATATCCGAAGGGTGTCCCGGAATGATGGGGATATTCTTATATATGCATCTTGTTAATGTCGGTTACCAGGTGTTCACCATATGAATGATTTTTATCTCTATGTATGGGATGTGTATTGAAATATGAAATCTTGTGGTCTATTATTATGATTTGATATATATAGGTTAAACCTATAACTCACCAACATTTTTGTTGACGTTTTAAGCATGTTTATTCTCAGGTGATTATTAAGAGCTTCCGCTGTCGCATACTTAAATAAGGACGAGATTTGGAGTCCATGCTTGTATGATATTGTGTAAAAACTGCATTCAAGAAACTTATTTTGTTGTAACATATTTGTATTGTAAACCATTATGTAATGGTCGTGTGTAAACAGGATATTTTAGATTATCATTATTTGATAATCTACGTAAAGCTTTTTAAACCTTTATTGATGAAATAAAGGTTATGGTTTGTTTTAAAATGAATGCAGTCTTTGAAAAACGTCTCATATAGAGGTCAAAACCTCGCAACGAAATCAATTAATATGGAACGTTTTTAATCAATAAGAACGGGACATTTCAGTTGGTATCCGAGCGTTGGTCTTAGAGAACCAGAATTTTGCATTAGTGTGTCTTATCGAGTTTGTTAGGATGCATTAGTGAGTCTGGACTTCGACCGTGTTTACTTGAAAAATGATTGCTTAACAAATTTTGTTGGAAACTATATATTTTTAACATGTGAATATTATGTGATATATTAATCTCTTAACGCGTTTGATATTATGTGATAGATGTCTACCTCTAGAACAAGTCCCATTGACTCACCTAATAATAATGAAGAGTCAAATATAAATTGGAATGATTCGTGGACTGATTCACAAGTTCCCGAAGAGGAACCGGAAGAAGAATCGGAACCGGAAGAAGAATCGGAACCGGAAGAAGAATCGGAACCGAATGAAGAAATAGAACCGGTGGGGGAAATAATAAAACGGTTAAGTAAAAGAAAATTCTCAACCAACCGACCAAGGTTAATTATGGTCAATGGTGTTTCCGCCAAGGAAGCAAAATATTGGGAGGATTACCAATTCTCCGATGAATCGGATTCCGACGAGAATTCCAATGATGTTATAGAAATTACCCCAACTGAATTTAAAAAGGCAAAAGAAAATAATAAGGGAAAGGGCATAAAAATAGAGAAATCTAATTCCAACCCCGATGAACTTTATATGTATCGTCAACCCCCGAAGTTCTTAAGTTGTAACAATGACCCGGGAACCTCTAAACCACCAGGTTTTTCTAAACCAATGTGGACAACGACGGCTCGTATTAGGGGAACATCATATATCCCTAGAAACTTGGCAAAACGAACCAAAACCGAAGAAGAAGAAACGAGCGAGTCGGAATAAGATAGTTGTATTCGTGTGGTGTAATATATGTAATATAGTGTTCTTATGCTTTATGATATATGTAAAAATTACTTGTATTAATAAGTATTTTTTTTTATGAATCTAACTCTTGTCTATTTTACAGTTTAAAAACACAAAATGGATAGACAACCCAATATTTTAAGAGACCTACCCGGAGACATGATCGATGAAATCTTGTCGAGAGTCGGCCAGAATTCCTCGGCACAACTATTTAAGGCGAGATCAGTTTGTAAGACATTCGAAGAACGTTCCAAGAATGTCTTGGTTTATAAGAGACTTTCGTTTGAAAGATGGGGGATATCACATTCGGAAACCCATAAGTTACGATGTGTTTACTTTGACGCATATATTGCGGGGAACCCAAATGCTATTTTACGCAACGGGTTAAGAAATTATTTTGACTCAATATATCCGAATATTGGACTTCGTGATTTAGAAAGAGTAACATGCAACATAAAGAAGCATGCTATGCTTACGGATTAGTAATGTTCGCTTCTCACCAAAGTGAGAACAAGAACATCGGGCTACAACTATTAAACAAAACGTTTCCACAAGTGACGGAGTCGGTAATTGGGGTAAGAAATGAGGTTTTTAGATTATTACGGGACTGTTGGACATTACGTAACCCTCGTCCCTTTGACGACGTTACAACACGCTGTCTTATCAACGGCCATAACGGTTATGTTCCACAAGACCAAGGATGGGAAGTAGTCCTAGTAAAACCAGAATGCATGACTTGTTTCTGGACGTATGAATTACGTGTCTTTATTGCCTTTGCTGAACGACTTGTGTACTAGCTAGAATTATCTTCACAACTATCTTGTATCAAAGTTATTGTGTGCTATATTTCATGCTTTATGTAAAATAAGCGGTATTGTAAGTTTGTAAAATATTGTATAAAAGTTTGAACGCGAAATATTATTATAATCAGTTTTTCATATAGAATTGTAGTAGTTGAATTGTATATTAGCTACTAAGTATGAACTTAACGGGTAGGTACTACCCGAATTTAAACTTATAAAACACTAATATGAAGAAAAAGCTTTTATAAATGAGTTCATATTATGCTACGAAATACTATTAACTACTCTTAATATTCTGTATGATTAACTTCTTCCATTTGACTATTTTGAAGGAAATGGCACCGACTACTCGACACACCGTGAATATGAATGAAGAGGAATTCCGTACTTTTCTAGCTTCAAACATAGCCGCAGTACAGGCTGCGCTACATACCAACAATAACCTTGGATCTAGCAGTACAGGAAATCGTGTAGGATGCACCTACAAAGAATTCACTGCCTGCAAACCTTTGGAATTTGATGGAATCGAAGGACCGATCGGATTGAAACGGTGGACCGAGAAGGTCGAATCGGTGTTTGCCATAAGTAAGTGTACTGAAGAGGACAAAGTGAAGTACGCTACGCATACCTTCACAGGTTCTGCGTTAACATGGAGGAATACCTATCTAGAGCAAGTGGGACAAGATGATGCGTACGCACTACCGTGGTCAGCATTCAAGCACTTGCTGAACGAGAAGTACTGTCCCAGAACCGAGGTCAATAAGCTCAAGACAGAACTTAGAGGGTTACGAACCCAAGGATTTGATATTACCACGTACGAAAGACGATTCACAGAATTGTGCCTATTGTGTCCGGGAGCATTCGAAGATGAGGAAGAGAAGATCGACGCATTTGTGAAAGGATTACCGGAAAGAATCCAAGAAGATATAAGTTCACACGAGCCCGCCTCTATACAACAGGCATGTAGAATGGCTCACAAACTAGTGAACCAGATTGAAGAAAGAATTAAAGAACAGACTGCTGAAGAGGCCAATGTGAAGCAAGTCAAAAGAAAGTGGGAGGAAAACGGTGATAAGAATCACCAATACAACAACAACAGCAATTACAACAATAATCGCAACAATTATCCCAACAATCGCAACATCAATCTCAACTACAACAAACGGCCAAACAACAACAACAACAACAACAACAACAGCAACAGCAACTACAACAATCATCCCAACAACAATAATAACCGCAACAACAACAACAATCAGAAGCAGCTATGCCAAAGGTGTGAAAAGTATCACTCGGGGTTCTGCACCAAATTTTGCAACAAGTGTAAAAGAAATGGTCATAGCGCGGCGAAGTGTGAGGTCTACGGACCAGGGGTTAATAGAACGAAAGGAACAAATGGTGTCGGAACGAGTAATGGCGGAGCAAGTAGTGTCGGAGCAAGTTATGCCAATGTAGTTTGTTATAAATGTGGAAAACCGGGCCACATTATTAGAAATTGCCCGAACCAGGAGAACATGAATGGACAAGGCCGCGGAAGAGTTTTCAAAATTAATGCGGCAGAGGCACAGGAAGACCCGGAGCTTGTTACAGGTACGTTTCTTATTGACAATAAATCTGCTTACGTTTTATTTGATTCGGGTGCGGATAGAAGCTATATGAGTAGAGATTTTTGTGCTAAATTAAGTTGTCCATTGACGCCTTTGGATAGTAAATTTTTACTCGAATTAGCAAATGGTAAATTAATTTCAGCAGATAATATATGTCGGAATCGAGAAATTAAACTGGTTAGCGAAACATTTAAGATTGATTTGATACCAGTAGAGTTAGGGAGTTTTGATGTGATAATCGGTATGGACTGGTTGAAAGAAGTGAAAGCAGAGATCGTCTGTTACAAAAATGCAATTCGCATTATACGAGAAAAAGGAAAACCCTTAATGGTGTACGGAGAAAAGGGCAACACGAAGCTACATCTTATTAGTAATTTGAAGGCACAAAAACTAATAAGAAAAGGTTGCTATGCTGTTCTAGCACACGTCGAGAAAGTACAAACTGAAGAAAAGAGCATCAATGATGTTCCCGTCGCAAAAGAATTTCCCGATGTATTTCCGAAAGAATTACCGGGATTACCCCCACATCGATCCGTTGAATTTCAAATAGATCTTGTACCAGGAGCTGCACCAATAGCTCGTGCTCCTTACAGACTCGCACCCAGCGAGATGAAAGAACTGCAAAGCCAATTACAAGAACTTTTAGAGCGTGGTTTCATTCGACCAAGCACATCACCGTGGGGAGCTCCTGTTTTGTTTGACAAGAAGAAAGATGGTACATTCAGGTTGTGTATCGACTACCGAGAGTTGAACAAACTTACCATCAAGAACCGCTACCCACTACCGAGAATCGACGACTTATTTGATCAACTACAAGGCTCGTCTGTTTATTCAAAGATTGACTTACGTTCCGGGTATCATCAAATGCGGGTGAAAGAAGATGATATTCCAAAGACTGCTTTCAGAACACGTTACGGTAATTACGAGTTTATGGTCATGCCGTTTGGTTTAACTAATGCACCAGCTGTATTCATGGACCTTATGAACCGAGTGTGTGGACCATACCTTGACAAGTTTGTCATTGTTTTCATTGATGACATACTTATTTACTCAAAGAATGACCAAGAACACGGTGAACATTTGAGAAAGGTGTTAGAAGTATTGAGGAAGGAAGAATTGTACGCTAAGTTTTCAAAGTGTGCATTTTGGTTGGAAGAAGTTCAATTCCTCGGTCACATAGTTAACAAAGAAGGTATTAAGGTGGATCCGGCAAAGATAGAAACTGTTGAAAAGTGGGAAACCCCGAAAACTCCAAAACACATACGCCAGTTTTTAGGACTGGCTGGTTACTACAGAAGGTTCATCCAAGACTTTTCCAGAATAGCAAAACCCTTGACTGCATTAACGCATAAAGGGAAGAAATTTGAATGGAATGATGAACAAGAGAAAGCGTTTCAGTTATTGAAGAAAAAGCTAACTACGGCACCTATATTGTCATTGCTTGAAGGGAATGATGATTTTGTGATTTATTGTGACGCATCAAAGCAAGGTCTCGGTTGTGTATTAATGCAACGAACGAAGGTGATTGCTTATGCGTCTAGACAATTGAAGATTCACGAACAAAATTATACGACGCATGATTTGGAATTAGGCGCGGTTGTTTTTGCATTAAAGACTTGGAGGCACTACTTATATGGGGTCAAAAGTATTATATATACCGACCACAAAAGTCTTCAACACATATTTAATCAGAAACAACTGAATATGAGGCAGCGTAGGTGGATTGAATTGTTGAATGATTACGACTTTGAGATTCGTTACCACCCGGGGAAGGCAAATGTGGTAGCCGATGCCTTGAGCAGGAAGGACAGAGAACCCATTCGAGTAAAATCTATGAATATAATGATCCATAATAACCTTACTACTCAAATAAAGGAGGCGCAACAAGGAGTTTTAAAAGAGGGAAATTTAAAGGATGAAATACCCAAAGGATCGGAGAAGCATCTTAATATTCGGGAAGACGGAACCCGGTATAGGGCTGAAAGGATTTGGGTACCAAAATTTGGAGATATGAGAGAAATGGTACTTATAGAAGCTCATAAAACCAGATACTCAATACATCCTGGAACGGGGAAGATGTACAAGGATCTCAGGAAATATTTTTGGTGGCCGGGTATGAAAGCCGATGTTGCTAAATACGTAGGAGAATGTTTGACGTGTTCTAAGGTCAAAGCTGAGCATCAGAAACCATCAGGTCTACTTCAACAACCCGAAATCCCAGAATGGAAATGGGAAAACATTACCATGGATTTCATCACTAAATTACCAAGGACTGCAAGTGGTTTTGATACTATTTGGATAATAGTTGATCGTCTCACCAAATCAGCACACTTCCTGCCAATAAGAGAAGATGACAAGATGGAGAAGTTAGCACGACTGTATTTGAAGGAAGTCGTATCCAGACATGGAATACCAATCTCTATTATCTCTGATAGGGATGGCAGATTTATTTCAAGATTCTGGCAGACATTACAGCAAGCATTAGGAACTCGTCTAGACATGAGTACTGCCTATCATCCACAAACTGATGGGCAGAGCGAAAGGACGATACAAACGCTTGAAGACATGCTACGAGCATGTGTTATTGATTTCGGAAACAGTTGGGATCGACATCTACCGTTAGCAGAATTTTCCTACAACAACAGCTACCATTCAAGCATTGAGATGGCGCCGTTTGAAGCACTTTATGGTAGAAAGTGCAGGTCTCCGATTTGTTGGAGTGAAGTGGGGGATAGACAGATTACGGGTCCGGAGATTATACAAGAAACTACTGAGAAGATCATCCAAATTCAACAACGGTTGAAAACCGCCCAAAGTCGACAAAAGAGCTACGCTGACATTAAAAGAAAAGATATAAAATTTGAAATTGGAGAGATGGTCATGCTTAAAGTTGTACCTTGGAAAGGCGTTGTTCGATTTGGTAAACGAGGGAAATTAAATCCAAGGTATATTGGACCATTCAAGATTATTGATCGTGTCGGACCAGTAGCTTACCGACTTGAGTTACCTCAACAACTCGCGGCTGTACATAACACTTTCCACGTCTCGAATTTGAAGAAATGTTTTGCTAAAGAAGATCTCACTATTCCGTTAGATGAAATCCAAATCAACGAAAAACTTCAATTCATCGAAGAACCCGTCGAAATAATGGATCGTGAGGTTAAAAGACTTAAGCAAAACAAGATACCAATTGTTAAGGTTCGATGGAATGCTCGTAGAGGACCCGAGTTCACCTGGGAGCGTGAAGATCAGATGAAGAAGAAATACCCGCATCTATTTCCAGAAGATTCGTCAACACCTTCAACAGCTTAAAATTTCGGGACGAAATTTATTTAACGGGTAGGTACTGTAGTGACCCGAACTTTTCCATGTTTATATATATTAATTGAGATTGATATTTACATGATTAAATGTTTCCAACATGTTAAGCAATCAAACTTGTTAAGACTTGATTAATTGAAATATGTTTCATATAGAATATTGACCACCCAAGTTGACCGGTGATTCACGAACGTTAAAACTTGTAAAAACTATATGATGACACATATATGGATATATATATAGTTAACATGATACTATGATAAGTAAACATATCATTAAGTATATTAACAATGAACTACATATGTAAAAACAAGACTACTAACTTAATGATTTTTAAACGAGACATATATGTAACGATTATCGTTGTAATGACATTTAATGTATATATATATCATATTAAGAGATATTCATACATGATAATATCATGATAATATAATAATTTAAAATCTCATTTGATATTATAAACATTGGGTTAACAACATTTAACAAGATCGTTAACCTAAAGGTTTCAAAACAACACTTCCATGTAACGACTAACGATGACTTAACGACTCAGTTAAAATGTATATACATGTAGTGTTTTAATATGTATTTATACACTTTTGAAAGACTTCAATACACTTATCAAAATACTTCTACTTAACAAAAATGCTTACAATTACATCCTCGTTCAGTTTCATCAACAATTCTACTAGTATGCACCCGTATTCGTACTCGTACAATACACAGCTTTTAGATGTATGTACTATTGGTATATACACTCCAATGATCAGCTCTTAGCAGCCCATGTGAGTCACCTAACACATGTGGGAACCATCATTTGGCAACTAGCATGAAATATCTCATAAAATTACAAAAATATGAGTAATCATTCATGACTTATTTACATGAAAACAAAATTACATATCCTTTATATCTAATCCATACACCAACGACCAAAAACACCTACAAACACTTTCATTCTTCAATTTTCTTCATATAATTGATCTCTCTCAAGTTCTATCTTCAAGTTCTAAGTGTTCTTCATAAATTCCAAAAGTTCTAGTTACATAAAATCAAGAATACTTTCAAGTTTGCTAGCTCACTTCCAATCTTGTAAGGTGATCATCCAACCTCAAGAAATCTTTGTTTCTTACAGTAGGTTATCATTCTAATACAAGGTAATAATCATATTCAAACTTTGGTTCAATTTCTATAACTATAACAATCTTATTTCAAGTGATGATCTTACTTGAACTTGTTTTCGTGTCATGATTCTGCTTCAAGAACTTCGAGCCATCCAAGAATCCGTTGAAGCTAGATCCATTTTTCTCTTTTCCAGTAGGTTTATCCAAGGAACTTAAGGTAGTAATGATGTTCATAACATCATTCGATTCATACATATAAAGTTATCTTATTCGAAGGTTTAAACTCGTAATCACTAGAACATAGTTTAGTTAATTCTAAACTTGTTCGCAAACAAAAGTTAATCCTTCTAACTTGACTTTTAAAATTAACTACACACATGTTCTATATCTATATGATATGCTAACTTAATGATTTAAAACCTGGAAACACGAAAAACACCGTAAAACCGGATTTACGCCGTCGTAGTAACACCGCGGGCTGTTTTGGGTTAGTTAATTAAAAACTATGATAAACTTTGATTTAAAAGTTGTTATTCTGAGAAAATGATTTTTATTATGAACATGAAACTATATCCAAAAATTATGGTTAAACTCAAAGTGGAAGTATGTTTTCTAAAATGGTCATCTAGACGTCGTTCTTTCGACTGAAATGACTACCTTTACAAAAAACGACTTGTAACTTATTTTTCCGACTATAAACCTATACTTTTTCTATTTAGATTCATAAAATAGAGTTCAATATGAAACAATAGCAATTTGATTCACTCAAAACGGATTTAAAATGAAGAAGTTATGGGTAAAACAAGATTGGATAATTTTTCTCATTTTAGCTACGTGAAAATTGGTAACAAATCTATTCCAACCATAAATTAATCAACTTGTATTGTATATTATGTAATCTTGAGATACCATAGACACGTATACAATGTTTCGACCTATCATGTCGACACATCTATATATATTTCGGAACAACCATAGACACTCTATATGTGAATGTTGGAGTTAGCTATACAGGGTTGAGGTTGATTCCAAAATATATATAGTTTGAGTTGTGATCAATACTGAGATACGTATACACTGGGTCGTGGATTGATTCAAGATAATATTTATCGATTTATTTCTGTACATCTAACTGTGGACAACTAGTTGTAGGTTACTAACGAGGACAGCTGACTTAATAAACTTAAAACATCAAAATATATTAAAAGTGTTGTAAATATATTTTGAACATACTTTGATATATATGTATATATTGTTATAGGTTCGTGAATCAACCAGTGGCCAAGTCTTACTTCCCGACGAAGTAAAAATCTGTGAAAGTGAGTTATAGTCCCACTTTTAAAATCTAATATTTTTGGGATGAGAATACATGCAGGTTTTATAAATGATTTACAAAATAGACACAAGTACGTGAAACTACATTCTATGGTTGAATTATCGAAATCGAATATGCCCCTTTTTATTAAGTCTGGTAATCTAAGAATTAGGGAACAGACACCCTAATTGACGCGAATCCTAAAGATAGATCTATCGGGCCCAACAAGCCCCATCCAAAGTACCGGATGCTTTAGTACTTCGAAATTTATATCATATCCGAAGGGTGTCCCGGAATGATGGGGATATTCTTATATATGCATCTTGTTAATGTCGGTTACCAGGTGTTCACCATATGAATGATTTTTATCTCTATGTATGGGATGTGTATTGAAATATGAAATCTTGTGGTCTATTATTATGATTTGATATATATAGGTTAAACCTATAACTCACCAACATTTTTGTTGACGTTTTAAGCATGTTTATTCTCAGGTGATTATTAAGAGCTTCCGCTGTCGCATACTTAAATAAGGACGAGATTTGGAGTCCATGCTTGTATGATATTGTGTAAAAACTGCATTCAAGAAACTTATTTTGTTGTAACATATTTGTATTGTAAACCATTATGTAATGGTCGTGTGTAAACAGGATATTTTAGATTATCATTATTTGATAATCTACGTAAAGCTTTTTAAACCTTTATTGATGAAATAAAGGTTATGGTTTGTTTTAAAATGAATGCAGTCTTTGAAAAACGTCTCATATAGAGGTCAAAACCTCGCAACGAAATCAATTAATATGGAACGTTTTTAATCAATAAGAACGGGACATTTCAACTAGTGGGTCCTGACTCGAAGAAAAGATAGTCTAACGGTCAAGTCAAAGTCAAAAAAAGTCATGTCAACGTCTTAAAAGTCGGCTTTTTTTGTATGGCTTGTTTTAGTCTTAAGAAAACTCCAAACCAATTTAAGATTCGATGAGAAAGACATCGATTTAAAGTATTTATGTCCCAAATATGTATCTATTCAATGTATTTATATTTAAAAGTCAACGTTGGACAACTCCGACTAGTCCCCCGTCACGTCCCCCGCGTCCCTGTCTCGACCGACTCGTCCCTCTAGGGCAGTGGCGGAAGCATGAATTTGGCTAAAAAAGTAGCAATTTTTTTAAGCAAAATATGGAGGTTTTTGAACAAAGTATGGAGGTTTTTTTGGGCAAAATACGGAGGTTTTCAGGCAAAATACGGAAGCTTTGGGGCAAAATACGGAGACTTTTGGGCGCAAAAAAAAATCCACTGGGGCAAAATCGAAAAATCCAAAATTTTTGCATTGAAAATTACAAATCCGGGGGGCGGGTGCCCCACCCTGCCCCCACATATTTCTGCCCCCGCTCTAGGGTCTCTACAGATGCATCTTTTACAACCTTGAATAAGATTAATATGCACTTTTTAACTAACATTCTTAAATATAACTTAAGGATTGTAAGAACTAAGTAACAAGTAAGATGCATTCCCTCTGTATCTGAATGGATCTAAATTAAAATGTTATGTTGATATGTAATGTGTTTGTTTAATGCATGCAGGTTGAAATACAAGTGAGGAAGATCTATTGCGTTAACCGGGCTGCCAATGTGCTTCCATTCGATGTTGATGATGCTTCTAGAAGTGAAGCTGAAATTCAGAAAGCTTTGAAGGTATTTAATACACCTGTAAATCTTGCCTGTTCTATACCACTTATCGTTGAATATGACACTTGTTTAGGTTGTGTCTTTTAAAAACACAGTCATGTATTTTTTTATATTGAAACATTAAATTCATGTATGCAGGCTGGAAAGCAAGCTGTTCGTGTTAATCAGGATACCCGATTGAACAACCGGTTTCTGGACTTGCAAACACAAACAAATCAAGCTATTTTTACCCTCGTCGATAAAGTTTCATTCGTATGTTATTCTAGTTACTTTATGTACTTGTATGTTCTTGTATTTATGTTTGTGTAAGTGGTGAAGGGATCCAGAGAGAACTAAGGGTGAGAGAGAACCCATAGAATCCACAAATTGAGTTCAATCTGCACACAGATTGAGTCAATCTGCAATCAGATTGAGTCAATCTGCACTACAGATTGAGTCTCTGGGTTCTCTCCTACCCTTGGTTCTCTTTGGATCTAAGTGTTAATATAACTTAAATAGAAATAGAAAGAGGATTAAATGCTAAACTAAATACCATCAGTTTGCTTTTGCACTTTAAGCTCAACAGATTTTGATATAATTTTCTGCAGTTGTTTAAGCTGTTTCTGCATAATGAAGGTTTTCGTGAAATTTACACACCAAAAATAACAGCAGGAACAAGTGAAGGTGGTGCAGCCGTTTTTAACTTTGAATACAACAGACAACAGCGTGCATGCCTGGCTCAATCGCCACAGCTTTACAAGCAGATGGCTATTTGTGGTCATTTTGGGCTTGTTTTTACGGTGGGTCCCGTCTTTAGAGCCGAAGACTCGGATACGCATAGACATTTGTGTGAATTTACAGGTCTTGATGTGGAAATGGAGATTGAGAATCACTATTCTGAGGTATGGACAACCAACACATATGCAAATTTGTAGATTTTAATTATTCTGATACAATATGAAGATATGAAGTTTTTTTAATTTTGATGCGTGGATTTATATAGGTGATGGAGTTAGTGGACCGTCTTTTTGTTGATATATTTGACAAGTTGAATCTGGCATGCCAAGAAGAGCTTGAAGATATTAACAAACAGTATCCTTTCGAGCCTCTAAAGGTAATTAAAACCCGTTTTTACTTTCATTGATGGTATAACATTGGTGGTTGTGTTTTGATACTGATAGTATTAATTAATTAATAATGCAGTACAAGTACTATGAGAATGGGAATGAGCCCGCAAAGATGTTGCGACTTACCTTTGAACAAGGGATTCAAATGCAAAAGGTTAGTAAAAGAGATAACATACTTCACTAATCTAGCTAGTGATATTAACCAGTATATCTAGATATGGCAACTTAAATCTATGTAGTTATTTCAAATGGATCAAAGGGGTGAACTCAAGTTCTATTCAATTATTACTGTATAATTTTTGGTTCAAGTGTACTTGATGGGTAAAGGACTCAAGGTTATTAAGGTAACGCTTTTATAGTGCGTACAACTAACTGTTAAGGTCTTTCATTTAAAAACCATATCTTAGTATTTTGAAATTGTAGATTGTAACGCTTAATGTAATTATTGATCACTAATTATGTAATTAAGAATATGAACGTATGCATTTGGGTCAACCCACCCGATGTGACATGTATAATCAAATCACACACTTGTTTTATTAGTCACTTACCATTCCCGACACTCTCACTTAACATTCCCGACACAAACATTCAGGATGCTGGTTTTGAGGTAGATCCACTTGGGGATCTTAACACAGAAGCAGAAAGAAAATTGGGAAAACTTGTAAAGGAGAAGTAAGTCAGCTTCATATTAAGTATTGCTTTTTTTATTATTATATTATATTATATTATATTATATTATATTATATTATATTATATTATATTATATTATATTATATTATATTAATAGTATTATTGATTAATTGTAGGTATGGAACGGAGTTCTATATATTGTACCGTTATCCTCTGGCAGTTCGGCCTTTCTATACCATGCCCTGTGGTGACCACAAGGATTATAGCAACTCATTTGATGTGTTCATTAGAGGTGACCTACTTTGTCAACATGTTTTATTTTAAGGTTTATGTTTGAACATGTATGTGTGTATCTATGTATGTATGTATGGATGTTAAGTTCTACCCGACGCATTATGTTCAGGAGAGGAGGTTATTTCAGGAAGCCAGCGGGTGCACGTAGCTGAACTTTTGGAGTCACGTGCGCGAGAATGTGGTATTGATGTCAAACCGTTATCAAAATATATTGACTCTTTCAGGTAAATATCTTCTTTTGAAACAAAACATCTTGATAAATATGTAATGGGTCGCACTAAATTCAAGAGGGCATATTGGATGACGCAATCGCTTTGTTTTTTTAGGTATGGGGCCCCACCACATGGTGGGTTCGGAGCTGGATTGGAACGTGTTGTGATGCTTTTCCTTAACCTCGACAATATTCGCAAGGCTTCACTTTTCCCTCGTTACCCACGAAGGCTAGAGCCATAGAAGTTCATAGTATTTTGCAATATTGGTATTGGCTTTTTTGGTAAATATATTATTGGTATAAGGTCTATTTTTGGAATTTTTAGCAACAAAACCATATTTTTTTTGACACATTGTTGCAATTTCTTGGCTGAGGGATCAGGAAACCCTTATGTGGTTCTCTTGTACCTTTTAACTTTGAAGTTCTTATGGTTGAACTATTGAACGTACTGCTTTGGGTAGTATACCAGTTCATAAACGTGCTTATTATATTATTGAGGTAATTGGTCGATGCGTTTTACCTAAAATTATACTAGTCATTCCTATCTTATCAAAATTAAAATGGTAGTCCCTATGATTAAAACTTTGTTTGACGTTCAATTTTTAACTCCAAGTGATGACATGTGTTGGGCACATAATTGACAAATATGTCATTGAACGAACCACTAGCAATTTTAAATGACTTATTTGCCCATCATGTGCCCCGTACATGACATTATTTAACGGAAGAAGTTAACTACAGTTAGGGATTGGACCAACACCAAACACTTTTAAAATCACAGGGACTGCTGGTATAATTTTAAAAAGATAGAGATGACTGGTATAAATTTGGATAAGCTATATGATTTTGTGAACTTAGGTTTATTTTCTGAAACTTCAATTCAATGAGAAAAGAATCTAAAATCAAGAATCAAGAATATCGAATAATGCACAATAGATTAATAAATGGAATGTAAAATCAAGAATATCTTTGTGGTTGGGTATTGTTGTTGACTTGCTCTATATAATTTGTAAGACAAAAATTGAAATAGAAAACTATGTTTAGTATATGGTATATTTATTTATTGGCCGATCTAAACCCATGAATAATGCTTGACCTATTCAAATTATACCCAATTCCGGCTGTGGTCATTTGAAGACTAGTTCCTTATAAATACTTGATTGACCAGTGTAATATATTGGTTTTTTTACTATGTCTTCACATAATATCTGTGGGTCTATAAGTATACACACCACATGCATTTAAGACAATGGCTTTCATATGTGTCGATTCCGTTGTCAAAGACAATCAATTATGGCCATTGAACTGGTTTTCTCGATTTTAGTCAATTAAATGCTTGTGTTTGTATACTTTCTAGGATGAAACATGATTTAGTCAAGGAAAATGACTTTAGGACAACTAGAGTTGAAAACACGGTTAATTACAATACGTCTAAGGATGGTAATCATAATTAAATATGTGACGATCGCTCCAAATCCATATGGACGAACACGTCATTAATTGATTTCATTGCGAGGTATTTGACCTCTATATGATACGTTTTATAAACATTGCATTCTTTTGAAAAGGCGCACCATAAATGAATATTTAAATCAAAGGTTTTCGACATATGATGATTTTTACATATAGACAATCACCATAAATAATAGTTTACAACAGTATTTCCGTTGACAATGCAGTCAAAATAAGATACATGGTGATGATTTGGTGAATGCAACGTTTCCTTGAAAATATGTCATGTAAGACTCCATGCACATAGCTTGTCTAACATCTAAGCAAACAGCGGAAGACTTCTAGGGAACCTGAGAATAAACATGCTTCAAGTGTCAACACAAAGGTTGGTGAGTTCATAGTTTTAATATTACACATAATCCGTATATCAATGTGTATTACAAAAGTTCAGTTGTTTCATTCAAAACGTTTATCATTATGTTTTAAATAAAAGGTAGACCACAAGATTTCAGTTGTTTCATCCGAAACGTTTATCAATATGTTTTAAATAAAAGGTGGACCACAAGATTTCAGTTGTTTCATCCGAAACGTTTATCAATAGGTTTTACATAAAAGGTGAATCACAAGATTTCAGTTGTTTCATCCGAAACGTTTATCAATAGGTTTTACAAAATTGAGCACCCTGGTAACTAAACTTTAACGTTTATATAATTTGTACCCTTTGTATAATCATCTTAATAATACACGCAAACCAACGTGTACGCTTCTCAAATAGCATACGTCCGTTAAAAGGCTAGCGCTCTAGCTCGGACGGGGATGTCAAGCCCTATGGATCCATATACAACTATTCGCGCCCACCAGTTCTTATAACCGGCAGTTACTAGTTACCAAAGTTAAGGGATTTTCGGTTCAAACTCGGTGTAGAATTTAGTATGTACTTGTATCAATTGCGTTTAAAATAAATTGCATGTATTCTCAGCCCAAAAATATATATTGCAAAAGCAATTAAAAAGGGAGCAAATGAAACTCACGCATATAAATATTGTATATCGGTTAATAAAGCATTTGCATGTATTCTCAGCCCAAAAATATAGAGAGTAAAAGGGATCATATGAAACTCACGCATATAAATATTGTATATCGGTTAATAAAGCATTTGCATGTATTCTCAGCCCAAAAATGTAGAGAGTAAAAGGGATCATATGAAACTCACAGTTAAATATTGATATACAATATTGTAGGAAAGCACGTAGACGCATTGGAGATAATAAGTACGAGGTTTGATTCACAAAAATACCCCCGAATATTACCCATAACCTCCTTGGCAATAACCCATATTTTCCTTAGCTCTAGCTTTCTCGGAAACTCGTTTTGAAAAATTACTTGGACAGCACTCCGTCGTAATATTTGATGTACATTATTATTTTTGTATCGCAAAAATAATAACACTAATAATAATAAAAAATAATAAGATTAATAATAATCTTATTAATAATAATAATAATAATAATAATAATAATAATATAAATAATAAATAAAATAAATACGGAGTAATATGTATGTGTGTGTTTTTTTCTTTCTTTACTCGGCAGAAAATGTTGCAATTTATAGAACCTGGCCTGAAATCTGGAGTCATGCGACTCGCATGGAAATGGTCTTCTGGCCATGCGACTCGCATGAGGACCAGGGACAGCTCACATTGTTTTGGCTCCTAGCTTGTCGACATAATATAAAATAAATATAAATATATAAATAATTAATATAATTATTTATATATTATATTTTATTCTTGTGCATAGTAGACTAGATATTTTTGGTCCGTTGCGTCGGGCGTTTCTTCTTGACTCGGGTCCCGGTTCCGGATTTTCAGACGTCCTTGCGTACTATTTTATATCGTGTACTTTACGTTTCGTGAATCGTACCTTTGTCAAAATATAGTCTTAAATCATCCATAAAATATACCACTGTAGCAAAGTTACTGTAGCAAAGTCAATTTTTACTGTAGCAATTCACTGTAGCAAAGTCAATTTTTACTGTAGCAATTCATTGTAGCAAAGTCAATTTCACTGTAGCAAATAGTGATTTTCGAAAACACTGTAGCATTTTGAGTAATGTGGCAATTTGAAAACACTGTAGCAAATTAGTGTTTAACTGGTTCATCTTAAACGCTTTAGTTAACTTATCTAAATATCAATTGAATCAATAAACGAATGTTACTATCGTTTATTATATATATGTATATATCTTTTTAATATACATAAATCAGTTTTTAAATACACATTGGACGTTAATTATAAATAAATTTTAATAATAAATATTTCAACTTATCATATACATTCAAATAGATATTTAAACCAATAAGTTTAATGTACGGTATCAAACAATTAATACATTGTTACCTTTTCATGTTATAGTATATATGTATCTTTTTACATATAATTGTTCGCGAATCGTCGAAAACAACCGAAGGTATTTAAATATATAAAAGTAATTCAAAAATTTTGAGATTTAGTTTTACAGACTTTGCTTATCGTGTCGGAAATGTTAATCATACAAAGATTAAGTTTAAATTTAGTCGAAATTTCTGGGTCATCACAAAATATATAATGTTTTTCTTGTTAAAATTACTTTGTAAACCGGAATAGAAGAAAATCATAAAAGAAGAGTTTGCCCCATCCATTAGTTTGTAGTGAATTGAATTATAATGTGATTATTTGTATAACTTCAGCATGTTATAATAATGGGGGTTGATCTAAGAGCTATTGTAAAGATATCGTCAACCACTAGGTAACCGTATAATAATTGACGCTATTTCACATTTTAGCTTTCAGAAAAGCTCATAGAGCGGTTCTGAAAGAAAGAGCATTGACACCGGTCATAACATTTGCCTTCAATTATTAGGTTTATATATTAGAACAATTACTTTATACGTCATAAAATCAAGTTGTGTGAAATGTGAAAGTATATTAAAATAAATACTTAGTATTAAACAAAGATGAAAGAAAAATGGTTAAGATAAAATATTAGAGGGTATTTTGAGTATATTAAAATGAAGAATTTTTTTTTTTTTTTTTTTTTTTTTTTAAACAGCAAAGAATTTTATTACCAATAGAATAAGGATACAATTACATTAGGGATTGATACCATACTACCACACGAAAAGCATATTCGACTGTGATAACATGCCCGAAACAAGAACTAATTTACAACTTTGGGCTGCAAAGATTGCAACTCAAAAGCAACAAAACAATGAAACTATGAGACAGCGAGATAGGTGCTTGGATTCGTGAGCCACTCGTTCCAATTGAATTTCCTGCCTCTCGATCTATTGGATATGCACTCGTAAGTTTTAACTTGTATCTCATTGAGAGCAACTGGAGCATTCCAATTTTTGCCTTGAAACACCATATTATTTCATTTTTTCCATATGAGATAAGCGCAAATCCAACACGAAGCTTGCCAAACTTTATTACCAAAATTTGACATTACACCGTTACCACTACCATTGAAGATTTCTTGAAGACTAAAATTTGTGAAGTTGCCCATGTTCCACCACTTAAAAACTCGATCCCAAATTCCTAACGCGTATTTACAAAAGATAAGTGAATGTTCCATGGATTTCAAGTCGTCGTCACAAAGGGGGCAACGGACGCTATGAAGATCTATGCCCCTTTTGTCAAGTTCAAGTCTAACGGGAAGTCTTTTTTTGAAGAGCCCTCCAAACAAATATCTCAATTTTTTTCGGAGTGAGATTGTTATGAAGGGTACCGGGAATTGAATTACCATCAGCTAATATGTTGTCATCAATCTCATAAGCTAAAGTTTTTACTTTGAACACTCCATCCGCCGACCAGCTAAGCTTACTTCTCAAGAGATAGATACTGCTAAGTTAAACTGGGCACGGATTTCATTTGTATTTGAGCGTAAAAGCAGCTGCTCTGAAGGTTGGAAACCTACTGGTTCAGCCGAAACCGAATGAAGGAAGCGAAGATCAGAGTCAAAATATGCCATGGAGAAAAGCTTACTTATGAGCGGAAGACGAAGTCGCAGGGAAACCTGTGGCTGGATTGAATCCTTCTCTGGAAGAGCTGATGCTTGCTGGGTCTTTTTGTCTAGCAGCTATGGAAAAGCCTATAGAGTTACGGGAACAGTCGTCTTATGGAAAACGACTTTCACGTTCGGTTCACAGAGCACTTTTTCATTGAGAATTCCCCGTTCCCTCTCGATAGACCAGAGGCGAATTCAAAACTTGTGGGGCCCTATCTCTCGATCCCCAAAGAGTTGCTGGCTTTTCATCAGCCCTTGCGCGCTAGCCTTTTCCATTACTAGTAAGGGAGTGCTAGTTGTAGCGCGCATTGTACTAGTGAATAAGAAAAGCGAATAGAGATTGGATTATTGGGAAGCTACACCGTCTTACTCAACCACATAAAAACGCCAATGATGGATTCAATTTCTCAAGTATTTAATAAGGTCTTTGTTGGCATATTCTTATAGTGTTCTGACAGGTTCATGAAAGGAAGAAGGACTCGGACATTCTTTGCGCAGAGTTCTATTACTATTAATGGGTGGCTCTGCGATTTCTTATGGGCACAGGCATCCCAGGTAATTCTGTCTTATGGTTCTTCATTATCCGCATATGGCCTTTTTTTCCTAGGTGCTCATTTTGTATGGGCTTTTAATTTAATGTTTTATTCCGTGGACGTGGTTATTGGCAAGAACTTATTGAATCCATCGTTTGAGAACTCCATTTGTCGGCACTGTTTCTATCCGAATGAGGAAATGAAGCCAACATCGAAGTTAAGTTGTTTAATTCTTCTGATGCACACCCATACGGTGATATTCTCCAATTCCAAGAGGCCACCCCATTGACCAATCAATCTTTGATAGTGATATTAGGAGATTGCTCGAGCCTATATAATCTTGGAAACAAGTTGCACAATTTGTCTTCTCCAATCCAATGATCATGCCAAAAGAATGTAGAAACGCCATCTCCAATTGTTTCGATGAAGGAATTTTTGAAATGAACTTGCGAATCTTCGATTGCTTTACCTGCAAGAATAATATTATGCCAAATGCCAAGTGTTGAATAATGATTATTATCATTATCCAACATTAGCCCACCACAAGAACCATGGATGCTTCGAATGACTTTGACCCAAAGTGAATTGATTTTGGTTTTGAACCGCCACCACCACTTTCCCAACAAAGCTAGATTTTTGCTTCTTAGTGACCCGATGTTTAACCCTCTATTCTCGAATGACTTAATGACCTTTTCCCATTTGACTCACGCTATTTTAGAACCCAAACCCGAGCCCCTCAAAAGAAATTACGTCTCACGCTCTCAAGTAATTTAATCACACAAACGGAAGAGCGAGAAGTCGTACAATGAAAGATTCGAAAGGACCGATTTGATAAGAACCAATCTTCCGCTAAAGGACATCGATTTCATTTTCCAACTCGAATTAAAATGAAGAATCCAATAGTCAATTGTGTAGGAAGTGTAGATGAATTAAATTAAATACGAGTATTTACAATGTAACAATCACCTTGCTATAATATAATCATATATATCATATAAAATACTATTACTTTACTATAAATAAATAAACTAAAATCAATTTGTGAGGCGTATATGCAAATTTGTTATGAGCATTGAGCAAGTTAGTATAGGCCCACAATGTATGAGAAAAGTTTAACAAGCATTACATGAGAACAAAATTAATCTTTCTGGTAGTGATCGGCGTTATTTTGATCGCCTCCGTTGATTATTTTGTTCTTTTTTCCGTAATGTGTAGTATAACTGGTATTTTAGTTTTCTATCTTATAGCTTCGGTTGATATAATTTTCTTGTAAAAAGCGATTTCTTACCCAATTTGTGAGCCGTTTGTTAGGTCTGTCTAGTTTTAGTTAGAGCTCGTTGTTTATATCTATTGTATCGGTTGTATGAGTTGATCTTCGGATCCGTTATTAATGTTATCGTTTTTTTCGGGAAAAAAATAAAGTGAACTTCTTAAATGTTACTTTTTCCACCGTTTTGCTTAAAAGTAAATTAGAAAAGAAAAAAAACAATTTGATTATTTTCTGTCTAAAATCTTGCAAGATATAAGTATAGTTTTTTTTTTTAGTTCTTAAAATATTCTTGATGCTTTCTTGAAAATTATTATTCCTTTCTAACACAAACAATTTTCTCCTTTTGCTTACTTGATGGGGTTTGGGGTTTATATTCTTTGATTTTTTTCTTTCTTTCTTAACTCCCCTTACACGATTACCAAACCCCTTTGAAAAAATCTTGTTTCTTGAACATTATTTTATTAAAAAATCAAATCTTTGTGAAATCCAACCTCCCCACATGTGTATTCAAGGCTTTGTCTGATCTTATTTGGATCATAAACTTTTCGGTAGTATTAATATTTGCTATTTGGGGATTTTGTAGCTGAGTGGTGTTCAATTAAAGAAGGTACAAGAACAATAAAAAGGTTTGATTTTTTTAATTTTATTTGTGTATTTTCATGTAAATTGAATTGGGTATTGTTCAATTTTGGTTATAACACATTTTTTCCTCTTGTTATGACACTTTAGGTTTGATTTCTTGCATCTTGCTTGATTTATATTCATTCCATTTGCATAATTTTATCTAATTTGATTTGGGTATTGTTCAATTTAGCTAATTGTGTGTTTATTTCACATATTATGAAACTTTCAATTGACTTCAGCTGACTTGGTAAAACCTGATGAATCTAATTTCACCTTTTGGGTTGCGTTTAGGTTCCTATCTAATACCAACTTCGAGTTAATTCGGGTTTTCGAAAGAGGGTTTTCGAGTTGTATTGGTTCGTATGGTTGAATAGGATTGAATTAGCAAAAAAGTTTAGGTTTTTGACCTAATTGCACCAATGGAAAGCATAGATGTTGCTCTATATTCCCATAGTCCTGTTCATAAAGCCGTATTGGCCAAAGATTACACCGGTCTAAAGAACATAATTGCGGGTCTCCCAGTTTTAATTGATCCGTGTAAGATTCGTACTGAAGCAGACTCGATTGCCGAAGAAGCCAAAGCTGATGTCATCTCCAGCATCATCGACCGTCGTGATGTCCCAAATCGTGACACCGCACTTCATTTAGCAGTCAAATTAAGTGATATAACCGCCACCGAAATGCTGATGTCAGCCGGTGCCGATTGGAGTTTGCAAAACGAGCATGGTTGGAGTGCGTTACAAGAAGCCATATGCAACCGAGAAGAAGTTATAGCTAAGGTTATAATTAAGCATTATCAACCGAAAGCTTGGGCTAAATGGTGTAGACGATTACCTCGTTTATTAGCAACAATGAGAAGAATGCGGGATTTGTACATGGAGATAACTTTTCAATTTGAAAGTTCGGTTATCCCGTTTATTTCCCGAATTGCCCCTTCGGATACTTACAAGATTTGGAAACGAGGTGCGAATTTGAGGGCGGATATGACTTTAGCCGGTTTTGATGGTTTTCGAATACAACGTGCGGATCAAACGGTTTTATTTCTCGGTGAAGGTTCGGAAGACGGGAAAGTTCCTCCCGGGTCCCTTTGTATGATTTCACATAAAGACAAAGAAGTTATGAACGCGTTAGATGGTGCGGGTGGGTTAGCCACCGACACAGAGGTGCAACACGAGGTTCAAGCCATGTCTCAGACCAATATATTTAGACCCGGGATTGATGTGACCCAAGCGGTTCTTGTGCCGCAGATGACGTGGCGACGGTTAGAGAAAACGGAATTTGTCGGGAATTGGAAGGCGAAAGTTTACGATATGCAAAACGTGGTTGTTAGTATAAAATCCCGTAAAGTCCCGGGAGCTAAATCGGATGATGAGTTGTTTGCTGATTCTAATGAAAACGAAACTGATAGTGAGGAACTTAACGACGTTTTGACTGATGAAGAACGTAGGCAACTTGAAGCAGCGTTAAAGATTGGTTCATTGGATCAAAACGGTGAAAACGGAAACGAGATTATCGAGCATAGACATAGTTATAGTGACCGTAGAGAAATACCGATTGAAGATGGGTTTAATCACGAAAACGAGATTTTTAAGCGTGAAAAGAAAAAGAAAGGATGGTTTGATATTTGGAGGAAACCGGATACTAAGAATGGTCAAAGTCAAAGTCAAGACGTACCAAGAAGGCACTCGATGGAGAATGTTGCTGACGGGGATGAGAATAGAAAAGTCAAAACCGTGACTAGGCGAAAAGATGGGACCCGCGAGAGCGAATACAAGAAAGGGTTGAGACCCATTTTGTGGCTTTCACCCGATTTTCCTTTACGTACGGATGAATTATTGCCTTTGCTCGATATTTTGGCGAATAAAGTGAAGGCGATAAGAAGGTTACGCGAATTGCTTACTACAAAACTTCCATCGGGCACGTTTCCCGTTAAGGTATACCTTATCCTCGAGAAATAAATTTTAATTTTTTTTAAATTAAAAAAGGACAAAATAGATGACGTCAGCAGGTTACTATTCACCTCATTTCAAGTATTTGTGTAGGTAGTAATGTGTGATAACATTTATGTTTTTCAGGTTGCGATTCCGGTGATCCCGACGATAAGAGTATTGGTTACGTTCACGAAATTTGAGGAATTAGAACCGTTGGATGAATTCTCGACCCCACCGACAAGTCCTACAGCAACAGACAACAATATAGTATCAACAACAACAAGCTCATCGTCTTGGTTTCAATGGGTCAAAGCTCCATATCAACATGCCAGCTCATCAACGAGCGTTTCAAATCCAGAAAACGTTCAAGATCCGTTTGCGATTCCTGCTGGTTATACTTGGATCACGGCCGAAGAAAAAAAGAAGAAAATGCAAGAGAAAAATAAAGCAAAGAAATCAAGAAGTGAAAACTTGTAACGGTTTTAAGATCTTAATAATCTGGTAATTATCGGCTCAATTAATCTTTAATAATTTACAGAAATATATATGAACAGAGTTTGGGATCATTGTGTGTTTGGGAAATTAGGTTCCATTAAATACTCGTGAGTTCTTCATGTAAGAAGCAGATGAAGTTATGATAGATGTGCTGGGTTATATTTTTTATAATTTAAATATGTTGTAATCGTTTAACTTTAAAGAAGTAAAGCTAACAATATACAGTGTTACAAATAAATAAAATAGACATTCATACATGCCTGCATATATTGTTGATTTGTAGTATTCATTACAATTATTTTTACAAATTAGAAAAGTGTAGCCTCTATGTTGATCAAGGTTGTAAAATACGCGAGCCGGGGACACATCGGTCGCGACCTTGGAGGGAGGAGTCGGTCGAGACGGGGACGCAACGGGGACGCGTCTGGCGGCTCACCAACGTTGACTTTTTAAAATAATTTTATTAAATATATATCTATATATATAATATTATATAGAAATCGAATCTTAAAATATAAACTATATTTACAATAAACATGAACAATTATCAATTATCAATTATCAATCAATTATATACAATATTACAAAATAAAAACATAGTAAAATTTTTGACTTTAACCGACTTTGACCACATTTGACCGACTTTGACCGAATTTGACCGAATTTGATCGACTTTGGCCGACTTTTTCCGACTTTGACTTTGTACTCTTGACCATTTTTTAGCAACGACGCATCGGTCATGCCTAAAAAACGTCGCGTCGGCCAACGCATCGGCCGAAGCGCCGGCCAAGTCAGCCGACTTTTGCAACACCGATGTTGATTCATCATCTATATCTAGTTATGTGCAGATCATAACTGTTAAAATACAATGCAAATTTAGATAATATAGAATTAGTAATGTATATAAATATCTAGATATTAAAATGTAAAAGAAATATCTAGGTATTAATATATATATGAAGAAAAATCTAGATGTTAAATTGTAAAAATCTAGATATTTTTTATGTGGTAAAAATATCTAGATATTTATCCATGGAAAAATCTAGTGTGTAGAAGTTTCCATGGAGTAGTATAAATATGGGTGGTGATTTCATTTGTGAGTAAGGTGTGAGTAAGTGAAGTGTGAAGTAGAGAAGAAGTAAGAAGTGAAGAAGAGAAGGTGTGAGAGTTGTGAGGAAGTAAGAAGAGTGTGAGTTAGAGAAGAGAAAACTTATAAGTAAGTAATATTGTAATTGTATTTTGTATTAATAAAAGTGTTCTTTGTTAAGTTTCCCGGTTAAGCCTTAGTTCATGTTTGAGTTCTTAGTGCACTTGTGTTATTTTTATTATATGGTCGGCTCTGCCGCCTAAGTGTTATATGGTCGGTTATACCGCCTGAATGATATATGGTCGACACTGTCGCCTCACTATTATTGTGCACTAAGGATTCATAAAATTAAAGGCTAACCAACGTTAAAGTGTTGGTGTAGTGAGTGTAGTATAATCTAGGTCCTCTATAGTGGGTGTGTTGGGCTCGTCGAAGCTTCCAACAATTGGTATCAGAGCGGGTCGTTCAGGACCGTTTCTAGTGGAGGAAATCGGTAAACGTTGGACGTTTACATCGACTTGTTTTCACCAAGGCTCTAAGGGAGATTCTGTCGGAGCATAGTTAGGAACTGTGAAAGCTCATCGGTCAGGGACCAAGCTTATTGGATGTTGGACGTCATAATGGCAGATCTTGCAAGTATGAGCAGTGGTATCAAGAGTCTCAATAACCACAACTATGGTTATTGGCGGACTTGTATAGAATCCTACCTACAAGGACATGATTTATGGGAAATAGTTGCTGGCAGTGACACAACGCCTCCACCGAAAGAAGATGCTGAAGCCTTAAGAAAATGGAACATCAAGGCCGGGAAGGCTTTATTTATATTGAAGACTACAATTGAGGAGGATCTATTGGAGCACATCCGTGACGAGAAAACACCAAAGGCAGCTTGGGAAACTTTTGAAAAATTATTTTCAAAGAAGAATGAAGCACGCCTCCAGTTCTTGGAAAATGAGCTTGCGGGTATCACACAAGGAGGTCTATCTATTTCTCAATATTTCACCAAGGTGAAATCTATTTGTCGTGAGATATCTCAACTTGCTCCTGAAGAGAAAGTGAGTGATGCAAGGATGAAGAGAATTATCATCCATGGCTTAAGATCCGAGTATAATGGATTTATAGCCGTTGTGAGAGGATGACCTACTCAACCATCATTAATAGAGCTGGAGAATTTATTGGCTAATCAAGAGGCATTAGCCAAGCAGATGAATGAAGTAACCATAAAAGACGGAGAAGATGCACTCTTCACCAATAAGAAGAAAGCAACATCTCGAAGACAAGAGGCGATGAAAGAAAGTAAGACATATGGGTGGAAGGGTCACCCAAAATCAAAAGGCAACGCTTCAGGGGGAGCTCAACAAGGAAGAAGAGATCATCGTCAACAATATGGGGAAAATGATAAGAGAAAGAATGGTGAATGCTTCAATTGTGGCAAGAAGGGTCATTTTGCTCGAGATTGTAAATTCCCCAAAAGGCGAATTTTTGAAGGAAATGTGGCCACCACAAGAGATGAGAAGAAAGAGGTCACATTTGAAGCAACCATTAATGAAGAAACATGGGATGCAGAAACTGGACTCTCTGTTGAAGCTGACATAGATGATCAAGCTCTTACAACAACTTTAAAGTCAAAAATAAACTACAAATATGATTGGATCATCGATTCTGGGTGCTCAAATCATATGACCAATGATGAGACGAAGCTGCAAGAAATGGATGATTACAAAGGAAAGAGAGTCGTGTTGACAGCCGACAATTCAAGGTTGTCTATTTCTCACATTGGAAAGACAATAATTCCAAATGAAGGCGGCTCTCATAAGCTCCAACTCGAGAAGGTGTATCTTGTCCCTGGCCTAAAGAAGAATTTACTGTCAGTACCAAAATTGACAGCAGAAGGGAACTATGTGCTCTTTGGACCAGAAGATGTGTCCGTATTCAAGAGAGTGAAGGTGGTTGGCAATCCAGTTATGCATGGAAGAAGAATAGAATCGGTCTATGTATTATCTGCTGAAACAGCATATGTGGATAAGACTCGAAAAAATGAGACGGCTGATCTTTGGCATGAACGTCTTGGGCATGTGGGCTACAACAAGTTAAAGGAGATGATGGTGAAACACATAGTAAATGGGCTTCCTCAAATTGATATCCGAACAGATACAATATGTGCTGGATGTCAATTTGGCAAAGCTCACCAATTGCCATTCAAGGAGTCAGCGCATCAGTCCAAGACACCACTAGAGCTCATACACTCAGACGTCTTTGGCCCAGTGAAACAAACATCACTTGGAGGCATGAAGTTTATGGTGACATTCATTGATGACTTCTCAAGATATGTGTGGGTTTACTTCATGAAAGAAAAGTCGGAGACTTTTCAGAAGTTTAAAGAGTTCAAGAAGAAGATAGAAAGTGAGCTCAATAATAAGATTAGGTGCTTACGCACAGATAATGGAGGAGAATATTTATCGACTGAGTTCAATATCTATCTTGAGAAGCACAAGATCAGAAGGCAATTAACTTGCCCCAATACTCCACAGCAGAATGGAGTGGCGGAACGCAAGAATCGCCACCTTGCCGAAACTTGTCGAAGTATGCTTCATGGTAAGAATGTACCAGGTAGATTTTGGGCCGAATGTATGAGGACGGCGTCGTACGTGATTAACAGACTCCCACAAACAAAGTTGGGGTATATTTCACCTTATGAAAAATTATGGAAGATCAAGCCAACCGTCAACCATCTCAAGGTTTTTGGATGTGTATGTTACGTCTTCGTACCAGATCATCTACGAAGCAAATTTGATAAGAAGGCAATTCGGTGCATTTTTGTCGGTTATGATGAATCAAGAAAAGGATGGAGATGTTGTGATCCAAATACTGAAAAGTGTCATACTTCAAGAAATGTGGTATTTGATGAAGCTTCTTCATGGTGGTCACCTCAAAAGATAGAGCTTCCAGAATCTCATGGATTAGAAGAAGTTCCAAAAGAGAAAGAAGAATATAAAGAGCAAATATCGGATCCAATTAAAGAAGGAGATGGATCGTACTCTAAGAAAACGAGTCCATGGAAAACTGGGGTACATCAATCTACATCCGAAGAGGTTCGTCCAAGCCAAATGGATGCCGAGGAGCATGTGCAAGAATTACGGAGATCAACAAGGCCGAGGCAACCTAATCCGAGGTATGCCAATGCTGCTCATGTGGATGAATCAATACCTATTGAGCCTTCCACTTATGAAGAAGCAGCACAAAGTCAAGAATGGCAGAAAGCGATGGAAGAAGAAATTAATGCACTAAAAGAAAACCAGACATGGAGTTTAGTTCCAAAGCCAAAAGATGTAAAACCAATATCTTGTAAATGGGTTTACAAGGTGAAGACTCGATCAGATGGCTCCATTGAAAGGTATAAAGCTCGACTTGTTGCTAGAGGTTTTTCTCAACAATATGGGCTGGATTATGAAGAAATGTTTAGTCCAGTAGCGAAGATCACAAAAATTCGAGCTCTACTAGCTTTAGCCGCTAGCAAATCTTGGAAGCTGTGGCAGATGGATGTCAAGAACGCTTTCTTACATGGAGAACTTGACAAAAAAATTTATATGGAGCAACCAAGAGGCTTTGAGAACAAGTCCCATCCTGACCATGTCTGCAAATTAAAGAAAGCACTATACGGCTTGAAGCAGGCTCCAAGAGCTTGGTACGGGAAGATTGACGAGTTCCTAGTACAAAGTGGTTTCACAGTTGCTCCTTCAGATTCTAGCTTATTTGTGAAACAAGATCAAGGAAAACTAACCATAGTGCTAGTATATGTGGATGACTTAATCATCACGGGAGATCACTATGAGGAGATCCAAAGAACAAGAGAGAATCTGTCTATCAGATTTCATATGAAGGAGCTTGGAGAACTCAAACATTTTCTTGGACTCGAAATAGAGCAGAAAAGAGAAGGATTATTTCTGGGACAACAGAAATATGCGAGAGATCTTTTACAAAAGTACGGGATGCTTAATTGCAAACCCATCTCAACTCCTATGGAGCCAAATATAAAACTACGAGCAGATGAAGGAAAAAGTCTTCAAGATGTTACCATGTATCGAAAGTTGGTCGGAAGTCTTATTTATCTCACACTAAGCCGGCCAGACATATCTTATGCAGTTGGAGTGGCTAGTCGATACATGAGCAATCCGAAGAAGCCTCATTTTGATGTTGTACGACGCATCTTAAGGTATGTTAAAAGCATTATTAACTTTGGTATTTTATACAAGAAAACAAAAGAATGTCACGTGACTGGATATTGTGACGCCGATTACACTGGAGACTATGATACACGACGGTCAACAACTGGATACATGTTTAGTCTTGGATCGGGAGTAATATCATGGTGCAGCAAGAGATAACCAACTGTATCCTTATCAAGCACTGAAGCAGAATATCGATCGGCATCATCAGCAACACAAAAAATTACATGGTTGAAACAACTAATGGAAGATCTTCATCAATCAACAGACTATCAAGTAGAGCTTTTCTGTGATAACCTATCAGCTATACGTCTAGTAGAGAATCCAGTCTTTCACGCAAGAACAAAACATATAGAAGTACACTATCACTATGTTCGCGAGAAGGTCCTTGAAGGGGAGATCAAGATGGTGCCAACAAAGACAGATGAACAAGTTGCAGATATATTCACCAAGAGCCTAAGTAAACCAAAGTTTACAAAATTCAGAGAATCACTTGGAATGGTCTGCAAGACATCATTGGAAGAAAATTTGCATTGAGGGAGAGTGTTAAAATACAATGCAAATTTAGATAATATGAAATTCGTAATGTATATAAATATCTAAATATTAAAATGTAAAAGAAATATCTAGATATTAATATATATATGAAGAAAAATCTAGATGTTAAATTGTAAAAATCTAGATATTTTTATGTGGTAAAAATATCTAGATATTTATTCATGAAAAAATCTAGTGTGTAGAAGTTTTCATGGAGTAGTATAAATATGGGTGGTGATTTCATTTGTGAGTAAGGTGTGAGTAAGTGAAGTGTGAAGTAGAGAAGAAGTAAGAAGTGAAGAAGAGAAGGTGTGAGAGTTGTGAGGAAGTAAGAAGAGTGTGAGTTAGAGAAGAGAAAACTTATAAGTAAGTAATATTGTAATTGTATTTTGCATTAATAAAAGTGTTCTTTGTTAAGTTTTCCGGTTAAGCCTTAGTTCGTGTTTGAGTTCTTAGTGCACTTGTGTTATTTTTATTATATGGTCGGCTCTGCCGCCTAAGTGATATATGGTCGGTTATACCGCCTGAATGATATATGGTCGACACTTTCGCTTCACTATTATTGTGCACTAAGGATTCATAAAATTAAAGGCTAACCAACGTCAAAGTGTTGGTGTAGTGAGTGTAGTATAATCTAGGTCCTCTATAGTAGGTGTGTTGGGCTCGTCGAAGCTTCCAACAATAACATAATTGAATATCCCTCTGTATATATTGATTTGATTAGACTGTAATAGTTTATACACTTCCAAAATTATTACCGTCATCTATAAAAACCGTAGTTTTTTTTGCTCCCCATTAGTTTTTATCGGTTGACGCGAAAAAGAGATCTTTTGTCTGGTAGAAAAAGCGAATGGTATAAAGTAAATTGATATTGATATGTTATGAGAAATTTTGTTGTCATTAGTTGGTATCATGAACATTAAGCGATAGATCATGAACGTATGAAGTCTTCTCGAAAGTATGTGTTTGTATGTGCAAGTGATCCGTTACTAGGTTGAAATATATCATTTAATGGCTGTTTTGAATATTGCAAATGCATATGTTAGTACTTATGTGAGGGTGAAGTTATACAGTTTTAAGGAAGTTTGGACTTAGCCTTGGTGTATAGTCATTGAAGGGATAAACATTAGTGGGAAAAACATTAGTGGGATAAACGTTAGTGTTTCTGTAGTGTACTCATATATTCAAATGGGCTGAAATGGGCTGTTAAGACACGCTAGTTATTGAAAATATAATGCATAATTACTACGGTGAAAATTAAATGCTAGTGATATTTTTATTTTAGCATGAAAATAGTTATCTTTGTGTTTTTTTATACTCCCTCCGTCCCTATATTACTTTCCACTATACTATTTTGGGACGTTCCTTTTTAATTGTCCACTTAGTATTTCAACCAATCAAAAGAGGTTATAGTGGAGAGAGAATATATTTTATTGGTTGAGAATGAAGTTAGTGAAATTTCCTAAAACTGTGTGTTTTTTGTCTGGTGACAATTAAATAGGGACGGAGGGAGTATATTAGACCACTCACAAGCTAAACAACTGTCACGTCAACACTTGTTCAGAAAGACTGAACGTTGTTATCAGAAAATCAAAAGATCGACACTTGTTCAGAAAAAGATTGAACATTGTTATCAGAAAACTAAAGAAACGTTCGTAGCTGATAATGCTTAGCTTTTTTTAACAGCAGTTTGAGATCACTCAGGGGGACTAAACCACACACGCATTCATCTCCCGCAGTTGTATAACCCGGCCTCAACTGCTGCCCAGGAGGAAACCCGGCCCAATCTGAGGGTATGGGCGGTAAAACTCCCTCCCTCATTGCCACCGCAACGCAATGTGCGAAAGTCACCCTATGGTGGAATTCAAGGGTTAAGGGGCAACCCTGTGTGCAATGTTGTACCCAACGGGAGTCGAGCTTCTGACCTTTCGCTAAGAGAGGCAAGCCACTATCTCATGAGCTACAACACAAGGTTCTGATCATGTTTAGCTGTTAGCTGGTAGCTGATAATTTTTATTTTTTTTTGAATTTATTTAGGTGTTTGACAAAGTAGTTATAAATGTTAAAATAAGGAGTAAACTCACAAAAAGCTAACAACTTTTTCTCTAGTTCTACTAGTTTTTAGTTTTTAACGTTTCCGTCTGTTTAAAAGATTTAAGCTCTTTTAGCCCAAAGAATTTTTTTTATTAGATAAGAGTTTTTTCATACACTCTGAAAGCTCCAAAAACTCCATACCAGACACTCTTATTAAAAAAAACAAAAGATTAAACGGCTCTGCCTTCATTCCGTTTTTAACTGCGCGAGGGGAACGCTAATAACATCTTTCTAACTAAGAGGAAAGACGGTAACATATGGCTACCGTTGACACAAGTCACAACCCTCGACAAACAGTTGAGGTTTACGCTTATATTGTGACTAAGTATAAACTATAAATTGCAAACAAAATACTCCAAATAAGCCGAATGTCTTCAGTTAGGTTTGTTTTTTTCGTGTTACCATATGGCGTTCGTGCTATAGGTTTGTTTCGATCTTACTTGATGTAGTGAGCTTCGGTTAGGTTGCTTGTTTTAGTTTTTGGTTTCGTAAGTTTCAAGGAGGTTTTATTTTTGATGATCTTTCTATTGGTTATAAAAGTTATCCATTTTTTCTGCTAAAAATGACAGAAACAAAAATAAATAAACAGACCTATTTACCCTCAGTTAAAAGTTGCAAACGACAATGTATATCACGTCAAACGAACAACGGACCATGAATACATACAGTAGTATTTAAGGGAATGAGACATACTCATGACCAAGTGGTTTTTAAGTCAAGTTATATCACAAGTTGATAAATTCGAAGTGTACAACCGTTTTAAACTAGCTTATACTAATACTAATAGTGAGAGGGTTAAGAGTTCTAGGCCAAGGGTGTCGAGCCTCTAATTTGAAACCCTCCTCTATTTCGTTAATAGTTGTAACTAGTTTACGAACCCTCGCTTCGCGCCGGAGGTTCGGTTTTTAATGTATTTTAATGCTTTTAGTTTGTAAAATTATTTCGTGGCTAACGATGATGTCGTTGAAGCGCAACTCGAGTCGAACTAAAATGTATAATCCGTGAAAGATTTAAATGTTATTTTAAATTAACAATATATGTGTTATGTGCATATCCGCGTTTCACTATGAAATTGTCGACTTTTAAAAATTTGACGCAAAATCAACGTGTATGAAAAGTACCTCAAATATTTAGCGTTTTTTAAAAAGATTCCATTTTGCGTATAGTTAGTGATATTGTGTTCCTAAAATTATTTCGAGTTTAACGATGGTGTCGGAAAAATTTAACTCGTTGCGAGCGAGAAGATATGACCCGTTGAATATTTGGGTGGAGTTTAGTTAAGATTTTTTATGAAAATGGTTATTTGACACTTTACTCCCCTGTTTTGGGGGGAGGTTTTAATTTTTGAACAAAGTTTGGAGGTTTTTTTGGAAAAAGGAAAAAAAAGGTGAAAACAAAAAAAAAATAAAAAAAAATAAAAAAGGTGAAATGACGAAATATATTATATAATATTATTATAGTTATAATACGGGGAGGCGAGTCGGGTCGGGGTAAAGGGGTAGGGTTGGGGAGTGTTTTGTATTTTCTTGAGGGTGTGAGGTTTTTCTAGGAAAATTGGGAAGGGGCCGATTCGTACTTTGAATAAAGTTTGAGGGCGTTAGTGTGAGATTGAGATAGTCCAAATAGTACTCCCTCCGTCCCAGATTAATTGTCCCCAGACAAAAAACACACAGTTTTAGGAAATCCCACTAACTTTATTTCTCCACTAATGAAATATCTTCTTTCTCCAGATCCACCAATGAAATATCTCCTTTCCTTTCTATTTATGGAAGTAGACAATTAATTTGAGACATCCCAAAATGGAATACTGGACAATAATTTAGGGACGGAGGTAGTACTATTCATTTGGTATTTTCTTGAAGGTGTGAGGTTTTTTTAGGAAAATTGGGAAGGGGCCGATTCGTACTTTGAATAAAGTTTGAGGGCGTTAGTGTGAGATTGAGATAGTCCAAATAGTACTATTCATTTGGACTATCTCAATTAGGGCGTTAGTGTGAGATTGAGATAGTCCAAATAGTACTATTCATTTGGACTATCTCAATTAGATATAGGTATTATGGTTCATTGAACTGTTGTGTTTGGTTGGATTTTCACCAACTATTTTTAACATATTAGTCATACATATACGTGTATACGAGTCGGATCAAGTTCGAACATAGCTCATTTAAAATTTAAACTGCTCAACTGACAACGTGTAGTGACCCGAACTTTTCCATGTTTATATATATTAATTGAGATTGATATTTACATGATTAAATGTTTCCAACATGTTAAGCAATCAAACTTGTTAAGACTTGATTAATTGAAATATGTTTCATATAGACAATTGACCACTCAAGTTGACCGGTGATTCACGAACGTTAAAACTTGTAAAAACTATACGATGACATATATATGGTTATATATATATTTAACATGATTTTTTTATAAGTATGTATCTCATTAGGTATTTTAACAATGAGTTATATACATAAAAATGAGACTATTAATTTAAGAAACTCGAAAACGATATATATAACGATTAACAACGTCTTACTAGGTACATATGAATCATATTAAGATATTGATACACTTGGTTAGTTATGTTAAATGATAAGTAAATATATCATTAAGTGTATTAACAATGAAATACATATGTAAAAATAAGACTACTAACTTAATGATTTCGAAACGAGACATATATGTAACGATTATCGTTGTAACGACATTTAACTGTATATATATCATACTAAGATATATTATATATTATATATCATAATATCATGATAATATAACAATTTAACATCTCATTTGTTATAATAAATAATGGGTTAACAACATTCAACAAGATCGTTAACCTAAAGGTTTCAAAACAACATTTACATGTAACGACTAACGATGACTTAACGACTCAGTTAAAATGTATATACATGTAGTGTTTTAATATGTATTCATACACTTTTGAAAGACTTCAAGACACTTATCAAAATACTTCTACTTAACAAAATTGCTTACAATTACATCCTCGTTCAGTTTCATCAACAATTCTACTCGTATGCACCCGTATTCGTACTCATACAATACACAGCTTTTAGATGTATGTACTATTGGTATACACACTCCAATGATCAGCTCTTAGCAGCCCATGTAAGTCACCTAACACATGTGGGAACCATCATTTGGCAACTAGCATAAAATATCTCATAAAATTACAAAAATATGAGTAATCATTCATGACTTATTTACATGAAAACAAAATTACATATCCTTTATATCTAATCCATACACCAACGACCAAAAACACCTACAAACACTTTAATTCTTCAATTTTCTTCATCTAATTGATCTCTCTCAAGTTCTATCTTCAAGTTCTAAGTGTTCTTCATAAATTCCAAAAGTTCTAGTTTCATAAAATCAAGAATACTTCCAAGATTGCAAGTTTACTTCCAAGTTTTCTAAATCCATTCCAAGTAATCATCCAAGATTAAGAAACCTTTGTTTCTTACAGTAGGTTATCATTCTAATACAAGGTAATAATCATATTCAAACTTTGGTTCAATTTCTATAACTATAACAATCTTATTTCAAGTGATGATCTTACTTGAACTTGTTTTTTATGTCATGATTCTGCTTCAAGAACTTCGAGACATCCAAGGATCCGTTGAAGCTAGATCCATTTTTCACTTTTCCAGTAGGTTTATCCAAGGAACTTAAGGTAGTAATGATGTTCATAACATCATTCGATTCATACATATAAAGCTATCTTATTCGAAGTTTTAAACTTGTAATCACTAGAACATAGTTTAGTTAATTCTAAACTTGTTCGCAAACAAAAGTTAATCCTTCTAACTTGACTTTTAAAATCAACTAAACACATGTTCTATATCTATATGATATGCTAACTTAATGATTTAAAACCTGGAAACACGAAAAACATCGTAAAATCGGATTTACGCCGTCGTAGTAACACCGCGGGCTGTTTTGGGTTAGTTAATTAAAAACTATGATAAACTTTGATTTAAAAGTTGTTATTCGGAGAAAATGATTTTTATTATGAACATGAAACTATATCCAAAAATTATGATTAAACTCAAAGTGGAAGTATGTTTTCTAAAATGGTCATCTAGACGTCGTTCTTTCGACTGAAATGACTACCTTTACAAAAACGACTTGTAACTTATTTTTCCGACTATAAACCTATACTTTTTCTGTTTAGATTCATAAAATAGAGTTCAATATGAAACCATAGCAATTTGATTCACTCAAAACGGATTTAAAATGAATAAGTTATGGGTAAAACAAGATTGGATAATTTTTCTCATTTTAGCTACGTGAAAATTGGTAACAAATCTATTCCAACCATAACTTAATCAACTTGTATTGTATATTATGTAATCTTGAGATACCATAGACACGTATACAATGTTTCGATCTATCATGTCGACACATCTATATATATTTCGGAACAACCATAGACACTCTATATGTGAATGTTGGAGTTAGCTATACAGGGTTGAGGTTGATTCCAAAATATATATAGTTTGAGTTGTGATCAATACTGAGATACGTATACACTGGGTCGTGGATTGATTCAAGATAATATTTATCGATTTATTTCTGTACATCTAACTGTGGACAACTAGTTGTAGGTTACTAACAAGGACAGCTGACTTAATAAACTTAAAACATCAAAATATATTAAAAGTGTTGTAAATATATTTTGAACATACTTTGATATATATGTATATATTGTTATAGGTTCGTGAATCAACCAGTGGCCAAGTCTTACTTCCCGACGAAGTAAAAATCTGTGAAAGTGAGTTATAGTCCCACTTTTAAAATCTAATATTTTTGGAATGAGAATACATGCAGGTTTTATAAATGATTTACAAAATAGACACAAGTACGTGAAACTACATTCTATGGTTGAATTATCGAAATCGAATATGCCCCTTTTTATTAAGTCTGGTAATCTAAGAATTAGGGAACAGACACCCTAATTGACGCGAATCCTAAAGATAGATCTATTGGGCCTAACAAACCCCATCCAAAGTACCGGATGCTTTAGTACTTCGAAATTTATATCATATCCGAAGGGTGTCCCGGAATGATGGGGATATTCTTAAATATGCATCTTGTTAATGTCGGTTACCAGGTGTTCACCATATGAATGATTTTTATCTCTATGTATGGGATGTGTATTGAAATATGAAATCTTGTGGTCTATTATTATGATTTGATATATATAGGTTAAACCTATAACTCACCAACATTTTTGTTGACGTTTTAAGCATGTTTATTCTCAGGTGATTATTAAGAGCTTCCGCTATCACATACTTAAATAAGGACGAGATTTGGAGTCCATGCTTGTATGATATTGTGTAAAAACTGCATTCAAGAAACTTATTTTGTTGTAACATATTTGTATTGTAAACCATTATGTAATGGTCGTGTGTAAACAGGATATTTTAGATTATCATTATTTAATAATCTACGTAAAGCTTTTTAAAACCTTTATCTATGAAATAAAGGTTATGGTTTGTTTTAAAAATGAATGCAGTCTTTGAAAAACGTCTCATATAGAGGTCAAAACCTCGCAACGAAATCAATTAATATGGAACGTTTTTAATCAATAAGAACGGGACATTTCAGTTGGTATCCGAGCGTTGGTCTTAGAGAACCAGAATTTTGTATTAGTGTGTCTTATCGAGTTTGTTAGGATGCATTAGTGAGTCTGGACTTCGACCGTGTTTACTTGAAAAATGATTGCTTAACAAATTTTGTTGGAAACTATATATTTTTAACATGTGAATATTATGTGATATATTAACGCGTTTGATATTATGTGATAGATGTCTACCTCTAGAACAAGTCCCATTGACTCACCTAATAATAATGAAGAGTCAAATGTAAATTGGAATGATTCGTGGACTGATTCACAAGTTCCCGAAGAGGAACCGGAAGAAGAGTCGGAACCGGAAGAAGAATCGGAACCGAAAGAAGAATCGGAACCGGAAGAAGAAATAAAACCGGTGGGGGAAATAATAAAACGGTTAAGTAAAAGAGAATCCTCAACCAACCGACCAAGTTTAATTATGGTCAATGGTGTTTCCGCCAAGGAAGCAAAATATTGGGAGGATTACCAATTCTTCGATGAATCGGATTCCGACGAGAATTCCGATGATGTTATAGAAATTACCCCAACTGAATTTAAAAAGGCAAAAGAAAATAATAAGGGAAAGGGCATAAATATAAAGAAATCTAATTCCAACCCCGATGAACTTTATATGTATCGTCGACCCCCGAAGTCCTTAAGTTGTAACAATGACCCGGGAACCTCTAAACCACCAGGTTTTTCTAAACCAATGTGGACAACGACGGCTCGTATTAGGGGAACATCATATATCCCTAGAAACTTGGCAAAACGAACCAAAACCGAAGAAGAAGAAACGAGCGAGTCGGAATAAGATAGTTGTATTCGTGTGGTGTAATATATGTAATATAGTGTGCTTATGCTTTATGATATATGTAAAAATTGCTTGTATTAATAAGTATTTTTTTATGAATCTAACTCTTGTCTATTTTACAGTTTAAAAACACAAAATGGATAGACAACCCAATATTTTAAGAGACCTACCCGGAGACATGATTGATGAAATCTTGTCTAGAGTCGGTCAGAATTCCTCGGCACAACTATTTAAGGCGAGATCAGTTTGTAAGACATTCGAAGAACGTTCCAAGAATGTCTTGGTTTATAAGAGACTTTCGTTTGAAAGATGGGGGATATCACATTGGGAAACCCATAAGTTACGATGTGTTTACTTTGACGCATATATTGCAGGGAACCCAAATGCTATTTTACGCAACGGGTTAAGAAATTATTTTGACTCAATATATCCGAATATTGGACTTCGTGATTTAGAAAAAGCGGCTAACATGCAACATAAAGAAGCATGTTATGCTTACGGATTAGTAATGTTCACTTCTCACCAAAGTGAGAACAAGAACATCGGGCTACAACTATTAAACAAAACGTTTCCACAAGTGACGGAGTCGGTAATTGGGGTAAGAAATGAGGTTTTTAGATTGTTACGGGACTGTTGGACATTACGTAACCCTCGTCCCTTTGACGACGTTACAACACGCTGTCTTATCAACGGCCATAACGGTTATGTTCCACAAGACCAAGGATGGGAAGTAATCCTAGTAAAACCAGAATGCATGACTTGTTTCTGGACGTATGAATTACGTGTCTTTATTGCCTTTGCTGAACGACTTGTGTACTAGCTAGAATTATCTTCACAACCATCTTGTATCAAATTTATTGTGTGCTATATTTCATGCTATATGTAAAATAAGCGGTATTGTAAGTTTGTAAAATATTGTGTAAAAGTTTGAACGCGAAATATTATTATAATCAGTTTTTCATATAGAATTGTAGTAGTTGAATTGTATATTAGCTACTAAGTATGAACTTAACGGGTAGCTACTACCCGAATTTAAACTTATAAAACGCTAATATGAAGAAAAAGCTTTTATAAATGAGTTCATATTATGCTACGAAATACTATTAACTACTCTTAATATTCTGTATGATTAACTTGTTCAATTTGACTATTTTGAAGGAAATGGCACCGACTACTCGACACACCGTTAATATGAATGAAGAGGAATTCCGTACTTTTCTAGCTTCAAACATAGCCGCAGTACAGGCTACGCTACATACCAACAATAACCTTGGATCTAGCAGTACAGGAAATCGTGTAGGATGCACCTACAAAGAATTCACTGCCTGCAAACCTTTGGAATTTGATGGAACCGAAGGACCGATCGGATTGAAACGGTGGACCGAGAAGGTCGAATCGGTGTTTGCCATAAGTAAGTGTACTGAAGAGGACAAAGTGAAGTACGCTACCTATACCTTCATAGGTTCTGCGTTAACATGGTGGAATACCTATCTAGAGCAAGTGGGACAAGACGATGCGTACGCACTACCGTGGTCAGCATTCAAGCACTTGATGAACGAGAAGTACCGTCCCAGAACCGAGGTCAATAAGCTCAAGACAGAACTTAGAGGGTTACGAACCCAAGGATTTGATATTACCACGTACGAAAGACGATTCACAGAATTGTGCCTATTGTGTCCGGGAGCGTTCGAAGATGAGGAAGAGAAGATCGACGCGTTTGTAAAAGGATTACCGGAAAGAATCCAAGAAGATATAAGTTCACACGAGCCCGCCTCCATACAACAGGCATGTAGAATGGCTCACAAACTAGTGAACCAGATTGAAGAAAGAATTAAAGAACAGACTGCTGAAGAGGCCAATGTGAAGCAAGTTAAAAGAAAGTGGGAGGAAAACGGTGATAAGAATCACCAATACAACAACAACAATAATCGCAACAATTATCCCAACAATCGCAACATCAATCGTAACTACAACAAACGGCCCAACAACAACAACAACAACAACAACAACAACAGCAACTACAACAATCATCCCAATAACAATAATAACCGCAACAACAACAACAATCAGAAGCAGCTATGCCAAAGGTGTGAAAAGTATCACTCGGGGTTCTGCACCAAATTTTGCAACAAGTGTAAAAGAAATGGTCATAGCTCGGCGAAGTGTGAGGTCTACGGACCAGGGGTTAATAGAACGAAAGGAACAAATGGTGTCGGAACGAGTAATGGCGGAGCAAGTAGTGTCGGAGCAAGTTATGCCAATGTAGTTTGTTATAAATGTGGAAAACCAGGCCACATTATTAGAAATTTCCCGAACCAGGAGAACACGAATGGACAAGGCCGTGGAAGAGTTTTCAATATTAATGCGGCAGAGGCACAGAAAGACCCGGAGCTTGTTACGGGTACGTTTCTTATTGACAATAAATCTGCTTACGTTTTATTTGATTCGGGTGCGGATAGAAGCTATATGAGTAGAGATTTTTGTGCTAAATTAAGTTGTCCATTGACGCCTTTGGATAGTAAATTTTTACTCGAATTAGCAAATGGTAAATTAATTTCAGCAGATAATATATGTCGGAATCGAGAAATTAAACTGATTAGCGAAACATTTAAGATTGACTTGATACCAGTAGAGTTAGGGAGTTTTGATGTGATAATCGGTATGGACTGGTTGAAAGAAGTAAAAGCAGAGATTGTTTGTTACAAAAATGCAATTCGCATTATACGAGAAAAAGGAAAACCCTTAATGGTGTACGGAGAAAAGGGCAACACGAAGCTACATCTTATTAGTAATTTGAAGGCACAAAAACTAATAAGAAAAGGTTGCTATGCTGTTCTAGCACACGTCGAGAAAGTACAAACTGAAGAAAAGAGCATCAATGATGTTCCCGTCGCAAAAGAATTTCCCGATGTATTTCCGAAAGAATTACCGGGATTACCCCCACATCGATCCGTTGAATTTCAAATAGATCTTGTACCATGAGCTGCACCAATAGCTCGTGCTCCTTACAGACTCGCACCCAGTGAGATGAAAGAACTGCAAAGCCAATTACAAGAACTTTTAGAGCGTGGTTTCATTCGACCAAGCACATCACCGTGGGGAGCTCCTGTTTTGTTTGTCAAGAAGAAAGATGGTACATTCAGGTTGTGTATCGACTACCGAGAGTTGAACAAACTTACCATCAAGAACCGCTACCCACTACCGAGAATCGACGACTTATTTGATCAACTACAAGGCTCGTCTGTTTATTCAAAGATTGACTTACGTTCCGGGTATCATCAAATGCGGGTGAAAGAAGATGATATTCCAAAGACTGCTTTCAGAACACGTTACGGTCATTACGAGTTTATGGTCATGCCGTTTGGTTTAACTAATGCACCAGCTGTGTTCATGGACCCTGTGAACCGAGTGTGTGGACCATACCTTGACAAGTTTGTCATTGTTTTCATTGATGACATACTTATTTACTCAAAGAATGACCAAGAACACGGTGAACATTTGAGAAAGGTGTTAGAAGTATTGAGGAAGGAAGAATTGTACGCTAAGTTTTCAAAGTGTGCATTTTGGTTGGAAGAAGTTCAATTCCTCGGTCACATAGTGAACAAAGAAGGTATTAAGGTGGATCCAGCAAAGATAGAAACTGTTGAAAAGTGGGAAACCCCGAAAACTCCGAAACACATACGCCAGTTTTTAGGACTAGCTGGTTACTACAGAAGGTTCATCCAAGACTTTTCCAGAATAGCAAAACCCTTGACTGCATTAACGCATAAGGGAAGAAATTTGAATGGAAGGATGAACAAGAGAAAGCGTTTCAGTTATTGAAGAAAAAGCTAACTACGGCACCTATATTATCATTGCCTGAAGGGAATGATGATTTTGTGATTTATTGTGACGCATCAAAGCAAGGTCTCGGTTGTGTATTAATGCAACGAACGAAGGTGATTGCTTATGCGTCTAGACAATTGAAGATTCACGAGCAAAGTTACACGACGCATGATTTGGAATTAGGCGCGGTTGTTTTTGCATTAAAGACTTGGAGGCACTACTTATATGGGGTCAAAAGTATTATATATACCGACCACAAAAGTCTTCAACACATATTTAATCAGAAACAACTGAATATGAGGCAGCGTAGGTGGATTGAATTGTTGAATGATTACGACTTTGAGATTCGTTACCACCCGAGGAAGGAAAATGTGGTAGCCGATGCCTTGAGCAGGAAGGACAGAGAACCCATTCGAGTAAAATCTATGAATATAATGATTCATAATAACCTTACTACTCAAATAAAGGAGGCGCAACAAGTAGTTTTAAAAGAGGGAAATTTAAAGGATGAAATACCCAAAGGATCGGAGAAGCATCTTAATATTCGGGAAGACGGAACCCGGTATAGGGCTGAAAGGATTTGGGTACCAAAATTTGGAGATATGAGAGAAATGGTACTTAGAGAAGCTCATAAAACCAGATACTCAATACATCCTGGAACGGGGAAGATGTACAAGGATCTCAAGAAACATTTTTAGTGGCCGGGTATGAAAGCCGATGTTGCTAAATACGTAGGAGAATGTTTGACGTGTTCTAAGGTCAAAGCTGAGCATCAGAAACCATCAGGTCTACTTCAACAACCCGAAATCCCGGAATGGAAATGGGAAAACATTACCATGGATTTCATCACTAAATTGCCAAGGACTGCAAGTGGTTTTGATACTATTTGGGTAATAGTTGATCGTCTCACCAAATCAGCATACTTCCTGCCAATAAGAGAAGATGACAAGATGGAGAAGTTAGCACGACTGTATTTGAAGGAAGTCGTCTCCAGACATGGAATACCAATCTCTATTATCTTTGATAGGGATGGCAGATTTATTTCAAGATTCTAGCAGACATTACAGCAAGCATTAGGAACTCGTCTAGACATGAGTACTACCTATCATCCACAAACTAATGGGCAGAGCGAAAGGACGATACAAACGCTTGAAGACATGCTACGAGCATGTGTTATTGATTTCGGAAACAGTTGGGATCGACATCTACCGTTAGCAGAATTTTCCTACAACAACAGCTACCATTCAAGCATTGAGATGGCGCCGTTTGAAGCACTTTATGGTAGAAAGTGCAGGTCTCCGATTTGTTGGAGTGAAGTGGGGGATAGACAGATTACGGGTCCGGAGATTATACAAGAAACTACCGAGAAGATCATCCAAATTCAACAACGGTTGAAAACCGCCCAAAGTCGACAAAAGAGCTACGCTGACATTAAAAGAAAAGATATAGAATTTGAAATTGGAGAGATGGTCATGCTTAAAGTTGCACCTTGGAAAGGCGTTGTTCGATTTGGTAAACGAGGGAAATTAAATCCAAGGTATATTGGACCATTCAAGATTATTGATCGTGTCGGACCAGTAGCTTACCGACTTGAGTTACCTCAACAACTCGCGGCTGTACATAACACTTTCCACGTCTCAAATTTGAAGAAATGTTTTTCTAAAGAAGATCTCACTATTCCGTTAGATGAAATCCAAATCAACGAAAAACTTCAATTCATCGAAGAACCCGTCGAAATAAAGGATCATGAGGTTAAAAGACTTAAGCAAAACAAGATACCAATTGTTAAGGTTCGATGGAATGCTCGTAGAGGACCCGAGTTCACCTGGGAGCGTGAAGATCAGATGAAGAAGAAATACCCGCATCTATTTCCAGAAGATTCGTCAACACCTTCAACAGCTTAAAATTTCGGGACGAAATTTATTTAACGGGTAGGTACTGTAGTGACCCGAACTTTTCCATGTTTATATATATTAATTGAGATTGATATTTACATGATTAAATGTTTCCAACATGTTAAGCAATCAAACTTGTTAAGACTTGATTAATTGAAATATGTTTCATATAGACAATTGACCACTCAAGTTGACCGGTGATTCACGAACGTTAAAACTTGTAAAAACTATACGATGACATATATGTGGTTATATATATATTTAACATGATTTTATTATAAGTATGTATCTCATTAGGTATTTTAACAATGAGTTATATACATAAAAATGAGACTATTAATTTAAGAAACTCGAAAACGATATATATAACGATTAACAACGTCTTACTAGGTACATATGAATCATATTAAGATATTGATACACTTGGTTAGTTATGTTAAATGATAAGTAAATATATTATTAAGTGTATTAACAATGAAATACATATGTAAAAATAAGACTACTAACTTAATGATTTCGAAACGAGACATATATGTAACGATTATCGTTGTAACGACATTTAACTGTATATATATCATACTAAGATATATTATATATTATATATCATAATATCATGATAATATAACAATTTAACATCTCATTTGTTATAATAAATAATGGGTTAACAACATTCAACAAGATCGTTAACCTAAAGGTTTCAAAACAACATTTACATGTAACGACTAACGATGACTTAACGACTTAGTTAAAATGTATATACATGTAGTGTTTTAATATGTATTCATACACTTTTGAAAGACTTCAAGACACTTATCAAAATACTTCTACTTAACAAAAATGCTTACAATTACATCCTCGTTCAGTTTCATCAACAATTATACTCGTATGCACCCGTATTCGTACTCATACAATACACAGCTTTTAGATGTATGTACTATTGGTATACACACTCCAATGATCAGCTCTTAGCAGCCCATGTAAGTCACTTAACACATGTGAGAACCATCATTTGGCAACTAGCATAAAATATCTCATAAAATTACAAAAATATGAGTAATCATTCATGACTTATTTACATGAAAACAAAATTACATATCCTTTATATCTAATCCATACACCAACGACCAAAAACACCTACAAACACTTTAATTCTTCAATTTTCTTCATCTAATTGATCTCTCTCAAGTTCTATCTTCAAGTTCTAAGTGTTCTTCATAAATTCCAAAAGTTCTAGTTTCATAAAATCAAGAATACTTCCAAGATTGCAAGTTTACTTCCAAGTTTTCTAAATCCATTCCAAGTAATCATCCAAGATTAAGAAACCTTTGTTTCTTACAGTAGGTTATCATTCTAATACAAGGTAATAATCATATTCAAACTTTGGTTCAATTTCTATAACTATAACAATCTTATTTCAAGTGATGATCTTACTTGAACTTGTTTTCGTGTCATGATTCTGCTTCAAGAACTTCGAGACATCCAAGGATCCGTTGAAGCTAGATCCATTTTTCTCTTTTCCAGTAGGTTTATCCAAGGAACTTAAGGTAGTAATGATGTTCATAACATCATTCGATTCATACATATAAAGCTATCTTATTCGAAGTTTTAAACTTGTAATCACTAGAACATAGTTTAGTTAATTCTAAACTTGTTCGCAAACAAAAGTTAATCCTTCTAACTTGACTTTTAAAATCAACTAAACACATGTTCTATATCTATATGATATGCTAACTTAATGATTTAAAACCTGGAAACACGAAAAACATCGTAAAACCGGATTTACGCCGTCGTAGTAACACCGCGGGCTGTTTTGGGTTAGTTAATTAAAAACTATGATAAACTTTGATTTAAAAGTTGTTATTCGGAGAAAATGATTTTTATTATGAACATGAAACTATATCCAAAAATTATGGTTAAACTCAAAGTGGAAGTATGTTTTCTAAAATGGTCATCTAGACGTCGTTCTTTCGACTGAAATGACTACCTTTACAAAAATGACTTGTAACTTATTTTTCCGACTATAAACCTATACTTTTTCTGTTTAGATTCATAAAATAGAGTTCAATATGAAACCATAGCAATTTGATTCACTCAAAACGGATTTAAAATGAAGAAGTTATGGGTAAAACAAGATTGGATAATTTTTCTCATTTTAGCTACGTGAAAATTGGTAACAAATCTATTCCAACCATAACTTAATCAACTTGTATTGTATATTATGTAATCTTGAGATACCATAGACACGTATACAATGTTTCGACCTATCATGTCGACACATCTATATATATTTCGGAACAACCATAGACACTCTATATGTGAATGTTGGAGTTAGCTATACAGGGTTGAGGTTGATTCCAAAATATATATAGTTTGAGTTGTGATCAATACTGAGATACGTATACACTGGGTCGTGGATTGATTCAAGATAATATTTATCGATTTATTTCTGTACATCTAACTGTGGACAACTAGTTGTAGGTTACTAACAAGGACAGCTGACTTAATAAACTTAAAACATCAAAATATATTAAAAGTGTTGTAAATATATTTTGAACATACTTTGATATATATGTATATATTGTTATAGGTTCGTGAATCAACCAGTGGCCAAGTCTTACTTCCCGACGAAGTAAAAATCTGTGAAAGTGAGTTATAGTCCCACTTTTAAAATCTAATATTTTTGGGATGAGAATACATGCAGGTTTTATAAATGATTTACAAAATAGACACAAGTACGTGAAACTACATTCTATGATTGAATTATCGAAATCGAATATGCCCCTTTTTATTAAGTCTGGTAATCTAAGAATTAGGGAACATACACCCTAATTGACGCGAATCCTAAAGATAGATCTATTGGGCCTAACAAACCCCATCCAAAGTACCGGATGCTTTAGTACTTCGAAATTTATATCATATCCGAAGGGTGTCCCGGAATGATGGGGATATTCTTAAATATGCATCTTGTTAATGTCGGTTACCAGGTGTTTACCATATGAATGATTTTTATCTCTATGTATGGGATGTGTATTGAAATATGAAATCTTGTGGTCTATTATTATGATTTGATATATATAGGTTAAACCTATAACTCACCAACATTTTTGTTGACGTTTTAAGCATGTTTATTCTCAGGTGATTATTAAGAGCTTCCGCTGTCGCATACTTAAATAAGGACGAGATTTGGAGTCCATGCTTGTATGATATTGTGTAAAAACTGCATTCAAGAAACTTATTTTGTTGTAACATATTTGTATTGTAAACCATTATGTAATGGTCGTGTGTAAACAGGATATTTTAGATTATCATTATTTAATAATCTACGTAAAGCTTTTTAAAACCTTTATCTATGAAATAAAGGTTATGGTTTGTTTTAAAAATGAATGCAGTCTTTGAAAAACGTCTCATATAGAGGTCAAAACCTCGCAACGAAATCAATTAATATGGAACGTTTTTAATCAATAAGAACGGGACATTTCACAACGGCTCAAATTTGGTTCGTTTCAAGTATAATATATTAAGTTCGAGCTCAACTCGTTCAAAATTATAGAACCATGGTCGACTTGAGTTCAACCTTTTATTTTGTATATATAATAGTTATAGCAATTATTATATAATTATATTGTTATAAAAATAATATTAATAATTAATTTACTACCGAACTATTGGTTGAATGGTAAAAAAGACTCAGTTGGTTATGAGTCTATATCTTTGAAAAAATATGTGCATGTTCAAATCTTTGGCGCGGGGGGGGGGGGGGGGGGATGGGGTAATGGGGTATTCTCAAAAGTTGTGCCTCTGGTATCATTCACTTTGTGCGGGCCAAACAGTTAACCTAAAGCATTCCGGGTACGTTTTGCGCGATGGATGCGAGGAGTTTCCTCCTAACGGGTGCGTGGGTAGCAAATGAAAGGATTCGATGCCAAAATTGCCTTCCAAAAAAAAAAATTAATAATTAATGTATATAAATGAACGACGCGTTTAGACTTGCAGACTTTCGAGCATGATGTATGAACAAAGTCATTAATAATTAAGCTTCGGCATATGTTCAAGCTCGAGTTTGGGTTCATTTAAACTTCGCTCACCAACGAAGCATTGCTTCAATGGTACCGCGGTTACACTTGTGTACTCGCAGGGCTAGAGGTCTCGGGTTCGAACCTCGTCACCCGCTCTAGGAATTGAAACATTATTCCTTGAAGGTGGCCCAAAGGGAAGGTTTTACCGACCCGCTCCAGGACTAAGATCCGGCCCGCCTGCCCCTCGGGACGGTTTAAGGGTCAGATTCTCAGAGTGTGGTTCGGGTTTCCTGCCCGAAAGCGCGTGTGTGTGTGCAAATGATGACTAGCTTAGGTCCGGACTGATGCAAGCTTGCCTTTCAAAAAAAAATATTTAAACTTCGCTCATTTTGAGCCACTGGTGAGTCCAGCTCAAGTTACTATATCACATGTTTAAACCCCTGCTCTTACATCACATATTCCAAAATGAGTATATGAAATATCCTAATAAAATTTTCGTAAACCATATGATAACAAATATATTAATCCTTATACTAAAAAGATAAAGAATGTGAAGAGTAGCTTCCATCAGGGCCGTTCCGTTGATTTTGAAGGCCCTGTTCAATTAATAAAAATGGATCTCAAAAACGTTAAATCTTTCAATACATAGTAATATTTTTAAGTTCATGATTAGTAATATTTTTAAGTTCATGATTTGGAAACTAACGAATTGCAAATTAAAACATTTATCTCAATGATATTATTTCACGTTATATAAATAATTATTTATTATATAGACATTTCTAAAATTTTGGGCCCCCTAAAAATTTGGGGCCATGTTCGGTTGCACGCACATGTCTCGGAGACAGCTCTGGCTTCCGTACACTTTTTTTTGTTGTTGCCAAATTGTCCTTTGCTATCGTTTTACCTTGTTTGAGTTGTCATTTGATTAATATTCATTAGGAGTAAAATGATACTTTTTTTTTTCTTTCCTTTGTATGTATTTTAACAAAGTAAAGACAACCCTCGTTAAAATACAAGTATTTATCTATTCTATCTATACATTATATAAAGCACGTAATATAAATTCTATCTTCTTATTAACAACTGACACGTGTCAACTTCCCCTTTATTCGTGCCACGTGTTAACTTCTCATTAATTACACCGTAATATTTTAGAAAAATTCATTCAATTAGTCAATTACATAAATGTTCCAAAAATAATTTCAATTAAATAAAAATCAAAAATTGATAAACGGGAACACTAACAAATTTGTCAGAAGTGAATTACCTACCGATGCTTATGGATTAACTGGTGATGATCAGTCAGAATTAGTATATCCTAAATTGATTGGGATTGAGATGAACATAATCGGCCGAAGAAATCGATGAAGAAAGCCTTTTGAGAGATTTATGTATGTTTACCTTAGGTTAAGAAGCATAAGTTAGCACCCACATTGACCACAAATACACAATTTCGTACATATGTTTACCTTAGTTTGAGAAGCATAATTTAACAACTCGTTGCTACATATATGTGTCTTACGAAGATGTGCAACCACCAATCTTGCTTCCTCTTGATGCAGGATCCTTTTAACAATAAAGTTCAGCCCTTTTAAAAGGGTTGAACTCCCCCCTCGGCTTCCTCATTTGCAAAACATGATGTCTCTACTAACTGTTTTATAAATCTCTGCAACAATCGTAAGAAAGTAGGTTCTACATTTATGGCCTCAAGGGTAGAAGTTTCAATGAAAAAGAAGCCTTCTCATTCATCAACCTTCTCATTCATCAACCTTCTTTTTCAGCAAACTATTTTGGGTCGTCACTAGAGAAATCACTTTGGGAATCCAAGTCAGATTAATTTCCTACGAGCATGAACTTAACCTGCATAAACTTAATTATGCATTACAAATGCGAAACTAAAGCATACAATTTGAAATTAATATAACAAAACCATTGGATTTGTTAAAAGTACACAACCAAATTCAATCTTTTTTATTAAGTTTTAGAACAAAGTTTTTTCGAAAAACGAAAAAGAAAAAATTTCTTCCTCAGCTTTCCCCGATTGGTTACTTCTCCTTTGATCCTACCAATATATATATATATATATATATATATATATATATATATATATATATATATATATATATAATGAAGAGATTCAGAGAGAACTAAGGGTGGTAGAGAACCCATAGAGCCTACTCAAATTATGCCAATAAAATTAATTAATTAAACTCAATCTGTGAGCAGATTGAACTCAATCTGAGGGCTCTATGGGTTCTCTCTCACTCTTAATTATCTCTGGATCCCTTCCAGGGCCGGTCCTTAGATTTTAGGTGCCCTGAGCGAGACAAGATTTTGATGCCCCCGTCGAGATAAGAAAATATGCCTAATGCATTTTGTAATAAGTCAACCGATTGTTTTTAGGATTTATCTAAACAAAGCCCTTAAAGCTATGATTAATAAACCAAGACATGAATTTTTTTTGTACATAACTAAAAATCACATCAAATAACTACTCCACTACGTAAAATATACAATCATCAAAGTTTGAAATTTTTCCTTAAGTATGACCCTAAGGACTAATAATAGAAAAATCCTTGTTTTTATGAGCTTAAATTAAAACGTTTCATGTCAATCAAGATACTAGTATAAAAATACAGAATATTACTTTTTAATTAGAAATAACATATTCCATATCAATTTACTTTGCTAACTTATTAGTTTATAACGACTTAATAATATGCAGAACGTGATCATGATGAGTTAATAACACGGAGTAATATTATTAAGGAGATTGGTTTTCTAACATATACTAATGGAAAGGAAAATACTCCAAACCAAATTACCCATTTTGATCAGTTAGAATGGTTAGTTTAACAAAAATGTAACTATAATAATTTTTTCAATATAAAAATAATATTTGTAATTCCAAGACAACACTTGACTATGACTATACGTTGCTTTACTTACAAAGAAATAGGGGTCTAGATTGTTTAATTAACAAACTTGAAGGACCCCAACTATATATAGTACAATACAATAAGATAGGGTAATTAAGGGGATACTCAAAACATTTTGTCTTCCTCATACTGATACAAACGCAAAGTCACAAAACTGCAACTTTCTTCTTCAAATGCAAACCTCAACTCTTAAAATCAGTTTCTCTGATTTTGGGCCCCTAAAAATCATGTGCCCTGAGCAGTTGCTCACCTTGCACCCTCTTAGGGCCGGCCCTGATCCCTTCATTATATATAAATATATATATATATATATATAACACCGTACTTTTACCTTTTTTTATACTCACAGCGAAAGACTTTATAATTTACACATCATATATTAATTACATAATTATATGATTACACAAAATCACAGGTGTTACGTTATTAATACAAACCATTTGTATATATTGCTTATTACAAAACATCAGAGTAATAGAGTGTCAAACATCTTCGCTTGCCTTGCAAAATTCACCAAAAGCTGCTAATATCTACTTGCAGGGCAAAACACTGTGGGGGAATTAGCATAACGCTAAGTATGACAATATCTAGGTGGACATCACTACAAGCATCAAGCACAGCTTAAAGGCACTGGTCACTAATCACTTAAAGTCATACACAAGAGGACCGACAACTCATAGCTGATCAAGCTAGAATATACTGATGGCCCTTATTACTGAATCACTGGTATATTCTTCCAGACATGACGCACTCGTCATTCACACTATACCACCAATTAGTAATCACGGACCCAACACTATTACCCGACACCATGGTAAATAGAGTTGACCTCTTACGTCGGAAAAACACCATCGACGTTAGCACTGGGTGCGCACATAATCACATATAGTCACTGCACTGGTCACAGACTCATTACACAGTTTAATCATAAAAATGGCACTTATCACTATACTTGTCACTGTATAATCACATCCATAAAGATAATCCCACTCACCTGGAAGCACAAGTACTCAGTTGTCATATATCACTGAGTCTTCACCTTTCCGTTTATCACCTGAGAATCAATACATACTCAAGTCAGTCATGGTATCATAGTCCTTAGTTTATAAATGGACAGCATAACGACTAGAAAACAGTCATTTAAACAACAATTCATGTTTGGATATACATCTGTACGGTTGCACGTGCATCCGTACAGTTACACCATGTATCCATGCGGTTGCACATGATACCATTGCGGTTGCAGGTTAATGGTCCGGTTGCACAACACCACTGCATCTGTACGGTTGCACATGCACCCGTAAGGTTGCATCATGTATCCGTGCGGTTGCAAACTGCAACCGTACGGTTGTGTTCTTCCGCAACAACAGTAGGTTACCTACGGGTTTTTTCACTCAATCACTCAATTCTTGTTCCCAAACTTGTTTTTGACACTAAAAATGACCGTATATCATTCACTACTATGTTTGAGCTATAAATCCATCAATTTGACACTCAAAACAACATTAAATCTCTACTTTTGATTCACAAATACACTTTTTATCAAAACCACACAAAAACTCAATTTGCAACTGATTTCGATCATGAAATCAGTCATGTTTACCTTAAAATGATCAGGAGAACACAAGGAACAAGATTATGTGACTGATTTAAGCTCAATCTCACTTTACAAAATTAGGGTTAAAGTTGGGGAAGAAATGAAGGAGCGAGAAGTGTATTTGGGAAGAAACTTCTCAAATGAATGAGATACAGATACATTAAAAGGGTTTAAAACCCACATCCCACTACACACGGGTATTTATTAGTTATCTGAAACCCAAAATCTTTAATAACTTATTCATTTTAAGTCCGATTCGCAAAAGAAAATATGTTCTGTGACCCTTGTCACAAAACGCACATTATCCCATACACAATAATTATAAAAACACATAATTATTAAAATCACTATAATAACCTAGAAGGGTAAATAGGTCATTACCTACTAGGCCCAAAACTAGGTTGTTACAATATATATATATATATATATATATATATATATATATATATATATATATATATATATATATATATATATATATATATATATATATATATATATATATATATATATATATAGAAAGATCAAATGATCAAAATGATTACAAATTGAGCATATTCGACCGATCTCTTGTATTAGAAACTGTGTTCAACATACACGTCTACAATTGACCAACAAACACAACCAACTAATTGTACGCCTAACACTGACCAACAACACAACTTGTTAATTATACGCCTAACAGTGACCAACAAACACAACTCGCTAAGTACAACATGAAAATTGAACAAACTAAATAACCTTCTCTCCCAAAACAAGATACAACATGAAAATGCAACCCCAATTGAGCACCATTAACCTATAAAATCAAAGCCTCACATTATGTAGCGACCCGACAAAATCGTCATTGACGGCGCCGTCTACTTAGGTCCCATTACGTGGTCGTAAGTCTTTAAAATAACGTTTGACCAAAAATATGTCGCATTCATTTCAAATGTAAAGATTGTTTCAAAGTTTACAAGAATAGTTCAACCACAAGTTACGTTACAACGTTATAAGTACAAGTGAGACCTATGCGACACAATTTAAAAGTAGCCAAAAGACGCTCCATGTATGCATATATACTCGACATCCAATGCAAGTATCAAAAATAATGAGCGGAAGCATGTATCACAAAACGTTCAAGGACCTGAGAAAAACATAGAAATCTGTCAACGAAAACGTTGGTGAAATCATAGGTTTAAGTAAGTAAGTAAGTACAAATGAACCACAAGATTTATAGCATTGAAATAATAGTAAACCATTCTAAAATTTGTTATCACGAGCACCCAATTATCAAGGCTTAACTTTCCATCCATAGAACTCCATCACAATAGTGTTAGAACATACACTGTTTCTCGAAAATATATTTCATCCAATAACGGTAGCGAACCGTCCGAATGAGGGTTTGTCAAACCCGTATGGCCATACAACATAAGTTCTCGCTTACACCCGGCAAGTGTAACTAATGATAATCGAATTGAGGATTTTGTTCTAACTCGTATGTAGAATGTTTGTTTTCGTACTTGTGTTCACTTGGTAAAATGAAACGTTTATGTTTTCTCATCCCAATGTAAGTTTAAAAGAGTAAAAGTGGGACTATGATCTCACCTTGAGCGCAAGAGTATTAAAGTACTTTACAAGTAAAGGTGTGCAAGGACAATTGCTAGTCTTGACCTAAACAAGTAGGTTGTATCAATAACGGTAAACACGATTGGTCAAAGTTGCTCAATTAGTCCTATGGCTCGTTACGACTCGATTATATAGCATGTGAATCAAATTGTCAAGCTTCATGCAAGATACAAGTATAAAAGCATGTTAGAACGATTGCATAAACATTTGGTTAAGTTTGACAAAAAGTCAAATTTGGTCAAAGTCAACAAAAAAGTCAACACGTTCGGGTCGGGTCTCGAACAATTTTTCTGAGTCCCATAATCATATATGAACATGTTAGAACAAGTTACATGTTAATCGGAGGTGCGTAGCATAGCGGGAATTAAACGAATTTTGACCACTTTGAGCAGTCTGCTCCAGATGCGCCGCATCTGCAAGTGATGCGCCGCATCAGTAGCAGATGCGCCTCATCCAAGGCAGATGCACCGCATCCCTATCTGATTCAGTGAAACTGCTTAAAAAACTTGACAAGTCTCGAACCAAACTTCTTTTTATCATAACAAATGATCCGTAAACACTTAAAACGTATACCATACATCGTTGAAAAGGTAATTTAATGAGGAATACAACTAAACATATTTCCTCAGCCAAAAGCATCACTTACAATAACCAAAACCAAAACCAAATTGAAAGCTCATTAAATGCTCACCATAAATGTTTTCAAGTTCATAAATGCACTTAGATGATTCGGGAATTTAATGCACACATATGATACGCCGTTTTGTAGGTAATTACTCATACAATACAACTAAACACTTACAAACAACAATGCAAAGCATTTAATGCATCAAAAGTTCACTCTACTCTTATCAAATCCTAACTCAAAATCACAAAATCAATAATTATGTTAGTGAAGTTTTCTTAATCAACCCACACATCAAATTGAAGCTAGTGATGCTAGTAACACATTTAATACATGCAATTTTAACATCTAACAACATTTAAGTATCCAAATCTCAAGATTAAACACACCCATTTCAAGTTTAAGCTAGTTACATCAAAATGACAAGAACATGCATATAAATCATATATTCATGTTAGACTTGAGCCATAGACACTAATTAACACTTTTATAAGTTAAAAACATCAAGAACAAAGAATCTAGTGATTTTAGAAAGTTACCCAAACTTGATGAAATCGGTATGGAATTGAAGAGGAGGAAGCAAGGATTCCAAATATGTAATTTGTTTTGATGTTTGATTGCTAACTTGAAAATGAATGATGAATCTTTGAATTGAAGTTTGAGAGAAAAGTTGAAGTATTAGAGAAAAGAGGAGGTGAAATGAATGGATGAGAGGTCATGGTTGACTAGTTGACCTAGTCAAGACTATGGCCTCTTGGCAAGTTTAGTCCCTCAAGTTTGAAGCGGGTGCGTGAATTACCTAAACGAAATATTTTAAAAAACTTATTAACGGAAGATGTTATAAATATATAACGGACTTTAAAATAGTTAAACGGAAAGTAAACGGAAAAAGGCGGGATGTTACACATTAACCACCAGATACACCACCCTTGAAACCTTCAAAATCCCATCACTGCCATTTATAGGAAAGTAAAGTAAGATGCCAAAAATACCCTCACATGATATGCATGTGCGATGACTTAACGGAAAAATAGATGGTTAATTGACGGAGAGACTGCAATTAGAAAAATTACAAGTCAAAGGACTACCAACGTAAAATTAAAAGTTCAGGGACAGCATATCAAAAAAGTAAACCACGAGGACTATCCATGTAATTTTGTCTATTTATTGATGCACATGGATTCTATTGAAATACCAGACTTTTGGCTACCAAACTTACAATATAGTATCGATCATACAATGTTTTCTTTATTTACAATATAATTTTCTTGAACCTCTTATATAATTCCTATAAAACTCTCTTGGTCATCATAATCTAGTCGACACGTGAATTTAACAACTGGTTTTGGGCTCAGCAACTCAATATGACAAGAAACTCGGTTACAATAGCAACATTCCTACTACTTCTCGCTAGTTTTTTGAATACAGGTATTTATTTAATTTGAATTATAATTTCACTACAATACATATAAGGAAGCAATAATTGTGCAAGAATGATCAGTTTATCATTATATGGTCGACTTATCATTTAATTTGGTCGCATAATTCAAAAAACATTTACGTTAATTATAGTTATTACTATAATTATGCTTATTTAAATTGGTTAAATAATAATCTAAAATACACGTCGCGATATTGCATCCTAATTAGGTGCTGATATTTGTTAAATTTTTGATTAATTATTTTTATTGGCATAAACTGAGTAGGGTCTATTGCCCGATGTTTTTTTTTTTTAAACTTTACATGAGTTTCTAACTAGCTTTGCGACCCGACTAATCTTAGGACGGCTACTCACTTCACAAGTAATTCGGACTCATCGCGAAGATCCCCAATGTACTCTCGGAACCTATTCCTATGAAAGATTGTGTGCTCCAGAATACAAATGGCGGTACGAATGTAGGAATTTTTGCTTTAACCATCATCCTACTATAACAAAACAAGAAGGCACTTTTTGTACAGGCCCACCAAACAATAGAACGTGTAAATGCAATGGACCATGCCCACAACCCAATAGGCCCGCCAAACCGTAGATCATGTAAATGTGGTGGATCATGCCCACAATCAAAGAAGTTTACTTAATACAACCATAAGCCCGAAGAACATGTTATGTAAAAGATAAAGGTTGAGAAAATCCACTTCGAACATCTCACTCTAGTACATCAATGAATAACACTCATTTTATGTTTAGGAATAATGGGAAGATGACTTTTTCTTCTATACGTAAAAGTATGTAATTTCTGATTATATATAAATTATGTTATTAATAAAAAATAAATACACATAGACATACATACACACATGCGCACACACACACACACATATATATATATGTGTGTATTAATTTATATATATATATATATATATATATATATATATATATATATATATATATATATATATATATAGTGAGGATCCCATTTGAACTAACGGTGAGAGAGAACCAGAGAACTACAAAAACTGAATACACATTGCATATGCACCTGTTTCTCAATCTGTGCTTACAGATTGATTTTTTTTCTATAAATAAAAAGGTTCTTCTGTCTGCCCACAGACTGAACTTCAATATGTGAGCAGATTGAAAAAAAGTCGTTAATTTTTTTTAAAAGTTTTTTTTTTTTAATTTTTTCGAGTCTGCTCACAAACTGAAGTCAATATGTGCACATGTTGACTGAATGCACCTAGCATATGCACATGTTTTTCAGTTTGTGCTTACGTACTGAAAAAAAGAATTTTTTTTAATTTTTATAAAGTTTTTCAGTCTGCTCGTAAACTGCAGTTCACTCTGTGGAGTTGATCGAACATAAATCTGCGGCTAGGGCAAAGATACGTCCGAGTGCAAGAGATGGGTTTTGGGAAACAGCGACATCAACACTCTGGTCCGGATACCGTGGATAACCCGAGTCGAGATGATTATCTCAAGCGGGTGGTTAATGGTTGAAGGCCGGAGTCTAATCGTCGGCGAGGGAAAAACCCTACACGAGGTGTAAGAAAAACAATAGGTGAGGGGCTTTAGGCCATACCTCATAAATTGTGGAAGATCATTAAATTGTTATGATCTTATTCCTTAGAGGATGGTTCATTATGATTGTTAAACTGTTATATCACATATCGAACGAATGACATTTGGGCTTATTATTATAGATTTATAGTGAAACCCTAATCCTAAATGCCCCTTAATTCATTATGGATCCTTCCCAAATAATATCCATAAATAAAGAAACTATTGTTAGAAAAGGATCATAGTTAAATAAGGATATGATTGTTTCTTGTGCACTAAGTAAAGCTGTATGCACCCTTTTGGTCGTCTGGTGCACCCATTCTCATTGCATGGGTACACCCCGTCTGGGTGCACGGTGCACTCCTTTCTGGGCGCACCCTTTTCCAGGGCGCACCCTCGTCTTTGCGCACATGTCTATGCGCACCTCATCTGGGCGCACCATCGTCTGGGCGCACCCCAGGGTTAGTGCAAGACTTTAATTAGTAAGTGTGTGCAAGCACGTGATACACATGAGTGCCTAATGTGGAAATAGGTGTATCATCAAGTCCCCCAAGTTCGGTATAATAGATTGTAAAGATATCATATTGAACTTTTGCATATGCCACCGCGCGTAACCGTAAAGAGCAGTAACATTGAATAGTGAGTCACCATACAATTACACTATTTGTAATGCCATAAAATGCAATGCAATAACGCGCCCCATAATCACGCAATATGTAATATGGCCATGCACGCATTATGATGAGCAGAATTGTTGCGCGCGTCTTATGTCCCAAGCATACATGTGTAATACACGTTTTGTGCGTAACAATGATGCGTAACGAGTATTTCATCCACTATGTGATAAAACGTAATGCGCCTGAACATAACACGGACTGAATTCATGTTGACTCCAGTAAATGAGCGTTTAAGAACTCTACGAATTTAACTCTCCGGTCCGGTTATCCCGAATAACCCTAACCTAGATGATGATCTAGAGAGGATGGTTAAATAATTCCACCATCGTTGGGTTGACCGTAACAATGGCCGATGGTATTTATAGGGTTTATGTTCTCACCAAAAACCTTTTACCGTAATTTGTTTCCTGAATGCAATCGATAATCGAGTAATACAGAAAACGTCATCGTAGTTTATAATTGTAGTTTAGGATTTAGTCGGTCTTTGAGTATCCCAAAATAGATCTTGACCATATGCGCAAACCAAAGATGCTACATGCGCTTTACCAGAAAGAAAGTATACTAGTATAGTATACTACCACTCCTCAAGCTCGGTATGACATAGTGAAATATGTCGTGTCAAACTGTTGCAAGAATGGCCATGAGCATTACGCGTTCATGGACTTACTGTAACACCCCGTTTTTCTAAACATGACGCTCGGGGCATCATTTGAAGTCCAAGAATGATTAATTAATGGTTTGGATGTAAGTAGTTGACCACGTTGGACTTTGGGATGTTTTAAAAGTGAAATTGGAGAAAATCAGGTAAACTGTCGAGTTCGGGTGTGTTTTGTCGCGTTCTGGTCTGTCGTGATCCCTGACAAACATGACCGAAACGAGACAACTTCTGATACATGGTTTCTGTCTTTCTGTCGCGTTTGAGTATTGCGTGTCGCATCCTGGTGTCGCAAAACGCGACAATTGTCGCTGTAATGTCTTTTTTGACCCATTTTAATGGAATCTTTTTGGGTATTTTGGTCTTTTCACTTGTGGCCGGTTTTGGAGACTCAAAAGCAGATTCAAGCTTATCCTAACTCATTAAACACTCTCTCAACTTCATCACATCCAATTTTAGAGAGAGGATAAGGTTTTAGTGAGAGAAAGCTTTGATTGAGGAAGAAGAAGGGCGAATCGGGTCAAGTCGCGAGTTTTAAAGTTGTTCCTTGCGTTCTTAGCTACATTTTGGTAGTGTTGGTAAGTTCTAACTCCGAAATTCATCTTTATGATTTGATATTCAAGTTAGGGTTTTTAGCTTTTTAGTTGTAAAACCCATTTAGATGATGAAGTGGGTTATGGAAACTAGTTACTTTTGATACATGGCGGGTTTTGGATTGATTGAAGTTTTGACCATGATTAGGCTTTGGTTTTGGGTGTAATCACTTAGTTTAGTAATTTTGGAAGCGTTGGAACCCTTTTGGGTGTATTTGAGTTGACTAATTTTGAAATGGGTCAAGATTAGGGTTTATGTGTCAAAATGGGTTTTAAGCCAAGTTTTGGTAAATCAAGTAGGTAAATACTTGATTTAAGTGTTAGTGGTTGTCTTGGAAATATAATCACTAGTCGTTAGTGATTTTGGGGCGTTTTATGACTTTGGTCAAAATGAGCAATTTGAATTGGGTCAAAATTGAGGATGACACTAATTTGGATTAATTGGATGTTAAACGCTTTTGTTAAGTGTTAAATGATGCTTTTGATGTAATTACTCGCGAGAAGTGATTTTAGGTTAAAAATTTGGTGTTTTAGCAATAAAGTCAAACTTGGTCAACCATAGATTGGGTTTTGTGTAAAATACAAGCTAGTATGCGTTTAAAGGTTAAAGTTGACATATTTGGGTATTTCGAGAACGCGGGAACTAGTCTCGTTAGTTTTGGACCTTCGGGTAGCGTTAAAAGTGCAAAAGGGTATATTTTGCACTTGTTGTTCATTCGGGCGGGTCGAGAGTTCAAATGAGGTTGTATGTTGATTATGTGTATACCTATATGCGTATTATAGGTAAAATCTTGCTCGGTCGCGTGTGGTGGGGATTTCGCGCATGGTTTGTAATGCTCGAGTTCACGAGGTGAGTGGAATATCTATGTATGTACGTATATGATTTATGTGCCCGTAGTAATGGTGTCACATAGCCATTTTTGTGACCATAGTTGTGGGACATAGCCGTTTTGTCCACGTTTAACAATTATGCACATAGCCGTGTTTGTGCATATAGTGGCGAGTAATAGCCGTGTTTTACTCCCACGTTGTTATCCATATTATTTGTGCACATAGCCGTGTTTGTGTACATGATTGTGAGTAATAGCCGTGTTTTACTCACACATTGATCAAGTGATGCCATAGCCGTTTTTGGAACACTTGGGGGTGATGCCATAGCCGTTTTTAGAACACCTCGGGGGTTAGCATGCCATAGCCGTGTTTGGAAGCTAACGGTTGTTATGAACATCGATGACTTGTTTCGTGAAGTCATTCCCTTGCGAAGATTGGTTAACCATGGTTCATAATTTGTTGTTAGTAGCATTTAATTATTATTATGATTATTTATGCTTATGATGTTGCTAGTTGTACGATTTGATGATACTAGCTATTGATTGCTTATGAGGTTGCTAGTTGTACGATTCGATGATACTAGCTATTGATACGAAAGGGTATGTGATTATATGTATTTATGTGATGTCGTGGTTGCGAGTAGGTAAGTTGTATATGCATGTATATATTTATTCTACTCACTAAGCTTTATGCTTACCCCTCTCGTTGTTTACCTTTTTACATGTATTGTGATTATGAAGCTAGCTAGTTGTAGACTAGATGCTTAGGAGCGCATGGGCTCGACAGGGTAGCTTTTGGATATTTGGACGCGGATGGGGGATTTGGTAGTCCCCAGGATTATGCTCTTGGTATTGGGTTGGGTTATTGAGTCTTAACCCGTATTTCTTGTGATCGGGTCATTATTACAAATGATTTTGTAAAGTGTAATTTGTGTGCCAAGGGTCATGATAGATTGTTAAACGTATCATTATGATGTTATGTTTCGATTAAAACAGAGTTGAAAATGTATTATATTAATGGGACCTAACAAAAAAAATGTACTCCGTTTTTGGTTAAACGGATTTGGGTTGTTACAAGTGGTATCAGAGCATGGTCTAAGAGAATTAGGTGACCTTGGTGACCTTGGAATAGGTGCCTAGTCTTAGACTTATTGATAGTAGTGCGTTAATTGCGGGACTTGTAGGATTACGGGTCGGATTGAGATTTGTTAGTGCCTTAGAGTAGGTGACTAACTAGGACTTGTGCTTGTCCAATGTGGAGTTTTGTGGGACCCTATTTCATGTGTAAATTAGTGCCTTAGATCGCTAGTGCCTAATGTAAGTAGGCAAACTTGGACGTTGTTTTAGTGATAGTCACCTAGGTTGTAGGTTGACTTGTTGTTGTGGTATACTTGTGTACGTTTATTATTATTGTATATTGGTGTATATATACATGTATCTTTTGGTGCGGTGTCCTAGTGACGAATCTATTGGAGAGATTCGCATGTTTTGCGGTTTGAGTGATCAAGTTCACGGTAAGGACTTGGGTCATTCGGGTACTAGGAGTTATCGCGTGTTATTTTGTGTGAATGTTGCGTCAGTCCGGGAAAGTACCTTGCATGACCATGTGAAAATGGTAAGGTACGCATTTGTAATAGTGACTGATCACCATTATTAGGAAAGTGTATTTTAACACCAAGCATGACATGACAAGTACCGAACGGAGGAAACGTGGCATGGTTGGGGTAGAACGGGACGTGTTAGGAATCTTTTATTGGTTCCTAGGATATAGTAGTCTCGAGTGATGTGCTTGTTGTCACATCGAGTTCTTTACGAGTCGGGAAGTATTACGGTGGATTCGGTTAGTCAAGTGAGTGAGCCAACTCACGAGTTTGGTGCGTACTTAGTCACCCTAAGTAGTGGGAGCACTATTGAGATTTGTTATTGGTTTTAGTTACCCATCGTAACTAGGATGACCGATTTATTGTATGCGTGTGTGCGTGTCGAGGACTTAAATTCCGTAATGGAATGCGATAAGTCTAACGATTGTAGTTTTGAGTGTAGTGATCCGAACTTTTCCATGTTTATATATATATTAAATGAAATTGATATTTATATCATTAAGTGTTTCCAACATGTTAAGCAATCAAACTTGTTAAGACTTGATTAATTGAAATAGGTTTCATATAGACAATTGACCACCCAAGTTGACCGGTGATTCACGAACGTTAAAACTTGTAAAAACTATATGTTGACATATATATGGATATATATATAGTTAACATGATATTATGTTAAGTAAACATATCATTAAGTATATTAACAATGAACTACATATGTAAAAACAAGACTACTAACTTAATGATTTTGAAACGAGACATATATGTAACGATTATCGTTGTAACTACATTTAATGTATATATATCATATTAAGATATATTAATACATCATGATATCATGATAATGTAACAATTTAACATCTCATTTGATTTAATAAACAATGAGTTAACAACATTTAACAAGATCGTTAACCTAAAGGTTTCAAAACAACACTTACATGTAACGACTAACGATGACTAAACGACTCAGTTAAAATGTATATACATGTAGTGTTTTAATATGTATTCATACACTTTTGAAAGACTTCAAGACACTTATCAAAATACTTCTACTTAACAAAAATGCTTACAATTACATCCTCGTTCAGTTTCATCAACAATTCTACTCGTATGCACCTGTATTCGTACTCGTACAATACACAGCTTTTAAATGTATGTACTATTAGTATATACACTCCAATAATCAGCTCTTAGCAGCCTATTTGAGTCACCTAACACATGTGGGAACCATCATTTGGCAACTAGCATGAAATATCTCATAAAATTACAAAAATATGAGTAATCATTCATGACTTATTTACATGAAAACAAAATTACATATCCTTTATATCTAATCCATACACCAACGACCAAAAACACCTACAAACACTTTCATTCTTCAATTTTATTCATCTAATTGATCTCTCTCAAGTTCTATCTTCAATTTCTAAGTGTTCTTCATAAATTCTACAAGTTCTAGTTTCATAAAATTAATAATACTTCCAAGTTTGCTAGCTTACTTCCAATCTTGTAAGGTGATCATCCAACCTCAAGAAATCTTTGTTTCTTACAGTAGTTTATCATTCTAATACAAGGTAATAATCATATTCAAACTTTGGTTCAATTTCTATAACTATAACAATCTTATTTCAAGTGATGATCTTACTTGAACTTGTTTTCGTGTCATGATTCTGCTTCAAGAACTTCAAGCGATCCAAGGATCCGTTGAAGCTAGATCCATTTTTCTCTTTTCCATTAGGTTTATCCAAGGAACTTAAGGTAGTAATTATGTTCATAACATCATTCGATTCATACATAAAAACCTATCATATTCGAAGTGGTAAACTTGTAATCACTAGAACATAGTTTAGTTAATTCTAAACTTGTTCGCAAATAAAGTTAATCCTTCTAACTACACTTTTAAAATCAACTATACACATGATCTATATCTATATGATATGCTAACTTAATGATTTAAAACCCAGAAACACGATAAACACCATAAAACTGGATTTACGCCGTCATAATTACAACCGGGGGTTGTTTTGGTTTGGATAATTAAAAACTATGAAAAACTTTGATTTAAAAGATATAATTCTGGGAAAATGATTTTTCTTATGAACATGAAACCATATCCAAAAATCATGGTTAAACTCAAAGTGAAAGTATGTTTTTTCAAAACAGTCATCAAGATGTCGTTCTATCGACGGAAATGACTACCTCTTTCAAAAATGACTTGTAACTTGTATTTCCCACAATAAACCTATACCTTTTCTGTTTAGTTTCATAAATTCAAGTTCAATACAAAACCGTGGCCGCTTAAATCACTCAAAACGGATTAGAAACGAAGAAATGGCGAGCAAAACAAAATTGGTAAAAACTACTCATTTTAGCTACGTGAAAATTGGTAACAAATCTATTCCAATCATAACTTAATCAACTTGTATTGTATATTATGTAATCTTGAGATACCATAGACACGTATACAATGTTTCAACCTATCATGTCGACACATCTATATATATTTCGGAACAACCATAGACACTCTATATGTGAATGTTGGAGTTAGCTATACAGGGTTGAGGTTGATTCCAAAATATATATAGTTTGAGTTGTGATCAATACTGAAATATGTATACACTGGGTCGTGGATTGATTCAAGATAATATATATCGATTTCTTTTCTGTACGATCAATTGTGGACTTCTAACATCGGACCGCTAACTGGACAACTAAAAATCATCAACACGTAATAAAGAAAATATTGTGAATATATTTCGATCATATTTTGATATATGTATATATTGTTATAGGTTCGTGAATCAACCCATGGCCAAGTCAAATTTTCGACTAAGTGATATTTGGTGAAAGTGAGTTATAGTCCCACTTTTAAAATCTAATATTTTTGGGATGAGAATACATGCATGTTTTATAAATGATTTACAAAATAGACACAAGTACGTGAAACTACATTCTATGGTTGAATTATCGAAATCGAATATGCCCCTTTTTATTAAGTCTGGTAATCTAAGAATTAGGGAACGGACAACCTAATTGACGCGAATCCTAAAGATAGATCTATTGAGCCTAACAAACCCCATCCAAAGTACCGGATGCTTTAGTACTTCAAAATTTATATCATATCCGAAGGGTGTCCCGGAATGATGGGGATATTCTTATATATGCATCTTGTTAATGTCAGTTACCAGGTGTTCACCATATGAATGATTTTTATCTCTATGTATGGGATGTATATTGAAATATGAAATCTTGTGGTCTATTGTTACGATTTGATAATATATAGGTTAAACCTATAACTCACCAACATTTTTGTTGACGTTTTAAGCATGTTTATTCTCAGGTGATTATTAAGAGCTTCCGCTGTCGCATACTTAAATAAGGACGAGATTTGGAGTCCATGCTTGTATGATATTGTGTAAAAACTACATTCAAGAAACTTATTTCGTTGTAACATATTTGTATTGTAAACCATTATGTAATGGTCGTGTGTAAACAGGATATTTTAGATTATCATTATTTGATAATCTACGTAAAGCTTTTTAAACCTTTATTGACGAAATAAAGGTTATGGTTTGTTTTAAAATGAATGCAGTCTTTGAAAAACGTCTCATATAGAGGTCAAAACCTTGCAACGAAATCAATTAATATGGAACGTTTTTAATCAATAAGAACGGGACATTTCAGTTGGTATCCGAGCGTTGGTCTTAGAGAACCAGAATTTTGTATTAGTGTGTATTATCGAGTTTGTTAGGATGCATTAGTGAGTCTGGACTTCGACCGTGTTTACTTGAAAAATGATTGCTTAACAAATTTTGTTGGAAACTATATATTTTTAACATGTGAATATTATGTGATATATTAATCTCTTAACATGTTTGATATTATGTGATAGATGTCTACTTCTAGGACAAGTCCCATTGACTCACCTAATAATAATGAAGAGTCAAATGTAAATTGGAATGATTCGTGGACTGATTCACAAGTTCCCGAAGAGGAACCGGAAGAAGAGTCGGAACCGGAAGAAGAATCGGACCCGGAAGAAGAAATAGAACCAGTGGGGGAAATAATAAAATGGTTAAGTAGAAGAAAATCCTCAACCAACCGACCAAAGTTAATTATGGTCAATGGTGTTTTCGCCAAGGAAGCAAAGTATTGGGAGGATTACCAATTCTCCGATGAATCGGATCCCGACAAGGATTCCGATGATGTTATAGAAATTACCCCAACACAATTTAATAAGGCAAAAGAGAACAATAAGGGAAAGGGCATAAAAATAGAGAAATTTGATTCCAAACCCGATGAACTTTATATGTATCGTCAACACCCGTATTTCCTAAGTTGTGACAATAACCCGGGAACCTCTAAACCACCAGGTTTTTCTAAACCAATGTGGAAAACGACGGCTCGTATTAGGGGAACATCATATATCCCTAGAAACTTGGCAAAACGAACCAAAACCGAAGAAGAAGAAACGAGCGATTCGGAATAAGATAGTTGTATTCGTGTGGTGTAATATATGTAATATAGTGTGCTTATGCTTTATGATATATGTAAAAATTGCTTGTATTAATAAGTATTTTTTTTTATGAATCTAACTCTTGTCTATTTTACAGTATAAAAACACAAAATGGATAGACAACCCAATATTTTAAGAGACCTACCCGGAGACATGATTGATGAAATCTTGTCTAGAGTCGGTCAGAATTCCTCGGCACAACTATTTAAGGCGAGATCAGTTTGTAAGACATTCGAAGAATTCCAAGAATGCCTTGGTTTATAAAAGGCTTTTGTTCGAAAGATGGGGGATATCACATTGGGAAATCCATAAGTTACGATGTGTTTACTTTGATGCATATATTTCGGGAAACCCAAATGCTATTTTACGCAACGGGTTAAGCAATTATTTTGACTCAATATATCCGAATATAGGACTTTGTGATTTAGAAAAAGCGGCTAACATGCAACATAAGGAAGCATGTTATGCTTACGGGTTAGTAATATTCGCTTCTCACCAAAGTGAGAACAAGAACATCGGGCTACAACTATTAAACAAAACGTTCCCATAAGTGACGGAGTCGGTAATTGGGGTAAGAAATGAGGTTTTTAGATTGTTACGGGACTATTGGACATTACGTAACCCTCGTTCCTTTGACGACGTTACAACACGCTATCTTATCAACGGCCATAACAGTTATGTTCCACAAGACCAAGGATGGGAAGTAGTCCTAGTAAAACCAAAATGCATGACTTGTTTCTGGACATATGAATTACGTGTCTTTATTGCCTTTGTTGAACGACTTGTGTACTAGCTAGAATTATCTTCACAACCATCTTGTATCAAATTTATTGTGTGCTATATTTCATGCTATATGTAAAATAAGCGGTATTGTAAGTTTGAAAAATATTGTGTAAAAGTTTGAACGCGAAATATTATTATAATCAGTTTTTTATATAGAATTGTAGTAGTTGAATTGTATATTAGCTATTAAGTATGAACTTAACGGATAGGTACTACCCGACTTTAAACTTATAAAATGCTAATATGAAGAAAAAGCTTTTATAAATGAGTTCATATTATGCTACGAGATACTATTGACTACTCTTAATATTCTGTATGATTAACTTGTTTCATTTGACTATTTTGAAGGAAATGGCACCAACTACTCGACACACCTTGAATATGAGCGAAGAGGAATTCCGTGCCTTTCTTGCTTCAAACATAGCCGCAGTACAAGCTGCGCTACATACTAACAATAACCTTGGATCTAGCAGTACAGGAAATCGTGTAGGATGCACCTACAAAGAATTCACTGCCTGCAAACCTTTGAAATTTGATGGAACCGAAGGACCGATAGGATTGAAACGGTGGACCGAGAAGGTCGAATCGGTGTTTGCCATAAGTAAGTGTACTGAAGAGGACAAAGTAAAGTACGCTACGCATACCTTCACAAGTTCTGCGTTAACATGGTGGAATACCTATCTAGAGCAAGTGGGACAAGATGATGCTTACGCACTACCGTGGTCAGCATTCAAGCACTTGATGAACGAGAAGTACCATCCCAGAACCGAGGTCAATAAGCTCAAGACAGAACTTAGAGGGTTACGAACCCAAGGATTTGATCATACCACGTACGAAAGACGATTCACAGAATTATGCCTATTATGTCCGGGAGCATTCGAAGATGAGGAAGAGAAGATCGACGCGTTTGTGAAAGGATTACCGGAAAGAATCCAAGAAGATATAAGTTCACACGAGCCCGCCTCCATACAACAGGCATGTAGAATGGCTCACAAACTAGTGAACCAGATTGAAGAAATAATTAAAGAACAGACTGCTGAAGAGGCCAATGTGAAGCAAGTCAAAAGAAAGTGGGAGGAAAATGGTGATAAGAATCACCAATACAACAACAACAACAATTACAACAATAATCGCAACAACTATCCCAACAATCGCAACATCAATCGCAACTACAACAAATGGCCCAACAACAACAACAATAATAACAACAACAACAGCAACTACAATAATCATCCCAACAACAATAATAACCGCAACAACAACAACAATCAGAAGCAACTATGCCAAAGGTGTGAAAAGTATCACTCGGGGTTCTGCACCAAATTTTGCAACAAGTGTAAAAGAAATGGTCATAGCGCGGCGAAGTGTGAGGTCTACGGACCAGGGGTTAACAGAACGAAAGGAACAAATGGTGTCGGAACGAGTAATGGCGGAGCAAGTAGTGTCAGAACAAGTTATGCCAATGTAGTTTGTTATAAATGTGGAAAACCGGGCCACATTATTAGAAATTGCCCGAACCAGGAGAACACGAATGGACACGGCCGCGGAAGAGTTTTCAATATTAATGCGGCAGAGGCACAGGAAGACCCGGAGCTTGTTACGGGTACGTTTCTTATTGACAATAAATCTGCTTACGTTTTATTTGATTCGGGTGCGGATAGAAGCTATATTAGTAGAGATTTTTGTGCTAAATTAAGTTGTCCATTGATGCCTTTGGATAGTAAATTTTTACTCGAATTAGCAAATGGTAAATTAATTTCAGCAGATAATATATGTCGGAATCGAGAAATTAAACTGGTTAGCGAAACATTTAAGATTGACTTGATACCAGTAGAGTTAGGGAGTTTTGATGTGATAATCGGTATGGACTGGTTGAAAGAAGTGAAAGCAGAGATCGTTTGTTACAAAAATGCAATTCGCATTATACGAGAAAAAGGAAAACCCTTAATGGTGTATGAAGAAAAGGGCAACACGAAGCTACATCTTATTAGTAATTTGAAGGCACAAAAACTAAAAAGAAAAGGTTGCTATGCTGTTCTAGCACACGTCGAGAAAGTACAAACTGAAGAAAAGAGCATCAATGATGTTCCCGTCGCAAAAGAATTTACCGATGTATTTTCTAAAGAATTACCAGGATTACCCCCACATCGATCCGTTGAATTTCAAATAGATCTGGTACCAGGAGCTGTACCAATAGCTCGTGCTCCTTACAGACTCGCACCCAGCGAGATGAAAGAACTGCAAAGCCAATTATAAGAACTTTTAGAGCGTGGTTTCATTCGACTAAGCACATCACCATGGGGAGCTCCTGTTTTGTTTGTTAAGAAGAAAGATGGTACATTCAGGTTGTGTATCGACTACCGAGAGTTGAACAAACTTACCATCAAGAACCGCTACCCACTACCGAGAATCGATGACTTATTTGATCAACTACAAGGCTCGTCTGTTTATTCAAAGATTGACTTACGTTCCGGGTATCATCAAATGCGGGTGAAAGAAGATGATATTCTAAAGACTGCTTTCAGAACACGTTACGGTCATTACGAGTTTATGGTCATGCCGTTTGGTTTAACTAATGCACCAGCTATGTTCATGGACCTTATGAACCGAGTGTGTGGACCATACCTTGTCAAGTTTGTCATTGTTTTCATTGATGACATACTTATTTACTCAAAGAATGACCAAGAACACGGTAAACATTTGCGAAAGGTGTTAGAAGTATTGAGGAAGGAAGAATTCTACGCTAAGTTTTCAAAGTGTGCATTTTGGTTGGAAGAAGTTCAATTTCTCGGTCACATAGTGAACAAAGAAGGTATTAAGGTGGATCCGGCAAAGATAGAAACTGTTGAAAAGTGGAAAACCCCAAAAACTCCGAAACACATACGCCAGTTTTTAGGACTAGCTGGTTACTACAGAAGGTTCATCCAAGACTTTTCCAGAATAACAAAACCCTTGACTGCATTAACTCATAAAGGGAAGAAATTTGAATGGAAGGATGAACAAGAGAAAGCGTTTCAGTTATTGAAGAAAAAGCTAACTACGGCACCTATATTGTCATTGCCTGAAGGGAATGATGATTTTGTGATTTATTGTGACGCACCAAAGCAAGGTCTCGGTTGTGTATTAATGCAACGAATGAAGGTGATTGCTTATGCGTCTAGACAATTGAAGATTCACGAACAAAATTATACGACGCATGATTTGGAATTAGGCGCGGTTGTTTTTGCATTAAAGACTTGGAGGCACTACTTATATGGGGTCAAAAGTATTATATATACCGACCACAAAAGTCTTCAACACATATTTAATCAGAAACAACTGAATATGAGGCAGCGTAGGTGGATTGAATTGTTGAATGATTATGACTTTGAGATTCGTTACCACCCGGGGAAGGCGAATGTGGTAGCCGACGCCTTGAGCAGGAAGGACAGAGAACCCATTCGAGTAAAATCTGTGAATATAGTGACTCACAATAACCTTACTACTCAAATAAAGGAGGAGCAATAAGGAGTTTTAAAAGAGGGAAATTTAAAGGATGAAATACCCAAAGGATCGGAGAAGCATCTTAATATTCGGGAAGACGGAACCCGGTATAGGGCTGAAAGGATTTGGGTACCAAAATTTGGAGATATGAGAGAAATGGTACTTAGAGAAGCTCATAAAACCAGATACTCAATACATCCTGGAACGGGGAAGATGTACAAGGATCTCAAGAAATATTTTTGGTGGCCGGGTATGAAAGCCGATGTTGCTAAATACGTAGGAGAATGTTTGACGTGTTCTAAGGTCAAAGCGGAGCATCAGAAACCATCAGGTCTACTTCAACCACCCGAAATCCCGGAATGGAAATGGGAAAACATTACCATGGATTTCATCACTAAATTGCCAAGGACTGCAAGTGGTTTTGATACTATTTGGGTAATAGTTGATCGTCTCACCAAATCAGCACACTTCCTGCCAATAAGAGAAGATGACAAGATGGAGAAGTTAGCACGACTGTATTTGAAGGAAGTCGTCTCCAGACATGGAATACCAATCTCTATTATCTCTGATAGGGGTGGCAGATTTATTTCAAGATTCTGGCAGACATTACAGCAAGCATTAGGAACTCGTCTAGACATGAGTACTGCCTATCATCCACAAACTGATGGGCAGAGAGAAAGGACGATACAAATGCTTGAAGACATGCTACGAGCATGTGTTATTGATTTCGGAAACAGTTGGGATCGACATCTACCGTTAGCAGAATTTTCCTAAAACAATAGCTACCATTCCAGCATTGAGATGGCTCCGTTTGAAGCACTTTATGGTAGAAAGTGCAGGTCTCCGATTTGTTGGAGTGAAGTGGGGGATAGACAGATTACGGGTCCGAAGATAATACAAGAAACTACCGAGAAGATCATCCAAATTCAACAACGATTGAAAACCGCCCAAAGTCGACAAAAGAGCTACGCTGACATTAAAAGAAAAGATATAGAATTTGAAATTGGAGAGATGGTCATGCTTAAAGTTGTACCTTGGAAAGGCGTTGTTCGATTTGGTAAACGAGGGAAATTAAATCCAAGGTATATCGGACCATTCAAGATTATTGATCGTGTCGGACCAGTAGCTTACCGACTTGAGTTACCTCAACAACTCGCGGCTGTACATAACACTTTCCTCGTCTCGAATTTGAAGAAATGTTTTGCTAAAGAAGATCTCACTATTCCGTTAGACGAAATCCAAATCAATGAAAAACTTCAATTCATCGAAGAACCCGTCGAAATAATGGATCGTGAGGTTAAAAGACTTAAACAAAACAAGATACCAATTGTTAAGGTTCGATGGAATGCTCGTAGAGGACCTGAGTTCATCTGGGAACGAGAAGATCAGATGAAGAAGAAATACCCGCACTTATTTCCAGAAGATACGTCAACACCTCCAACTGCTTAAAATTTCGGGACGAAATTTATTTAACGGGTAGGTACTGTAGTGACCCGAACTTTTCCATGTTTATACATATATATTAAATGAAATTGATATTTATATGATTAAGTGTTTCCAACATGTTAAGCAATCAAACTTGTTAAGACTTGATTAATTGAAATAGGTTTCTTATAGACAATTGACCACCCAAGTTGACCGGTGATTCACGAATGTTAAAACTTGTAAAAACTATATGATGACATATATATGGATATATATATATATAGTTAACATGATATTATGATAAGTAAACATATCATTAAGTATATTAACAATGAACTACATATGTAAAAACAAGACTACTAACTTAATGATTTTGAAACGAGACATATATGTAACGATTATCGTTGTAACGACATTTAATGTATATATATCATATTAAGATATATTAATACATCATGATATCATGATAATGTAATAATTTAACATCTCATTTGATTTAATAAACAATGGGTTAACAACATTTAACAAGATCGTTAACCTAAAGGTTTCAAAACAACACTTACATGTAACAACACTTACATTTAACAAGATCGTTAACCTAGTGTTTTAATATGTATTCATACACTTTTGAAAGACTTCAAGACACTTATCAAAATACTTCTACTTAACAAAAATGCTTACAATTACATCCTCGTTCAGTTTCATCAACAATTCTACTCGTATGCACCCGTATTCGTACTCGTACAATACACAGCTTTTAGATGTATGTACTATTAGTATATACACTCCAATGATCAGCTCTTAGCAGCCTATGTGAGTCACCTAAAACATGTGGGAACCATCATTTGGCAACTAGCATGAAATATCTCATAAAATTACAAAAATATGAGTAATCATTCATGACTTATTTACATGAAAACAAAATTACATATCCTTTATATCTAATCCATACACCAACGACCAAAAACACCTACAAACACTTTCATTCTTCAATTTTATTCATCTAATTGATCTCTCTCAAGTTCTATCTTCAATTTCTAAGTGTTCTTCATAAATTCTACAAGTTCTAGTTTCATAAAATTAATAATACTTCCAAGTTTGCTAGCTTACTTCCAATCTTGTAAGGTGATCATCCAACCTCAAGAAATCTTTGTTTCTTACAGTAGGTTATCATTCTAATACAAGGTAATAATCATATTCAAACTTTGGTTCAATTTCTATAACTATAACAATCTTATTTCAAGTGATGATCTTACTTGAACTTGTTTTCGTGTCATGATCCTGCTTCAAGAACTTCAAGCGATCCAAGGATCCGTTGAAGCTAGATCCATTTTTCTCTTTTCCAGTAGGTTTATCCAAGGAACTTAAGGTAGTAATGATTTTCATAACATCATTCGATTCATACATAAAAACCTATCATATTCGAAGTGGTAAACTTGTAATCACTAGAACATAGTTTAGTTAATTCTAAACTTGTTCGCAAATAAAGTTAATCCTTCTAACTACACTTTTAAAATCAACTATACACATGATCTATATCTATATGATATGCTAACTTAATGATTTAAAACCCAGAAACACGATAAACACCATAAAACTGGATTTACGCCGTCATAGTTACAACCGGGGGCTGTTTTGGTTTGGATAATTAAAAACTATGAAAAACTTTGATTTAAAAGCTATAATTCTGGGAAAATGATTTTTCTTATGAACATGAAACCATATCCAAAAATCATGGTTAAACTCAAAGTGAAAGTATGTTTTTTCAAAACAGTCATCAAGATGTCGTTCTTTCGACGGAAATGACTACCTCTTTCAAAAATGACTTGTAACTTGTATTTCCGAGTATAAACCTATACCTTTTCTGTTTAGTTTCATAAAGTCAAGTTCAATACGAAACCGTGGCCTCTTAAATCACTCAAAACGGATTAGAAACGAAGAAATGGCGAGCAAAACAAAATTGGTAAAAACTACTCATTTTAGCTACGTGAAAATTGGTAACAAATCTATTCCAACCATAACTTAATCAACTTGTATTGTATATTATGTAATCTTGAGATACCATAGACACGTATACAATGTTTCGACCTATCATGTCGACACATCTATATATATTTCGGAACAACCATAGACACTCTATATGTGAATGTTGGAGTTAGCTATACAGGGTTGAGGTTGATTCCAAAATATATATAGTTTGAGTTGTGATCAATACTGAGATATGTATACACTGGGTCGTGGATTGATTCAAGATAATATATATCGATTTCTTTTCTGTACGATCAATTGTGGACTTCTAACATCGGACCGCTAACTGGACAACACGTAATAAAGAAAATATTGTGAATATATTTCGATCATATTTTGATATATGTATATATTGTTATAGGTTCGTGAATCAACTCGTGGCCAAGTCAAATTTTCGACGAAGTGATATTTGGTGAAAGTGAGTTATAGTCCCACTTTTAAAATCTAATATTTTTGGGATGAGAATACATGCAGGTTTTATAAATGATTTACAAAATAGACACAAGTACGTGAAACTACATTCTATGGTTGAATTATCTAAATCGAATATGCCCCTTTTTATTAAGTCTGGTAATCTAAGAATTAGGGAACAGACACCCTAATTGACTCGAATCCTAAAGATAGATCTATTGGGCCTAACAAACCCCATCCAAAGTACCGGATGCTTTAGTACTTCAAAATTTATATCATATCCGAAGGGTGTCCCGGAATGATGGGGATATTCTTATATATGCACCTTGTTAATGTCGGTTACCAGGTGTTCACCATATGAATGATTTTTATCTCTATGTATGGGATGTATATTGAAATATGAAATCTTGTGGTCTATTATTACGATTTGATAATATATAGGTTAAACCTATAACTCACCAACATTTCTGTTGACGTTTTAAGCATGTTTATTCTTAGGTGATTATTAAGAGCTTCCGCTGTCGTATACTTAAATAAGGACGAGATTTGGAGTCCATGCTTGTATGATATTGTGTAAAAAATGCATTCAAGAAACTTATTTCGTTGTAACATATTTGTATTGTAAACCATTATGTAATGGTCGCGTGTAAACAGGATATTTTAGATTATCATTATTTGATAATCTACGTAAAGCTTTTTAAACCTTTATTGATGAAATAAAGGTTATGGTTTGTTTTAAAATGAATGCAGTCTTTGAAAAACGTCTCATATAGAGGTCAAAACCTCGCAACGAAATCAATTAATATGGAACGTTTTTAATCAATAAGAATGGGACATTTCATTGAGTTACGCTCGGTAGAGTGTGTGGTTAGAGAATCGTGTTGGGATTCTTGTTGTGAGTCGCCTTGGAATTGGCGAATCGAGGAGTCTTTGGGTCGTTAAACTCATGGGAGTGGGACCCGTATGACGGTGATTGCGTTAGTGCATTAGTGTGTTATGGATTATATGGTAACATTCCTAATGGAATAACCCTTGTAGTAGTGGTGTTATCGAGATGTAGAAGGGTGTAAGACTTGGTGTTCCCGAGCATCTCCTTAGTATTAGATGAAGGGCCTCATTAGGCTATATCGTTTGGCCTTGTGGAATTGTAGGTGACGTGTAATCGCTAGGAACTTTTAAGAAGACAATAAACCGTAAGGTTTGTCGGGTAGGTATGACTTCGCGTCATTATTGTGGAGAAGTTGGTGACATCGGGTGTATGGAACCTAAAGATCGAGTTTCTAAATCTCGATAGGTTGCGGTGGGAGTTTGCATGACACTGCGACAGGTGCCTTTGTATACCTGCTGGTGTAATGTTCAACTCCGGTAGTGGTGTGATCACTTTATGCTTAGGGTTCCCGTGAGATACCCTTGGGAACAGCGGAGATTGCAATAGTGATCGATGGGTGATAGTAATTCGACGGTTGCGAAATTCGAAGTTTAAGAGCATTTTGATAAATAATCTTAGGAAGTGACGGATGAGCGAATCTTGTTGCTTTTAAGTGTTAGACGAGTAAAGATGACCGGTGAGCCGGTGACGGACTTAAGGGTCGATTAGACCGAAGGTTATGATGAAGTGTTGATATTACGGTCGATGCAATTATTGTGTCGGGTTGGTCACTCTTCTCCGTAAGAGCGAGCACTTGTTGATAAAGGTTCATTGCGTTGAAGGTCGGGTGATCTCGACTGAGATGCATGACTGATTAAGCAGAGTGGTATATGCTATTGCTTAGAGGCGTACGTGGGACTTTAGTAAAGTTCATTTTGCGAACGATGAAGAGCTGTAAATGGTGATTTGTGGTATGAAGGTGTGATGTAATCGCATGTACGACATTCCCAACGAATGTGTATGTCGGCTCTGAGAGCCTGAAGCGAATTCGTGATGATTCAGAGTATATGACCAATGGTGAAAATGGTCATGTGTGTTTTGGAATAACAATTCCGCGGGATGTTATCATCTTGGCGGTGAAAGTGTGGAGCTGAATCCTAAGTGGGGGATTTTTTTACTGCCGCCCGAGGAATCTCCGGTGGTATTAGATCAAGTGAAGCGTAAGTCTTCTTGTGTAATGTGGTCGTGCAATATGAAGTGCGGTATGAGACCAAGTGTGAAGTTTGAGATCACGGAAGTGAGAGAATGTAACTGTTATTGTGGGTACTCTCGTGATATAAATTTGGGTTGGTGTGAAACTCGGATAGTACTGTCGAGTGAGTACGAGTTTGAGATGGTAGTGAATACTGTATTTTCCCTGTCGGGAAACGTGACCGTGAGAATTTTCAGTGGATTATTCCACTTTATGGATGATTGTGAGGCGGGGAGTTCTATTTCCGATTGTCTCACATAGAGACACGAGGGTTTTGTTTGTTTGCGAGGGTGCATTCCCTAGTGATGCGACCCGTTAGCCGCATTGAAATGCCAAAACCATCCTTAACGGACGGTCTAGGTTGGAGGATTCACCTGACATTGGTGAATACTTTTGGAGGTCGCGTGACGAATTGCGAATTGTTGGGATGATAATTCGCTATTGACAGGATTCTAGTACACAAATAGTTTCCATGCTGGTGCTAGGAAGCCGTATTGTATGGATGTGTTGTTGGGTTTAGGGGAGAAACCCTGTGGCGATAGTTGATGATGGTTTAGCACGTGGTGTATTATCTTCATCCTGGATTAATCCAGAGACTGGTGATCATGCGCGGATTGACTAATGGGAAAGTTTGCGTCCCTGGTGTGATTAGTTGGCGATATTGAGATTCCTTCGTTAAAGGAATAACCCGGTTGTGAAGATGGGGGAAGTTGGTTCTTGAAATAGAGGACATATATGATTGACCGATTGAGTAGTGCGTTGTGAGCCGATGAAGTGCGGAGTTTTTACGCGGCATGAATCCTTCTCGATTTGGATTAATGCAAGACTTGGTTCGCGGCATAGTGGACCTAGTAGATCGCGTTGGGTGATATAGTTATGGATGTAGCTTGTTGCGAGATTTAGTAGAGAGAACTTGAAGGGTTAATGGAGTTTTCCGTATTTTGACGTTGAGTGCAAGAGATACCGCTGGTTGCGGTAATGCAAATTTGTGATTATTAGCATTGTACTTGGTATGGGTACGCTAAGGAGATTGATATCGCGGTACGAGATTGGTGGAGTTTTCCCAATATGTGGAAAATTGAGCAAGTGTTAGTGCTCGGATTTGTGGATTTTGATAAATTGCGGGTGACGATTTAGTTGTTGAAGGTGACTCTTTGAAAGAAATTACTTAGAGGAGTTAGGAGAATACAAGGTGAATCTGTGTATTCTAGGTGATCGTTATAGACTTCGGATTTTGTGTGTTGTACGTCTCGGAATGCGTGCAAGTGTGTATTTAGTTAATGGATAATCTTCGAGTTAATGAGTAATGTGGTAAAAGTCGGATCGAAACGTTTGTTCGAGGACCATAGATTGCGGTTCCGATCGGTTAAGTGACTAGGATCACGAGGACGTGATCGAATTTAAGTGGGGGAAAGTTGTAACACCCCGTTTTTCTAAACATGACGCTCGGGGCGTCATTTGAAGTCCAAGAATGATTAATTAATGGTTTGGATGTAATTAGTTGACCACGTTAGACTTTGGGAAGTTTTAAAAGTGAAATTGGAGAAAATCAGGTAAACTGTCGAGTTCTGGTGTGTTTTGTCGCGTTCTGGTCTGTTGTGATCCTTGACAAACATGACTGAAACGAGACAACTTCTGATACATGGTTTCTGTCGCGTTTGAGTGTCGCGTGTCGCGTCCTGGTGTCGCGATGTAGTGACCCGAACTTTTCCATGTTTATATATATATTAAATGAAATTGTTATTTACATGATTAAGTGTTTCCAACATGTTAAGCAATCAAACTTTTTAAGACTTGATTAATTGAAATAGGTTTCATATAGACAATTGACCACCCAAGTTGACTGGTGATTCACGAATGTTAAAACTTGTAAAAACTATACGATGACATATATATGGTTATATATATAGTTAACATGATTTTATTATAAGTATGTATCTCATTAGGTATTTTAACAATGAGTTATATACATAAAAATGAGACTATTAATTTAAGAAACTCGAAAACGATATATATAACGATTATCGTTATAACAACGTCTTACTAGGTACATATGAATCATATTAAGATATTGATACACTTGGTTAATTATGTTAAATGATAAGTAAATATATTATTAAGTGTATTAACAATGAAATACATATGTAAAAATAAGACTACTAACTTAATGATTTCGAAACGAGACATATATGTAATGATTATCGTTGTAACGACATTTAACTGTATATATATTATACTAAGATATATTATATATCATAATATCATGATAATATAACAATTTAACATCTCATTTGTTATAATAAATAATGGGTTAACAACATTCAACAAGATCGTTAACCTAAAGGTTTCAAAACAACATTTACATGTAACGACTAACGATGACTTAACGACTCAGTTAAAATGTATATACATGTAGTGTATTTAGATGTATTAAAATACTTTTGGAAGACTTCAAGACATATATCAAAACACTCATACTTAACGAAAATGGTTACAGTTACTTTCCCATTCTTTTCTTTCATCAAGAATTCTAGTCGTATTCTTACCCGTATTATACACAGCTTCAAAACGTACTTACTATAGGTATATACCAATAGGAACTGGCATGGGTTTCCACTCTTGATTATGTCATGTATGACTAATCAATTTTAACTTCTACCATGAGCTAGTCAACTAACTAGAACTCCTTTTAACCCCACTCACCACTCACCAATTACCACTCATCATTCACTCCATTTCACTTCCAATTCTCTTTCTAATTCTCTCTCAACACACACACACTATTATGAACGTATTTTTCGAGTATTTAATCATCATCTTCATCAAAAATCACTTCAAGAATCAAGCTATAATCATCATAGGAAGAACACTTCAAGAACACTTCAAAAATCCCTTCAAGTTTACTAATTTACTTCCAAGCTTTCTAATCCATTCCAAGTAATCATCTAAGATCAAGAAACCTTTGTTATATACAGTAGGTTATCTTTCTTATTCAAGGTAATATTCATATTCAAACTTTGATTCAATTTCTATAACTATAAACTATCTTAATTCGAGTAAAAATCTTACTTGAACTTGTTTTTGTGTCATGATCCTACTTCAAGAACTTTCAAGCCATCCAAGATCCTTTGAAGCTAGATCATTTCTTGTCACTTCCAGTAGGTTTACCTACTAAACTTGAGGTAGTAATGATGTTCATAACATCATTCGATTCATATATATAAAACTATCTTATTCGAAGGTTTAAACTCGTAATCACTAGAACATAGTTTAGTTAATTCTAAACTTGTTCGCAAACAAAAGTTAATCCTTCTAACTTGACTTTTAAAATTAACTAAACACATGTTCTATATCTATATGATATGCTAACTTAATGATTTAAAACCTGGAAACACGAAAAACACCGTAAAACCGGATTTACGCCGTCGTAGTAACACCGCGGGCTGTTTTGGGTTAGTTAATTAAAAACTATGATAAAATTTGATTTAAAAGTTGTTATTCTGAGAAAATGATTTTTATTATGAACATGAAACTATATCCAAAAATTATGGTTAAACTCAAAGTGGAAGTATGTTTTCTAAAATGGTCATCTAGACGTCGTTTTTTCGACTGAAATGACTACCTTTACAAAAACGACTTGTAACTTATTTTTCTGACTATAAACCTATACTTTTTCTGTTTAGATTCATAAAATAGAGTTCAATATGAAACCATAGCAATTTGATTCACTCAAAACGGATTTAAAATGAAGAAGTTATGGGTAAAACAAGATTGGATAATTTTTCTCATTTTAGCTACGTGAAAATTGGTAACAAATTTATTCCAACCATAACTTAATCAACTTGTATTGTATATTATGTAATCTTGAGATACCATAGACACGTATACAATGTTTCGACCTATCATGTCGACACATCTATATATATTTCGGAACAACCATAGACACTCTATATGTGAATGTTGGAGTTAGCTATACAGGGTTGAGGTTGATTCCAAAATATATATAGTTTGAGTTGTGATCAATACTGAGATACGTATACACTGGGTTGTGGATTGATTCAAGATAATATTTATCGATTTATTTCTGTACATCTAACTGTGGACAACTAGTTGTAGGTTACTAACGAGGACAGCTGACTTAATAAACTTAAAACATCAAAATATACTAAAAGTGTTGTAAATATATTTTGAACATACTTTAATATATATGTATATATTGTTATAGGTTCGTGAATCAACCAGTGGCCAAGTTTTACTTCCCAACGAAGTAAAAATCTGTGAAAGTGAGTTTAATATTAGTGTGTATTATCGAGTTTGTTAGGATGCATTAGTGAGTCTGGACTTCGACCGTGTTTACTTGAAAAATGATTGCTTAACAAATTTTGTTGGAAACTATATATTTTTAACATGTGAATATTATGTGATATATTAATCTCTTAACTCGTTTGATATTATGTGATAGATGTCTACCTCTAGAACAAGTCCCATTGACTCACCTAATAATAATGAAGAGTCAAATATAAATTGGAATGATTCGTGGACTGATTCACAAGTTCCCGAAGAGGAACCGGAAGAAGAGTCGGAACCGGAAGAAGAATCGGAACCGGAAGAAGAATCGGAACCGGATGAAGAAATAGAACCGGTGGGGGAAATAATAAAACGGTTAAGTAAAAGAAAATTCTCAACCAACCGACCAAGGTTAATTATGGTCAATGGTGTTTCCGCCAAGGAAGCAAAATATTGGGAGGATTACCAATTCTCCGATGAATCGGATTCCGACGAGAATTCCGATGATGTTATAGAAATTACCCCAACTGAATTTAAAAAGGCAAAAGAAAATAATAAGGGAAAGGGCATAAAAATAGAGAAATCTAATTCCAACCCCGATGAACTTTATATGTATCGTCAACCCCCGAAGTCCTTAAGTTGTAACAATGACCCAGGAACCTCTAAACCACCAGGTTTTTCTAAACCAATGTGGAAAACGACGGCTCGTATTAGGGGAACATCATATATCCCTAGAAACTTGGCAAAACGAACCAAAACCGAAGAAGAAGATACAAGCGAGTCGGAATAAGATAGTTGTATTCGTGTGGTGTAATATATGTAATATAGTGTGCTTATGCTTTATGATATATGTAAAAATTGCTTGTATTAATAAGTATTTTTTTTATGAATCTAACTCTTGTTCTATTTTACAGTATAAAAACACAAAATGGATAGACAACCCAATATTTTAAGAGACCTACCCGGAGACATGATTGATGAAATCTTGTCTAGAGTCGGTCAGAATTCTTCGGCACAACTATTTAAGGCGAGATCAGTTTGTAAGACATTCGAAGAACGTTCCAAGAATGCCTTGATTTATAAAAGGCTTTCGTTTGAAAGATGGGGGATATCACATTGGGAAATCCATAAGTTACGATGTGTTTACTTTGACGCATATATTGCGGGGAACCCAAATGCTATTTTACGCAATGGGTTAAGAAATTATTTTGACTCAATATATCCGAATATTGGACTTCGTGATTTAGAAAAAGCGGCTAACATGCAACATAAAGAAGCATGTTATGCTTACGGATTAGTAATGTTCGCTTCTCACCAAAGTGAGAACAAGAACATCGGGCTACAACTATTAAACAAAACGTTCCCACAAGTGACGGAGTCGGTAATTGAGGTAAGAAATGAGGTTTTTAGATTGTTACGGGACTGTTGGACATTACGTAACCCTCGTCCCTTTGACGACGTTACAACACGCTGTCTTATCAACGGCCATAACGGTTATGTTCCACAAGACCAAGGATGGGAAGTAGTCCTAGTAAAACCAGAATGCATGACTTGTTTCTGGATGTATGAATTACGTGTCTTTATTGCCTTTGCTGAACGACTTGTGTACTAGCTAGAATTATCTTGACAACTATCTTGTATCAAAGTTATTGTGTGCTATATTTCATGCTTTATGTAAAATAAGCGGTATTGTAAGTTTGTAAAATATTGTATAAAAGTTTGAACGCGAAATATTATTATAATCAGTTTTTCATATAGAATTGTAGTAGTTGAATTGTATATTAGCTACTAAGTATGAACTTAACGGGTAGGTACTATCCGAATTTAAACTTATAAAATGCTAATATGAAGAAAAAGCTTTTATAAATGAGTTCATATTATGCCACGAAATACTATTAACTACTCTTAATATTCTGTATGATTAACTTGTTCCATTTGACTATTTTGAAGGAAATGGCACCGACTACTCGACACACCGTGAATATGAATGAAGATGAATTCCGTACTTTTCTAGCTTCAAACATAGCCGCAGTACAGGCTGCGCTATATACCAACAATAACCTTGGATCTAGCAGTACAGGAAATCGTGTAGGATGCACCTACAAAGAATTCACTGCCTGCAAACCTTTGGAATTTGATGGAACCGAAGGACCGATCGGATTGAAACGGTGGACCGAGAAGGTCGAATCGGTGTTTGCCATAAGTAAGTGTACTGAAGAGGACAAAGTGAAGTACGCTACGCATACCTTCACAGGTTCTGCGTTAACATGGTGGAATACCTATCTAGAGCAAGTGGGACAAGATAATGCGTACGCACTACCATGGTCAGCATTCAAGCACTTGATGAACAAGAAGTACCATCCCAGAACCGAGGTCAATAAGCTCAAGACAGAACTTAGAGGGTTACGAACCCAAGGATTTGATATTACCACGTACGAAAGACGATTCACAGAATTGTGCCTATTGTGTCCGGGAGCGTTCGAAGATGAGGAAGAGAAGATCGACGCGTTTGTGAAAGGATTACCGGAAAGAATCCAAGAAGATATAAGTTCACACGAGCCCGCCTCCATACAACAGGCATGTAGAATGGCTCACAAACTAGTGAACCAGATTGAAGAAAGAATTAAAGAACAGACTGCTGAAGAGGCCAATGTGAAGCAAGTCAAAAGAAAGTGGGAGGAAAACGGTGATAAGAATCACCAATACAACAACAACAACAGCAATTACAACAATAATCGCAACAATTATCCCAACAATCGCAACTACAACAAACGGCCCAACAACAACAACAACAACAACAACAACAACAACAACAACAACAACAACAGCAACTACAACAATCATCCCAACAACAATAATAACCGCAACAACAACAACAATCAGAAGCAGCTATGCCAAAGGTGTGAAAAGTATCACTCGGGGTTCTGCACCAAATTTTGCAACAAGTGTAAAAGAAATGGTCATAGCGCGGCGAAGTGTGAGGTCTACGGACCAGGGGTTAATAGAACGAAAGGAACAAATGGTGTCGGAACGAGTAATGGCGGAGCAAGTAGTGTCGGAGCAAGTTATGCCAATGTAGTTTGTTATAAATGTGGAAAACCGGGCCACATTATTAGAAATTGCCCGAACCAGGAGAACACGAATGGACAAGGCTGCGGAAGAGTTTTCAATATTAATGCAGCAGAGGCACAAGAAGACCCGGAGCTTATTACGAGTACGTTTCTTATTGACAATAAATCTGCTTACGTTTTATTTGATTCGGGTGCGGATAGAAGCTATATGAGTAGAGATTTTTGTGCTAAATTAAGTTGTCCATTGACGCCTTTGGATAGTAAATTTTTACTCGAATTAGCAAATGGTAAATTAATTTCAGCAGATAATATATGTCGGAATCGAGAAATTAAACTGGTTAGCGAAACATTTAAGATTGAATTGATACCAGTAGAGTTAGGGAGTTTTGATGTGACAATCGGTATGGACTGGTTGAAAGAAGTGAAAGCAGAGATCGTTTGTTACAAAAATGCAATTCGCATTATACGAGAAAAAGGAAAACCCTTAATGGTGTACGGAGAAAAGGGCAACACGAAGCTACATCTTATTAGTAATTTGAAGGCACAAAAACTAATAAGAAAAGGTTGCTATGCTGTTCTAGCACACGTCGAGAAAGTACAAACTGAAGAAAAGAGCATCAATGATGTTCCCATTGCAAAAGAATTTCCCGATGTATTTCCGAAAGAATTACCGGGATTACCCCCACATCGATCCGTTGAATTTCAAATAGATCTTGTACCAGGAGCTGCACCAATAGCTCGTGCTCCTTACAGACTCGCACCCAGCGAGATGAAAGAACTGCAAAGCCAATTACAAGAACTTTTAGAGCGTGGTTTCATTCGACCAAGAACATCACCGTGGGGAGCTCCTGTTTTGTTTGTCAAGAAGAAAGATGGTACATTCAGGTTGTGTATCGACTACCGAGAGTTGAACAAACTTACCATCAAGAACCGCTACCCACTACCGAGAATCGACGACTTATTTGATCAACTACAAGGCTCGTCTGTTTATTCAAAGATTGACTTACGTTCCGGGTATCATCAAATGCGGGTGAAAGAAGATGATATTCCAAAGACTGCTTTTAGAACACGTTACAGTCATTACGAGTTTATGGTCATGCCATTTGTTTTTCCTAATGCACCAGCTGTGTTCATGGACCTTATGAACCGAGTGTGTGGACCATACCTTGACAAGTTTGTAATTGTTTTCATTGATGACATACTTATTTACTCAAAGAATGACCAAGAACACGATGAACATTTGAGAAAGGTGTTAGAAGTATTGAGGAAGGAAGAATTGTACGCTAAGTTTTCAAAGTGTGCATTTTGGTTGGAAGAAGTTCAATTCCTCGGTCACATAGTGAACAAAGAAGGTATTAAGGTGGATCCGGCAAAGATAGAAACTGTTGAAAAGTGGGAAACCCCGAAAACAATGAAACACATACGCCAGTTTTTAGGACTAGCTGGTTACTACAGAAGGTTCATCCAAGACTTTTCCAGAATAGCAAAACCCTTGACTGCATTAACGCATAAAGGGAAGAAATTTGAATGGAAGGATGAACAAGAGAAAGCGTTTCAGTTATTGAAGAAAAAGCTAACTACGGCACCTATATTGTCATTGCCTGAAGGGAATGATGATTTTGTGATTTATTGTGACGCATCAAAGCAAGGTCTCGGTTGTGTATTAATGCAACGAACGAAGGTGATTGCTTATGCGTCTAGACAATTGAAGATTCACGAGCAAAATTATACGACGCATGATTTGGAATTAGGCGCGGTTGTTTTTGCATTAAAGACTTGGAGGCACTACTTATATGGGGTCAAAAGTATTATATATACCGACCACAAAAGTCTTCAACACATATTTAATCAGAAACAACTGAATATGAGGCAGCGTAGGTGGATTGAATTGTTGAATGATTACGACTTTGAGATTCGTTACCACCCGGGGAAGGCAAATGTGGTAGCCGATGCCTTGAGCAGGAAGGACAGAGAACCCATTCGAGTAAAATCTATGAATATAATGATTCATAATAACCTTACTACTCAAATAAAGGAGGCGCAACAAGGAGTTTTAAAAGAAGGAAATTTAAAGGATGAAATACCCAAAGGATCGGAGCAGCATCTTAATATTCGGGAAGACGGAACCCGGTATAGGGCTGAAAGGATTTGGGTACCAAAATTTGGAGATATGAGAGAAATGGTACTTAGAGAAGCTCATAAAACCAGATGCTCAATACATCCTGGAACGGGGAAGATGTACAAGGATCTCAAGAAACATTTTTGGTGGCCGGGTATGAAGGCCGATGTTGCTAAATACGTAGGAGAATGTTTGACGTGTTCTAAGGTCAAAGCTGAGCATCAAAAACCATCAGGTCTACTTCAACAACCCGAAATCCCGGAATGGAAATGGGAAAACATTACCATGGATTTCATCACTAAATTGCCAAGGACTGCAAGTGGTTTTGATACTATTTGGGTAATAGTTGATCGTCTCACCAAATCAGCACACTTCCTACCAATAAGAGAAGATGACAAGATGGAGAAGTTAGCACGACTGTATTTGAAGGAAGTCGTCTCCAGACATGGAATACCAATCTCTATTATCTCTGATAGGGATGGCAGATTTATTTCAAGATTCTGGCAGACATTACAGCAAGCATTAGGAACTCGTCTAGACATGAGTACTGCCTATCATCCACAAACTGATGGGCAGAGCGAAAGGACGATACAAACACTTGAAGACATGCTACGAGCATGTGTTATTGATTTCAGAAACAGTTGGGATCGACATCTACCGTTAGCAGAATTTTCCTACAACAACAGCTACCATTCAAGCATTGAGATGGCGTCGTTTGAAGCACTTTATGGTAGAAAGTGCAGGTCTCCGATTTGTTGGAGTGAAGTGGGGGATAGACAGATTACGGGTCCGGAGATTATACAAGAAACTACCGAGAAGATCATCCAAATTCAACAACGGTTGAAAACCGCCCAAAGTCGAAAAAAGAGCTACGCTGACATTAAAAGAAAAGATATAGAATTTGAAATTGGAGAGATGGTCATGCTTAAAGTTGCACCTTGGAAAGGCGTTGTTCGATTTGGTAAACGAGGGAAATTAAATCTAAGGTATATTGGACCATTCAAGATTATTGATCGTGTCGGACCAGTAGCTTACCGACTTGAGTTACCTCAACAACTCGCGGCTGTACATAACACTTTCCACGTCTCGAATTTGAAGAAATGTTTTGCTAAAGAAGATCTCACTATTCCGTTAGATGAAATCCAAATCAACGAAAAACTCCAATTCATCGAAGAACCCGTCGAAATAATGGATCGTGAGGTTAAAAGACTTAAGCAAAACAAGATACCAATTGTTAAGGTTCGATGGAATGCTCGTAGAGGACCCGAGTTCACCTGGGAGCGTGAAGATCAGATGAAGAAGAAATACCCGCATCTATTTCCAGAAGATACGTCAACACCTCCAACTGCTTAAAATTTCGGGACGAAATTTATTTAATGGATAGGTACTGTAGTGACCCGAACTTTTCCATGTTTATATATATATATTAAATGAAATTGTTATTTACATGATTAAGTGTTTCCAACATGTTAAGCAATCAAACTTTTTAAGACTTGATTAATTGAAATAGGTTTCATATAGACAATTGACCACCCAAGTTGACTGGTGATTCACGAATGTTAAAACTTGTAAAAACTATACGATGACATATATATAGTTATATATATAGTTAACATGATTTTATTATAAGTATGTATCTCATTAGGTATTTTAACAATGAGTTATATACATAAAAATGAGACTATTAATTTAAGAAACTCGAAAACGATATATATAACGATTATCGTTATAACAACGTCTTACTAGGTACATATGAATCATATTAAGATATTGATACACTTGGTTAATTATGTTAAATGATAAGTAAATATATTATTAAGTGTATTAACAATGAAATACATATGTAAAAATAAGACTACTAACTTAATGATTTCGAAACGAGACATATATGTAACGATTATCGTTGTAACGACATTTAACTGTATATATATCATACTAAGATATATTATATATCATAATATCATGATAATATAACAATTTAACATCTCATTTGTTATAATAAATAATGGGTTAACAACATTCAACAAGATCGTTAACCTAAAGGTTTCAAAACAACATTTACATGTAACGACTAACGATGACTTAACGACTCAGTTAAAATGTATATACATGTAGTGTATTTAGATGTATTAAAATACTTTTGGAAGACTTCAAGACATATATCAAAACACTCATACTTAACGAAAATGGTTACAGTTACTTTCCCATTCTTTTCTTTCATACAGAATTCTAGTCGTATTCTTACCCGTATTATACACAGCTTCAAAACGTACTTACTATGGGTATATACCAATAGGAACTAGCATGGGATTCCACTCTTGATTATGTCATGTATGAGTAATCAATTTTAACTTCTACCATGAGCTAGTCAACTAACTAGAACTCCTTTTAACCCCACTCACCACTCACCAATTACCACTCATCATTCACTCCATTTCACTTCCAATTCTCTTTCTAATTCTCTCTCAACACACACACACACACACACACACACACACTATTATGAACGTATTTTTCCAGTAGTTAATCATCATCTTCATCAAAAATCACTTCAAGAATCAAGCTATAATCATCATAGGAAGAACACTTCAAGAACACTTCAAAAATTCCTTCAAGTTTACTAATTTACTTCCAAGCTTTCTAATCCATTCCAAGTAATCATCTAAGATCAAGAAACCTTTGTTATATACAGTAGGTTATCTTTCTTATTCAAGGTAATATTCATATTCAAACTTTGATTCAATTTCTATAACTATAAACTATCTTAATTCGAGTAAAAATCTTACTTGAACTTGTTTTTGTGTCATGATCCTACTTCAAGAACTTTCAAGCCATCCAAGATCCTTTGAAGCTAGATCATTTCTTGTCACTTCCAGTAGGTTTACCTACTAAACTTGAGGTAGTAATGATGTTCATAACATCATTCGATTCATATATATAAAACTAACTTATTCGAAGGTTTAAACTCGTAATCACTAGAACATAGTTTAGTTAATTCTAAACTTGTTCGCAAACAAAAGTTTATCCTTCTAACTTGACTTTTAAAATTAACTAAACACATGTTCTATATCTATATGATATGCTAACTTAATGATTTAAAACCTGGAAACACGAAAAACACCGTAAAACCGGATTTACACCGTCGTAGTAACACCGCGGGCTGTTTTGGGTTAGTTAATTAAAAACTATGATAAACTTTGATTTAAAAGTTGTTATTCTGAGAAAATGATTTTTATTATGAACATGAAACTATATCCAAAAATTATGGTTAAACTCAAAGTGGAAGTATGTTTTCTAAAATGGTCATCTAGACGTCGTTCTTTCGACTGAAATGACTGCCTTTACAAAAACGACTTGTAACTTATTTTTCCGACTATAAACCTATACTTTTTCTGTTTATATTCATAAAATAGAGTTCAATATGAAACCATATCAATTTGATTCACTCAAAACGGATTTAAAATGAAGAAGTTATGGGTAAAACAAGATTGGATAATTTTTCTCATTTTAGCTACGTGAAAATTGGTAACAAATTTATTCCAACCATAACTTAATCAACTTGTATTGTATATTATGTAATCTTGAGATACCATAGACACGTATACAATGTTTCGACCTATCAAAATATACTAAAAGTGTTGTAAATATATTTTGAACATACTTTAATATATATGTATATATTGTTATAGGTTCGTGAATCAACCAGTGGCCAAGTTTTACTTCCCGACGAAGTAAAAATCTGTGAAAGTGAGTTATAGTCCCACTTTTAAAATCTAATATTTTTGGGATGAGAATACATGCAGGTTTTATAAATGATTTACAAAATAGACACAAGTACGTGAAACTACATTCTATGGTTGAATTATCGAAATCGAATATGCCCCTTTTTATTAAGTCTGGTAATCTAAGAATTAGGGAATAGACACCCTAATTGATGCGAATCCTAAAGATAGATCTATTGGGCCTAACAAACCCCATCCAAAGTACCGGATGCTTTAGTACTTCGAAATTTATATCATATCCGAAGGGTGTCCCGGAATGATGGGGATATTCTTATATATGCATCTTGTTAATGTCGATTACCAGGTGTTCACCATATGAATGATTTTTATCTCTATGTATGGGATGTGTATTGAAATATGAAATCTTGTGGTCTATTGTTACGATTATATATATAGGTTAAACCTATAACTCACCAACATTTTTGTTGACGTTTAAAGCATGTTTATTCTCAGGTGAATACTAAGAGCTTCCGCTGTTGCATACTAAAATAAGGACAAGATTTGGAGTCCATGTTTGTATGATATTGTGTAAAAACTGCATTCAAGAAACCGATTTCGATGTAACATATTTGTATTGTAAACCATTATGTAAGGGTCGTGTGTAAACATGATATTTTAGATTATCATTATTTGATAATCTACGTAAAGCTTTTTAAACCTTTATTTATGAAATAAAGGTTATGGTTTGTTTTAAAAATGAATGCAGTCTTTGAAAAACGTCTCATATAGAGGTCAAAACCTCGCAACGAAATCAATTAATATGGAACGTTTTTAATCAATAAGAACGGGACATTTCACGCGAAACGCGACAAAGTGTCACGAAACGCGACAATTATCGCTGTAATGTCTTTTTTGACCCATTGTCCTGGTGTGCACATAGCCGTGTTTGTGTACATGATTGTGAGTAATAGCCGTGTTTTACTCACACATTGATCAAGTGATGCCATAGCCATTTTTGGAACACTTGGGGGTGATGCCATTGCCGTTTTTGGAACACCTCGGGGGTTAGCATGCCATAGCCGTGTTTGGAAGCTAATGGTTGTTACGAACATCGATGACTTGTTTCGCGAAGTCATTCCCTTGCGAAGATCTGGTTAACCATGGTTCATAATTTGTTGTTAGTAGCATTTAATTATTATTATGATTATTTATGCTTATGATGTTGCTAGTTGTACGATTTGATGATACTAGCTATTGATTGCTTATGAGGTTGCTAGTTGTACAATTCGATGATACTAGCTATTGATACGAAAGGGTATGTGATTATATGTATTTATGTGATGTCGTGGTTGCGAGTAGGTAAGTTGTTTATGCATGTATATATTTATTCTAAAGTTTACCCCTCTCGTTGTTTACCTTTTTACAGGTATTGTGATTATGAAGCTAGCTAGTTGTAGACTAGATGCTTAGGAGTGCTTGGGCTCGACGGGGTAGCTTTTGGATATTTGGACTCGGATGGGGGATTTGGTAGTCCCCGGGATTATGCTCTTGGTATTGGGTTGGGTTATTGAGTCTTAACCCGTATTTCTTGTGATCGGGTCATTATTACAAATGATTTTGTAAAGTGTAATTTGTGTGCCAAGGGTCATGATAGATTGTTAAACGTACCATTATGATGTTATGTTTCGATTAAAACAGAGTTGAAAATGTATTATATTAATGGGACCTAACTAAAAAAAAAAATGTACTCCGTTTTTGGTTAAACGGATTTGGGTTGTTACACTTACAAAGAATATCCATGAGCATTAAGCTACCATGAATTTACAAGGAACTGCCATGCGTCCATGGACTTAGTAATAACTGACCATGAGCATCACGTGTCCATGGACTAATGAATAGCGCCATGGGCAATACGCGACCATGGACTTAGTGAAGAGTGGGCCATAGTGAAATGCCCCGTTCATATACATTATAAACGATTCACAATAGTTGATTTCATCGCGAGGTATTTGACCTCTATATGATACATTTTACAAACATTGCATTCATTTTTAAAAGAGAAACTTTCTTTACTTCGAAAGTTGACGGCATGCATACCATTTCATAATACATCCAACTATAATTGACTTAAAAATAATCTTGATAAAATCAACGACATGCAACGGCTTTCGAAATATGCCATAAATGACTCCAAGTAATGTCCTTAAAATGAGCTAATGCATAGCGGAAGATTTCTTTAATACCTGAGAATAAAGATGCTTTAAAGTGTCAACCAAAAGGTTGTTGAGTTCATTAGTTTATCGTAAATAATCATTTTCAATAATATAATAGACCACAAGATACTCATATTTAGAAAACAATCTGTGCAGGTCTACACCTGCTATAAAATCATTCATATAAAGAACACCGGAACCTTTCAAAACAACTCACCAACAGTAGCTAATGCGTAGTGCAATGACAAAATCATCTCACCATGGTAGTTAATACAACATAATTTTACAATGGTAGCTAGTGCGTAGTGCAATGCGAAATCATCTCACCGAGGGTAGCTAAAACGGTAGCTAGTGCGTAGTGCAATGCAAAATCATCTCACCGTTACTAACTACTAAATTGAACCATAAAAAATATTACAACGGTAGCTAGTGCGTAGTGCAATGCAAAATCATCTCACCGAGGGTAGCTAAAACGGTAGCTAGTGCGTAGTGCAATGCAAAATCATCTCACCGTTACTAACTACTAAATCAAACCATAAACAATATTACAACGGTAGCTAGTGCGTAATGCAATGAAAAATCATCTCACCGAGGGTAGCTAAAATGGTAGCTAGTGCGTAGTGCAATGCAAAATCATCTCACCGTTACTAACTACTAAATCGAACCATTTCGGTAGCTAGTGCATAGTGCAATGCAAAATCATCTCACCGATGGTCGATAATACAATCTTTATAGAAATCGAACCTCTGAATCCAAATAATTCTATCATAGAATGTAGTTTTGAATACTTGTGTCTATTTCTTCAATCATATATAAAAGTAGTTCATGTATTCTCAGTTCAAAAATATATCTCAAAAGCATTTAATAAAACTGTTATAAAAACAGCGCATGTATTCTCAGTCCCAAAAATGTAAAGAGTAAAAGGGAATCAGATGAACTCACAATACAATATTTTGTAGTAAAAATATTCGTACGACGATACTGAACAATGCAGGGTTGGCCTCAGATTCACGAACCTATATCAGTTATATATTTTAAAACATATTTTAATAATTAAACAAGTTTATGTATTAATATTATTAATATACTTGTTGTATTAATAATTTATATATTATATTATATCTATTTTATATATTTTAAATAAATAAGTAATATTTATATAATAGATTCTATTTAAAGTATTTTAATTAAGATATAATATGTGTTATTTATTATAGACATTATATAGTGTATTATAATTAATATTTATATATATGGTTCAATTTAGAATATATTTATATATTATTTGTAACTTAGTTATAATAACTTTTTATTAAAAACAAAATAGTATCTAATATTAATATATTTTTATATAAATGTCATTTGTTTATTAAAATAATATTTATAACACTAAAATAATGATAATAATAATAATAATAATAATAATAATAATAATAATTATAATAATTATAATAATCTAAATGATAATTTTTGAAATAATATTAATGATAATAAAAATAATGATAACAATAATAATAATACTAATGATAATACTTATAATTATAGTGCTAATACTAAATAATCACTTTAATGATAATATTAATACTAATAATACTAATAATAATAATAATAATAATAATAATAATAATAATAATAATAATAATAATAATAATAATAATAATAATAATTATAATAATTATAATAATAATAATAATAATAATAATAATACTTTAATAAAAATGAAAATAATAATATTAATGATAATAATAGAAATGTTAAGGTTTATACCACAATAATTCCATCATCATAACGTCATACATGTACTAGCTCCTTCGTCATCTATATCATCATAACTCTAGTCATAATCATAATCATAACATATAATTATAATCATAAATCATAAAATCATAATCCTAACTTATAATTATAATCATAAATCATAACCATAATCATAAATCATAATCATAACTTATAATTATAATCATAAATCATAAATCATAATCATAACTTATAATCATAATCATAAATCATAAATCATAATTCGTAAATCATAATAATAATCACCATAAATCACGATCACTAACATCATTATCATGGTCACACGATCGTCATCATCATCGATTATATTATCAAACCCGTATCAGAATCACCATCAACACTCATCCTAATCTTCGACATTACCATCTTAATCATCCGATTGGGCCTGAATGCTATTGGGCTTATCATTTTTTGGAATATAAGTTGGGCCAGGTTACGGTTGCAGCCCAGTACAGAATCTGGGAGAACAGTCATCGAAAAATAAATAAATTGAACGAGATGCAATTTGGTATTTGCATTTGAGCTGAAATCAAAGTGTGTAACAGCAGTAATAACAAAAAAAAGAAAAAAAAGAAAACGATGATTAATTGATGGTCTGTTTGAAGATTATGATAACAGAATCTTAGCAGCAATCGTCGGATAAGTAGCAGGAAATTTTGGGTTCACAAGTTCATCTTCTTCATAAAAAAAAATCAAAACAAAATCTAGTTGTTTATAAATTATAATTCTTTCATGAAAGGTGTTAGGAATTACCTTCTAAATATTCGAAATCCATCAATTGACCCATAAACAACAATCTGAATTTCCAATTTCGTGAAGAATACATGAGTTGACTTTTTGATTTTAAAACCTTGACTCCCAAATTCATAATTGTTCGAAGAAATTAGAGGTTAAAAACTTGCAGATAGATCGACTTGATGATTCCTAACACATCTGTGTTCAAAGATTTTGATGATTGATCCTAAGTTGATCTATCGACTAGAACAGTTTGTGAAGAACTCGTTGAAAATATTTGGGTTTTATTTTCGATTAGCAGAAGATAATAACAACATGTAATTGATAGTGCTGGTGCTATGTGACGATCGCTCCAAATCCATATGGACAAACACGTCATTCATTGATTTCATTGCGAGGTATTTGACCTCTATATGATACGTTTTGTAAGCATTGCATTCTTTTGAAAAGGCACACCTTAAATGAACATTTAAATCAAAGGTTTTCGACATCTGATGATTTCTACATATAGACAATCACCATAAATAATAGTTTACAACAGTATTTCCGTTGACAATGCAGTCAAAATAAGACACATGGTGATGATTTGGTGAATGAAACGTTTCCTTGAAAAATATGTCATGTAAGACTCCATGCACATAGCTTGTCTAACATCTAAGCAAACAGCGGAAGACTTCTAGGAAACCTGAGAATAAACATGCTAACAAGTGTCAACACAAAGGTTGGTGAGTTCATAGTTTTAATGTTGCGCATAATCTTTATATAAAGGTGGATCACAAGATTTCAATTGTTTCATTCAGAAACGTTTATCAAAATATTCTACAAGATATAGCACCCTGGTAACTAAACTTTAACGTTATAATAAGTACCCCTGTTTTAACATACATGCAACCAACATGTACAATACACGCAAACCAACGTGTACTAAACTCAAATAGCGTACGTCTGTTTTATAGTTCAGGCTAGGGTTTCTATACCTGGAACAGAAGGGGATGTCAAGCCCTATGGATCCATATATAACTACTCGCGCCCACCAATTCTTATAACCGGCAGTTACTAGTTACCAAAGCTAAGGGATTTTCAGTTCAAACTCGATGTAGAATTTAGTATGTACTTGTATCCATTGCGTTTAAAATAAAGTGCATGTATTCTCATCCCAAAAATATAGATTGCAAAAGCAATTAAAAAGGGAGCAAGTGAAACTCATGCATATAAATATTGTATATCGGTTAATAAAGTATTTGCATGTATTCTCAGCCCAAAAATGTAGAGAGTAAAAGGGATCTTATGAAACTCACCTTAGCAGCATATAAAGTCGTTCACCAAAATGTGACCGAAACACGAATTACCAAATAACCGTAGATCTCAACGTATCAATATTGAGATTTAATATTGTAGGATAGTACGTAGAAGTAACGAAGATGATAAACACTAGGTTTGATTCACAAATATACCCCCGAACATTACCCATAACCTCCTTGGAAATAACCCATAATTTCCTTAGCTTTAACTCGCTCGAAAACTTATTTTGAATTTATTCGAGCAAAACCTCGTCGTAGTATTTTATGTGTACTACTAATAATAAGAATACTATTAATAATAATATGATTTAATATTAATAATATTCTTAATAATAATAATAATAATAATAATATAATAATAATAATAATAATAATAATAATAATAATAATAATAATAATAATATAATAAGTAAATAAATACGGAGTAATAGAATGAATCAGAAACAGATATGCTCGAGCTTTTATAGGTGTGGCCTGAATTCAGACCCCATGCGATCACATGGTTCTGAAGGCCATTTGCCATGCGATCGCATGGCCCGTTTTTCTAGCTCACATATTTTTGTAATTTAGGTCGTCGACATAATTTAATATAATACATATAATATATTTAATTTATATAATTAATTATATATTATATTAAATTCACATGCATCGTTGACTTGTAATTTTTGTTCCGATAAGTCGTACGTTGTCATTCGACTTATGTCCCGGTTTCAGTTTTTCGAATGCCCTTTCGTACGCTGAGAAAACTAGTACTTTTCGTTTCGTGAATCGTACCTTTGTCAAAATATAGTCTTAAATCATCCATAAACTATACTACGCGAGGTATAACTTATACATTTGAGTGTTTTGGTCATTTACTTCTATAAATCATCGTCTCGCTATTTGTTAATATATAATACATACATTTTTATTTTGAAATAGTGTTTTACTGTAGCAAAGTTACTTTGCTACGTCAATTTTTACTGTAGCAATTCACTGTAGCAAAGTCAATTTCACTGTAGCAAATAGTGATTTTCGAAAGCATTTTGGGTACTGTAGCAATTTGAAAATACTGTAGAAAATTAGTGTTTTACTGGTTCATCTTAAATGCTTTAGTTAACTTATCTAAATATCAATCGAATCAATAAATGAATGTTACTATCGTTTACTAAATAACTTGAAATTATATATATGTATATATCTTTTTAATATACATAAATCAGTTTTTAAATACACATTGCAAGTTATTTATGAATAATTAATATTCTAATTTATATATATATATATATATATATATATATATATATATATATATATATATATATATATATATATATATATATATATCTATTTTCAAATAGATGTTCATGAATCGTTGGTCAATAGTCAAAGGTTAACTGAATATATAACATTAGTTCAAAAATTTTGAGAATCAATATTACAGACTTTGCTTATCGTGTCGGAAATGTTAATCATACAAAGATTAAGTTTAAATTTGATCGGAAATTTCTGGGTCATCACATGGTAATTGATTGATTTAAACAGAGAACGTGAGATAGATCGATGTATATAAATTGGTTGATTGTGTGTCGACACATCTTCACGAGCAAAACAGAAAGCAGGAGAAAAAGAAAGAAAAAAATAAAAATAGATAATGACTTATAACAAATGGTACGCGTAATATCTGCCTTTAATATATTATAATTAACATTAATATTTCATAAATATATTAATAATAATAATATAGTTAATATTATTAATAATAATAAAATAATACTAATAGTAATGTAATAATAATAATAATATTAATAATTTTGGTAATCATACTAATACTAATGATAATAATAATAATAATGATAAAAGTAATAATAATAATAATCATAAATAAATTTTATTGTTTTCATATTTATGATAATAATAATAATAATCCTAAACATGTTAATAATAATAATACATATATTAGTAATGACATTAATATTAATAGTTATAATACTTGTAATAACAACAAATAATAATAATAATAACAACAACAACAGTAATACATCAAATTATATTTTGTATTATTATTTATATATACATACACACATATCTATTCACAATTAATTGTTCGTGAATCGTCGAGAGCAGTCGAAGGTCAATTGAATATATGAAACAGTTCAAACTTTTTGAGACTTAACCTTACAGACTTTGCTTATCGTGTCGAAATCATATAAAGATTGGGTTTAAATTTAGTCAGAAATTTCCGGGTCATCACAGTACCTACCCGTTAAAGAAATTTCATCCCGAAATTTGATTGGAATCGTCATGGCTGACAATAAGAATGTTTTCCTGACGAATATGAGTCGGTAAATAGAGTTTTATTACTGTTGACTAATATTGATAAGATAATTCGATTACTCGAAGAGTATAAGCGAGGATGATAATGTTAAAAACAAACATATATTTCATAGCATTATCCCTTAAGAAAGACAAGCTTTTAGTTGCAACTGTTCTATTTACAAGTGATATTCGTTTAATTATTAAAAGGTGAAGATAAAAGATAGATTCGACGATTTGAAGATGCAAACGACCAAAACGCTAAAAAGTACAAAGTACAATTCAAGTGGTTCAAATTATTGATGAGAAACGTCTAAAAATTACAAGAGTACAAGCCGTGAAATGCAAAGTACAAGATATTAAATAGTACGCAAGGACGTTTGAAAATCCAGAACCGGGACCAGAGTCAACTCTCAACGCGCGACGCAATGGAGCTAAAATTACAAGTCAACGGAGTACAAGAATATAATATAATATATAATTAATTATATATAATTATATATATTATACTATAAATATTAAATAATACGCAGCAGCCCACGTTTTGGAAGCTTTGTGACCAGGAAAAGGTGGCCATGCGATCGCATGGCCAGGCAGTGTAAAAGCCATGCGGTCGCATGGCATACTGTATCAGCTCAGGTCCTATAAATTGCAAAGTTTGGTCGACGAATTTTGCACATCTTTTTCTAATCTCTCTCTCACGATATATATATATATATATATATATATATATAATATATATATATATATATATATATATATATATATATATATATATATATATATATATATATATATATATATATATATATATATATATTATAATTTTCATTTTAATTTTAATTTAAGATTAATAATAATAAGGTTATGTTAGCGAATGTTGTAAGGGTGTAAGTTGAAATTCTGTCCGTGTAACGCTACGCTTTTATTAATCATTGTAAGTTATGTTCAACTTTTTTAAATTAATGTCTCGTAGCTAAGTTATTATTATGCTTATTTAAATTGAAGTAATCATGATGTTGGGCTAAATATTAAAGACGGGGTAATTGGGTTTTGGACCATAATTGGGGTTTGGACAAAAGAACGACACTTGTAGAAATTGGACTATGGACTATTAATGGGCTTTATATGTGTTTAAATGAATGATAGTTCGTTAATTTAATATAAAGATTTACAATTGGACGTAATTATAAATAACCACATACACTTGATCGGATACGATGGCAGGATATTTATAAGTACTAATAATCGTTCATTTAACCGGACACAGGAATGGATTAATAGTCAATGGACTCATTAAAACAGGGGTGAATTATGTACAAGGACACTTGATGTAATTATTAACAAAGTATTAAAACCTTGGGTTACACGCAGTCGATATCCTGGTGTAATTATTAAACAAAGTATTAAGACCTTGTTAAAGTTTAAGTCCCCAATTAGTTGGAATATTTGACTTCGGATATAAGGATAAATTGATGAGGACACTCGCACTTTATATTTATGACTGATGGACTGTTATGGACAAAAACCAGATAGACATATTGAATAATCCAGGACAAAGGACCATTAACCCATGGTAATAAACTAAAATCAACACGTCAAACATCATGATTATGGAAGTTTAAATAAGCATAATTCTTTTATTTCATATTTCATCGCACTTTTATTTACTGTCATTTTATTTATCGCACTTTTAATTATCGTACTTTTTAATTATCGCAATTTTATTTATCGTCATTTTATTTATCGCACTTTAAATTATTGCACTTTTATTATCGTCATTTAATATACGCTTTAAATTAAGTCATTTGTATATTTAATAGTTTACATTAGGTTTTAATTGCGACTTAAGACATAAAATCGACAAACCGGTCATTAAACGGTAAAAACCCCCTTTTATAATAATAATACTACTTATATATATATATATATATATATATATATATATATATATATATATATATATATATATATATATATATATATACAAATATAGTTTTAAAAATATAGCGTTAAACTTGGCTAGTTCCCTGTGGACGAACCGGACTTACTAAAAACTACACTACTGTACGATTAGGTACACTGCCTATAAGTGTTGTAGCAAGGTTTAGGCATATCCACTCTATAAATAAATAAATAACTTGTGTAAAATTGTATCGTATTTAATAGTATTCGTAGCAAAAATATAACTATTTCGTACCCCTCTGCTTTAACATCAGAGGCTATCGCAAAAGTTTGAAATAAAGAGATAGAGATTCATCTTAACTGTTGACGTAGTCATGGTTGATTTTCGGAATTTCAGGGATTTAAAGATAATCTTCGAATCTATATAAGATTCGATTTCATCGTTAATTTAGGAAATTAGTATTTCTCTAATTAAATGCGGAGATCTGTCTTGATTTCTTTATCAGATATTTTACTATAAATTAATTTCTTCCGTTCCATTACTTTTACCACTCCTATACTAAATTCCCGAATTCAGAAGATTATGAAAATACTTAATCCAGTTCTGATCCTTGCCTTTATCCTGACTATCGCAACAATCATTCTCCTTTTCCAACTTCCACCGGAGGAATCTGTTTACTTCTACTTCGCCCTTGGGGTTATAGTATTTTTAATTCTCCCGTGTCTTTATGTTGCGATAGACATTGATATCCACGGTTTGTAATTTATGTGTTGTTATCGGGCTTTATATTCTCCCTTATATTTCGGAGCTCCATGCTTTTGTTTTCTCTTCCTGACTTTAAGTCAAGCGAATAATGGTCCAGAATTTGTAGATATGAAATTCGAAATGAACATAGTTAATGTTCTAAGAAGGAAATTGTAATGGCGCGATCTTGATTTGTCAAATTACCAGAATATACTGGAAAAATAGATTTATCAAGAAGATATGATCTTAAAATGTTTGGAGATTAGGTAGAATGTAAGAGTCGTGTAACATGGCACATGATGACGTTATGATCTGTGAATCATCACGTCCCATTAGGAGCTCAGCATGACTTACTGTAATATAATCACGGTGATCAAGTGTTGATAATGCTAAAAACGAACATATATTTCATAGCATTATTCCTCAAGAAAGACAAGCTTTTAGTTGCAATTGTTCTATTTACAAGTGATATTCGTTTAAATAATAAAAGGTGAAGACAAAAGACAGATTCGACGAATTGAAGACGCAAACGACCAAAAAGCTCAAAAGTACAAAAGACAATCAAAAAGGTTCCAATTATTGATAAGAAACGTCTCGAAATTACAAGAGTACAAGATTCAAAACGCAAAGTACAAAATATAAAATTGTACGCAAGGACGTTCAAAAATCCGGAACCGGGACTAGAGTCAACTCTTAACGCTCGACGCAACGGACTAAAAATTACAAGTTAACTATGTATATAAATATAATATAATATATAATTAATTATATTAATTATATATATATTATATATATATATTAAAAACCGTCGGCAGAGAAAACTCCAAGGACTGAGCTGTAAATACTATCTCCGCGACTCGCGGAGTTTGAAGAGCATTTTGCCGCGAGTCGCGGAGCCCCAAAATTCAACTCTGGCTATAAAGCAAACTGAATTCTGATCAAATTTCATATTCTATTTCTATCTCTCTCTCAATATATACGATATATATATATATTTATATTTTAATTTTAATTTTAATTCTAATAATAAGGGTATGTTAGCGAATGTTGTAAGGGTGTAAGTCGAAATTCTGTCCGTGTAACGCTACGCTATTTTTAATCATTGTAAGTTATGTTCAACCTTTTTACATTAATGTCTCGTAGCTAAGTTATTATTATGCTTATTTAAAACGAAGTAATCATGATGTTGGGCTAATTACTAAAATTGGGTAATTGGGCTTTGTACCATAATTGGGGTTTGGACAAAAGAACGACACTTGTGGAAATTAGACTATGGGCTATTAATGGGCTTTATATTTGTTTAATTAAATGAAAGTTTGTTAATGTTAATATAAAGATTTACAATTGGGCGTCCCTATAAATTATCATATACACTCAATCGTACACGATGGGCGGGGTATTTATATGTACGAATAATCGTTCATTTAACCGGACACGAGAATGGATTAATAGCCACTAGAATAATTAAAACAGGGGTGAAATTACATTCAAGGGTAATTGGTGTAATTGTTAACAAAGTAGTAAAACCTTGGTTTACACGAAGTCGATAACCTGGTGTATTCATTAAACAAAGTATTAAAACCTTGTTACAATTCGAATCCCCAATTAGTTGGAATATTTAACTTCGGGTATAATAATAATTTGACGAGGACACTCGCACTTTATATTTATGACTGATGGACTGTTATGGACAAAAACCAGATGGACATATTGAATAATCCAGGACAAAGGACAATTAACCCATGGGCATAAAACTAAAATCAACACGTCAAACATCATGATTACGGAAGTTTAAATAAGCATAATTCTTTTATTTCATATTTAATTTCCTTTATTTTATATTTAATTGCACTTCTAATTATCGCACTTTTATTTATTGTTATTTAATCGCACTTTTAATTATCGTACTTTTTAATTATCGCAAGTTTATTTTATCGCACTTTTATTATTCGAAATTTCATTATCGTTATTTACTTTACGCTTTAATTTAAGTCTTGTATTTATTTTATATTTTACATTAGGTTTTAACTGCGACTAAAGTCTTAAAATCGACAAACCGGTCATTAAACGGTAAAAACCCCCCTTTATAATAATAATATCACTTATATATATGTTTGTATTTTTATAAAAGTAAACTAATATAGCGTTGAGCTTTGTTTAAAGATTTCCCTGTGGAACGAACCGGACTTACTAAAAACTACACTACTGTACGATTAGGTACACTGCCTATAAGTGTTGTAGCAAGGTTTAAGTATATCCATTCTATAAATAAATAAATATCTTGTGTAAAATTGTATCGTATTTAATAGTATTTTCCTAGTAAAATATAAACTATTTTGTATACACCTCGCATAACATCAAGTATTTTTGGCGCCGCTGCCGGGGAAAAAACTCTTAAACGCCGGAAGCGCAACGCTAATAAAAAAAAAAAAAGATTTTTAGTTACTTTTATTAAAAGTCATTTTTGTAAAAATACGTTTTAAAAATTCGAAAATATAAAAAGAAAAACAAAAATATAAGTATTTTTAAGATTTTGTTAAATATTTAAGTTTTATAAGTTTCTTTATTTTTATTTTAGTTTATAATAATATAAATTTTATTAAACATCTTTTAATTATATAAAAAACAGAAAACATAAAATAAAAAAAAAAATTAAAATAAAGAAAAACGCGTAAAAAATTGAAAGCTGTCAACTGAATTTCTGAACCCCGCGACTCGCGGGGTTTTCTTCTTTAATTGCCGCAACTCGCGGAGATCATCTGACACGCGAACAGGAAGCCCTAATCGAGCATTAATTACGGGTTATTTTAATTATTATTATTATTATTACCTAATTATTATTATTATTATTATTAGTTTTAGTTTTAGTTTTATTTTTACTTTTTATTTAATTTATGTATTTTGTTTAATTAGTTTTATTAAAATTGTAAAATTAATAGTTTAATAAAATAAATAATATAAAAATAATATTTTTATAAAAATTGTACTTTTTACAACTTTTTGTATATTTTTATATTTTGTCCCTTTTTAATCGTTGAAGCGTAATTTTTGTATTTTTAGCTCATATTTAATTTTAAACTTAGTTTTTGCTATAGTTATTTTTACTCCTAGATTTTTAGGCTTTGCCGTAGAATTCCTTAAGTGCTTTTTCTTTAGACTAAGATTTAGGTGCTTTAGAATTTTGCGACGCCTTTTTAAGTTTTAGTTTCTTTTTAAGTTATTTCCATTTGGGATTTAGTTTTTCCTGTAAGCTTTAATATTTTTAGACCTTTTACTATGTATCAATTATCATTCCAATTAGTAATTTCAATTTGCGATTATAATTTTAAGTTAGTTATAGTAATAAGGTTAGGTTAGTTAAGTATTTTTAAGTTTTTATAAGTTTCTTTTATTTTTCCGTCACCTTTTATTTTTCAATCACTTTTTCTTTTTCGACCTTTTGCGACGAACTCTTTTTCTTTCTTATTTCTCGCTATTCTAGTTTTAGGACTTAGAATTTTTTTTCTACTTCTTATCTAAATTTCTTAAAATAACGAAAATTTATTTTAAGTGGTTAAATTAATAGACATCAAAATTTTCTGGTTCGTAGTAATAGTTGGATTTGTACGTGGACCGGGTTATTGGAGCCAAACAGTCCTCAATTATATTGAGACCAAACGAATCCTGCCCCTCTGCTGCATCTTTTGGCTATTCGAAACGTGGGCAAAATCAGAAAAGTCTATTGATTGGATAACTTATTATAATTTTTCTTTCCTTTTTAAAACTAATAGGATATTCAGTGAATGCACCGAGCAAGACGTTCATCACCTTTTGTACGTTCACCACCTGTAACTCGATCAAGACATCGTTTAACAAATATAACCGCCGTTGATTTTTCTTTAGAATCGTCATCCAGTCAACCAAGTACTTCAGTTCAAATTTCCGATAATCCATTTTTTGAACCCGACCTCACAATTGAGAATCCGGAAAATATTCAGGAACGGTTCGTAGATCCTGAACCATTAAACTTTCCTCCGGAACCACCAATCATTCAAACAGAGATTGTTGAGGAACGAACCATTAAATCAGAATCATCTATTGATACCGATTCAACGAATTCAATTATGGAGAATCTGGAACCTTTAAGTATGGAAGACCGAATGAGAGCTAAACGCACTGGCCAAGGTCACGCAATTACTCATCCAGACATTAATGCGCCAGATTATGAAATCAAAGGACAAATTATACACATGGTGACTAATCAATGCCAATTTAGTGGTGCGCCGAAGGAAGATCCAAATGAACATCTACGTACCTTTAATAGGATCTGCACACTATTTAAAATCCGAGAAGTGGAGGATGAACAGATATATCTCATGTTATTTCCCTGGACTTTAAAGGGAGAAGCCAAAGATTGGTTGGAATCGTTACCTGAAGGGGCGATTGATACATGGGATGTTTTAGTTGACAAATTTCTTAAACAATTCTTTCCTGCATCTAAAGCCGTAAGACTTCAAGCAGAAATTGTTACGTTCACACAGAAACTAAATGAAACTCTATATGAGGCGTGGACAAGATATGGAAAGTTGTTAAGAGGATGTCCGCAACATGGTTTAGACACCTGTCAAATAGTACAAATATTCTACCAAGGATGCGACATCACTACAAGGAAAGACATAGATATAGCAGCGGGTGGTTCTATTATGAAGAAAACCGAAACTGATGCTTACAAAATTATTGATAACACTGCTTCCCACTCACATGAGTGGCACCAAGAAAAAGATATCGTTAGATCATCTAAAGTAGCTAGAGCCGATTCTAGCCATGACTTAGATTCCATTTCGGCAAAGATAGATGCTTTCGAGAGACGAATGGAAAAGATGACTAAAGATATTCATGCTATACGAATTAGTTGTGAGCAGTGTGGAGGACCACATTTGACAAAAGATTGTCTCAGTATTGAATTAACAATGGAACAAAGAGAGAATATTTCATACATAAACCAAAGGCCTGGAAATAATTATCAGAATAATTATCAACCGCCAAGACCGATTTACAATCAAAACCAGAATTATAACCGAAATATTCCATACAACAACCAACAAGGTCCTAGCAATCAACAAGTATCCAATAATACTTACAATCAGCAAAGACCGAATTTTCAAAACAAACCACCACAACAAACCGATGATAAAAAACCAAATTTAGAAGATATGATGACGAAGCTAGTTGAAACTCAAACGCAGTTTTTCACATCTCAAAAACAAACTAATGAACAAAATGCTCAAGCATTTAGAAATCAACAAGCTTCTATTCAAAATCTGGAACAAGAAGTAAGTAACCTAGCAAGGTTAATAGGCGAAAGAAAACCGGGAAGTCTACCTAGTGATACAAACGCTAACCCCCGGAATGAAACAGCTAAAGCTATTACCACAAGAAGTGGTACAACACTTAAACCACCTGAAATACCTGTAACTTCTGATGAAACTATTCCTACTCCACAAGAACCACAACCTGATCAAGATAAGGAAAAAGAACCGGTAGTTGAAAAGGTTAATGAAGATAACACAGTTAAGGATAAACCTTATGTTAAACCATACCAACCACCACTTCCTTACCCGAGTAAAATGAAGAAAGAAAAACTTGAAGCCGAGCAATCCAAATTCTTGGATATGTTTAAACAGATAAATGTAAATCTTCCTTTCATTGATGTGATTTCAGGAATGCCAAGGTATGCTAAATTCTTGAAAGATCTAATCACGAATAGAAAGAAAATGGAAGAACTCTCGGCTGTTACTATGAATGCTAATTGTTCAGCAGTGCTGTTGAATAAGATACCAGAAAAACTATCTGATCCAGGAAGTTTCACAATTCCATGTTTTCTGGGTAGTCTTAGTTCAATAGAAGCATTGGCAGACTTAGGTGCTAGTATAAATCTAATGCCGTATTCACTATACGCTAAACTAGACCTTGGAGAACTGAAACCAACAAGAATAAGTATACAACTAGCCGATAGATCAATAAAATATCCTAGAGGGATAATGGAGAACATGCTAGTTAAAGTTGGTACTTTAGTATTTCCAGTAGATTTTGTTGTTCTGGACATGGAAGAAGATTCTCAAGTTCCTCTCATATTAGGAAGACCATTCTTAAACACGGCTAAAGCAATGATAGACGTGTTCGGTAAGAAACTGACCCTAAGTATAGAGGATGAGAGTGTTACCTTTTCAGTTGATAGAGCAATGCAACAACCACAATCTGCAGATGATACATGTTATTATATTCAAACTATAGATGCACATGCAGAATTATTAGAAGAATTTCCAGAATTACAAGGAACAGGAGAATGTTCTTTAGGAGAAGGTAATGAACCAATTGATGAAGCTGAAATGTTAGCTACACTTATAGCTAATGGATATGAACCAACAACAGAAGAAATTCAAATGCTAAAAGAAGAAGACAGATATCGATATAAATCATCGATAGAAGAACCTCCGAAATTAGAGTTAAAGCCACTTCCAAACCATTTGGAATACGCTTATTTACATGGTGAATCTGAATTACCTGTAATAATATCGTCTTCTCTTACTGAAAATGAGAAATCACAACTCATTTCTGTGTTGAAAGCTCATAAACCAGCCATTGCATGGAAGATTCATGATATTAAAGGAATAAGTCCTTCGTATTGCACACATAAAATCCTTATGGAAGAAGGTCATAAAACGTATGTGCAACGCCAACGAAGACTAAATCCTAATATGCAAGATGTAGTTAAGAAAGAGATTATTAAACTGCTAGATGCAGGTTTGATATATCTAATTTCTGATAGTCCATGGGTAAGCCCAGTTCAATGCGTACCTAAGAAGGGTGGCGTGACTGTTATCACAAATGAGAAAAATGAGCTTATTCCTACTAGGACTGTAACAGGATGGCGTGTATGTATTGATTATAGAAAATTAAATGACGCCACCAGAAAAGATCACTTTCCCTTACCTTTCATAGATCAAATGTTGGAAAGATTAGCCGGAAATAGTTACTATTGTTTTCTAGATGGATTTTCCGGATATTTTCAAATTCCAATAGCACCCGAAGATCAAGAGAAAACCACATTCACGTGCCCTTATGGTACTTTTGCTTACAAACGCATGCCATTTGGACTTTGTAACGCCCCTGCAACCTTTCAAAGGTGTATGATGGCGATTTTTCATGACATGATAGAAGAATGCATGGAAGTTTTCATGGATGACTTTTCAGTCTTCGGTGATACATTTAAATCATGTCTAGTTAATCTGGAACGAATGCTAATTAGATGCGAAAAATCAAATCTAGTACTTAATTGGGAGAAATGCCATTTCATGGTTAAAGAAGGCATCGTTCTTGGACATAAAATTTCAAAAGAAGGAATTGAAGTGGATAGAGCTAAAGTAGATGTAATTGCTAAACTTCCACATCCCACAAATGTTAGAGGAGTTAGGAGTTTTCTAGGGCATGCCGGTTTTTACCGACGTTTCATAAAAGATTTTTCTAAAATTGCCACTCCTATGAATAAACTCCTAGAAAAGGATGCGCCATTCATCTTTTCAGATGAGTGTATCAAATCTTTTAATATTCTTAAAGAAAAACTCACTAATGCACCGATCATGATAACACCAAATTGGAATCTACCATTTGAACTAATGTGCGATGCAAGTGATTTTGCAATGGGAGCCGTTTTAGGACAAAGGATTGAAAAACGATTTCAACCTATATATTATGCTAGTAAGACATTACAAGGAGCACAAACGAACTATACAACTACTGAAAAAGAACTCCTTGCTATTGTCTTTGCTTTTGACAAATTTCGATCATATCTCGTTCTAGCAAAAACGGTGGTCTATACCGACCATTCTGCTCTTAGATACCTATTTTCAAAACAAGATGCTAAACCAAGATTAATCCGTTGGATCTTACTCTTACAAGAGTTTGATATTGAAATCCGAGATAAAAAGGGAGCAGAAAATCTCGCCGCTGATCATCTTTCTCGTCTTGAAAATCCCGAATTAGAAGTTCTAAATGAATCAGCCATACAAGACAACTTTCCTGATGAATATCTATTGAAGATAAATTATAAAGAAATCCCATGGTTTGCAGACTATGCAAACTACTTAGTTTGTGGATTCCTTGAAAAAGGATTATCGTACCAAAGACGAAAGAAATTCTTCAGTGATATAAAACACTATTTCTGGGAAGATCCACATCTGTTTAAAAGTTGTCCCGATGGAATAATACGCCGATGTGTATTTGGAGATGAAGCTAGTAAAATTTTAAACCATTGTCACACAGGACCAACAGGAGGGCATTATGGGCCTCAACTAACAGCAAGAAAAGTTTATGATGCTGGATTCTATTGGCCTACAATTTACAAAGACGCACACCTTCTTTGCAAATCCTGTGATGCTTGTCAAAGGGCCGGAAAAATAAGTCAACGTGATGAAATGCCATAAAATGTCATCCAAGTATGTGAAGTATTTGACATTTGGGGTATTGACTTTATGGGTCCATTTCCAAAATCTCATAATAATTTATATATACTCGTAGCCATTGATTATGTATCTAAATGGGCGGAAGCACAAGCTCTCCCAACTAATGATGCACGAGTTGTAGTCAACTTTTTAAAACGTCTTTTTGCAAGGTTTGGAACACCGAAAGCTTTAATAAGTGATCGGGGTACTCATTTCTGTAATAATCAACTTGAGAAAGTTCTTAAAAGATATGGAGTAACTCATAAAATCTCCACCGCATATCATCCACAAACAAGTGGACAAGTTGAAAATACCAACCGAGCTTTAAAACGTATTCTAGAGAAAACCGTAGGATCAAATTCGAAGGAATGGTCCATTAAATTGGAGGATGCACTCTGGGCTTTTAGAACAGCCTACAAAACTCCAATTGGAACCACACCTTTTAGACTTGTTTATGGAAAAGCATGTCATCTTCCAGTAGAAATTGAACACAAAGCATTTTGGGCTTTGAAAACATGTAATCTTGATTTACATGAAGCTGGACGTCTACGATTAAGTCAACTAAACGAATTAGAAGAATTAAGACATGAAGCATACGAAAATTCATTAATCTATAAAGAAAGAACGAAGAAATGGCATGATAAAAGAATCAGAAGTTCAAAAGAATTTAAAGAAGGAGACAGAGTTCTTCTTTTCAATTCACGATTCAAGCTATTTCCTGGAAAATTGAAATCAAGATGGTCTGGACCATTCATAGTCAAAAGAGTTTTCCCATACGGAACGATAGAATTGATAAATTCAAATGGGATTGAATTTAAAGTTAATGGTCACAGAGTTAAACATTACATACATGGTCCGATGGAAGTCGACAACGAAGTTAATCACAATTTCGATACCACAGCTAACTAAGTGTGGGGAGAATCAAGTCTTTAAAGGATAATATATATTTCTGTTAGAGTTAGATTGTCTGTTTTCGTGTAGTTCTCGAAAATGGAACACGTATGGTCTTTCCCTAGCAGACCCTAAAGAACTAGTCTTCTCCCCCCATTCTGAATTTTTATTTTTTTTAGGTTTTTACGAAATGAAGACTGCCTGTGAACTAAACCATGGTCTAATGCTACACGCTTTGATCACTAAAAGAAATAATGACATACTACCGAGTGAATTAGTATCAGTAATCAGAGAAAGAATGGACGGAGTTAGAAAAGAATCCAGATGCGAAGATAATAAGTTACAATTTGGTAAAGGAAAATCAAAATCCGCAGCAAAAAGAAGAGCACGACACCTAGAACGATGTCACAAATGCGGAAAATGGTCACATGGAGGTAAATGTTCAAATAATCAAACCTATTCAAATACCGAATTTGTTACTTTATGCAGAGACGGACCGTTCATATGTTTAGAAGAAAAGACACTGAATGCTCGAGGTTACGCCTATGTAGCCATGGAAAATCAATTAAACCGACTATCTTATGAATATAATAGATCATATAACTAAGAAATCTATTTCACAGGTATGTCTGTACAGTTTTTATTTTAATTTTATTTTTAACCTTTTGATAATAAACGCTAATTTGTTCGCTAAAAAGTATTAAATTGGTATTGAATAAAATTAGGTTTGGCGACCGAAATTATTGATATCATTCAAAAATTTATTACATCACTGCGAAATTTAACGTTTATTCTTAAGGTATAAATATCTTTAATCAATCAACCCAAAATATTTCAAAAATTCGTCATGAGTTAAATTAGGTCTTGGAACCGAAATTACTTTACCGAAAAGAGGGGCGCATATTTTTGATAATATTTGATTGATTAAAGTGGGATAAAAAGACAAAAAGATTTTTAATATTATTTTTACCATATTTTTAAAATTAATATTTAAATCTTAAATTAATATTGTAAATTTTGTAAAAACAATATATTTAAAATTGTAAATATTTGAAAAATTAATATAAGTTTGGTATGAATTTATAATATGAATTTTTAAAAAAATTAAGTTTGGTGTGAATTTTTAATTTTTAAAATATGAAATTTTAATTGTATGCATTTCAAATTTTAAGTTTGGTGTGAATTTTTAATTTTGAATTTTTAATAATTTTGAATTTTATATTTAAGTTGTGTGAATTTAAAAACAAAAATTTACTTTATCTCATTAAGTTAAGAATATGATTTTTAAAATTCGTCGTAAGTTGAAGACTAGGTCTTTGAACCGAAATTGCTTTACCCGAGGGAGGGACGAGAACTTTTATTATCATTATTTTTAATCTTATTGATTTAAAGTATGCCAAAAAAAATTAAAAAACCCAAAAATCTTAGCTTTTAAAACAATCTCTACAAAAAGACAAATTTTAAAATTTTGTCGAGGGACGGACTAGGACATCGATCCGAAACGACCTCGTCCTAAATAACAAGGGAAACAAAATTTTAAAATTAATTACTTAATTGTTTTAATAAGTTAATGATTATAAAAAAAAAAAAAAAAAAAAAAGAGCAAACTCCGCGACTCGCGGAGTTTGAAGTGAAAAACCTCCGCGACTCGCGGAGGGACCAAAACCCAGAAAAAAAATAAAACGCAAAAACTGATCAGTTTACTCCCCAAAACAAAAACATACTGCGAAACTGCACGCGAAAAACCCCGAAAATACACCCAAAAACACCCCAAAAATCCCAATTTTTAACCGTTAATCACCAAATTTTTTGCTAAAATCATGTTGAGAAGGATGCTATCTAAGAATTACTCAAGAAAAACGGTAAATTTCTACACCTAAACACCATTTAATTCGAAATTAGGTGTTCTTGAGCTATTTTTTTCCCCAATTTGATTTTGATGCTTTTTAGTATAATTAGACTTAAATTGTTTATGTATTATGCTTGTATAACCTAGATTGATGCTGTTTAACATGATTAGAAGCCTTAAACTTCAAATTTTGAGTAATCTAGGGTTTGTGTTCTTGAGCAAATTTGGGGCTTTTTGATATAAACAGGTTATGGCCGATTTTTGTCATGAATTGTTGCTAAATTGAGTAGTGTAACATGTCTAGGTAGTTAAATGATCCAAACTTTGAGCCTAAACATGATTTTGAGAATTAAAGTGGACTTTTTCAAGTCTAAAAATTCATGAACTTGATTTTTGAAAGATAATGCCATTTGAGACTTATTTGATTGCTAGTAATGATTATTTTGACATGTTATTTGAGTTGAATGCTTATGAACTTGGCGAAAATTTTCGTATATGCTTATTTGAAAAAGTGTAGATTTGATAAAAATGTGAAAATAAGCTTAAGTTTGATATAAATTGATAATGTCATTGTAATTATTTTGATTGATGATTTTGCTGACACTAATGCATATTTGGATGCACAAAATTTGTGTTTGATGTGTTTTGCAGAATGAAAGGGGTGAATCTTCATCCCAAGCCCGCAATGCTCCTGCTGAGAATTTGGAACAACAGGAGGTAGATAACTACTACAAGCAGGATGTACCTCATCCAGTCATGACCTTTTCCGATATGCATGTGGAAGAGTTGCACCCGAACCTGAGATTTGACAGACTTTGGATAGATTATCCAAAATATCAATGGGGTTTGCATACTCTTCATTCCAAGGTTGTTGAGGTACCGAGGGTCATAGAATGGGGACCCTTAGAAGCTGTAGAATTGGCCGGGCCAATTAGGGAATTACTTGTACAGAGGTATGGTAATTCTTCTTTTAATGACTGGATATGTTTATTCACCATACGCAGACCTGTATATAAAGTATGGTGTGAAGAGTTGTTATGTAGTATAGAGTTGAATGATCGGGTAGCTAGTTTAACCGATCGTTCTTTTATTAGATTTTTGTTAGGCGGTTCGATGCGCCACATGTCTTTACTGGACATGGCTCAGGCTTTACGTATATATACGCCTGAGGAGTTAGCGTCTGCCGATTGTAGAGGATTGATACTAAACGGTAGAAAGATAGATGAGAATTTTGATACACACGGTGTGTGGATTCAAATGACAAGCCATCACCGTTTCAAAGGGGGAAACTACTCTTATTTGGATATAGATAGAGCCGAATTAAGAGTGATACATAGGTTTTTAGCTAATTCGATTACACAAAGGGGTAAGAACAAAGAAAAGGTAAATGAACAAGATTTGTTTTACCATATGTGTATTCGAGACCCACAGAGCGCTGTAAGTATACCATATTGTGTGGGTTATTATTTATCAGCTATGGTTCGGGGGATGCGACCACATAGCATAATAGGAGGTGGTATTTTTATTACTTTGATTGGTGAATATCTCGGTGTGGATATAAGTCGGGGGGGGATTATTACTAGAAGAGCCGGAACCCCGCGATACTATAGGTTTAAATGTATACCATGGTGCGAAAGTTTTGAAGAGGCGAAATAACGCCGCAGTACGATACCATGGTAGACATCCACAGGTGGAGAGAAACCAGGAACAAGGTAATGTAGGAGGGGGGAATGAGATGCAAGAAATGCATAGGTTTATAGCTTCTCAGGAATACGAAAATGCTAGACAGAGAGCATTTGAAGATTGGCAAGTTCATCAGAACCAGATCATAGCTCATTGCCAACATATAGGTAGAAACTATATTCCTACACCGAAACCCGTCTTCCCTCCTTGGTCGATAGAGATGCAGCCACCATATCCTACGTATGACCCTGCCGAAGCATTCTATAGCACTTATGGTTATGCCTGGAACCCCTATTGGTACCAATATCATCCTTAGTTTACTTATTATTTTTTTTATTATTTTGTAATTTGTAATTATTGATACATTTAATATTTTTGTTAATATTGTAATCATTTTTATAATTATCTAACTTTTATTCTTAAACTTTAATAATTTTTGAATGTGGGGTAATATACCAAACTTCAAAAATATGTATATATGTTTGCAGTTTATCTTATATACACAACAGGGTAAAACAACGCATTTTCAAAGACTGGCATTAAGTTCAGCAAAAGCAACTAATTTTGACGACAAGATGCAAAATATATGTGAAATAACAACAAGACGGAATGAACAAATGATGTGCACCATTTATCATTCAGCAAACAAACGACAATATAGTTGGAAACTTTGGTAAAATTTAATCATTTTCACACAAATCACCCTCAATAATTTAAATTGTTACTGATTTCTTTCAAATGAGGGCATTGCAAGATCTTAAGTGTGGGAAGGGGTTAAATTCTTTCGGATTTTTAAATTTTTATATTAAACACTTGGTTACCATTAAAAATACTAGTAAAGCAGTAGTTGTATTAGAATCTAGTGCTCTCTGATAAAAAAGAACAGCCCTAGTCTTATATACTAACTACCCAATTCTAGTAAAATTTTTCAAAATTTTCAATTAAATGAACTCAAAATCATGTTTATACATATTTATGAACGATAAAACTAGGTTTTAACACCGAAATTATTGTTACCTCGGAAAGGACATAAATTGAGAAACAAACTACAATGTTAAAATTCATTTAAAATGGAATAGAGGACGATAAAAAGGAAAATAAAAGCCAAGTGTGGGAAAATTTACCAAGTTATTTTAAACATATGTCACATATATCTGTAACAAATAACTGAAAATACTTTTACTTTGGACTAAATTAAACTGTTTTACCCGATGAAAGAAAAGAAAAGATGGATCTACACGATGAATCAATTCCATCATTAAAAGGAAGTAAAGTTTTCCGAAAAAGAAACGCGCTTCTTGATTTAGGTCATGAAGTTGTCGTCCAGACCAGCTGTAGGTTGACGAAAAATCTAGAAAAGTCATCACTAAAATTAGCAGGAAATCCACGAACCTCAGCATTAAACAGGGTCGCCAAGTGGTCAGATTTATCCTAACCATGAGAAGGATTTATCTCGTACAATGGGGGGCACCATGCAAATTAGCTGGATAAGACTAATGAATCAGATCCCCAGAAAGGATAATCTCCTTAAAGATTAAAAATCAGCTTTTAAGACTGATATTACTCAACCCTAGAGATTGACCTTAAAGATTGAGAATTCAAACTCATGGAATTCAATGATATCTAAACTCGAGCTTAAACGAGAAAATATTTTGATCAAAATTACAAACCGATTTGTTTTCTGAAAACCCTATTTTCAATGCGTTCATTACCATTGAACGTAAAATCCTAGGAATTCACCTGGAATTCATTAGGTCACCTGAACTAAATCGGGTGTCAACCGTAAGAACGGTGGTTGCATAACATGGTCAAAGACAGGACTTTGTGCCAAACCAACAAATTATAAGGGTGAGCTTTACTATTGCTCCTACCAAGGATAGTAATTGCGTCCGAAACGTTATACACCATAATCAAAAGCATGTCACGGGACATTGCCTTAACAGTTGCTTGTTCAACGCTTTCCTTTACAACCGGACGGTAGTTTGCCGAAAGGTAATATACGGAACAAGTAAACTGGACGTGTTGCTTTCCAAATACAAGGTTAGCAAGTGGGTGACACAAAACCGCAAGTTTTGAGCTAAAATTTTCAAATTTGAAACCCACCAAACCCACAAAAATATTTTGCAAACACCGGTAAAGGGTTATTCCGAAAAACTTATCTAGGGTAAAAACTAGATTTAATTTTCAAAAGATCAAATGTTTTCATAAAGATCCAATTTCCTTAATGGATCTAAATTTTTATAGTCATGTGGGACTGTAAACCATATCGTTACTACCATTGTTTATACCGCCGTATAGAAATCACTGATGTACAAAGTGTGAAGAATAAAGAAGTGATTCTAGTATTTCAAGACGATATTGCTTGAGGACAAGCAACGCTCAAGTGTGGGAATATTTGATAATGCTAAAAACGAACATATATTTCATAGCATTATTCCTCAAGAAAGACAAGCTTTTAGTTGCAATTGTTCTATTTACAAGTGATATTCGTTTAAATAATAAAAGGTGAAGACAAAAGACAGATTCGACGAATTGAAGACGCAAACGACCAAAAAGCTCAAAAGTACAAAAGACAATCAAAAAGGTTCCAATTATTGATAAGAAACGTCTCGAAATTACAAGAGTACAAGATTCAAAACGCAAAGTACAAAATATAAAATTGTACGCAAGGACGTTCAAAAATCCGGAACCGGGACTAGAGTCAACTCTTAACGCTCGACGCAACGGACTAAAAATTACAAGTTAACTATGTATATAAATATAATATAATATATAATTAATTATATTAATTATATATATATATTATATATATATATTAAAAACCGTCGGCAGAGAAAACTCCAAGGACTGAGCTGTAAATACTATCTCCGCGACTCGCGGAGTTTGAAGAGCATTTTGCCGCGAGTCGCGGAGCCCCAAAATTCAACTCTGGCTATAAAGCAAACCGAATTCTGATCAAATTTCATATTCTATTTCTATCTCTCTCTCAATATATACGATATATATATATATATTTATATTTTAATTTTAATTTTAATTCTAATAATAAGGGTATGTTAGCGAATGTTGTAAGGGTGTAAGTCAAAATTCTGTCCGTGTAACGCTACGCTATTTTTAATCATTGTAAGTTATGTTCAACCTTTTTACATTAATGTCTCGTAGCTAAGTTATTATTATGCTTATTTAAAATGAAGTAATCATGATGTTGGGCTAATTACTAAAATTGGGTAATTGGGCTTTGTACCATAATTGGGGTTTGGACAAAAGAACGACACTTGTGGAAATTAGACTATGGGCTATTAATGGGCTTTATATTTGTTTAATTAAATGAAAGTTTGTTAATGTTAATATAAAGATTTACAATTGGGCGTCCCTATAAATTATCATATACACTCAATCGGACACGATGGGCGGGGTATTTATATGTACGAATAATCGTTCATTTAACCGGACACGGGAATGGATTAATAGCCACTAGAATAATTAAAACAGGGGTGAAATTACATTCAAGGGTAATTGGTGTAATTGTTAACAAAGTAGTAAAACCTTGGTTTACACGCAGTCGATAACCTGGTGTATTCATTATACAAAGTATTAAAACCTTGTTACAATTCGAATCCCCAATTAGTTGGAATATTTAACTTCGGGTATAATAATAATTTGACGAGGACACTCGCACTTTATATTTATGACTGATGGACTGTTATGGACAAAAACCAGATGGACATATTGAATAATCCAGGACAAAGGACAATTAACCCATGGGCATAAAACTAAAATCAACACGTCAAACATCATGATTACGGAAGTTTAAATAAGCATAATTCTTTTATTTCATATTTAATTTCCTTTATTTTATATTTAATTGCACTTCTAATTATCGCACTTTTATTTATTGTTATTTAATCGCACTTTTAATTATCGTACTTTTTAATTATCGCAAGTTTATTTTATCGCACTTTTATTATTTGAAATTTCATTATCGTTATTTACTTTACGCTTTAATTTAAGTCTTGTATTTATTTTATATTTTACATTAGGTTTTAACTGCGACTAAAGTCTTAAAATCGACAAACCGGTCATTAAACGGTAAAAACCCCCCTTTATAATAATAATATCACTTATATATATGTTTGTATTTTTATAAAAGTAAACTAATATAGCGTTGAGCTTTGTTTAAAGATTTCCCTGTGGAACGAACCGGACTTACTAAAAACTACACTACTGTACGATTAGGTACACTGCCTATAAGTGTTGTAGCAAGGTTTAAGTATATCCATTCTATAAATAAATAAATATCTTGTGTAAAATTGTATCGTATTTAATAGTATTTTCATAGTAAAATATAAACTATTTTGTATACACCTCGCATAACATCAAGTGTCATTATATTATACTAACTCATGCTTCAGTTCCCAACACTACTTCAAAAACATTCCAATTTAAACTTGAAGGTTTACAGAATATAGAAACTAAACAGTTTCCTTTATGATGTAATACAGATAAAGCAAGGAGATAAATGATTTCAGATAAGAATAATTATGAAAATATCTTCAGAAATATCGAGGATATTTATAATGAAAGTTATGATGATATCTTAGAATTTCTAAAATCGTTGGATGATGATGAAGATTTTTCCGTAAAAGTGTAGAGTTAGGAGCAAGTTATTCATTAATGATGTCAGTAGGTACTGAATTATTTGGATTCTTTGAAGGCAAGTTTAGTCTTTGTAATTTGTCCACAGCCTCCTTTATAGTTTCGCATAATCCGCTTTTCGGTACTAAATTTTCTATTGAGCGTTTCCAACACTCTATTCTTTATCATCATACTTTTGACTGTTAAGGCAGTCTTCAGTTTTCACTGCTTTATCAGCTTTTTCAAAACTCAAAAAACTGATTCATAGGCTAAAGCACTTTTCAGAAATTCAGAATTGAAGTTCGTAAATCCAGGAGATAGAAGTTATATATACATATATATTTATATATGTATATAATTGTTGTCGTAGAATTGCTGAGAAATTCGAGATTATCGATTGATGCCTCCTGGTATTTGGTATGGTAATTATTGTTACATAAAGCCGATGAGTTCATGATAAGACTTCAATAGATAAATATAGTGTTTTGTCGGAGAGATTTACGCCAAGGATAATGAAGTTGCCGGTACGTTTACTGTTAATATGGTAGAACATAAAAGGTTTCCCGATAATGATGATGGATAGGGCAATCGTATATATCAGGGTTATAATAGAGTTACTCTAGAGAAAAAGTCCAAGTTACCTTGCTGTAGCTGTGACAGAATTGGCTAATTTAGAAAGAGATTGCAAAGTTATTTTAGGTAACAATTACGCTAAAGGAATTAGCACAGCTACGTGTTAAACATTTACTCAGGTTCTGAGTGTTTTCAGGTGCATAACTATATGCATCAATCTTTTCTTCGTAGATGAAGTACGGTTGGTTCATCCTCTCGATTGAGGTGTTTTCAAGAATCATGAAAGGTTTGAACGCAGATTGAAATTGTCAAGATACAAATGAGGTTTAAGATGAAATCAAGTGGAAAACTTGAAGAGATGTTTTGTTTCATATGTTATAATCAATATTTTAATTCATTTTAATTGTCCAATGTTATTAGTCCACAGTTAGTAGTCCATAATTAGTAGTTCGATAATTCATATATAGTTTAATATATAATATTCGAATTAATTAATACGTATCGTGACCCATTGTATACATGTCTCAGACTCGATCACAACTCAAAGTATATATATTATTTTAGAATTAACCTCAACCCTGTATAGCTAACTCGAATATTACCGCATATAGAGTGTCTATGGTTATTTCAAATAATATATATAAATGCGTCGATATGATTTGTCAAAACCTTGTATACGTGTCCCGATATTTAAAATGCGTAAATAACAGTATTTAAATGACGATAAATAAAGTGCGTAAAATAAATAACAAAAATTAAATGACGATAAATAAAATTGCGACAATTAAAATTGCGATAAATAAATTGCAATAAATAAATGTAATAAGGAATTAATAGTTAGCTAGGAACAGTTAGCTAGAATTTTGTTAGCGTGGATTCTTAACAAAATTTCTCATAGTTAATTTGTTTGTTTCTAACAAATTTTATTTTGACCAATGTTTTCTTCATTATGCCACTTGTTGGATTCTGATAAATCAAAATCCAAATATGAAATTGAATAAAAGTGGTTATTCTGCGGTGAACGGATACGTATATCGGTGGATGTAAGTAGGATAGTAAATGACTATTGAATCAGATTTGAAAGGATGTACAGTTTAACTTATTAATGTGAAATCTAAATATTCCTCGCGTATTACCTACCCGTTAAAATATTTTCACCATTAATAGTTTGTACAAAAGAATTTTTAGTTACAATCTTCATGAAAACATATATACATATATATTTTCTTCAGATGTAATCATGAATTTAATGAGTTAATATGATATTAATCTCATTTGATTTTTTTTAAATAATCTCTAAGACTTTAGAGATTACATAATCGCCATGAAGAACGAAGATAATTGATGTAGAACGATACGTAGAACGATGATTATACTCGAGGTACAGAATGAAATGTTGAGGCATGGATTGCTGATGGTACTGTTGGTGCCGGTGATGTTGTTGAAGCTGGTAAATTTTGCACTATAATCTCCAAATTGATTTACTCGAGCGCAAAGTTCATTGACTTCTTCTATTATTCCGGGATGATTGTCGGTCGGAACGAGCGGGTGAATAAGGTTTAAAATTTTAGATAGAATATAATCGTGGTGAGATATTCGGGTAATGAGGGTGAAAATGGTGTTTCGGATTAGTTCGTCGGTGAGTGCTTCAGGTTCATCGCCAAGAAGGAAATTTGGTTGGTGGAAAGGAATTGCCTTCTTCTCGTTTCCGTTGATTAAGTCGACTACGAACTTATCCCCAATTCATCCAGAACTGAAGATGGCTAATTATTTGATCCATTCCGGTTATACTGCGGTCGGAGCTCGTGTGGAAATCCATATCGTAATAGCTGTCAGAATCCGAGGAATTCGAACGGGTGAAGGGATCCATCTCGTACGATCAGATGAAAGATTTTCGATATGAAATAGATTATAGTATGTATATTAGTACCCTACAATACATGATTTACATATGCATATATAATACTAAAATCCCATAAGTTACGGAGGAATCTACGGAAGCTGTCAGGAAAAGTCTATAGTAACAGATACGCTAAGATATGAATTTTGTCTATACACTACCGATGCACTAAATGCAGTAAGATGTGTCTAGACTTAAGATGATAAGCAAGTGATTTCCTAAGAATGATAAGCAGGTAATTTTTGTGACGACCCGAAAATTTCCGACCAAATTTAAACTTAATCTTTATATGTTTCCGACACGATAAGCAAAGTCTGTAATGTTGAGTCTCAAAAGTTTTGGAATAATATTCATGTAATTAATTACCCTTTGACTATGCTCCACGATTCATGAACAATTATGTGTATATTGATATGTATATATAATATATACTTATTAATTGAAAACGTTAACAAAATATTAGATATATAATACTTTACATGAACGTATTTTGTTTCAATATAAGTTTATTATAGTTATCGACGAGATTAAAAGATAATTGAATTATCAGATACATTGTATGGTTATGAGTCTCTGTTACGAGGCCCATGTTGATTTGAGAAATCGTTTCTTTTTAACGATATTCGGAAATTGGTAAAGTGATTACAAGTAGGAACAAATATGTCAATTAACGAAAGTTAGACAAAAGTTAGTGGAAAAAAATTGAATTTCATAATATTTGATTGATCTATTTTTAAACGTGTGGAAACGCTTTTCGACCCAATAGAATTTGATTATGAAAATGTTTTGTTGAAATAACATAATTTGAATATATAAATAGGATACCAATTATTAGAATTAAATATATAAATAACTCACAACGCGTATATGAATATTGAAAATATATACGATTTTAAAATAAACGGTGATCGGGAAATGAGTTCTATAAATTTTAGGCTTACTAAAAATGTATTTAGGATCTAGTTATTAAATTTTAGCACTTTTTATATTTTACCCAAAAATGAGAGGGACAGTTGATGTAATTTTTATTTAACAAATTAAGGATCGAATTTTATACCATAATAATCAAAATAAATAAATATAGTTAATTTAAAAATATGGAATTTTTCCGAAGACTTTTATCCGCCACTGATTTCCAATAGTGCACGATACACAGTCCAATTGTCGGCAGAGTGATAGTAATTTAATCCGTGAACTTGATTATTAAAGTAGCTAAACTATTGTTGTTTTCTTCATATATGTGAATCTAAAATATTCTGCACGAGATTTCAATTATACTTACTGTTATTGTTTCATTCATCCACTTGCATTACTATTCTTTTTACACCCGAATTTAAGTTTATCACTTCCATTGCAAAGTTGAACATTCCATATTCCTTTACCCATTCATCATCAAAGTTGTTTAAAGTGCTCCTTCATAGATTCCAAAAACCACCTTAAACCACCACAACATACACTATATTAAACTACCATATTCTTCACCGTTAAATATTGCTGTGCTGCTGGCCAACCACCACAGACTCGCCACCACCTTAACAACCACCACTTTCACCTACAACCCACCACCCACTCTCTTCTCTCTCTCTCTACCTTTCACGTTTATAAAACACCATCCATCCACCATCTTTTCTTATTATATGTTCCCGTTTCTTTTCGTTGACAACACATAACCGTACAACCACCACCACCACAGGCCACCTCCATCACCAAACAACTGTTGCTACAGTTTCAGTCAAACACCCATCGTCGAGAAGCTGCTGCACCAGCTTGTTTTATTGTTGCTACTGAACTTTTGTTATAACCGAAACCAAAACATTTCCATCATTGATGATAACTTGATATACTAATTACTATTCATCTTCTTGTTCGCTTAAACCACCATCGATTACCATCACGATACCTACAGCCGCAATTACTTCAGTGTTTGTTGTTTTTGCTCGAGCCCAAACCACACCACATCGAAACCCACTAAAAGAAAGAGAATGATCATGATCGTGATAAGTGACGATGACGTTAAGATAATGATGTGATAAAGATAGATGATAAACATTTGATGATATCATGGGGATGATGAATGACGATAGTGATGGAATGAAGCAAAATTGTTGTTCTCTCATGGAGTCTTGTTTGCAGCGACAGTCCCAAAAAGTTCTTCCATGAAATCGCCATTGAACTAGCAATATTATTTGATCAAACTGTTTAAAACGTGTAGAATTGTTCTAAGTGATGATGATCAGGGAGAGTAGATGATGATGACGATGTTAACATTTGATGATGATACGGTAGGGATGAGAAAGATGGAAATGATAATGATATATGATGATGGTGATGATATTCCAGAAAATCGGGTTAAAAGAATTTAGAATTCTATTTATTTTAGAAATGAACCAACGGTTCAATGGTTAACGGTTTGTTGCTTGAGCGAGAGGTCGCAGGTTCGAGTCCCGGCTCAGGCGGTTTCTTATTTTTAAGCCTTTAAAGGTAGTTTTAAAAGTAGTTTTCATAATTATTATTATTATTATTATTATTATTATTATTATTATTATTATTATTATTATTATTATTATTATTATTATTATTATTATTATTATTATTAGGGATAAGTTAATTTTTATTGTTACCATCATTAACATAATTAAATATTATTACCATTATTGTTAGTACTATGTATTATCATTAAGTATTAGGAGTATTATTAAGATTATTATTAATAACATATGTATTATGATCATTATTATGATTACGATTATTATTATTATTATTATTATTATTATTATTATTATTATTATTATTATTATTATTATTATTATTATTATTATTATTATTATTATTATTATTATTATTGTTATTGTTATTATTATTATTATTATTATTATTATTATTATTATTATTATTATTATTATTATTATTATTATTATTATTATTATTATTATGTTGAAAACAATACAAATTATTATTATTTTCATTAACATTAGTATTAGTATCATTTTTTTATTATTATTATCAGTATTATTATTATTATTATTATTATTATTATTATTATTATTATTATTATTATTATTATTATTATTATTAACATAAGTATCATTATTAATAAAGTTATTATTATTATTATTAAATCATTATTTTCAATACTATCATTTTAACAAATAAATATTTTGTATATAAAAATATACTTATTATATATACTATAACTATATTAATATTACATATACATTATATATTGAACCTAATAACATTGTTTACGTAAATATTTACACATAACAAATTTTTAATTTAACAATATAATACTAATTATATAGATATATATGTATAACTATATGAATAAATATTAAAATACAAAGTAAATATATACATAACCTTTGAAATAACAAATATATTACTAAATTAAATAAGTAATATACATAAACTAGTTTGATTATTATTACATGTTAATTATATGTGTTAATATATATACTTGATATAGGTTCGTGAATCCAAGGCCAACCCTGCATTATTCAGTATCGTCGTTTGAATATTTTTACTACAAAATAATGTAGAGTAAGTTCATTTGATTCCCTTTTACTCTTTACATTTTTGGGACTGAGAATACATGCGTTACTTTTACAACTGCTTTATTAAATGCTTTTGAAATACATTTTGAACTGCGAATACATGAAATACTTTTATAAATGTTTGACGAGATAGACACAAGCAAAACATTCCTCGAATGAATTATTACGCAGACAGAAGTTCTGTGGATTATTATTGAATTAGTTGGACGTGATAATTGCCACTAATTGTTGTGAATATTTTTCCCCTGATTATTATTGCTTGGTAACCTAAGAATTAGGGAACATCACTAATTTTGAGAATTAGTGCACGCCTAATTGACGCGAATCCTAAAGGTAGCTACCGGGTTTAACACCCCCACCTAGAATGTTCACTAGACGGAAGGGCTAGTGGCCGTGGTGTTTAGTACTTCGAAGTTTATATGATTATTATACAGACGAGATGTTCTGTTTTGGGGATATTATTATGCGCATTATATGTTAAGGTCGGTTACCAAGGCAAGTTATGAAAGAATTGAAAAGTGAATGTTATGTATCGAGAGAATGATTTTATACACATGTTATGTGTATGTTATTTTTGTGCACGAGATATGTGTACGGTTACTAAGATTTATGAAAGATGATTTCGTACACAAGAAAGGTGTACTGTATTTAAAAGATATCGCAGTACATTACAGGTGGGTATAAGATTCGGGCCCATTTGTACCATGCATCATTTAAATCTTGTGGTCTATCAAAATGATGAATTTTATTGTTTTATGATAAACTTATGAACTCACCAACCTTTTGGTTGACACTTGAAAACATGTTTATTCTCAGGTATGAAAGAAATCTTCTGCTGTGCATTCGCTCATTTTAAAGACATTATTTGGAGTCGATCATCACAATGGGACCAGATGTTGGTGACTTCGTCAAGATGGATTAGGACGGGGTATGACAATTTTCGACACGAAATGATAAGCAAAACTTTTGACATGCAGACACGGTCGAAGTCCAGAACCACTAATGCATCTAAACAACTATCAGTTAGACACACTAATGCAAGACCTGGTTTGCTAAGACCACCGCTCTGATACCAACTGAAATGCCCCGTTCATATACATTATAAACGATTTACAATAGTTGATTTCATCGCGAGGTATTTGACCTCTATATGATACATTTTACAAACATTGCATTCATTTTTAAAAGACAAACTTTCTTTACATCGAAAGTTGACGGCATGCATACCATTTCATAATACTTCCAACTATAATTAACTTAAAAATAATCTTAATTTACTCAACGACTAGAATGCAACGTCTTTCGAAATATGCCATGAATGACTCCAAGTAATATCCTTAAAATGAGCTAATGCACAGCGGAAGATTTCTTTAATACCTGAGAATAAACATGCTTTAAAGTGTCAACCAAAAGGTTGGTGAGTTCATTAGTTTATCGTAAATAATCATTTCCAATAATATAATAGACCACAAGATACCCATATTTAGAAAACAATCTGTGCATGTCTACTCTTGCTATAAAATCATTCATATGAAGAACACCGGAACCTTTCAAAACAACTCAACAACGGTAGCTAATGCATAGTGCAATGACAAAATCATCTCCCCGTGGTAGTTAATACAACATAAGTTTACAACGGTAGCTAGTGCGTAGTGGAATGAAAAATCATCTCACCAAAGTTAGCTAAAATGGTAGCTAGTGCGTAGTGCAATGCAAAATCATCTCACCGTTACTGACTACTGAATCGAACCATAAACAATATTACAATGGTAGCTAGTGCATAGTTCAATGCAAAATCATCTCACCGAGGGTAGCTAAAACGGTAGCTAGTGTGTAGTGCAATGCAAAATCATCTCACCGTTACTAACTACTAAATCAAACCATAAACAATATTACAACGGTAGCTAGTGCGTAGTGCAATGCAAAATCATCTCACCGAGGGTAGCTAAAATGGTAGCTAGTGCGTAGTACAATGCAAAATCATCTCACCGTTACTAACTACTAAATCGAACCATTTCGGTAGCTAGTGCGTAGTGCAATGCAAAATCATCTCACCGATGGTCGATAATACAATCTTTATCGAAATCGAACCTCTGAATCCAAATAATTCTATCATAGAATGTAGTTTTGAATACTTGTGTCTATTTCGTCAATCATATATAAAAGTAGTTCATGTATTCTCAGTTCAAAAATATATCTCAAAAGCATTTAATAAAACAGTTATAAAAACAGCGCATGTATTCTCAGTCCCAAACATGTACAGAGTAAAAGGGAATCAAATGAACTCATAATACAATATTTTGTAGTAGAACGTACGACGATACTGAACAATGCAGGGTTAGCCTCAAATTCACGAACCTATATCAGTTATATATATTAAAACATATTTTAATAATTAAACAAGTTTATGTATTAATATTATTAATATACTTGTTATATTAATAATTTATATATTATATTATATCTATTTTATATATTTTAAATAAATAATTAATATTTATATTAAAGATTCTATTTAAAGTATTTTAATTAAGATATAATATGTGTTATTTATTATAGACATTATATAGTGTATTATAATTAATATTTATATATATGGTTCAATTTAGAATATATTTATATATTATTTGTAACTTAGTTATAATAACTTTTTATTAAAAACAAAATAGTATCTAATAGTAATATATTTTTATATAAATGCAATTTGTTTATTAAAATAATATTTATAACACTAAAATAATGATGAAAATAATAATAATAATAATAATAATAATAATAATAATAATAATAATAATAATAATAATAATAATAATCTAAATGATAATTTTTTTAATAATATTAATGATAATAAAAATAATGATAAAAATAATAATAATAATACTAATGATAATACTTATAATTATAGTGCTAATACTAAATAATCACTTTAATGATAATATTAATACTATTAATGATAATAATAATAAAAATAATAATACTTTAATAAAAATGAAAATAATAATATTAATGATAATAATAGAAATTTTAAGGTTTATACCATAATAATTCCATCATCATAACGTCATACATGTACTAGCTCCTTCATCATCTATATCATCATAACTCTAGTCATAATCATAATCATAACATATATTTATAATCATAAATCATAAAATCATAATCCTAACTTATAATTATAATCATAAATCATAACCATAATCATAAATCATAATCATAACTTATAATTATAATCATAAATCATAAATCGTAATCATAACTTATAATCATAATCATAAATCATAAATCATAATTCGTAAATCATAATAATAATCACCATAAATCTCGATCACTAACATCATTATCATCGTCACACGATCGTCATCATCATCGATTATATTATCATACCCGTATCAGAATCACCATCAACACTCATCCTAATCTTCGATATTACCATCATAATCATCTGATTTGGCCTGAATGCTGTTGGGCTTATCATTGTTTGGAATATAAGTTGGTCCAGGTTACGGTTGCAGCCCAGTACAGAATCTGGGAGAACAATCATCGTAAAATAAATAAATTGAACGAGATGCAATTCGGTATTTGCATTTGAGCTGAAATCAAAGTGTGTAACAGCAGTAATAACGAAAAAAAGAAAAAAAAGAAAAACGATGATTAATTGATGGTCTGTTTGAAGATTATGATAACAGAATCTTAGCAGCAATCGTCGGATAAGTAGCAGGAAATTTTGGGTTCACAGGTTCGTCTTCTTCATAAAAAAAAATCAAAACAAAATCTAGTTGTTTATAAGTTATAATTCTTTCATGAAAGGTGTTAGGAATTACCTTCTTATTATTTGGAATCCATCAATTGACCCATAAACAACAATCTGAAGTACCAATTTCGTGAAGAACACATGAGTTGACTTTTTGATTTTAAAACCTTGACTCTGAAATTCATAATTGTTCGAAGAAATTAGAGGTTAAAAACTTATAGATAGATCGACTTGATGATTCCTAACACATCTGTGTTCATAGATTTTGATGATTGATCCTAACTTGATCTATCGATTAGAACAGTTTGTGAAGAACTCGTTGAAAATATTTGGGTTTTATTTTCGATTAGCAGAAGATAATAACAGCATGTAATTGATAGTGCTGGTGGTAATTGATTTATTTAAACAGAGAACGTGAGATTGATCGATGTATATAAATTGGTTGATTGTGTGTCGACACATCTTCACGAGCAAAACAGAAAGTAGGAGAAAAAGAAAGAAAAAAATAAATACAGATAATGACTTATAACAAATGGTACGCGTAATATCTGCCTTTAATATATTATAATTAACATTAATATTTCATAAATATATTAATAATAATAATATAGTTAATATTATTAATAATAATAAAATAATACTAATAATAATGTAATAATAATAATATCAATAATTTTGTTAATCCTATTAATACTAATGATAATAATAATAATAATGATAAAAGTAATAATAATAATAATCATAAATAAATTTTATTGTTTTCATATTTATGATAATAATAATAATAATCATAAACATGTTAATAATAATAATACATATATTAGTAATGACATTAATATTAATAGTTATAATACTTGTAATAACAACAAATAATAATAATAATAACAACAACAATAATAATACATCAAATTATATTTCGAATTATTATTTATATATACATACACACATATCTATTCACAATTAATTGTTCTTGAATCGTCGAGAGCAGTCGAAGGTCAATTGAATATATGAAACAGTTCAAACTTTTTGGGACTCAACCTTACAGACTTTGCTTATCGTGTCGAAATCATATAAAGATTGAGTTTAAATTTAGTCAGAAATTTCCAGGTCGTCACACATAGCACACAGCCATGGTCTACTTAAGAATCATACTTTAATAAAGTGAGGCTTTCCTGAAGCAAACAGTGTTCGGAATTCTCAGTTTGCATTTAAGACATCTCGCTAGCAAAGTTGAGTTATGAATCTCAAGGCCACGTTGAGGCATCTCCAGCTATCCGCGCTGGAGGCTTCTTGAAGCAACAATACGATAAAATAAAAATCGCAGTTGCATTCAAGGCATCTCTGACTCGCGAGCTCCGTACTCGGTCATGATGAGAGATGCTCATTATAATGCGAAGGTAATCGTACATGCATGCACCATCCATAGGTGCATCGCACAGGCAAGCCAATGCCTGTCCATTTATACTCAAGATCAACGTAAATGTATTCGCGTACTGCCACTTCATGCACTGTGCAGCTGCGAAACGTTTTCAATAGCAAACCAATGCTTGTTGAAATTAACGCGAGTAGATGGAAAGCTGAACGCACAATGGGGAAGAAAGTTCCAAACAAAGTTTTGCGTTATTTTCCTATAACTTCAAGACTAAAACGTTTGTATAGTTCCATATACACTGCAAAGGGTATGACTTGGCATGCTACTGGACAGTGCAAAGAAGAGGGTAAGATGCGTCATCCGGTAGATGGTCTATCGTGGAAAGAAATTGACAAAAGATATCCGGATTTTGCACGTGACCGACTAGGGTTGGCTACCGATGGTTTCAATCCATTCAGAAACATGAATAATGCTTACAACATGTGGCCAGTAATATTGACAACGTACAATACGTCGTCGTGGATATGTATGAAAGAAATTTCTCTCATGTTGACTCTGTTAATTCCTGGTCCTAAATCACATGGAAAAGATATTGATGTTTACGTGAGGCCTTTAGTTGACGAATTGAAGAGTTTATGGTCTGAAGGAGTTCTTATGAGAGATTCAGTTACTAACAAGTATTTTTAATGAAATCAATGCTTATTTGGACCATAAACAATTTTCCTGCCCGTAGTAGTTTGTCTGGTTGGAGTGGCCACAACTATAAAGCACGCCCTACATCTAACGAGGACACTCCCTCAATGCATGTGCAATAAAAAGTTGTTTTTTTGATAACTGACAAAACTTTGATATGGATCACCCTTACAGAGAATATTTACAATTCAATGGTAAGGTTGATTATACCCCTAAACCTAGAAAGTTCACCGCAAAAATGATCAAAAAAAAACTTTCAGATTTTTTGCCAGTTGGTAATCCCGGGAAAAATCATAAAAATCTTGGTGGAAAAAGAAAACGTCCCAAAAAGTGTCCTCACAACTGTACTAAATTTTCTATTTTCCGGGAACTTGAATATTGGCATTATCTTTCACTGCAACACAACTTGGATGTCATGCATATTGACAAGAATGTGTTGGTGGCTATATTGGGTACCTTATTAATGAATGACAAGTCCAAAGACACTCACAATGCACGAGTTAACTTAGAAAAATTGGGAATTCGAGAAGATTTGTGGCTCAAACCTAAGACCAAAGGTAAAAAAAAGGAAATTCTACAAACCTCTTCTTAAATACTCTTTAAAACCCGAAAACTGGGTACTTTTTTGTAAATTCATTAAATAAGTTAAAATTCCAGATGGGTTTGGATCAAACTTCAGGCATAAAGTGAAGGATGATACCAACATTACGAACATGAAGTCTCATGATTGCCATATCATGATGCAACGATTATTACCGGTCGGAGTTAACGCGTTTTTAGACCCAACTGTCTCTGCACCAATAATGCAGCTATGCGCATTCTTTAAGAAAATTTGTGCTCGAGAGTTAATGGTAGCAGACATGTTAAAAGCTCAAAAATATTTGATTAAACTTTTATGTACTTTCGAGTTAATTTTTTCCTCCAACCTTTTTTGACATAATGATTCATTTAGTGATGCATTTACCGGAAGAGGCTATAAAAGGGAAGGCCAATTTACATGATGTGATGACCCGGGAATTTCCGACCAAATTTAAACTTGAATCTTATTTGATTTCGATACGATAAGCAAAGACTGTAATGTTCAGTCATGAAATTTTTGAACTGTTTAGATGGATTCATTTATACCTTTGACTATTCCCAACGATTCACGAACCTTAATGGTAGATAGGTATGGGTGTGTGTATATATATATATATATATATATATATATATATATATATATATATATATATATATATATATATATTAAATTGATATATTATATGTTGTTATTATTAAATGTAATTGTGTAAAATAAAACTATGATAATTATTATTTTATAATGTATATTAAAAATAGATATTGTATGATTGTAATACTCGTTGATATTCAGATTGATATTAATCAAGTTAAATTCAAACTTAATGAATTTTAAAATAAACGGTGATCCGAAAATGAGTTTTATAAATTATAGGCTCATTAATAATATATTTAGAAGTTATTGATAAATTTTAACACTAACTATATTTTACTTGGGGTTGGGAGTGAACAATTAATTTCATTTTTTATTTAGTAATTAATGTCCAAATTTTATACCATAATGACCAAAATAAATAAATATAGTTAATTTAAAAATTTGGGATTTTTCTGAACACTTTTAATTCGCCACTAATTATCAACGGACCATGATATACTATTCGAATTAAAACTGTCGGTAGCATACCAACAAGTAAACTTCACGAGATTTATGTTACTAATTAATACTGTTTGAATCACTGTGTTTAATTGATCAATTTGTTGAAATTAATATTCGGATACAATGTCTTCTTTTTGTTTCTTTTTCCAAACAATGCCAAGGAGGTAGTACTTGTCTCCGTTTTTTTTCAATCTATATATATATATATATATATATATATATATATATATATATATATTATTGAATGATTGATCAAAGATTCCACCAAAACCCACTGAATCACATTATTTAACCAACTAATCTTTACGTCTATATCCCATATCACTTTCTGTATTTATCAAACCCCACATCTTTGTTTCTTTGTTTTGTCACGAACCCACACCGTAACACCACTTGATTATTTTGTTTTATGTCTAAATCATTAACCCAACACCTACTAATAGCTATATTATATACAATGAATATAATTTATATATGTATATAGGTAATATATACATATAGATAGGAGATATGAAACCACACACCAACCATATAATCCTTTCTGTTTCCTGTTTCTAATTCCATTGAATTATCCCCATCTTCAACCCTCTTCTACCATCACCTTCTTCTTCATTACTACAACCCACCTCCCTTCTCTAAATTATTCGACAAGCATCACCACCCGAAACCGTTGATAAACCATCTCCTATATTCTAAGATTTAATAAACCTACCACCCTACTATCTTCACCAAAGTTCACCACCTTTGAGGAACCCTCTTGTAGCCGAGACTCAACCCACTTCCGCCATATTGAACCCATCATGGAACGCTACAATACCATCATTCTTTTTCTTATTTTTTTTCGGTTTTCTAACAAAGATCACTACTTTCATTTCTAATGCTATGTTCGATTTTTATTTTCTATTATCACCTTTCACCCTTAACCAAATCACCCCATCAAACCCAATTTAAATTGTTGTTATACGCCTCCTGTTACAGTTCAATACCATGCTCGTTCAACTACAAAACTTTACAAAATTCTGCTACAAGGTGCATTCTCTATATTTTTTTTTTGAAAACCATGAAAACAAAGGGAAACGTAAAAGTAAGCTGTAAAGTTATGTCTGCCACTATAAATTCAAAACGAATTAATTCATGGACATATTCCTTTTTTTGCTGTGGGCTGTTAATTGGGTCACTAGGTTTTAGTTCTCTAGTGGGCCGAATTCCTCATAGTTTAGGTATTAGGCTATTAGGTTTCAGTTTCTATATGGGCCAAAACCAAAATTTAAATAGATGGTATGGTGAAAATGATAAACGGTGAGGAGCTGAAAAAATGCTTTAATGATAGTGATTATATTATAATGATGAATATGATATTAAGATAATGATCAAATTGTGGATGCCATAGTAAATATGACCATTCTTCTTTTTCGCTTTTTGTTGAAATCGAAACAAGCTGCTGCAACTGATATTCTTTTCACCATTTTCTATTCGCTATTCAACGAACCAAGTCCAACTAAAGGAAGCTGTTTCATTCGACTATTTCTGTTACTGTTTCAGTCGAATTGTGCTACTGCTAGTACCACTGTTATGAGTCAATTGGGATGCTTTTGTCTAACAGAAGAAATAATCCTGAAGATGATGATAAACGTAAACGGTGAAACGATGATGGTGTTGTGAGATTTATTAGGTTGATGAATATTAGGATCATAAAGGTTATGTTGATGATAATAACATACACGATATATATTTTTTGATGGGTAACTAATAGGTTGATGATGGTACACATAATAAGATAAAGGAAATCAGAACTATTCGAGTTAAATATTTTTAGTATAAGTATTATTTCAGAAAATAATAAATGAAGCGATGGTTCAAGGTGTTAGGGTTAAGCTAGAGGTCCTGAGTTCAAACCTAGGCCTCCACATTTTATTTTATTTTTATCATCAAGTGATTTCTCAACTGTTGGGCCGAAAAATCTGTTGGGCATAGATAATCTAATTATAGGGCTGTAATCTGTTGTAGTAGTAGGCCGAGACAGAGATAACGAGATATGTATTCATGGGTTGCAATTTAATACAGAAAAACAGTTGTGGTAGAATGGTTAAGGTGTTTGTGTGTGATCAAGAGGTTGTGGGTTCGAACCCGGGGGCGAGCAGTTTTTTTTAAAGCCTTTTAAGGTAGCTTTTATTATTATTATTATTATTATTATTATTATTATTATTATTATTATTATTATTATTATTATTATTATTATTATTATTATTATTATTATTATTATTATTATTATTATTATTATTATTATTATTATTATTATTATTTTGATTATCATTTATGTGATTATTATTACCAATGTTAATACTATGATTATTATTATTGTTATTATTATTATTATTATTATTATTATTATTATTATTATTAGTAGTATAACACTTATTATTATTATTATCATTTTAGTTATTAAGATAAATATTAGTGTTATTATTATTATTAGTAAATCATTATTATTATCAAAACTATTTTTTTAAAAAAAATAAATATTCTGTGCATAAAATATACATATTACATATATTCTAATTATATTAATATTTTACGTAACTATATATATATATATATATATATATATATATATATATATATATATATATATATATATATATATATATATATATATATATATATATATATATATATAATCTATTAATATTATTTATATAAATACTTACATATAACTAACCATTGATTTTTAATTATAACACTAAACAAGTATATATATAAATATGGACACATTAATATAATTATATAGATTTTAATCATTTTAAAACATATATACAAAATAAATATATATAACATATAAGTTATTAATATAAAAATTATATCATTAATAATAATATATACGAACTTGTTCGATTACGATTATATGTTTTAATATAAATATGAATAATATAGGTTCGTGAATCCGAGGCCAACCCTGCATTGTTCAATATAGTTATATGTATTTTTACTACAAAATACATTAGGTGAGTTTCATTTACCTTTTTTACCCTTTATATTTTTTGGGCTGAGAATACATGCGCAATTTTTATAATTGTTTTACGAAATAGACACAAGTAATTAAAATTACATTATATGGTTGAATGATCGAAATCGAATATGCCCTTTTTTAGTCTGGTAATCTAAGAATTAGGGAACAGACACCCTAATTGACGCGAATCCTAAAGATAGATCTATCGGGCCCAACAAGCCCCATCCAAAGTACCGGATGCTTTAGTACTTCGAAATTTATATCATGTCCGAAGCAGGATCCCGGAATGATGGTGATATTCTTATATGCATATTGTGAATGTCGGTTACCAGGTGTTCAATCCATATGAATGATATTTTGTCTCTATGCATGGGACGTATGTTTATGAGAAATGAAAATCTTGTGGTCTATTAAAATTATGAAATGATTATTTATGATAAACTAATGAACTCACCAACCTTTTGGTTGACACTTTAAAGCATGTTTATTCTCAGGTACGAAAGAAATCTTCCGCTGTGCATTTGCTCATTTTAGAGACATTACTTGGAGTCATACATGTCATATTTCAAAAGACGTTGCATTCGAGTCGTCGAGTTCATCAAGATTATTATTAAGTCAATTATAGTTAGATATATTATGAAATGGTATGCATGACGTCAACTTTCGATGTAATGAAAGATTGTCTTTTCAAAAATGAATGCAATGTTTATAAAATGTATCATATAGAGGTCAAGTACCTCACGATGTAACCAATTGTTGTGAATCGTTTATAATCGATATGGACTTCATCCGGATGGATTAGGACGGGTCTCAACAATTGATATCAGAGCTGAGGTCTTAGCGAACCAGGTCTGCATTAGTGTGTCTAACTGATAAGTCCTTAGGATACATTAGTGAGTCTGGACTTCGACCGTGTTTGCATGTCAAAAGTTTTGCTTATTATTTCGTGTCGAAAATCATCTGCTTATCATCCTTAGGAAATTACCTGCTTATCATTCCTAGTCTAGACACATCTTACTGCATTGATTGCATGAATAGTGTATAGACAAATCCATATCTTAGCGTATCTGTTACTGTAAACTTTGCCTGTCGTATTCCGTAGATTCCTCCATAACTTATGGGATTTTAGTATTATATATGCATATGTAAATTATGTATTGCAGGGTACTAATCTACATCCTATAATCTATTTCTTATCAAAATTCATTCATCTGATCGTACGAGATGAATCCCTCAACCAGTTCGAATCCCTCAGATTTCGATAGCTATTCCGATAGTTATTCCGACAGCTATTCCGACATGGATATTCACCTAAACTCTGAAAGCGGTGTCACCAGAATGAACCAACCAATCATCCATCCCCAATTCATCTGATGGGTTTGTAGTCGACTTAACCGATGGAGACGAGAAGAAGGCGATCCCTTCTGCACTATTGGCAAAGAATCTGAAGCATTCACCGGCGAACCAATCCGAAACACTATGTTCGCCCTCATTACCCGAATATATCACCATGATTATATACTATCTCAATTTTAAAACCTTATTCATTCGCTCGTTCCGACCGACAATCATCCCGGAATAATATAAGAAGTCAACGAGCTTCGCGCCCGAGTTGTAGCCTTGAAAAATATGGTGCAAAATGTACCAGCTTCAGCAACATCAACGGCACCAACAGTACCATCAACATCAATACCAGTACCACCAACAACCCAAGTTCAACATCTCATACCTCAACATCTCATTATGTACCTCGAGTATAATCATCGTTCTACGTATCGTTCTACATCAATTATCTTCGTTCAATATGGCGATTATGTAATCTCTAATGTTTTAGAGATTATGTACTCTAGTTCTAGCCATAAATCCGATGAGTTTAATATCACATTGACTCATTAAATCCATGATTACGTCTGAAGAAAATATATATGTATATATGTTTTCATAAAGATTGTAATTAAAAGTTTTATTGTACAAACTGTTAATGGTGAAAATATTTTAACGGGTAGGTAATACCCGAGGAATATTTAGATTCTACATTAATAAGTTACACTGTACATTCTTCGAATCTGATTCAACGACCATTTACTATCCTACTTACATCCACAGACATACGTATTCGTTCACCACAGAATAACCATTTTCATTCAAATTTCATATTTGAATTTTGACCCATCAGAATCCAATAAGTGGCAAAATGAAGAAAACATTGGACAAAATAAAATTTGTTAGAAACAAACAAATTAACTATGATAAATTCTATTAAGAATCCACGCTAACAAAATCCTAGCTAACTGTTCCTAGCTAACTGTTAATTCCGTATTACCTTTTATTTATCGCAATTTATTTATCGCATTTTATTTATCGCAATTTTAATTCTCGCAATTTTATTTATCGTCATTTAATTTCTGTTAGTTATTTTTACGCACTTTAAATATCGGGACACGTATACAAGGTTTTAACATATCATATCGACGCATATATATATATATATATATATATATATATATATATATATATATATATATATATATATATATATATATATATATATATATATATATATATATATATATATATATATATATATATATATATATATATATATATATTATTTGGAATAACCATAGACACTCTATATGCAGTAATGATCGAGTTCTCTATACAGGGTTGAGGTTGATTCTATAATAATATATATACTTTGAGTTGTGATCGAGTCTGAGACCTATACGAGTCTCGACACGTATTAATTAATTCGAATATTATATATTAAACTATATATATGAATTATTGGACTGTCAACTGTGGACTATCGACTGTGGACTAATAACATTGGATAATTAAAATAAATTAAAATATTGATTATAACATATGAAACTAAACAATTCTTCAAGTTTGCCACTTGATTTCGTCTTAAACCTTATTTGTATCTTCACGATTACATTCTGCGTTCAAACCTTTCATGATTCTTGAAAACACCTCAATCGAGAGGATAAACCAACGACACTTTATCTACGGAAGAAAAGATTTATGCATATAGTTATGCACCTGAAAAATACTCGGAACCTGAGTAAACATTTAACACGCATCTGTGCTAGCTCCTTCGGCATTGCTACTACCGAAAATAACCATGCAATTCCTTTTCAAATTAGCCAATTTTGTCACAGCTCCAACAAGTCAACTTTGACTTTTCATTTGAATTAGCCTTATTATAACCTTGATATATACGCGTGCTCTTTTATTGTTATCGCGGAACCTTTTATATTCCACCATATTACCATCAGCGTTTAATCATCTAACAACACAATTCTCTTGAAACCACCCCGGATTAATAATCGATGATTCAGTTATGGTAGCATTAAATGCAGAGGAAACAGCAAAATCGTAGATGGTCTAAACGGTCAAGACTTTGATGATAAATAATGGAGTGTTGGGAACGCTCGATAGAAAATTTGGTACTGAAAAATGGATTGAGCTAACCATGAAGGAGATCAAGGACAAATACAAGGACCAAACCCTATATTCAAAGAATCCAGGAAATTCTACATACGATAAAATCTTTAGAGAATTTCTTACTCCAAAGTCATGTTAAAAATCTTGCGGAAAATTTTTCTTCATCATCCTTCGAACTTGGAAATTCCAAAATATCATCATAAATATCTTCGATATTTCTGAGGATATTTTCTTAAATATTCTCGTCCGAAATTATATACCTTTTCGTGCTATCAGTGTTACATCATATAGAAACTGTTAGTTTCTATATTCTGTAAACTTTCGAGCTTAAAATATGAATGTTATTGAAGTAATGTTGGGAACTGATGCATGAGTTAGTATAATATAATGACACTTGATCAACGTGATTATATTACAGTAAGTCATGCTGAGTTTCTAAATGGAACATGATGATTCACAGATTATAACGTCATCATTCGCCATGTTACATGACTCTTACATTTTACCTGATATATAAACATATCAAGAACATATTTTCTTGATAGTTCTATCTTTTTCGGATATTCTGGTAATTTGACAAATCAAGATCGTGCTATTACTATTTCTTTCTTAGAACATTAAGTATGTTCATTTTGAAATTCATATCTATAAATTCTGGATCATTATTCGCTTGATTTAAAATCGGGAAGAGAAAACAAAAGCATGGAGCTCCGAAATATAAGGGAGGATATAAAGCCCGATAACAACACGAAAATTACAAACCGTGTATGTCAATGTTTATCGCAACATAAAGACACGGGAGAATTAAAAATACTATAACACCAAGGGCGAAGTAGAAGAAAACAGATTCCTCCGGTGGAAGTTGGGAAAGGAGAATGATTGTGGCGATAGTCAGGATAAGGACAAGGATCAGAATTGGATTTAGTATTTTCACAATCTTTTGGATGTATGAATTAAGAAAGAAAAGTATAGGAATGGTGAGAATAATGGAACAGAAGAGTTTGGTTTATAATGGAAATATCAGACAGAGTAAGCGAGGCAGATCACCGTATTTAATTATAGAGATCTTTATTTCTTTACTCCCCGAAGAATAAAATCTTTTAGATTTTGAAGATTTTCTTTAAATCCCTTGAATTCCGGAATTCAACCAAGACAACGTCAAAAGTTAAAACGAAATTTCATTTATTCAATTCACTATTTTGTGATAGCTTCATTCGTGCTCTTTAAATAATCGAATTATTTTATCTGTATTATTTAATAATGATAAAAATCTATTTATCAGCTCATATTCGTCAGGAAAACATATTTATTGTTAGCCATGACGACCTCACTCAAATTTCGGGACGAAATTTCTTTAACGGGTAGGTACTGTGATGACCCGGGAATTTCCGACCAAATTTAAACTTGAATCTTATTTGATTTCGATACGATAAGCAAAGTCTATAATGTTGAGTCATGAAATTTTTGAACTGTTTAGATGGATTCATTTATACCTTTGACTATTCCCAACGATTCACGAACCTTAATGGTAGATAGGTATGGGTGTGTGTGTGTGTATATATATATATATATATATATATATATATATATATATATATATATATATTAAATTGATATATTATATGTTGTTATTATTAAATGTAATTGTGTAAAATAAAACTATGATAATTATTATTTTATAATGTATATTAAAAATAGATATTGTATGATTGTAATACTCGTTGATATTCAGATTGATGTTAATCAAGTTAAATTCAAACTTAATGAATTTTAAAATAAACGGTGATCCGAAAATGAGTTTTATAAATTATAGGCTCATTAATAATATATTTAGAAGTTATTGATAAATTTTAACACTAACTATATTTTACTTGGGGTTGGGAGTGAACAATTAATTTAATTTTTTATTTAGTAATTAATGTCCAAATTTTATACCATAATGACCAAAATAAATAAATATAGTTAATTTAAAAATTTGGGATTTTTTTGAACACTTTTAATTCGCCACTAATTATCAACGGACCATGATATACTATTCGAATTAAAACTGTCGGTAGCATACCAACAAGTAAACTTCACGAGATTTATGTTACTAATTAATACTGTTTGAATCACTTTGTTTAATTGATCAATTTGTTGAAATTAATATTCGGATACAGTGTCTTCTTTTTGTTTCTTTTTCCAAACAATGCCAAGGAGGTAGTACTTGTTTTCGTTTTTTTTCTATATATATATATATATATATATATATATATATATATATATATATATATATATATATATATATATATATATATTATTGAATGATTGATCAAAGATTCCACCAAAACCCACTGAGTCACATTATTTAACCAACTAATCTTTACGTCTATATCCCATATCACTTTCTGTATTTATCAAACCCCACATCTTTGTTTCTTTGTTTTGTCACGAACCCACACCGTAACACCACTTGATTATTTTGTTTTATGTCTAAATCATTAACCCAACACCTCCTAATAGATATATTATATACAATGAATATAATTTATATATGTATATAGGTAGTATATACATATAGATAGGAGATATGAAACCACACACCAACCATATAATCCTTTCTGTTTCCTGTTTCTAATTCCATTGAATTATCCCCATCTTCAACCCTCTTCTACCATCACCTTCTTCTTCATTACTACAACCCACCTCCCTTCTCTAAATTATTCGACAAGCATCACTACCCGAAACCGTTGACAAACCATCTCCTATATTCTAAGATTTAATAAACCTACCACCCTACTATCTTCACCAAAGTTCACCACCTTTGAGGAACCCTCTTGTAGCCGAGACTCAACCCACTTCCACCATATTGAACCCATCATGGAACGCCACAATACCATCATTCTTGTTCTTATTTTTTTCGGTTTTCTAACAAATATCACTACTTTCATTTCTAATGCTATGTTCAATTTTTATTTTCTATTATCACCTTTCACCCTTAACCAAATCACCCCATCAAACCCAATTTAAATTGTTGTTATACGAATCCTGTTATAGTTCAATACCATGCTTGTTCAACTACAAAACTTTACAAAATTCTGCTACAAGGTGCATTCTCTATATTATTATTTTTTTCTGAAAACCGTGAAAACAAAGGGAAACGTAAAAGTGAGCTGTAAAGTTATGTCTGCCACTATAAATTCAAAACGAATTAATTCATGGACGTATTCCTTTTTCTGCTGTGGGCTATTAATTGGGTCACTAGGTTTTAGTTCTCTCGTGGGCCGAATTCCTCATAGTTTAGGTATTATGCTGTTAGGTTTCAGTTTCTATATGGGCCAAAACCCAAATTTAAATAGATGGTACGGTGAAAATGATAAACGGTGAGGAGCTGATAAAATGCTTTAATGATAGTGATTATATTATAATGATGAATATGATATTAAGATAATGATCAAATTATGGCTGCCATAGTAAACACGACCATTCTTCTTTTTCGCTTTTTGTTGAAATCGAAACAAGCTGCTGCAACTGATATTCTTTTCACCATTTTCTATTCGATATTCAACGAACCAAGTCCAACGAAAGGAAGCTGTTTCATTCGATATTTCTGTTACTGTTTTAGTCGAATTGTGCTACTGCTAGTACCACTATTATGAGCCAATTGGGTTGCTTTTGTCTAACAGAAGAAATGATCCTGAAGATGATGATAAACGTAAACGGTGAAACGATGATGGTGTTGTGAGATTTATTAGGTTGATGAATATTAGGATCATAAAGGTGATGTTGATGATAATAACATACACGATATTTTTTTTTTGATGGGTAACTAATAGGTTGATGATGGTACACGTAATAAGATAAAGGAAATTAGAACTATTCGAGTTAAATATTTTTAGTATAAGTATTATTTCAGAAAATAATAAATGAAGCGATGGTTCAAGGTGTTAGGGTTAAGGTAGAGGTCCTGAGTTCAAACCTAGGCATCCACAATTTATTTTATTTTTATCATCAAGTGATTTCTCAACTATTGGGCCGAAAAATCTGTTGGGCTTAGATAATCTAATTATAGGGACGTAATCTGTTGTAGTAGTAGGCCGAGACAGAGATAACGGGATATGTATTCATGGGTTGCAATTTAATACAGAAAAAAGTTGTGGTAGAATGGTTAAGGTGTTTATGTGTGATCAAGAGGTTGTGGGTTCGAACCCGGGGGCGAGCAGTTTTTTTAAAGCCTTTTAAGGTAGCTTTTATTATTATTATTATTATTATTATTATTATTATTATTATTATTATTATTATTATTATTATTATTATTATTATTATTATTATTATTATTATTATTATTATTATTATTATTATTATTATTATTATTATTTTGATTATCATTTATGTGATTATTATTACCAATGTTAATACTATGATTATTATTGTTATTATTAGTAGTATAACACTTATTATTATTAATATTATTATTTTAGTTATTAAGATAAATATTAGTGTTATTATTATTATTAGTAAATTATTATTATTATCAAAAATATTTTTTTAAACAAATAAATATTATGTGCATAAAATATACATATTACGAATATTCTAATTATATTAATATTTTACATAACTATATATATATATATATATATATATATATATATATATATATATATATATATATATATATATATATATATATATATATATATATATATATATATATATATATATATATAATCTATTAATATTATTTATATAAATACTTACATATAACTAACCATTAATTTTTAATTATAACACTAAACAAGTATATATATAAATATGGACACATTAATATAACTATATAGATTTTAATCATTTTAAAACATATATACAAAATAAATATATATAACATAAAAGTTATTAATATAAAAATTATATCATTAATAATAATATATATGAACTTGTTCGATTACGATTATATGTTTTAATATAAATATGAATAATATAGGTTCGTGAATTTGAGGCCAACCCTGCATTGATCAATATAGTTATATGTATTTTTACTACAAAATACATTAGGTGAGTTTCATTTACCTTTTTTACCCTTTATATTTTTGGGCTGAGAATACATGCTCAATTTTTATAATTGTTTTACGAAATAGACACAAGTAATTGAAACTACATTATATGGTTGAATGATCGAAATCGAATATGCCCTTTTTTAGTCTGGTAATCTAAGAATTAGGGAACAGACACCCTAATTGACGCGAATCCTAAAGATAGATCTATCGGGCCCAACAAGCCCCATCCAAAGTACCGGATGTTTTAGTACTTCGAAATTTATATCATGTCCGAAGGAGGATCCCGGAATGATGGGGATATTCTTATATGCATATTGTGAATGTCGGTTACCAAGTGTTCAATCCATATGAATGTTGTTTTGTCTCTATGCATGGGACGTATGTTTATGAGAAATGAAAATCTTGCGGTCTATTAAAATTTTGAAATGATTATTTATGATAAACTAATGAACTCACCAACCTTTTGGTTGACACTTTAAAGCATGTTTATTCTCAGGTACGAAAGAAATCTTCCGCTGTGCATTTGTTCATTTTAGAGACATTACTTGGAGTCATACATGTCATATTTCAAAAGACGTTGCATTCGAGTCGTCAAGTTCATCAAGATTATTATTAAGTCAATTATAGTTACATATATTATGAAATGGTATGCATGCCATCAACTTTCGATGTAATGAAAGATTGTCTTTTCAAAAATGAATGCAATGTTTGTAAAATGTATCATATAGAGGTCAAGTACCTCGCGATGTAACCAATTGTTGTGAATTATTTATAATCGATATGGACTTCATCCGGATGGATTAGTACGGGTCTCTACACATGAGGTTGATGTATCCAATTGAGAGATACATGAAAAAACTAAAAAATTATGTTAGCAATAAAGCTCGTACTGAAGGTTGTATAGCTGAGGGGTACATTGCCGATGAAGCATTAACCACATGTTAAATGTCTCTTGAAGGTATACATAAGAGATTTAATCGTCCTGACATATATGCGGATGGGCCATTTAGGTCCTGTGAGTTTGGTGTGTTCAAATCACTATGTAAATTTGTTAGTAAAGGTGTGTTCAAATCTCTGGCCCGGGATATTCAGGATAAACTTCACTGGTATGTACTCAACAATTATTCTGACATCGCCGCAGAGAGTAAGTCATTTTACTACAAATTAAATTTTGAATGACTTAACTGTGTAAACGTTGATCATACTAACAATTCTTTTTGAACATTTACAGTCAGTTTACAACAGGGAACCTCGGTCTTGACATGAAAACAAATTTTCCTCGTTGGTTCACCAAAAAGGTAAGCTCTTTATATATATGTATATATATATATTGTACATTTGATAACTGTTTTTATTCAAACTTTATATATATATATATATATATATATATATATATATATATATATATATATATATATATATATATATATATATATACGTGAACTACGGTCAGTAGATCGATCGAACTATAGCGATGAATTGTTCTCTCTGGCTGAAGTACCGGTGGTTCTCTCTAGATGACGTACCGGTAGGTGCCTACAATGTGAACGGTGTCAGGTTTGGGGTTAGTCATCGTGATGATCGACGCATAACACAAAATAGTGGAATTGCAACACCCGCAGTTGATGTTAATGTCTTTATGTATTATGGACGGTTGGAAGATATTGTTGAGTTGCATTATGGTGGTGCATTTAGTGTTGTGTTATTTGGATTCTGGTAGTTCAAGACCGGGAATACCCGGAAATATAAACGTAAAGTTACTTTGAATAACCTAACTAGTATTGACACGAAAGATGAGTGGTACCAAGGTGATCAACACATTCTTGCAACACAAGCTCAACAAGTATTTTACATCGATGATCCTTCTAAAACTTCTAGTTGGAAGGTCGTTCTGTTGGGATTTAACAAATTTATAATATACTTAAACCATTTTAAGAATTAAGAAAACGGAAGCATGTTAATTACCAATTTTAGACTTGTAAATCTTTAACCATTTAAAGTTAAATCCCAAATAGGATCAAGTTGTGAAACATACTTACAAACTAAGAGTGGGTTTAGAGTTCATACCTCCTCAAGCTAGTTGAGGGTTGATTCAAAAGATGATGATGATGATGATGAAGAATGGAGCTTCAAAATGATGAAACCTCAAGGAGAAATACCCCAAGCTTTTGCACCAACACCTAGCCTTTGGTTAGGATTTAATTACACTTGAATAGAGCTTGCAAAAACCAAATGAAGAACCCTTTCTTCCTCCCAAAAGGCCACGAATTCAGCAGGGTTTTTGAGAGTGTTTTGTGGAGATTTTTGATGTGTTTTCATGTGTTTGTGTCTCCAAGAGGTCTTGGTACATATGCACATGGAATCTATGGAAGTGACCACACAAAATGCTAGTCAAGTGCATGCTTGTTAAGACTCCAATGCCACTTCCATAATTAGTTTTATAAATGAAATGATTTATAAAAGAATTAGTTTTTATAAAACCTTTTTATAAACTTCCATGTACATTTTATATAAAACCCATTTTTTATAAAATGTAATATAACATTATTAATTATTTAACTTATAAATAATTAAGTTTTAATTATATAAATTATTCCATAATTTATATACACATCAAGTAATATGATTTTAGAAAACCAATTTTCTTAAAATCCAAGTGTCGCGTATTTAATCAACAATCCAGTCGCTAAGATCAAATACGAATAAGGTGTCGGTAAGCTTGTTATTGGGTATGACCCGACTTAGATCATAACACATTGGCCACATTAATTTAATATGTCTCTCGGGCATACGAAGAACCTTCAATCTCCCACTTGCACGAGAAACATAAGAAATTAATGCAAGTGATGGATACCACCTAACGACCGTCCATCACCCCCAATATGCTATGACTTTGTGCCATTCAATAACATCATCCCTTTCGAGTTCCCACCTCGAATATGAATAGGTGAATCTTTCATTATTTCCTTTCGTCCTAGATGTCATGTTAAATCCAAGAGATACAGAGTGATCACTCTCTTTTAGATTTAACTTTATCAGGCCTTAGACATCTGACTCTCAACGAATAAGAGGGACAAATTCCATCTTGACTACATACGTCCTAAATATGTACCTTGCATTATACCTGAGCTCTTCCTTGTGAGCTACCATATTTCAGAATAACGAAGGAAAGAATCAAGGCACAATACTTGGTAAATATCTGAACCCAATATGTATCTCAGGTCAGAGGATACAATGATATTCGCCTTTACTCAAGATTACAAGTGATCTACCACAAAGGCTCTATTTAGTAAGTCTTGAGAGCGGGTCTTCCAATATTTGTGTCCCACAAATATCTATGAACCTTGGTTGCAACCTTGCCCCACATTCATCCCGTGAATGTATACCAATCCAAGTTCATAATAGTCTAAACCTCACACTTGTTCCCACGAATGTGATCGACTACGGAATTTTAGAATAATTACTTATTCATGGATAAAATATGCAAAATAGGAACATGACTCAAAATAAATTAATACCATAATTATATTAATGAGTTTGAACAATTTCGTTCCGATACAATACTTAAACAGATCATGACCAATCACTAGAATATCGAAGCCCTAATGCACAAACATGTCCAGTATGTTTTGCTCCATGTAAGAGCTTCGTGAGAGGATCTGCTATATTAAGATCTGTGTGAACTTTGCGAATACATATCTTTCCCTTTTCAACTTCATCCCTTATGTAGTTGAATCTCCGCTCAATGTGACGGGTCTTTTGGTGAGCATGAGGTTCCTTGATTTGAGCAATTGCACCCTCGTTGTCACAAAAGATCTCAAGAGGGTCCTGAATGGAAGGGACTACTCCTAAGTCGTCGATGAATTTCTTCATCCATGCAGCTTCCTGAGCTGCCAATGATGCGGCGATGTACTCCGACTCTGTAGAGGATAAAGGAACAACATCCTGTTTTGAACTCTTCCAAGAGACTGCACCTCCATTTAACGTGAAGGCATAACCAGATTGTGATCGAGAATCATCTCGATCAGTTTGGAAACTCGCATCCAAGTAACCTTTTACAGCGAGTTCCTCCTCACCAGACCCGTATATAAGAAACATATCTTTAGTCCTCCTAAGGTATTTCAATATACTTTTAACCGCAATCCAATGACTGTTTCCTGGGTTATTCTGGTATCTACTTGTCAAGCTAAGAGCGCATGACACATCCGGTCTAGTGCATATCATTGCATACATGATTGACCCAATAGCAGACGCATATGGGACTTTCTTCATTCTCTCCTGTTCATCTTTCATGGTGGGACACTGAGATGAACTAAGGAGTGTTCCTCTTTGAATAGGTACTAAACCTTTCTTAGAGTTCTCCATCTTGAACCTTTTCAAGATCTTTTCAATGTATGCACTTTGATTCAAACCTATCAATTTCTTGGATCTATCCCTGTAGATCCCAATCCCCAAGACATATTGTGCTTCTCCAAGATCCTTAATGGAGAAGCATTTACTTAGCCAAGTTTTAACACTTTGCATTTCCGGAATATCATTTCCAAATAACAATATATCATCCACATATAGTACAAGGAACATGATTGTGCTCCCACTAGCCTTCTTGTATACACAAGCTTCATCACCATTTTTAATGAAGCCAAATTTCTTGGCTTCCTCATTAAAACGATGATTCCACATTCTAGATGCTTGTTTCAATCCGTAGATTGACTTCTTTAACTTGCATACCCTTTTAGGACACTTCAGATCAACAAAACCTTCAGGCTGAACCATATAGACATCTTCCTCAAGATGTCCATTTAGGAAAGCGGTCTTGACATCCATTTGCCATATTTTATAATCATAATGAGCAGCAATGGCAAGTAATATCCTAATAGACTTTAGCATTGCCACAGGCGAAAAAGTTTCATCATAGTCAACCCCTAGAGTTTGAGTGAAACCTTTTGCTACAAGTCTAGCTTTATATGTATCCAAGTTTCCATGTATGTCGGTTTTCATTTTGAAAAGCCATTTACAATCAACTAGCCTTGAGCCAGTAGGTTGTTCAACAAGTTCCCAAACTTGGTTGTCATACATGGATTGCATCTCAGCGTTCATGGCTTCCTGCCATTTATCCTTATCAATCCTTGATAAAGCATCATGGTAGTTTGTTGGCTCATCCAAATCAACCACATAGCAACCATCCATGAGAAACCCATATCTCTCAGGAGGATTACTAATCCTACCAGATCTGCGAACGTCTTGTGTATCTTGATCATCCATTTGATCTCTCTCAACATTTTCATGTTGAGTGCTAGTGTCAGCCAATTGTGTATCATCTACTTGATCTTGAACCTCCTCAAGATCTATCTTCCTTTCACTATTTCCTTCCATTAGGAACTTAGTTTCAAGGAATTCCGCCTTCCGAGCAACAAATACATTCTGCTCGGATGGATCATAGAAATAATATCCCATATCATCCTTGGGATATCCTATGAAGATACACTTCGTGGATCGAGCATTCAACTGATTACGGACGTAACGCTTAGGGTAAGCTTCACATCCCCATACCTTTAAGTATGATAGAGATGGAGGTTTTCCAAACCACATCTCATGAGGTGTTCGTTCCACTTTCTTGGTTGGGGCCATATTTAAAATACGAGCCGCGAAGCATAGACAATAACCCTAAAATGATAGAGGTAACGAGCTTCTAGCCATCATAGATCGAACCATATCCATTAGGGTTCGGTTCCTCCTTTCGGAAACTCCATTCAGTTGGGGTGTTCCAGGAGGAGTGAGTTGTGAGATAATCCCACAACTTCTAAGATGATCTTGGAAAGCATCGCTTAGGTATTCACCTCCTCTATTGGTACGAAGTACCTTGATTGTCTTATTGAGTTGATTTTGTACTTCATTTTGATACTCTTTGAATGCTTCAAAAGTTTCGTCCTTATGTTTTAACAAGTAGACATATCCAAAACGGCTGAAGTCATCAATGAAAGTAACGAAGTATCTTTCACCATTCCTAGTTATGGGCTTAAAGGGTCCACATACATTCGAATGTATTAATCCCAATAAGTCCTTAGCCCTTTCATAGGTCCCTTTGAAAGGTGATTTAGTCATTTTGCCTTGTAAACAAGATTCACATACATCAAACGAGTCTAGTTCATTTGATTTCAAAAGTCCATTCTTTTGAAGTGTATGCATTCGGTTCTTGTTTATGTGACCAAGGCGACAATGCCATAAGTAGGAATCACTCAAATCCCTTTTGAGTTTCTTGGTGCTAGTATGGTATATTGAGCTACTAGATGATGTGTCATCATGAACCAATTCATAAATTCCATTTGAAGGTGAAGCCTTAAAATAGAATACATTATCTAAATAAACGTGGATATCATCATTAACAAAATTAAGGTAAAAACCACATTGTTTTAAATGGGAAACTGAAATAATGTTTCGACATAAATCCGGTGCATACAAAACATTGTTCAAAATAAGTTCCAAACCACTTGGAAGCTTTAATACAAAGTCTCCTTGAGCCTTCACTTGCACTTTGGCTCCATTACCCATAAAGAGACTTGATGTTCCCGCTTGCTTGCTACTTCTTTTGAACCCCTTCAAAGAATTGCAAATGTGAGTTCCACATCCAGTGTCTAATACCCATGTATTAGAAGAAGTAATACTAAGCTCTTTATATACCATATATACATTACCTGAGGTTTGCCCCGCATCCCTCTTTTCCTTCAACTCCTTAAGGTAGACCGGGCAGTTGCGTTTCCAGTGACCCATTTCACCGCAACCGAAGCACGGGTCTTCCTTGGGGTTTGCTTGTCCGGCAGCCTTTTGCTTCTTGTTCTTGTTTTTGGTTGGGGTAACCATCCTCCCCTTTCCCTTGCCTTGATGGGCGGGTCCTTTCCTTTTAGCCGCCTTTGGCTTAGAGGTGTTATTACCTTTAGACCCACCATCATTGACCATTAGCACGGGTAAAGCCCTCTTACCCATGCTAGTTTCCACCGTTCTAAGCATGCCATGAAGTTCGCCAATGGTCTTATCCATCCCATTCATATTGTAATTAATTACAAATTGGTCAAACCTCTTTGACAAGGAGTTTAGGATAAGATCCGTGGCAAGCTCATTAGATATGTTTAGATTGAGACGGTTTGCGCGATCAATGAGGCTTTTCATCTTAAGGACATAAGATGAAACAGATTGGGAGTCGTCCATACGACATGCATGAAGCGCTCGGACCGTTTCAAAGCGCTCGACACGAGCTTGTTGAAGGAACATCTCCTTCAATTGTGTGATCATGTCGTATGCAGTGTGATGCTCGAAATCCTTTTGAAGTTCGGGTATCATAGTCCCAAGCATTAGGCAAGCGACTTGCACCGAATCGGCGCAATACTTATCCCAATAAGCCATGCCTTCCGTATCATCCTCATCGGGTTGATCGGGAATGGGGTCTTCCAAAACATACGCCTTATCCTCAAGTTTGAGGACAATCCTAAGATTGCGGAACCAATCCATAAAGTTCGTATGGTTGAGTTTGTCTTTCTCGAGGAGAGACCTTAACGATAGGTTGTTCAAGTTAATAGGTGCGTTTTGCATGTTGTTGTTATTGGCGGCCATCTACAAAATTTAACAAAGTTCATTTAAGTATCGATTTTAAATTTAACAATCAATACCCTTTAAATCCAATTGATATATATATATTAAATTTTAGAATCCAACGGTAAACCAAATTTCGGTTAGGTGACCTTTATCCCGTCATTTGATTTAGCTAGGTAGTCATTATATGACAATTGCAATCCTTTTGCAACTTCTAAATTATGGGATCATGCAATCCTTTTGCATGGCATATTTATCCCATCAACGCCTATTTGTTCCTCATGCTTCGGTGACCCTAAGTTCATGATTCCCAAATCAAGTCGTCCTAATTGTGTAAACATGTAAAATTAACATACAAGTGGTTAGGTGACCTTTATCCCACAAGCATGCGAATTTTACCTTAACCATATTAGTTAGCTCATAACGGTTAGGTGACCTTTATCCCATTTATGAGTTCCCTACTATGTTTAAGTGTCCCACAAAAGGATGGCGTTAAACTTGTTTACCTTGTCGATTAAGGGATTTTAAGTTTTCGTTAATTCTAGTTTAAGAAAACATTTATGCCATACACCAACATGCATTTAGTGTATGGTTCATTTGAAATCCATTTTCAAGTCTTGTAATTTTAGCCAATTACTTGATATAAACCATTTTATATATATATGATCCTTATCATGTTCTTAATAACTGATTATTAATATCCTTTTAGCCATTTTTAATTTAACCATTTAAATTGACGTTTTGCATGTCGTTAATAATGTTATAATTTAACCAATTAAATTGCCATTTTCTAGTTGTCGACTTGTGTGATTAACTTGTAATATACAAACATACAATCCACATAATCATACAAAACAACCAAGCATGCAAAACAACATGTTCACAATCAAGCTTTTTGGTAAGCATTTTGTTTAGCCGAAAACAAAATGCCACCGGGTAAGGGGTAATTACACAAAGTAGGAGATTTCAAATCTCCCACTTAACCTTGCATCTAAATGCTTCTTCATGTGTTCTTCAAGTCTTCATCATTCTTCATCATTTTACAAAATATATCCTAATACATTTTGTCTAAAAAATGAAATTACAACCTAATCTATTTTACATACCAAATATAAAATAAATTACATAACCAAATGAATTATTACATGCCAAATGAATAAATATTATTACAAACCAATTGAATAAATATCAATCACCCATGCATGCAACCAAACACAAGGTCAAGGTTTAGATTGTGAACTTTAACTACATAAGAGATAGGAAATACAGAATCACAAGTGATTGGCAGTACAGAATCACAAGTGATCGGCAGTACAGAATCACAAGTGATCGGCAGTACAGAATCACAAGTGATCGGCAGTACAGAATCACAAGTGATCGGCAGTACAGAATCACAAGTGATTGGCAGTACAGAATGCAGAATCACAAGTGATTTTGGCCAAAATGACAAACCACCCAAAACCGAAAATTTTACATTCTCCTTCATGCATGTTCATAGAATGCAAAATTATAGTGGGTTTAATAAATCATCTCGAAGCATATTCCATCAACTTCGGCTCTAGATACCATTGTTGGGATTTAACAAGTTTATAATATACTTAAACCATTTTAAGAATTAAGAAAGCGGAAGCATGTTAATTACCAATTTTAGACTTGTAAATCTTTAACCATTTAAAGTTAAATCCCAAATAGGATCAAGTTGTGAAACATACTTACAAACTAAGAGTGGGTTTAGAGTTCATACCTCCTCAAGCTAGTTGAGGGTTGATTCAAAAGATGATGATGATGATGATGAAGAATGATGAAACCTCAAGGAGAAATACCCCAAGCTTTTGCACCAACACCTAGCCTTTGGTTAGGATTTAATTACACTTGAATAGAGCTTGCAAAAACCAAATGAAGAACCCTTTCTTCCTCCCAAAAGGCCACGAATTCAGCAGGGTTTTTGAGAGTGTTTTGTGCAGATTTTTGATGTGTTTTCATGTGTTTGTGTCTCCAAGAGGTCTTGGTACATATGCACATGGAATCTATGGAAGTGACCACACAAAATGCTAGTCAAGTGCATGCTTGTTAAGACTCCAATGCCACTTCCATAATTAGTTTTATAAATGAAATGATTTATAAAAGAATTAGTTTTTATAAAACCCTTTTATAAACTTCCATGTACATTTTATATAAAACCCATTTTTTATAAAATGTAATATGACATTATTAATTATTTAACTTATAAATAATTAAGTTTTAATTATATAAATTATTCCATAATTTATATACACATCAAGTAATATGATTTTAGAAAACCAATTTTCTTAAAATCCAAGTGTCGCGTATTTAATCAACGATCCAGTCGCTAAGATCAAATACGAATAAGGTGTCGGTAAGATTGTTATTGGGTATGACCCGACTTGGATCATAACACATTGGCCACATTAATTTAATATGTCTCTCGGGCATACGAAGAACCTTCACGTTCATGAGGTAAATCATCAAAAACTCTGGGATAGAGGCATTATCGAAGACACCACACTTGATGTTGTACACGACATCAACTCATCTGATCTTAGCCTGGATGCTGATTTAGATAATATGTCTTATACAAGTATGAGTGTACCCGGAAAATCAACATCAATTCATTTTAATCCACCAACACATGAAGTTAATGATGTTGTTGTTGATGATGATTTAATTTATGATCTAGACCCTTTTTTCATTCCTCATGAAATCAGTGATGATGATAATGATGTGGTTGCCCATGATGAGCTCGATTCCTAAATTCCTCAAAATGAAGCTTACTCTAGCGATGCATCAGTTTATTGATGTGTAATTGTTGTCATTTATAAAAAAAATATATTTGTTGTAATCAAATGTTTAATATTTCTTTGAATATGTCTTTTACTCTCTATGAAATATATGTATATGTATATGTATATGTATATGTATATGTATATGTATATGTATATGTATATGTATATGTATATGTATATGTATATGTATATGTATATGTATATGTATATGTATGTGTGTAAATATATGTATGTGTGTATATATATATGTATGTATGTGTATATATGTATATGTATATATATATATATGTATATATGTATATATGTATATATATGTATATCTAGCCGTTAAAAAAGAAAAAAAAACTGCAGTTTATATATATGTATATATTTCATAATATATGTGTGTATATGTGTGTATATATATATGTAAGTAACTAGAGGGGGTGAATAGTTACTTAATACGATTTTTAAAACTTTTTCGATGATCAATAAGATTATAACAATACTTGATCACGTTAATCAACTCAAAACAATGTGTGGTGTGTTTATGTTTGTAATAATGCCGAATGTAAAGTAAAGAACATAAACACAAAGATTTATAGTGGTTCGGGTGAATGTTAACTAATCCACCTTAATCCACTCCCCGATTCACTAATATGGATTTTTGCTTCACTAAACACTTTTCTTCAAATCTGGTGGAGATCCGATTTACAAGCCTTGTACTTCTCCTTAGACAACAAACCTAATCCTTCTATCCCTTTTAAGGATTACCTCCAACTTAGATTAACTTGTCTTCACCTTGGACAAGTATTAATCCCCAATGAGATTAATCAACTCCATAGTTCCTTTTAAGGAAGATGATAGCTAAGCTAGCATATGCTTCTAATTACAAAGTACAAAGACTCACCCTTTTCTAGTGATGATAATTCTAAGGATTAATACAACACTATGCAAACTCACAAAGATAAGAATTTAAAAGTAAGTTTACAAAGACCCCTTTTAGAATCTATAATATTATAAAACTTCTCTTGCTAATCACAAAAATATGTAGAAGTGTTATGTTCTTGTGATTCTCTGATGATTTTGAGTTGTAGCATGCAAGAGGTCCAAGTCTTAAAAGCTCTTCAAGCCTTGCTATTTATATGGAGAGATAAACAAGTCAGCCACCTCTGCGGCTTAGACCACGGTCGACTGTGGGTCTACCGCACGCAGTCCAGTCCAAAAAACCTATTCATTGTATAGCCATTTGAATCAGTTTTGGACATCACTCTTTGGACACTTTACTTCATTTAACACCTGCAAAAGATACCCAACATCATATACAAGTACTATATGCAATAAATGTCCATTTACCTTAGATGTATTGCCTTGATAGTGACTTGTCATGCTTAAAGTGGAAAGTCTAACATTTTTGGATACAAGTCATGATAATCATTTGAGGTAATCTCAGTTTTGTCATAATCATTTATTTGTAATTAACACATTTGCTAAATCTCTATTGGTTGGTCAACATGTCATTGATGACACAAACTCACTTTAATCACAAAGCATGCTAGTATTTAAATTTAAACTTTTTTTGTAATTTAATTAAGTGTGTTAATGATGTCTTGACAAATTAAGCAAGTAATAACAATTAAGCATGTTGCAAGACATCAAGTTAATCAAGTTTAAACTTATTCATAAACTTAATTTTAGACTTAAGCAACCCTATGTGTGTTAATGTTTTATTGTCTTTTAAGTTTACTAGATTATGACATTCTAAGTATAATCCAAGTAACGTAAGCATATATTAAAGTAGTCCAACAGTATTTCCAACTTGTAACAAATAGAAAGACAAGATTAATACATATACATATTAATTAACTACTTATCATTTAGCACTTAATGCATAGTCAAATAATATACATGTACTAATAGCAAGTAGTCAAGTAATATTCAAGTAATTACTAGCAAGAGATCACTAAGTAATCTTAGAATTAAGTATATAGTGATAACATAGCATTAAACTAAGGCTATGTAAGTTTTACTTGCAAAATGACATTTACAATATTAATGTATAAGCATACATTATTATCCAACATATGTACAAGGAAGTAGCAACTCTTCGTTGGGACTTGGTGACCATCCTAAGAATGTCTAGATATGTTTTAGATGTACATGTTTTTCTAAAACACTTATGTGTTATCCTTAATCAAGGCTTAATCGTCATTAAGATGTCATTAGGCGTGAGTAACCAAGATTAGTGTTTTAGTGACCAAAATTCCTTTGGGAATGAAGGAGGCAACTATCCTAAGCATGTTTGAACAAGTTTCAAAAATTATAGATGCCCCGAAGTGGTCAAACATTTTTCGATCAAAATCCGGACAATGGGATTTTGCGGTCAATCCACGGTCAGCCGTGGAGTCGACCGTGCAACCCTGATTTCATAAATCTGGGTGCAAGTCTCCACGGTCTGACCTGCGGTTCACCGTGAGTCTAGCCATGTACCTAAATTTTCATTTTAAGCTTTCTTTGGTTTTGGTCTTTTGCTAGAGCAAGTGTGAATTAGTGAACTTGTTTATTTATGTCAAGATGTCTACCATCACCTTTAGTTTTGTGCATATGTCATCATCAAAACACTTATTATTATGGATTAAGATTAGCATAGTTATTAAGCATAATCCCATGTTAACCCACATTCTCCCCCAACATTCTCCCCCTTTTTGATGATGATAAACACATAAGTGATGGTGGACATTTATCTATAAATATATACAAGTGTTAACCTCACTTATCCAACTTTCTTCCCCTTTGTCGAAGCAAAAAGGTTAGCTCCCCCTGGAACTAAGCTCACCCTAAGACAAATACTCCCCTTGAATCGTACATGGTTGAAAAGATAACAACCACAATGCATAAAAACACTAAAATTTTATTCATTTCATATAAGAAATACACACATAAACGCAATACAAGAACACACAATAGAATCATGCAAGTAATATCTCGGACGAAATTCACATGATTTTGGTAGGGATTTAAGAGGAGTGATGATTCTCCCTAATGATATCCTCAAGATTGGTTAACCTTAGACCAATTTTATAATGTTTCCATGAATTACACTATTTTGTCCCCGAGGTGAGGGAGAATAAAAGTTAGGGGAGTTGTCTAGTGAAGGTTCATTGACCTGTTTGATTGAAGCTCTACATATTGGGTATGAAGAGGCTTGAGTGGCATGGTAAAAGGGAGATGCCATTCCAACATATGTGAAAAGTTTGGTCAGATGAAGACCATATGGAAGGAACATATGAAGATTTTGAGCTGCATGTTGCATTCTTGACGCCATAAGAAATGAAACGATTACTTTGAATGAGTTCAAAAGACACCATCGAAGAGTGATCTCATTTGCATCGAGTCGCCCAAGTTGTTCACCTTTTCCCTAGACGTTTGAGGTAATGATCTTTTGCCAAAGATCATACGTTGGAGCGATATGACGACAAAAGAATCCATCCTCATTGATGGAATCGGTTTTGAGTGTTCTATTGCATAATGTTTCAAGAACACAATCTCTCTTTACCCACTCGGGAAGTTCATCAAAGGAATTTGGATTTAAGAAGAATGTCCGTCCTTCATCCGAAACATCCATGATGTCTCCAAACTCTTCTAAGAGTCAAAGAATATCCTTTTTCATAAAGTGAAAATGATATCTTCGCATCTTTTTGTGAAAATTGGAAGTTTTTATACAATTCATTGATGTGAAGAGGGTATATGTAACGACCCGACTTTTTCGACTTGCTTTTGTGCTTTGTGCTTTCTGCGAAACTGCGTATTTGTGCGTACTGACCTATATTATACTCTGGGAACTTTCTACATATGGATTACTTTTGTTTATATATTAAAATGTTCCTTTAAGTACGTAGGTTACTTAACTTGAACCCCGGAAGCCTTTATGACCGTTAGTGTCACTTGACATTTAGAACGAACTGCGTACTGTGTACACGTTTAACTTTTTCGTAACCGGAATATTACGACTACGAAATACTAATTGTTATTTTATAATAACAATTACTTGGATATTTGGATGCTTAATTACGCTTAGTAATTTACTAGAGCACACTAGTTAGTCTTGTTGGACTTTAGCCCGCCCTACACTAGCTAGTGGACTATTTAATTAGCCCAATTTAAATAAGTTAGTGACCCATATTAATGAAAGATAAATGCCCATTTATTAGAGGGAACATACTAGCATTTTTGTTAAGCATTATCCTTAATGTTGCATGGGATCCTAACATAAGCACCAACTTTAGACAACCATTAACCAAAAAGTAAAAGTTTGTCCCCCTTGTCCCCCTCTAAAATCATGGCCTAAACCACCCCACCCTCACCTCACCACCTATAAATACAAGCCTTATTTCACTCATTTCACACTTGATCTCATTTGTAATTTATACACATTTACTCTCTAATTCTCTCTCTAGTCTTTCTCACTCTAAAAAGTGTAAGTTTTTGATTTATTTCTTCTTCTTCTTCCCTTCATCCACACGACATCATCATCATCATTTTATGGATTTAGCTTTTAGCTTTTGATCTTGTTATATCTTAAAGATTCAAACTTGGGTTTGAATCCTTCAAGAACATGGAAGATTCAAGCTTTCTAGCTTTGAATCTTTACTTATTTTGTAGATCTAAATCTTTTTAGCTTTAATCTTGTATTTTGTTATAAAGATTCAAACTTGTGTTTGTAATCTTCATGTATCTTAAAGATCCAAGCTTTATGCTTCAAGATCTTCAAAAACACTAAAGATCCAAGCTTTTTAGCTTAGGGTTTTCTTAATACTTGAGATCTAAGTTATTATTGTAGATCTCACTTACTTGGAACCTTTGTGTGTTTGTTGTGATGATAAAGATCAAGTCTTCATCATCACATGTGATATAGATGCATGAACTTGTGTAAAATGGACAAAGGTTGAAGCTTTATTGGATTCATGCAATAAAGAGGCAATCTTGATGTTCAAAACTTGTAGAATGATAGATTTTACTTTTAGTTGTGTGTTGATGGTTGAACCTTGGTCAAAGTGATGCTAAAACATCAAAGAGTTGTACACTTGAAGCTTACAAGCATCAAAGATGAGAACCGTGATGAGCATCAAGCACCAAGAACCTCACCGGAGCACTAGTTTGCTGTTTTTCGGGGTCTGATCAGACTCCTGGGCTTCTGGAAAATTAATTCTCAGATAGTTCGTTTCATGTATATGACTTTTCTTTTAGGCCTCGACTTAATCCGATATACGGTTTAGGATTTATAGCCTTCCGAAAGTCACTACGCCTTTGTAACGTTGTGCTGAAATTTCTGACCTACTCGCACTTAAACCGTCGCCAAGGTCAAACAAAGACTAGTTAGGTTCTGAAAACTGGTCAATGGTTATAGGACTCACATACGGTGCCATATCCACTGACTACACATCTTTTCGATTTGTATAGAGCTCGTAACAGCTGTCCGAAGTCAGCTTTTTGTTTCGATCTCTATTCTTGTTAAACTTACCTTAGTATTGATGAATGATGATGATAATGATGATGTTGATGATGACACTTAAACTTAATTCATTCACTTTTAAACTTATTGGGACAACATACTGACCTAGTGACCATTGACTTAAGTTGACGACCTTTCGGACCGACTTACTACCTGCATACGTTTCATATCGACTTTTACTGCTTATTCACTCTGAGTTATAGATTCCCTCTTTACTTATACTATTTTTGGGACTGAGAATAAATGCGTTTTTTATGTTTTGCTTACTTGACATGAGTACTTAAACTTTACATATGTGTGAGTTATATAACGGCATAAAGATTCCCCTTAGCACGGTAACGTTTAATCATTGGTTTTGAACCGGTGAACGCGAATATTAGATATGGATCCATAGAGTTTGACATCCCCACTCGGGCTAGTCGCGCTAGCATTTAACGGGTGTTTGATACTTCGAGGATATATGCACTCACCAAGTGTACTTTTAGGGGGTATTACTATTACGTTAAGTTAGTTACCGGGTGCCCACGAATAAGCATATACTTTTCATACTGTTTTGAATACGATAACTCGTGGTCTATATTACTTTACTGATTACAAACTATAGCTCACCAACATTCGTGTTGACTTTTAAGCGTGTAATTCTCAGGTGCTTAGACGATGTTGCTTCCGCTATTAGACTTGCTGTCTTGGTGCTATAGACTTGCTGTTATAGACCTGCTGTGTTAGATTTCTGCTGCATTACTTAGAGATGTCTCAATCATGAAACTTTTATCTTGCATTCGTAACTTATGTTATTTTCAAATTATGACTTTGTAACGACCTTTGTGTCACGTTATCTTTTGCAAACGCTGTAACAACCCAAACCAAACCGCAATCGAACCCGCTTAAAATATCAAATAAAAAAAAAATTGGCTGATCAGCATATGGAGCGGCGCGCCAGGTGGTTGCGCGGTGCGCCAAACCACCTGGACAGACTGCTGTCCCCGGAAGTTAAATATGCGAAAATGTTTGGCCACTTCCCGATTAAATTAGACAAAACGCTTTTAACCACATGTTCAAATATGTAAAACTAACACGTTCCATTAATAAAAAGGGTTTTACGACACCGGGCCCATATATGCCCAAATTACCCCTTAAAGTACCAAATACAAATTTTGACCACACGACTCTTAATACAAAATAAAGCCGAGCATGGCGATTGGGGATATACTACCCAATCCTAATCAATCCGAAAGCAAGCCTTCTAAAGCAACTATGCGAGCCACTAGTCCCTGCTTATCCGAGCCTCCGCATCCATGCAATCTATAAAAATGTAAACAACGAGAGGGTAAGCTAACACTTAGTGAGTGAAAATATACTACATACATATATATGTATAAAATGGACACGCCACACAAATATCAAATACCGCATACCGAAGCATCCATGTATAAGGCAAGCTAGTCTAAGCATACCGTATGATCACTAGGCGACGAGCTAAAGATACAACAACAAATATAAGTTCACCAACAACGATGTGAACAACGCCAGTAAGCTACACCCGGAGGGTTAGCTACATCACAACAATACATTGATATATATAGAATGATATATAAACGAATAAGGTTAACCACTTAACCCATTACCGAATACCAAAACACCACAATGAAGATTGGCCGAACTACACGAGCCTTAGTAATTCGAAACCACACGAGATTACTATCTTCACAACATCGAGGTTGGCCGAACTACACGATCCTTAGAAATCTGAAACCACACGAGATTACTACCTCACTAAGATGACCGAACTACACGCGTCATCATGAATCCGAACTACACGCGATTCACTTCTCCAATACCAAAACCCACGGTCACGGGATTATAAAATCCACCACATCAGGGTTATCCAAAACCACATCACAAGACATGTGATAACGTACACACAAGTGTACACCTCGCCAAAAGGAGGTCAACCAAAATGCACAACCGTGCCAATTGGACCTATACACAAGTCCATCAAATCCAACTATATGTGAAGTGAGCTCTATACCCGAGAACCACTTCACCCTACCCGCACCCATCCTACACATACATACGCACATATGATATTAACACTCACCTTGTCGCCTTAATGAATGCTTCCAAATAATCTGCAACTCGTCAATGGAAAGTACCTATTCCATTATCACAATTACAACAACACACTTAGAGTGGATTTACAAACCAACCCAATTCGACACTTAGTGCCATTTCGACCCAATTGCACTTCCAAGCACAAACCGTGCACAAACTAACCAATAATCACTAACACAAGTGAGAATGGTCCTAATATGCCAATTAAACCCAATGGCAAGCGTTAAACACTTATTGTTCTCAAAATCGCCAATTAACCCTAATTTTGACCCATAAAGTCAAAATCTCACCATTTGCAAGTTTTGACACCAAAACATATTTAACTTTGTTTTATACTTCAACTTAATCCATTTTAAGTTTATAAACCTCATCGAATCGGCATTCGGGTCATAATCATCAACAAACCCAAACTTTGACTCTAGTCAAAATTAGTCAACCATAAGAACCCTAAAGGTCTCCAATACATCAATAATCACTAATACTAGTGATTATACACCATTCTCAAGTCTTAAACATGGTTAAATCATTAACCAACCCAAAACCCGCCTCTTAACACTTATAAACTCGAATCTTGGTGTTAATCTTCAATTAACAACTAAATGGGTTCCATCTATGAATCATATAATCAAAAGCCCCAAAATTGAATGAAGAACACGAAAACGAAATTCGGAGTTAGAGCTTACCACTAGTATCACCATGTAGCTAAGAACGAGGAGAACAAACTTGTCTACTACGCCAAAGATCAAATCCCGCTTCTTCCTTTCCAAAAATCCCTTTGAATCAAATGGGTGTTTGAGTTTGTTGAGAGAAAATGGAAAGAAAAGGAAAAAGAAATAGGGAAATGAAATGGGTGGATGAGGTTAAGTCCTCAAATCTGACTCAAACGCGAAAAGACGAAATTCCCTTTTAAAACTCTTAAAATAACCAAAGGAGTCTGCCAGCGACCATTGGCGTGGCGCGCGACCAGGTGGCGCGGCGCGCGACCAGCCAGAATCAGAATCCAGGTCTTACAACTCTCCCCCACTTAAAATCGATCACGTCCTCGTGATCTTCACCATTTACCCACTCCGGACCCACTTAACGGTCCTCAATCATAACTCCCAATCTGAACTTTCCTAGACAATTCTTCCCAATGAATCACCTTTAACAACTAAGATCGTCACTCGCGAATTATCAAATCTACAATCCGAACACTAAAACCCTGCTCATTCCCTCGCATGGGGAAAACTCATCCAATCTCTAACCGAGATATCAACCCCTAGCATACCATTACCAAGTACAATCCTAAAGTAACCACATACCAAACTTAAGGTCAACCATCTAAACCGACGAAGATTGAGAAGAAGTAAATCCTTACGGATAACACTTACCACTAAACATTCTTTGTAGTGCGCAATACGACCCATACGCAACTACCGTAACATCATAATCCAACGGCTAGAACCGATAGCCCCCAAAATGACTATGGAAACGCTGATCCGAAGGTGTATAAAATCGACTATTGTTACACCCGTAACAACATGTGAGCAAAACTCGACTATCGCATCACTAAACATACAACATGGTCCTCGCAACCCCACCATTGGCGTATCAAACGACCAATAGATCAAACATCATGGCCCTCACGACCCCACCATCGGTGTATAAAACAACCGATAGATCACACATGGTCCTTACGACCCCACCATCGGTGTATAAAACAACCAACAGATCACACAACCCGAAGGCTGGCCGAAAACTACACGCGCCTTAGTGAATCTGAAACCACATGCGACTCACTACCTTCACCTCAACAACAATCGGGATTGGCCGAACTACACGCGCCTTAGTGAATCCGAACTACACGAGAGTCACTATCCCAGAGGAATGACCGAACTACACGAGTCATTTGTGAATTCGAACTACACGAGACTCACTCCTCAATACAATGACCGAAACCACACGAGTCATTTGTGAATCCGAACTACACGAGATTCACTTCCACAATAAGATGACCGAAACAACACGCGTCATCGTGAACTCGAAACCACACGCGATCCACTACCATGATGAAGTCAGCGGACCCTGAAGGTCATGCTTCACCAATCTCAACATCGGATGAAGTCAGCGGACCCCGAAAGTCATGCTTCACCGATATAACACTACGCCCATGATGAAGTCAGCGGACCCTGAAAGTCATGCTCCACCAATCACGTACTCCCATGATGAAGTCAGCGGACCCTGAAGGACATGCTTCATCAATCCACAATCCCATAATGAAGTCAGCGGACCCCGAAGGTCATGCTTCATCAATCAACGCCCTTTTGGCCTCGAACAACGAGTAGCGTAACATCGCGCTCTGCTACGCCATAGTGAATCCTAACAGATACCACTAACCATTCACCATACGTACGCGTACACAACGCCAACACGATCGAGCAAGAACCACCTATATCAAACATAGGCACAAAACAATAATTCTCTAGAAGAGAACCCGATACGCACATTCCTTAAACCGAGGGATCTCACCTTGCTCGCCAACACGTCCATTATCTCTCAATGAGATTTACCACATTACCACCTTGGTGATAATTCAAATCCAAAATCATAAGTACAATTTAACCGAAATTGTACTCTACCACAAATCTACCAAAAACTAGGTCCCAACACAATTTTCGGATCTACTAAAAACGTCATCCAAAATCTCACACTAGAACTTCCTCGTGCGAGAGTGTAACTCCCCCACTTGGAACTATGTTCCATAACCGCATCTTGTACAATCGTACAATGCTACCAAAGGTGGACTTTACCAACAATTGGGTTCACACGACCCATCTCCACATCTTGCTCCAACCTTGAGCACACGAAGGATTTCAATCAATCCTTAAACACTTCGAACGAAAAGTGTACCATGATTACACAAACTATACCCTCGCAATCATCCAATTGCTTTAGTTTGTCAAATTCCACCTAGTCACTCATGTACTTAAGGGTTTCACTTCGATACCCTAAGTACAATGTAACCACAACATAATCGGAGTCGAACACTACGCTAGTAGGTATAAAAGGGGCACCTAATGTCGCATCATAAAGACTCCATTATCAACCTACATCGAGACTTTAAACACTCGATCTCAAGGGTTCCAACCACCCGACGAACCTCACGGTTCATCCACTTCAACACAAAAGCGAACACGCGCTTAACAACCGAATACCAAAACCCATTTTCATGGCTTGGTAGAAACATTTTACAAATATCAAGGAATGCTTGGTTACACCAAGTCTTACGCCCTTCGCCCGATAATCAAACGTCACCATAGGGTACTTCCATTAGGAACGTCACCCATAACAATAATATGCACAACACAATGCATTTAACAACTCAAACTCAACGGCACTTAATAAATAACCAAAGGACATATTTATTAAAATGAAATGTACCTTAACGTCTCCTTGCCGCACCCGTCCCCGCTAGCTTGGGACATTCCGACTTACGATGTCCTTCTTCTTGGCAATTGAAGCACACCATACCGTCACCCTTGGGTACCGAACATTCCCAAGACTTGTGACCCCTCATGCCATAATTGTAACACCAAAATGCACTAGAATCCGGTATACCCGTCCGCGTACCACCCGTGCTCACACTCGGACCCATAGTCCTCTTACTCGGAGCACCATACGAAACAACCCTTCTCTCACTTGAAGGTTCACCCTTCTTGGATCGTGAATCTGACTCGAAACCTCTAGCCAAGGCTAATAGGACTAATCTACAACTTTCTTGTTTACCTGTTTCTGCGAAACTGCTGCGTGGTACTACTTATTTATACTGCCGTATGATCTTGCTACATGCTACTGCTTACCCTTACTGCTATGTGAACTTGCTGTATGCTATTGCTTACCCTTGTTACTACATGCTACTGTCTGCTTTCGATTACATGTTACTTTGTTTAGTACTATTGTTATTGCCATGCTATGTACTGCGGTAAACGATCTAGGTTGCGGTAGTGCCCGATTACGTACTTGCTATATGTCTTACTGACATGGAAAAAGTTATTTTTCCTTGTTCAGATGACAGATATGCTGCCCATGACCTTTGACTTTGAGAGTGACTCAGACACGACTGTTGCCTCGCCTACTATTGCTGCTGACTCACCGCTACCCTTCGACGACTCTGGAAATTCACCTTCTAGTGGACTCGTGCTTGACCTGATGGACATCTCAGATGGAGATGAGGATCCCGAGATGATTCCAGCACCACCCAGCCCTAGAATCCCGGAGCCACATCACCATTTTGGCGATGCTGTAATTCCTGGGGGAAATGGAGACGATCCTTTCCGTAACGAGCATGGACATTGGGCTAGACGCACCGCTACTGGACGTGTTGTACCGATTCCACCTTTCAGATATCGACTTATGACCACCGGCCTGACACATCCACCCTCAGATGATTCAGACGATTCATCATCCGACGACTCCAGCGAGGAGGATCCCGAGGAGGATTCTGAGGAGGACCATGAGGAGGAGCCCGTGCAGCCGCCCTCTACCCCGTCGAAGAGGTGGTATCGTTTCGATGGTACCGTTATCTCAGGAATTAACGGAGGAAGTCCGTTCGTGGATACACATGGATAGTTGGTTAGGGTTACAGCCTGTAAGAGGGTCGTACCGTATCCCGCCGATCCGTTCGTGCGTAAGACCACCCGCACTGTGCCGTCTACATCTGCACTCCTTGAACCATCCGTACCACCTGCACCACCTGCCCCACCAGCATCCCCCGTCGTCAAGGAACTGACAAGGGAAGTGCATGCCCTCCGTGCTCGGGTAACTGAGCTCAAGGATCAGATGTCCCACCTGATGGACATTATTTACCCACCTTCACCATAGGGCTATTGATGTTAAAGCGAAGGGGTATAAAATACTATTAATTTTTACTAGGAAATACTATTAAATACGATACAATTTTACACAAGTTATTTATTTATTTATATAGTGGATATACCTAAACCTTGCTACAACACTTATAGGCAGTGTACCTAAACGTACAGTAGTGTAGTTTTTAGTAAGTCCGGTTCGTTCCACAGGGAGCTAGCCAAGTTTAACGCTATATTTTTAAAACTATATTTGTAAATATATAAATATATATATAAGTAATATTATTATTATAAAAAGGGGGTTTTTACCGTTTAATGACCGGTTTGTCGATTTTAAAACTTTAGTCGCAGTTAAAACCTAATATAAAATATTAAAAATATAAAAGACTTAATTTAAAGCGTAAAGTAAATGACAATAATTAAAGTGCGATAAATAAAAGTGCGATAATTAAAACTACAATAAATAAAATTGCGATAATTAAAAAGTACGATAATTAAAATGACAATAAATTAAAGTGCGATAATTAAAAGTGCAATTAAATATGAAATAAAGGAATTATGCTTATTTAAACTTTCGCAATCATGATGTTTGACGTGTTGATTTTAGTTTATTACCATGGGTTAATTGTCCTTTGTCCTGGATTATTCAATATGTCCGTCTAGTTTTTGTCCATAACAGTCCATCAGTAATAAATATAAAGTGCGAGTGTCCTCGTCAAATTATCCTTATATCCGAAGTTAAATATTCCAACTAATTGGGGACATAAACTATAATTACACCAATTTTCCTTGTATATAATTCACCCCTGTTTTAATAAGTCCATTGACTATTAATCCATTCTCGTGCCCGGTTAAATGAACGATTATTAGTACTTATAAATATCCCGCCCATCGTGCCCGATCGAGTGTATATGGTTATTTATAGGTACGTCCAATTGTAAATCTTTATATTAAATTAACAAACTATCATTTAATTAAACAAATATAAAGCCCATTAATAGCCCATAGTGTAATTTCCACAAGTGTCGTTCTTTTGTCCAAACCCCAATTACCTCGTCTTTAATATTTAGCCCAACATCATGATTACTTCGGCTTAAATAAGCATAATAATAACTTAGCTACGAGACATTAATTTAAAAAGGTTGAACATAACTTACAATGATTAATAATAGCGTAGCGTTACACGGACAAAATTTCAACTTACACCCTTACAACATTCACTAACATACCCTTATTATTATTAAAATTAAAATTATAAATATATATATATATATATATATATATATATATATATATATATATATATATATTACGTTTGAGAGAGAGATAGATAAAAGATGTTAAACTCGAGCACCAGATTGCCTTTTATAGGGATGTGGCCAGAAAAAGTGGCCCATGCGATCACATGGAAATATAGCCTACAGGCCATGCGATCGCATGAAGCAGGAATCCAGCTCACAATCGATTGTTTGTTTCTTGCCGACGATTTTATTAAATAATATAATATATAAATAATTTTAAGAATTAATTATATATTATATTATATTCATGTGCATAGTTGACTTGTAATTTTTAGTCCGTTGCGTCGATCGTTGAGAGTTGACTCTGGTCCCGGTTCCAGATTTTCGAACGTCCTTGCGTACAATTTAATATCTTGTACTTTGCGTTTTGCGTCATGTACTCTTGTAATTTTGAGACGTTTCTCATCAATAATTTGAACTACTTTGATTGTACTTTGTACTTTTTAGCTTTTTGGTCGTTTGCGTCTTCAAATCGTCGAATCTGTGTTTTGTCTTCACCTTTTATTATTTAAATGAATATCACTTGTAAATAGAACATTTGCAACTAAAAACTTGTCTTTCTTGAGGGATAATGCTATGAAATATATGTTTGTTTTTAGCATTATCAAATATTCCCACACTTAAGCGTTGCTTGTCCTCAAGCAATATAGTCTTGAAATAAAAATACTAGAATCACATCTTTATTCTTCACACTTTGTACATCAGTGATTTCTATACGGCGGTATGAACAATGATAGTAACGATGTGGTTTACAGTCCCACATGGCTATGAAAATTTAGATCCTTAACGAAATTGGATCTTTATGAAAACATTTGATCTTTTGAAAATTAAATCTAGCTTTTACCCTAGATAAGTTTTCCGGAATAACCCTTTACCGGTGTTTGCAAATTGTATTTTCGGGTTTTGTGGGTTTCAGATTTGAAAATTTTAGCTCAAAACTTGTAGTTTTGTGTCACCCACTTGCTAACCTTATATTGGGAAAGCAACACGTCTAGTATACTTGCTCCGTATATTACATTTCGGTAAACTATCATCCGGTTGTAAAGGAAAGTGTTGAACAAACAAATGTTAAGGCAATGTCCCATGACATGCTTTCAATTATGGTCTATAACGTGTCGGATGCAATTACTATCCTTTGTAGGAGCAATAGTAAAGATCACCCTATAGTTTTTCGGTCTGGCACAAGGTCCTGTCTTCGACCATGCTATGCAACCACCGATACGGTTGACACCCAATTTGGTTCAAGTAACCTAATGAATTCCAGGTAAATTCCTAGGATTTTACGTTCAATGGTAATGAACGCATTGAAAATGGGTTTTCAGAAAACAAATCGATTTGTAATTTTGATCAAAATATTTTCTCGTTCATGCTCGAGTTTAGATATCATCGAATTCCATGAGTTTGTAATTCTCAATCTTTAAGATCAATCTCTAGGATTGAGTAATATCAGGCTTAAATGCTGATTTTTAATCTTTAAGGAGATTATCCTTTCTGGGGATCTGATTCATTAGTCTTATCAAGCTAATTTGCATGGCGCCCTCCCCATTTTATGAGACAGATCCTCTCATGGTTAGGATAAGTCTGACCACTTGGCGACCTTGTTTGATGCCGAGGTCCGTGGATTTCCAGCTGATTTTCCAGAAAACTTTTCAAGGTTTTTCGTAGACTCTACAACTGGTCTGGACGATAACTTCCTAACCTAAATCAAGAAGCGCGTGTCTTTTTCGGAAGACTTTACTTCCTTTTAATGATGGAATTGATTCATCGTGTAGATCCATCTTTCTTTCAAATATATTACAATTTACCGGGTAAAACGGTTAATTTTGTCCAAAACAAAAGTATCTTCAATTATTTGTACAAAAATATGTGATATATGTTTTAAATAACTTGGTAAATTTTCCCACACTTGGCTTTTATTTTCCTTTCTTTGCCTTTTTATTGTCCTCTATTTCATTTTAAATGAATTCTAACATTTTGGGTTGTTTTTTCAATTTATGTCCTTTCCGAGGTAACAATAATTTCGGTGTTAACACCTAGTTTTATCGTTCATAAATATGTATAAACATGATTTTGAATTCATTTATTTGAAAATTTTGAATTTTTTTTTACTAGAATTGGGTAGTCAGTATATAAGACTATGGCTGTTCTTTATTATCAGAGAGCACTAGATTCTAATACAACTACTGGGTTACTAGTATTTTTAATGGTAACCAAGTGTTTAAGTCAAAAATTTTTAAAAATCCGAAAGAATTTAACCCCTTCCCACACTTAAGATCTTGCAATGCCCTCATTTGCAAGAAATTAGTAACAATTTAAATTATTGAGGGTGATTAGCATAGAAAAATGATTAAATTTTACCAAAGTTTCCAAACATATTGGCGTTTTGAATGATAAATGGTGCACATTATTTGTTCATTCCGTCTTGTTGTTACATCACATTTGTTTTTCGTTTTGTCATCAAAATTAGTAGCTTTTGCTGAACTTAATGGCAGTTTTTGAAAATGCGCTGTTTTACCCTGTTGTGTACAATTTACAAAATACATACATACAAATAATGACATGCATGGTAATTTGAAATGGGACTTAACATCCCACTTTCAAATCAAATATGAAATATTAGTACAAAATAATAAAAATATTAAACATTACATTAAAGTATCACAATATCATATGTTTTAAACATAAGTAAATAAAAATAATAAAAAGATAAAAATCATAGAAATAACCAACGGAACTATATCAATCTGGATAGGGGTTCCAGTTCATGTCGTCGGGCGGGTTCCATGGTTGGTTATAGGTGTACTGATAGGCCTGGTTAGGGTCGTAGAGAGTAAATGGTGGTCGCATATCGGGCTGGTGTGGAGGATAGTAAGCAGGTCGGGTCGGTACGTAGTGATCCTGAGGTGATAGCTGGCTCATGATCTGATGCTGATGATAGTGCCATCTATCATGCTGTCATTGCCTAGAATGCTCGTACTCATTCTGGGGTTGCCACTGCTCGTACCGACTATGTCTATCCTGGTTTGTCATTTCTACCTCATTTATAAGCTGGTAGACGTCAGTCATAGCCTCCCTAATGACATCTTCTTCCTCCATTTCCTCATCTGAACCTCTCTCTACCTGTGGATGATTACCATCATATGGTATTGCCTGATTGCGTCTGCTCTTTAATACCTTAGCACCCTGATAGACCTTCAATCCTAAAGTATCATCCTGTTCCCTACATACCATAAGTGGACCCCTTGGTCCCTATCTATACCCAAATACTCTTCAATGAGAGTAACAAAAATACCTCCTCCTATTATTCCCCCGTCCTGTATTCCTGCCACTACTTTGAACAGATAAAAACCAACACAGTAGGGGATATTAACAAAGCTTCTAGTGTTTCGAATACACTTAAGGTAAAATAAGTCATGTAAGGTCATCTTCTCCTTGTTTTTACCTCTTTGTGTAATCGAATTAGCCAAAAATCTATGTATAATACATAGCTCTGCTTTGTTAATATCTAAGTAGGAGTGTCTTCCTCCTAGCGAAAAAACATTATAATCTGACATACGCCTCCAGACGGCGTTTGCGTCAAAATTCCTATCTACCCGCTCCCCATGATAAATCAAATTTGTACAATCGGGTAGTAGTAATTCACCAGGAGTGTAAATCTGTAAAGCCCTGGCCATGTCCAGCATGGACATCCTGTACATCCTACGACCAAGTATAAATCTAAGAAAACTTCTATCATCTAACCTATCTACATCCGCATTTAACGCTATAGTACTCATAAGCTCAACACACCATTTCTTATATACAGGCCTACGAATGGTGAATAAATGTTCCCAATTGGGAAAAGAAGAGCTGCCATACCTTTGGATCAGATGCAGTCTAACTGAGTTAACTAGTTGGACCCTTTCCAAAGGCTCCCAATCAATTACCCTCGGCACTTCTACATTTTTAGTTACCAGTTTAAATTTGTTACTTTGGTACGTCGGGTAATCTCTCCAACTTCGATCAAATCTCAAATTGGGATGCAACTGTTCTTCATGAATCGTCGGGTGTGCTACTATCGGATGAATCGAAAATATTACGTAGGCATTAATATATTCTTGTTGCGGATCATAATATGGTACGTGTTGATCAGGTTGTTGTTGTTGTTCCTTGTTGTTGCTCCGGTTCATATTGCATTTCTGGTTCAGGTTCTGGAGCAGGTTGTCTAGATGATGATGATACACCATCAGTATTGGTATTTTTCTGCAAAACACATTAAACACAAAATTTGTGCATCCAAATATGCATTAGTGTTAGCAAAATAACAACTTGAAACAATTACAATAACATGTTCAATCAAAATTAAACTTATACACATTTTCACAATTTTCACAATTCTACACTTTTTCAAATAAGCATATATGAAAATATTTACAAAGTTCATAAGCATTCTACTCAAATAACATGTTAAAATAACCATTACTAGCAATTAAACAAGTTTCAAATGGCATTTACATCAATTTAATCAATTTCATGAATTTTAGACCTAAAAAGTTCACTTTAATTCTCAAAAATCATGTTTAGGATCAAAGTTTGGATCATTTAGCTACCTAAATATGTTACACTACTTAATTTAGCAATAATTCATGACAAAAATTGGCCATAGCCTGTTTATATAAAAAAAACCCAAATTGCTCAAGAACACAAACCCTAGATTCTTAAAAATTTTGAAGTTTTTGGCTTTAAATCATGTTAAATAGCATCAATCTAGGTTATACATGCATTATATACTAACAATTTAACACTAATTATACTAGAAATTAACAAAATCAAATTAAGTAAAATATTGGTAATTATCACAAAAACTAAGAAATTTAAGAGTTTAGAGGTGTAATTTTTACCTTCTTGCTAAAAAATCCGAACCTAGGCATGATTAGAGCGGATTGTAGGACGCAATTTGGTTGAATTTGGTGAAAAAATGGCAATTTTAGGGGTGATTTTGGGGGTATTTTCGTATGTGTTTGTGTGTGTGGTGGTATGAGACAGACTGCTCGCAGGGTTTAAGTTCCTGACCAGTATTCTCTCTCCATGCGACCGCATGGATTTGAAGGCCAATCCCCATGCGATCGCATGGAGGTCTGAATTTTTTTTTTATAAATAAAAACCTTATACTTTTAAAATATATATTAATAAATTTTAAAAAATTTGTTTCTTTTTAGGAGTGAGGGCGTTTCGGATTGTTGTCCTAGTCCGCCTCTCAACAAAATTTTAAAATTTGTCACTTTTTAAGCGTCGTTTTAAAAGCAAAGATTTTTAGGTTTTTTAATGTTTTTGGCATACTTTAATTCAATAAGATTAAAAATAATGATAATAAAAGTTCTCGTCCCGCCCTCGGGTAAAGCAATTTCGGTTCAACGACCTAGTTTTCAACTCACGACGAATTTTTAGAAATCACATTTTTAACTTAATGAAATAAAGTAAATTTTTGTTTTTAAATTCACACCAAACTTAAATTTAAAATGCATAAAATTAAAAATTCATATTAATATTATTAAAAATTCACACCAAATTCATATTATATTTTTGTTTTTATACATACAAACTTATATTAAAAATATTAATTTTTCAAATATTTACAAACTTAAATATATTTATTTTAAAAAGTTTACAATATTAATTTAATATTTATATATTAATTTTAAAAACATGGTAAAAATTAAAAATTAAAAATCTTTTTGGTATTTTATCCCACTTTAATCAATCAAATATTATCAAAAATATACGCTCCTCTTTTCGGTAAAGTAATTTCGGCTATATTACCTAGTTTTACTCCTGACGAATTTCTGAAATATTTTGGTTTGATTGATTAAAGATATTTATACCTTAAGAATAAACGGTAAATTTCGCAGTGATATAATAAATTTTTGTATGATATCAATAATTTCGGTTATGCATACCTAATTTTATTGAATACCAATTTAATACTTTATAGCGAACGATTCACCGTTTATTATCAAAAGGTTAAAAGCAATAAAAATAAAAATAAAAACTGTACATACTTACCTGTGAGATAGAATTCTCAGAGACCTGCTTTAGCCGACTCATAGGAGAGTCGTGTGATTTGGTTCTCCATAGCTACGTAAGCATAACCTCGATTCTTCAATATCTTTTCTTCTAAACATATGAACGGTCCTTCTCTGCATAGAGTAACAAATTCGGTATTTGAATATATTTGATTATTTGAACATTTACCTTCATGTGACCATTTTCCGCATTTATAACATCTTTCAAGGTGTCGTGCTCTTCTTTTTGTTGCAGATTTTGATTTTCCTTTACCAAAATGTATCTTATGATGATCTTTTCTGAGTTCTTTTCTTACTCCGTCCATTTTGCCTCTTATGAATGATACCAGTTCACTCGAAAGTGTGTCATTATTACGTTTAGTAATCAAAGCGTGTAGCATTAGACCATGGTTCAGATCAAAGGAATTCTTCATCTCGTAAAACCTAAAAAAAATAAAAATTCAGAATGGGGGGAGAAGACTAGTACTTTAGGGTCTGCTAGGAAAAGACCATTCGGATTCCATTCTCGAAAACTACACGAAAACAAAATATCTAACTCTAATAGAAATATATATTACCCTAAAAAGATTCAAAACTTCCCACACTTAGTTAGCTGTGGTATCGAAATTGTGATTAACTTCATCTTCAACTTCCATTGGACTATCTATGTAATGTTTAACTCTGTGACCATTAACCTTAAATTCAATCCCATTTGAATTTATTAATTCTACTGTTCCGTACGAAAAAACTCTTTTGACTATGAATGGTCCATACCATCTTGATTTCAATTTTCCAGGAAATAACTTGAATCGTGAATTGAAAAGAAGAACTCTGTCTCATTCCTTAAATTCTTTTGAACTTCTAATTCTTTTATCATGCCATTTCTTCGTTCTTTCTTTATAGATTAACGAATTTTCATATGCTTCATGCCTTAATTCTTCTAATTCATTTAGTTGACTTAACCGTAAACGTACGACTTCATGTAAATTAAGGTTACATGTCTTCAAATCCCAAAATGCTTTGTGTTCAATTTCTACTGGAAGATGACATGCTTTTTCGTAAACGAGTCTAAAAGGTGTGATTCCAATTGGAGTTTTGTAGGCTGTTCTAAAAGCCCAGAGTGCATCCTCCAATTTCATGGACCATACTTTCGGATTTGATCCTACGATTTTCTCTAGAATACGTTTTAAAGCTCGGTTGGTATTTTCAACTTGTCTACTTGTTTGTGGATGATAAGCGGTTGAGATTTTATGAGTTACTCCATATCTTTTGAGAACTTTCTCAAGTTGATTATTACAAAAATGAGTACCACGATCACTTATTAAAGCTTTCGGTGTTCCGAACCTTGCAAAAAGACGTTTTAAAAAGTTGACTACAACTCGTGCATCGTTATTCGAGAGGGCTTGTGCTTCCGCCCATTTAGATACATAATCAATGGCAACGAGAATGTAGAGATTATTATGAGATTTTGGAAATGGACCCATAAAGTCAATACCCCAAATGTAAAATACTTCACATACTTGAATGACATTTTGTGGCATTTCATCATGTTAACTTATTTTTTCGGCCCTTTGACATGCATCACAGGATTTGCAAAGAAGGTGTGCGTCTTTGAAAATTGTAGGCCAATAGAATCCAGCATCGTAAACTTTTCTTGCTGTGAGTTGAGGCCCATAATGCCCTCCTGTTGGTCCTGTGTGACAATGGTTTAAGATTTGACTAGCTTCATCTCCGAATACACATCGGCGTATTATTCTATCGGGACAACTTTTAAACAAATGTGGATCTTCCCAGAAATAGTGTTTTATATCACTAAAGAATTTCTTTCATTTTTGGTACGACAACCCTTTTTCAAGAAATCCACATACTAAGTAGTTTGCATAGTCTGCAAACCATGGAATTTCACTATAATCTATCTTCAATAGATATTCATCAGGAAAGTTATCTTGTATGGCCGATTCATTGAGAACTTCTAATTTAGGATTTTCAAGACGAGAAAGACGATCAGCTGCGAGATTTTCTGCTCCCTTTTTATCTCGGATTTCAATATCGAACTCTTGTAAGAGTAAGATCCAACGGATTAATCTTGGTTTAGCATCTTATTTTGAAAATAGGTATCTAAGAGCAGAATAATCGGTATAGACCATCGTTTTAGCTAGAACGAGATATGAACGAAATTTGTCAAAAGCAAAGACAATAGCAAGGAGTTCTTTTTCAGTAGTTGTGTAATTAGTTTGTGCTCCTTGTAACGTCTTACTAGCGTAATAAATAGGTTGAAATTGTTTTTCAATCCTTTGTCCTAAAACGACTCCCATTGCAAAATCACTTGCATCGCACATGAGTTCAAACAGTAGATTCCAATTTGGAGTTATCATGATCGGCCCATTAGTGAGTTTTTCTTTAAGAATATTAAAAGATTTGATGCATTCATCTGAAAAGATGAATGGAGCATCCTTTTCTAGGAGTTTATTCATAGGAGTGGCAATTTTAGAAAAATCTTTTATGAAACGTCGGTAAAAATCCGGCATGTCCTAGAAAACTCCTAACTCCTCTAACATTGTTGGGATATGGAAGTTTAGCAATTACATATACTTTAGCTCTATCCACTTCAATTCCTTCCTTTGAAATTTTATGACCAAGAACGATGCCTTCTTTAACCATGAAATGACATTTTTTCCACATTAAGAACTAGATTTGATTGTTCGCATCTAATAAGCATTCGTTCAAGATTAACTAGACATGATTCAAATGTATCACCGAAAACTGAAAAGTCATCCATGAAAACTTCCATGCATTCTTCTATCATGTCGTGAAAAATCGCCATCATGCACCTTTGAAAGGTTACAGGGGAGTTGCAAAGTCCAAATGGCATGCGTTTATAAGCAAAAGTACCATAAGGGCACGTGAATGTGGTTTTCTCTTGATCTTCGGGTGCTATTGGAATTTGAAAATATCCGGAAAAACCATCAAGAAAACAATAGGAATAAGCTCATTTTTCTCATTTGTGATGACAGTCATGCCACCCTTCTTAGGTACGCATTGAACTGGGCTTACCCATGGACTATCAGAGATTGGATAAATTAAACCTGTATCAAGCAGTTTAATAATTTCTTTTTTGACAACATCTTGCATATTAGGATTTAGTCTTCGTTGGCGTTGCACATACATTTTATGGCCTTCTTCCATAAGGATTTTATGTGTGCAATACGAAGGACTTATGCCTTTAATATCATGAATCTTCCATGCAATAGCTGGTTTATGAGCTTTTAGCACAAAAATGAGTTGAGATTTTTCATTTTTAGTAAGAGAAGACGATATTATTACAGGTAATTCAGATTCACCATGTAAATAAGCATATTCCAAATGGTTTGGAAGTGGCTTTAACTCTAATGTCGGTGGTTCTTCTATCGATGATTTATATCGATATCTGTCTTCTTCTTTTAGCATTTGAATTTCTTCTGTTGTTGGTTCATATCCATTAGCCATAAGTGTAGCTAACATTTCAGCTTCTTCAATTGGTTCATTTCCTTCTCCTAAAGAACATTCTCCTGTTCCTTGTAATTCTGGAAATTCTTCTAACAATTCTGCATGTGAATCTATAGTTTGAATATAATAACATGTATCAGCTGCAGATTGCGGTTGTTGCATGGCTCTATCAACTGAAAAGGTAACACTCTCGTCCTCCATACTTAGGGTCAGTTTCTTGCCAAACACGTCTATTATTGCTTTAGCCGTGTTTAAGAATGGTCTTCCTAATATGAGAGGAACTCGAGAATCTTCTTCCATATCCAGAATAACAAAATCTACTGGAAATACTAAAGTACCAACTTTAACTAGCATGTTTTCCATTATCCCTCTAGGATATTTTACTGATCGATCGGCTAGTTGTATGCTTATTCGTGTTGGTTTCAATTCTCCAAGGTCTAGTTTAGCGTATAGTGAATACGGCATTAGATTTATACTAGCACCTAAATCTGCCAATGCTTCTATTGAACTAAGACTACCCAGAAAACATGGAATTGTGAAACTTCCTGGATTAGATAATTTTTCTGGTATCTTATTCAATAGTACTGCAGAACAATTAGCATTCATAGTAACAGCCAAGAGTTCTTCCATTTTCTTTCTATTTGTGATTAGATCTTTCAAGAATTTAGCATATCTTGGCATTCCTGAAATTACATCAATGAAAGGAAGGTTGACATTTATTTGTTTAAACATATCCAAGAATTTGGATTGCTCGGCTTCAAGTCTCTCTTTTCTCATTTTACTCGGGTAAGGAAGTGGTGGTTTCTATGGTTTAACATAAGGTTTAGCCTTAACTGTGTTATCTTTATTAACCTTTTCAACTACCGCATCTGTTTCCTTATCTTGTTCAGATTGTGGTTCTTGTGGAGTAGGAATAGCGTCATGAGAAATTACAGGCATTTCAGGTGGTTTATGTGTAATACCACTTCTTGTGGTAATGGCTTTAGCTGTTTCATTCCGGGGGGTAGCATTTGTATCGCTAGGTAGACTTCCCGGTTTTCTTTCACCTATCAACCTTGCTAGGTTGCTCACTTCTTGTTCTAAATTTTGAATCGAAGCTTGTTGATTTCTAAATGCTTGAGCATTTTGTTCATTGGTTTGTTTATGAGATGTGAAAAATTAAGTTTGAGATTCAACTAGCTTCGACATCATATCTTCAAAATTTGGCTTTTTATCATCGGTTTGTGGTGGTTTGTTTTGAAAAATTGGTCTTTGCTGATTGTAAGTATTATTAGATACTTGTTGATTGCTAGGACCTTGTTGGTTGTTGTATGGAACATTTCGGTTATAATTCTAGTTTTGATTGTAGATTGGTCTTGGCGGTTGATAATTATTCTGATAATTATTTCTAAGCCTTTGGTTCATGTATGAAACATTCTCTCTTTGTTCCATTGTTTGTTCAATACTGAGACAATCTTTTGTTAAATGTGGTCCTTCACACTGCTCACAACTAATTCGTATTGAGTGAATATCTTTAGTCATCTTTTCCATTCGTCTCTCGACAGCATCTATCTTTACAGAAATGGAATCAAAGTCATGGCTAGAATCGGCTCTAGCTGCTTTAGATGATCTAACGATATATTTTTCTTGGTGCCACTCATGTGAGTGGGAAGCAGTGTTATCAATAATTTTGTAAGCTTCAGTTGCTGTTTTCTTCATAATGGAACCACCAGCTGCTATATCTATGTCTTTTCTTGTAGTGATGTCGCATCCTTGGTAGAATATTTGTATTATCTGAAAAGTGTCTAAACCATGATGCGGACATCCTCTCAATAACTTTCCAAATCTTGTCCACGCTTCATATAGAGTTTCGTTTGGCTTTTGTGTGAATGTAACAATTTCTCCTTGAAGTCTCACGACTTTAGATGCCGAAAAGAATTGTTTAAGAAAATTTTCAACTAAAACATCCCATGTATCAATCGCCCCTTCAGGTAATGATTCTAACCAATCTTTGGCTTCTCCCTTTAAAGTCCAGGGAAATAACATGAGATATATATGTTCATCCTCAACTTCTCTTATTTTAAATAGAGTGCAGATCCTATTAAAGGTACGAAGATGTTCATTTGGATCTTCCTTCGGCGCACCACTAAATTGGCATTGATTTGTTACCATGTGTAGAATTTGTCCTTTTATTTCATTAATGTCTGGTTGAGTAATTGCGTGACCTTGGCTAGTGCGTTTAGCTCTCATTCGGTCTTCCATACTTAGAAGTTCTAGATTTTCCATGATTGAATTTGTTGAATCTGAATCACTAGAGGATTATGATTTAATGGTTTGTTCCTCCACAATCTCTGTTTGAATGATTAGTGGTTCAGGAGGAAAGATTAATGGTTCAGGATCTCTGAATTGTCCCTGAATATCCTCCGGATTCTCAATTATGAGGTCTGGTACAAAAAATGGATTATCGGAAATTTGAATTGGAGTACTTGGTCGACTGGATGACGATTCTAAAGAAAAATCAACGGCGACAATATTGGCTAGATGTTTTGATCGAGTTACAGGTGGTGAACGTATAAAAGGTGGTGAACGTTTTGCTGGTGCATTCACTGAATATCATTTTAGTTATAAAAGATAAAAATTATATAAGTTATCAAATTTAATAGACTTTTCTGATTTTTCCCACGTTTCAAATAGCCAATAGATGCAGCAGGTAGCCAGGACCCTTTAAATCGGAAGCCCACAACTCGCCACTAACAAATCCAACTATTACTACGAACCAGAAAATTTTGGATGTCTATCAATTTAACCTCTTAAAATAATTTTTCGTTGAAATTTAAAGAAATTTTAGAGAAGAAATAGAAAATTCTATGTCCTAAAAACCAGAGCGTCGAAAAATAAGAAAGAAAAAGATTGCGTCGAAAAACGTCGAAAAATAAAAGGTTGAAAAATAAAAATAAGAAAGTAGCTCGTCGAAACTTAAAAGTCCAAAAACTAAAAATTAAAAGTTACGTCTAAAAGTATTAAAGCTTAAAAGAAATACTATATCCAAAACGGCAATAACTTAAAAAGTACTAAAATCTTAAAACGGCGTCGCAAAATTCTAAAGCACCTAAATCTTAATCTAAAGAAAAAGCACTTAAGGGATTTTACGACAAAGCCTAAAAATCTAGAAATAAAAATAACTACGGCAAATACTATATCTTAAAACTAATTACGAACGAAAAATACAAATATTAAGAATAAACGATTAAAAAGATATGAAATATAGAAATAAAACTAAAGTTATAAAAATACAATTTTTATAAAAATATTATTTTTATATTATTTATTTTATAAAAGTATTAATTTTATAATTTAATAAAACTAATTTTAACTTAAATTACAAATTAAATAAAACTAAAACAAATTAATTTAATAACTAACCCTAATTAGGGTTTTAATAATAATAATAATAATAATAATAATAATAATAATAATAATAATAATAATAATAATAATAATTAATACTCCGTAATTATTGCTGTACCAGGTTCAGAGCCGCGTGTCAGAACTTCTCATGCGGTCGCATGAGTTTTAGCCTTCGGGTTCATGCGATCGCCTGGCCCAAATATTCAGCTCACAAATTAGGCTGCTACAGTGTAGCCCGATTACTTATTTTTTTTTTCTGTTTTTATATTTATATAAAATATTTAAATATCTTAAATAAAACTTAAAAATTAAAATAGAAATAAAAATACTTTATAATTTTATATATTTTGAACAACTCTTAAAAAATTTATATTTGTTCTTTTTATATTTTTGTATTTTTAATATCTAAAACGTATTTTTACAAAAGTAAATTAAAAATCTTTTTTTTTAATATATATAGCATTTTGCTTCCGGCGTTTAAGCAGTTTCCCCGGCGGCGGCGCCAAAAATACTTGATGTTAAAGCGAAGGGGTATAAAATACTATTAATTTTTACTAGGAAATACTATTAAATACGATACAATTTTACACAAGTTATTTATTTATTTATAGAGTGGATATACCTAAATCTTGCTACAACACTTATAGACAGTGTACCTAATCGTACAGTAATGTAGTTTTTAGTAAGTCCGGTTCGTTCCACAAGGAGCTAGCCAAGTTTAACGCTATATTTTTAAAACTATATTTGTAAATATATAAATATATATATAAGTAATATTATTATTATAAAAAGGGGGTTTTTACCGTTTAATGACCGGTTTGTCGATTTTAAAACTTTAGTCGCAGTTAAACCTAATATAAAATATTAAAAATATAAAAGACTTAATTTAAAGCGTAAAGTAAATGACAATAATTGAAGTGCGATAAATAAAAGTGCGATAATTAAAATTACAATAAATAAAATTGCGATAATTAAAAAGTACGATAATTAAAATGACAATAAATTAAAGTACGATAATTAAAAGTGCAATTAAATATGAAATAAAGGAATTATGCTTATTTAAACTTTCGCAATCATGATGTTTGACGTGTTGATTTTAGTTTATTACCATGGGTTAATTGTCCTTTGTCCTGGATTATTCAATATGTCCGTCTAGTTTTTGTCCATAACAGTCCATCAGTAATAAATATAAAGTGCGAGTGTCCTCGTCAAATTATCCTTATATCCGAAGTTAAATATTCCAACTAATTGGGGACATAAACTATAATTACACCAATTTTCCTTGTATATAATTCACCCCTGTTTTAATAAGTCCATAATTAATCCATTCCCGTGTCTAGTTAAATGAACGATTATTAGTACTTATAAATATCCCGCCCATCGTGTCCGATCGAGTGTATATGGTTATTTATAGGTACGTCCTATTGTAAATCTTTATATTAAATTAACAAACTATCATTTAATTAAACAAATATAAAGCCCATTAATAGCCCATAGTCTAATTTCCACAAGTGTCGTTCTTTTGTCCAAACCCCAATTATGGTACAAAGCCCAATTACCCCGTCTTTAATATTTAGCCCAACATCATGATTACTTAGGCTTAAATAAGCATAATAATAACTTAGCTACGAGACATTAATTTAAAAAGGTTGAACATAACTTACAATGATTAATAATAGCGTAGCGTTACACGGACAGAATTTCGACTTACACCCTTACAACATTCGCTAACATACCCTTATTATTATTAAAATTAAAATTAAAATTAAAATTATAATATATATATATATATATATATATATATATATATATATATATATATATTACGTTTGAGAGAGAGATAGATAAAAGATGTTAAACTCGAGCACCAGACTGCCTTTTATAGGGATGTGGCCAGAAAAAGTGGCCCATGCGATCGCATGGAAATATAGCCTCCAGGCCATGCGATCGCATGAAGCAGGAATCCAGCTCACAATCGATTGTTTGCTTCTTGCCGACGATTTTATTAAATAATATAATATATAAATAATTTTAAGAATTAATTATATATTATATTATATTCATGTGCATAGTTGACTTGTAATTTTTAGTCCGTTGCGTCGAGCGTTGAGAGTTGACTCTGGTCCCGGTTCCGGATTTTCGAACGTTCTTGCGTACAATTTAATATCTTGTACTTTGCATTTTGCGTCTTGTACTCTTGTAATTTTGAGACGTTTCTCATCAATAATTTGAACTACTTTGATTGTACTTTGTACTTTTTAGCTTTTTTGGTCGTTTGCGTCTTCAAATCGTCGAATCTGTCTTTTGTTTTCACCTTTTATTATTTAAATGAATATCACTTGTAAATAGAACACTTGCAACTAAAAGCTTGTCTTTCTTGAGGGATAATGCTATGAAATATATGTTCATTTTTAGCATTATCAGCTATCGTATTAGATTTCGTTATGTAATCTCGTTGGTAGTTTCATGTTTTACTCATGTATTGTACGAACCTTATGAAGATGTATGCAACTTTCTTATTAATGAATGGAACTTAATGTTGTTTAATTATTATACGATGTTCTATTTAAGTTATTACCTGATGGTTTTTGTGCAATCTGTAACTAGCTAGCCATGCTTAGTTAACATGTATTGTGATGTTTCCCGATTGATTACCTTATGCTATAGCATTATGAATTGTTGAATGCGGAATTTTGACTTAAGTCGAAATTTTTGTTTAGAAGATCAATGGCGAATGGAAGAGTTCCAAGGGACTTGCCCACAACAGCTTAGATTGAGGAGATGATAGCTGCTCGAGTAGCCGCAGCTATGGCGAATGCCAACCCTGCTCCAGCTCCACCGACCAACCCAGCTGTTCAGAACGGGTGTACCTATAAGGAATTCCAGAGCTGCAAGCCCCACAATTTCAGCGGTACAGAAGGGTCAGTTGGGCTGACGAGATGGTTTGAGAAGTTAAAATCTGTGTTCCGTGTGAGTAACTGCTCCGAGGGGAATAAGACAAAGTTCGCATCCTGCACTTTGTCGGATGGCGCTTTAACTTGGTGGAACACACTCGCCCAGGCCAAGGGAATCGACGAGGCTTATGCTACACCATGGGAGGAGTTTAAGAGTGCTATGATCGAGGAGTATTGCCCCCGAACCGAAATTTAGAAGATGGAAGCGGAGTTTTGGGAATTGAAAGTTGTTGGGACTGATCTTGATGGCTATAACCGAAGGTACTTAGAGTTAGCTTTGATGTGCCCCACAATGGTTACACCTGAATTCAAGCGAATGGAACGATATTTATGGGGACTTCCCAAGGACATTCAAGGAAATGTCACTTCATCGAAACCAGCGAATGTCCCAGAAGCTATGCGTATGGCGCACACCTTGATCAATCAAATTACCCTCCAAGAACCAGAGAAGGCGAAATCAGAATCGGGAGCTAGTAATGGGAAACGTAAGTGGGACGGAAGCAAGGGAAAAGGTTTTGACCAGAACCTGACTAAGAGGTATGAGAATTTCAAAGTGAACAACGATTAGAGGAACCCGAACCCGAACCCTAGCTCGAACCCTAACTACAAGGGTAGCCTTCCGTAGTGCAAGAGATGCTATAAGCATCATACCCGGTACTGCAACGTGGTTTGTGAAAAGTGTAAGAGGACCGCCCCAGCTGTGAGGATAAACCCGATTGGACCCAGGAAGTGCTTTAAGTGTGGCCAGCTGGGTCACTTCAAAAATGAATGTCCGAACAAGAAGAAGGATGGCGGGCCAACATGTGGAAGAGTCTTCAACATGAACGCCCGAGATGGCCGTGAGGATTCTGACTTGGTCACAGGTATATTCACTATCAACAATCTATTAGCTTCTGTCTTGTTTGATACTGGTGCCGATAGGAGTTATGTAGATAGACACTTTTGCTCTAAGATAGATTGGTCGTTAGTACCTTTGGAGGAGAGTATGCTTGTTGAGGTAGCAAATGGAAAACTTGAGAAAGTTGACCAAATTGACCGAGGAGGTATTATAAACTTAGCTGGTGTAGATTTCGAGATTGAATTGATACCCATCAAGTTAGGAAGCTTTGATGTGATTGTCGGTATGGACTGGTTGTCCAAGGTAAGAGCCGAAGTTATCTGTGGTGAGAAGATTCTCCGTATACCACGTGAAGATGGTGAGCCTCTGATTGTTTACGGAGATAGATGTAGTCCGAAGTTGAACCTTATTAGTTGCTTGAAGGCACAAAAGGTTATGAAGAAGGGGCGCTTTGCTATTCTGGCACATGTGAAGAAGCTAGAAGTTGAAGAGAAAAGCATGGATGATGTACAAATTGTGAACGAATTTACCGACGTCTTTCCAGAAGAGTTGCCTGGATTACCACCGCTGAGATCAGTGGAATTTCAGATCAATCTAGTACCAGGAGCTGCACCTGTAGCCCACGCACCTTACCGACTAGCACCTTCCGAATTGCAAGAGTTGCAGAGTCAACTGCAGGAACTACTAGACCGTGGATTTATCTGACCAAGTTCATCGCCTTGGGGCGCAGCTGTTTTATTCGTGAAGAAGAAGGACGGATCTTTCCACATGTGTATCGATTATCGCGAACTGAACAATTTGACGATCAAGAATCGATATCCTCTTCCTAGAATTGACGATCTTTTCGATCAGCTGCAAGGATCCAGTGTTTACTCCCAGATTGATCTACGGTTAGGTTATCACCAGTTGAGGGTGAAGGGGAGCGATGTGATGAAGACTGTGTTCAGAACCCGTTATGGCCATTATGTGTTTCTTGTGATGCCATTCAGTTTAACTAACGCACCTGCCGTGTTTATGGATCTCATGAATAGTGTATGCAAGCCATATCTGGACAAGTTCGTTATCGTCTTCATATATGATATCCTCATCTATTCCAAAAGCAAAGAAGAACATGAGCAACATCTTTGACTCAAGCTAGAACTCTTGACACAAGAGCAACTTTATGCCAAATTTTCCAAGTGCAAATTTTGGTTGAAGGAAGTTCAATTTCTCGGTCATATCATGAGCGACCAGGGTATCAAAGTCGATCCCGCAAAGATCGAAGCTATCAGCAAGTGGGAAACCCCCACTACTCCGACTCATATCCGCCAATTTCTAGGTCTCGCAGGTTACTATCGTAGATTCATTGAAGGTTTCTCTCTGATTACGCGTCCTTTGACTGCATTAACTCATAAGGGGAAGAAGTTAGTTTGGGAAGCCGTGCAAGAGTCGGAATTTCAAACCCTGAAGCAGATGTTGTCCTCCGCACCTATCTTATCACTTCCCGAAGGAAGTGATGACTTCGTTTTGTACTGCGACGCCTCGAAACATGGATTTGGTTGTGTATTGATGCAACAGGAGAAGGTTATTACTTACGCCTCCCGACAACTTAAGATTCACGAGCGAAACTACACTACTCACGATCTTGAACTTGGAGCTGTTGTCTTCGCACTCAAATTGTGGAGACACTATATTTATGGAACTAAGAGTACTATCTTCACCGATTACAAAAGCCTCCAACACATATTCGACCAGAAGCAGATGAATATGAGACAGCGTCGATGGATTGAGACGTTGAACGACTATGATTGTGAACTTCGTTACCACCCTGGCAAGGAAAATGTTGTAGCTGATGCCTTGAGCCGAAAGGAGAGAATGGTACCACTTCGTGTCCGTGCCTTGAACATCACCACTCAGACAAATCTCAATAACTAGATCCGCGTAGCTCAAGATGAGGCTCTCAAGGAGAAGAATATTTCTCAAGAGTACTTGAACACTCTCGTTTCTTGATTCGAGGTCAAGGAGACTGGACTTCGATACTTTACCGGAAGAATCTGGGTGCCTAGTTATGGGGATTTACGGAGCCTTATTCTAGATGAAGCCCACAAGTCAAGGTATCCGATTCATCCAGGAGCTGGTAAGATGTACCACGACCTCAAGGTTCAATATTGGTGGCCGAACCTCAAAATGGATGTTGCAGCTTATGTTGGAAAGTGTTTAACTTGTTCCAAGATCAAAGCCGAGCATCAGAAGCCATCTGGGTTACTTCACCAACCCGAAATCCCGCAATGGAAGTGGGAAGGAATAACAATGGATTTCATCACGAAGCTACCAAAGACGGTAGGCGGTTATGATACCATCTGGGTTATCGTTGACCGTCTTACCAAATATGCACATTTTCTAGCCATGAAGGAAACTGATACAATGGAGAAACTGGCGCAATTATACATAAAGGAAGTTGTATCTCGTCACGGTGTACCCTTATCGATTATCTCAGATCGCGATACCCGTTTTTCTTCTAGATTTTGACGTTCTTTACAAGAAGCCTTGGGAACACGTCTCGACATGAGTACCGCATATCACCTGCAAACTGACGGATAGAGCGAGTGCACGATTCAGACTTTAGAGGACATGCTGCGTGCCTGTGTTATTGATTTCGAAAAAACTTGGGAGAAGCATTTACCGCTAGCCGAATTCTCTTACAACAATAGCTATCATGCAAGCATTAATGCCGCACCTTTCGAAGCATTGTATGGCCGCAAGTGTTGTTCTCCTATTTGTTGGGCCGAGGTAGGTGAAAAGCCACTCACCAGTCCCCAACTCGTCCATGAAACCACCGAGAGATTGTCCATATTCAAGCGAGGCTTAATACGGCCTGTGATCATCAGAAGAGCTATGCCGACCTTAAACGTGGAGAGCGCAAATTTCAAATCGGCGATCGCGTTATGTTGAAAGTCGCACCTTGGAAAGGTGTAATCCATTTCGAAAAGAGTGGGAAGTTGAATCCGCGATATATTGGTCCTTTTGAAGTTTTGGAGCGTATTAGACCCATTGCTTACCATTTGGATCTTCCAACTCAATTGAGCGCAGTTCATCCCACTTTTCAGGTGTCGAATCTGAAGAAATGTCTTGCTGAACCAGAACTCGTCATACCTGTAGTGACCCGAACTTTTCCATGTTTATATATATTAAATGAAATTTTTATTTACATGATTAAGTGTTTACAACATGTTAAGCAATTAAACTTGTTAAGACTTGATTAAATGAAATAAGTTTCATATAGACAATTGACCACCCAAGTTGACCGGTGATTCACGAACGTTAAAACTTGTAAAAACTATATGATGTCATATATATAGATATATAAATATTTAACATGATATTATGATAAGTAAACATATCATTAAATATATTAACAATGAACTACATATGTAAAAACAAGACTACTAACTTAGTGATTTCGAAACGAGGCATATATGTAACGATTATCGTTGTAACAACATTTAACTGTATATATATCATACTAAGATATATTAATATATCATAATATCATGATAATGTAATAATTTAACATCTCTTTAGATATAATAAATAATGGATTAACAACATTTAACAAGATCGTTAACCTAAAGGTTTCAAAACAACATTTACATGTAACGACTAACGATGATTTAACGACTCAGTTAAAATGTATATATATGTAGTGTTTTAATATGTATTCATACACTTTTGAAAGACTTCAAGACACTTATCAAAATACTTCTACTTAACAAAAATGCTTACAATTACATCCTCGTTCAGTTTCATCAACAATTCTACTCGTATGCACCCGTATTCGTACTCGTACAATACATAGCTTTTAGATGTATGTACTATTGGTATATACACTCCAATGATCAGATCTTAGCAGCCCATGTGAGTCACCTAACACATGTGGGAACCATCATTTGGCAACTAGCATGAAATATCTCATAAAATTACAAAAATATTAGTAATCATTCATGACTTATTTACATGTAAACAAAATTACACATCCTTTATATGTAATCCATATACCAACGACCAAAAACACCTACAAACACTTTAATTCTTCAATTTTCTTCATCTAATTGATCTCTCTCAAGTTCTATCTTCAAGTTCTAAGTGTTCTTCATAAATTCTATAAGTTATAGTTTCATAAAATCAAGAATACTTCCAAGTTTGCTAGCTTACTTCCAATCTTGTAAAGTGATCATCCAACCTCAAGAAATCTTTCTTATTTACAGTAAGATATATTTCTAATATAAGGTAATACTCATATTCAAACTTTGATTCAATTTCTATAACTATAACAATCTTATTTTGAGTGGAAATCTTACTTGAATTTGTTTTCGTGTCATGATTTTGCTTCAAGAACTTTCAAGCCATCCAAGGATCCTTTGAAGCTAGATCTATTTTTTTTCATTTCCAGTAGGTTTATCCATATAACCTGAGGTAGTAATGATGTTCATAACATCATTCAATTCATATATATAAAGCTACCTTATTCGAAGGTTTAAACTTGTAATCACTAGAACATAGTTTAGTTAATTCTAAACTTGTTCGTAAACAAAAGTTAATCCTTCTAAATTGAATTTTAAAATCAACTAAAAACATGTTCTATATCTATATGACATGCTAACTTAATGATTTAAAACTTGGAAACACGAAAAACACCGTAAAACCGGACATACGCCGTTGTAGTAACACCGCGGGCTGTTTTGGGTTAGTTAATTAAAAACAATGATAAACTTTGATTTAAAAGTTGTTTTTCTTTAAAAATTATTTTTCTTATGAACACGAAACTATATCCAAAAATCATGGTTAAACTCAAAGTGGAAGTATGTTTTTCAAAATGGTCATCTAGACGTCGTTCTTTCGACTGAAATGACTACGTTTACAAAAATGACTTGTAATCTGTATTTCTGACTATAAACCTATAATTTTTCTGTTTATATTCATAAAATAGAGTTCAATATGAAACCATAGCAATTTGATTCACTCAAAACGGATTTAAAACGAAGAAGTTATGGGTAAAACAAGATTGGATATTTTTACTTGTTGTAGCTACGTGAAAATTGGTAACAAATCTATATTAATCATATCCTAGCTAACTTATATGGTATAATACATATATTCTAATATATTATGTAATCTTGGGATACCATAGACACGTATGCAAATGTTTTGACATATCATATCGACCCATCTAAATATATTATTTGGAACAACCATAGACACTCTATATGCAGTAATGTTGGAGTTAGCTATACAGGGTTGAGGTTGATTCCAAAAGTATATATACTTTGAGTTGTGATCTAGCCTGAGACGTGTATACACTGGGTCGTGGATTGGGTCAAGATAATATATATCAATTTATTTCTGTACATCTAACTATGGACAACTAGTTACTGGTTACTAACGAGGACAGCTGACTTAATAAACTTAAAACAGTAAAACGTATTAAAAATATTGTAAATATATTTTGAACATACTTTGATATATATGTATATATTTGTTATAGGTTCGTGAATCGACCAGTGGCCAAGTCTTACTTCCCGACGAAGTAAAAATATGTGAAAGTGAGTTATAGTCCCACTTTTAAAATCTAATGTTTTTGGGATGAGAATATACATGCACCTTTATGAATGTTTTACAAAATAGACACAAGTACATGAAACTACTTTCTATGGTTGAACGATCGAAGCCGAATATGCCCCTTTTACTTGGTAACCTAAGAATTAGTAAACCAGTCTACTAATTGACGCGAATCCTAAAGATAGATCTATTGGGCCTAACAAACCCCATCCGTTGTAGCAGATGCTTTAGTACTTCGATGTTGTTTTATCATGTCCGATGGATGTCCCGAAATGATAGGGGATATTCTTATATGCATCTTGTTAATGTCGGTTACCAGGTGTTCACCGTATGAATGATTTTTATCTCTATGTATGGGATGTATTGAAATATGAAATCTTGTGGTCTATTATTATGATTTGATAATATATAGGTTAAACCAATAACTCACCAACATTTTTGTTGACGTTTAAAGCATGTTTATTCTCAGGTGAATATTAAGAGCTTCCGCTGTTGCATACTAAAATAAGGACAAGATTTAGAGTCCATGCTTGTATGATATTGTGTAAAAACTGCATTCAAGAAACTTATTTTTGATGTAATATATTCTTATTGTAAACCATTATGTAATGGTCGTGTGTAAACGGTATATTTTAGGTTATCATTATTTGATAATCTACGTACTGCTTTTTAAACCTTTATCGATAAAATAAAGGTTATGGTTATTTTAAAAATGAATGCAGTCTTTGAAAAACGTCTCATATAGAGGTCAAAACCTCGCGACAAAATCAATTAATATGGAACATTTATAATCAATATGAAAGAGACATTTCAGTTGGTATCCGAGCGTTGGTCTTAGAGAACCAGAAATTTGCATTAGTGTGTCTTATCGAGTTTGTTAGGATACATTAGTGAGTCTGGACTTCGACCGTGTTTTCTTTAAAAACGATTGCTTAACACTTTTGTTGGAAACTATATATTATTAACATGTAAATATTATGTGATATATTAACCTCTTAATGTGTTTGATATTGTGTGATGGATGTCTACGACTAGTACAAATCCCATCGACTCACCTAATAATAATGAAGAGTCAAATATAATTTGGGAAGATTCACAAATTCCAGAAGAGGAACCGGAAGAAGAGGAACCGAAAGAAGAGGAACCGGAAGAGGAGGAACCAGAAGAGGAGGAACTGGAAGAAGAAGAGGTTCCGGAGGAAGAAATATTGATACCTACTATAAATCGATTAAATAAAAGAAAATCCTCAACCAACGGACCAAAGTCAATAATGGTCAATGGTGTTTCCACCAAGGAAGCAAAATATTGGGAAGATTACCAATTTTCTGATGAATTGGATCCCGATGAGGATTCTGATGATGTTATAGAAATTACCTCTACCCAATTTAATAACGCAAAAGAAAATAATAAGGGAAAATGTATAAAAATAGAGAAACCTGATTCCAACCCCGATGAACTTTATATGTATCGGCAACGTCCGTATTTCCTATATTGTAACAATAACTCGGGAACCTCTAAACCTCTAGGTTTTTCTAAACCATTGTGAAAAATTACGGCTCGTATCAAAGGAACACCATATATCCCTAGAAAATTAGGAAAACGAACCAAGTCCGAAGAAGAAGAAGAAACCAGTGATTCAGATTAGAGGGTTGTAATCATGTTGTGTATTATATGTATTGTAGTGTGCTTGTCCTTTTATTTTCTATGTAAAAATTGCTTGTATTGTTTGTTAATTATCTTTTACGAATCTAATCCTTGTCTATTTTACAGTATAAAAACAAAATGGACGTTAAGGGTAGACAACCGAATATTTTAGAAGACCTACCAGAGGATACGATTGAGGAAATCTTGTCTAGAGTCGGTCAGAATTCATCAGCACATTTAGTTATGGCGAAATTAACTTGTCAAACATTTGAAAGACTTTCCAGAAATGCCTTAGTTTATAAAAGGCTTTCCTTTGATAGGTGGGGTATATCACATTGGGGAGACCGTAAGTTACGCCCTGTTTTCTTTAAAGCGTTAAATGCGGGGAACCCAAATGCAATTTTATGCTACGGGTTAAGAACCTATTTTGACTCAACATATCCCAACATAGGATTTCGTGAGTTAGAAAGAGCTTCTAACATGCAACATGAAGAAGCATGTTATACTTACGGGTTAGTGATGTTCGCTTCTTACCAAAGTGAGAAAAACAATATCGGGTTACAACTTTTAAATAAAACCTTCCCACAAGTGACGGATTCAGTAGTTGGGGTGAGAAACAAGGTTTTTAGATTATTACGGGGCTGTTGGACATTACGAAACCCTCGTCCTTTTGACGACATTACAACATGCTGCCTAGCCAATGGTCATAACGGTTACTTTCCACAAGATCAAGGATGGGAAGTCGTCTTAGTAAAACCTGAATGCATGACTTGTTTCTGGACTTATGAATTACGTGTCTTTATTTCTTTTGCTGAACAACTTGCATATTAACTAGAATTGCCTTCATAGCTGCTGAGTAGCAAAGATATTATGTGCTATATTTCATCCTATATGTATAATTTTGTTATTTTAAGTTTGTAAAATATTGTATAAAGGTTTGAACTCGAAATATTATTGTAATAGGTTTTTCATATAGAAGCGTAGTAGTTGAGTTGTATAGTAGCTAGTAAGTATGAACTTAACGGGTAGGTACTACCCGAATTAAAACTATAAAATGCTAATATGAAGAAAAAGCTTTTATAAATAAGTTCATATTATGCTATGAAATACTATTGACTACTCTTAAATTCTATATGATTAACTCAATTCTTTTGGCTATTTTGAAGGAAATGGCACCGGCGACTCGTCATAACTTGAACATGAGTGAGGAAGACTTCCGTGTTTTCCTTGCTGCGAACATAGCCGCAGTGCAGGCTGTGATGCAAAATAACAATAACTTTGGATCTAGCAGTGGAACTAATTCCGCAAGAAATCGTGTAGGATGCTCCTACAAAGAATTCACTGCCTGCAAACCTTTAGAATTTGATGGAACCGAAGGACCAATTGGATTGAAATGGTGGATCGAGAAGGTCGAATCGGTGTTTGCCATAAGTAAGTGTACTGAAGAGGACAAATTTAAGTACGCTACGCATACCTTCACAGGTACGGCGTTAACGTGGTGGAATACCTATCTCGAGCAGGTAGGAGAAGATACTGCTTACGCACTACCATGGTCAGCATTCAAGCAATTGATGAACGAGCAGTATCGTCCCAAGAACGAGGTCAATAAGCTCAAGGTAGAGCTTAGAGGATTACGAACACAAGGTTTCGATATCAGCACGTATGAACGAAGATTCACAGAATTGTGCCTATTGTGTCCCAGAATGTTCGAAGACGAAGAAGAGAAGATCGACGCATTTGTAAAAGGGTTACCAGAAAGAATTCAAGAAGATGTGAGTTCACACGAGCCCACCTCCATACAAAAGGTAAGTCGAATAGCTCACAAATTAGTGAACCAAATCGAAGGAAGGATTAAAGAGCAGGCGATCGAAGAGGCTAACATGAAACAAGTCAAGAGAAAGTGAGAAGAATCCAACGACAAGAGTCACCAATACAACAACCACAATCACAGCCACAATCGCAATAAATATCCCAATAACCGCAACATCAATCGAAACAACAACTTCAACAAACGTCCCAACAACAACTACAATAACCGTCCCAACAACAATAACAACAATAACAACAACAACAACAACATCAACAATAACAATCCCAACAACAATCTCAATAACAACAATGGCAACAAAAACCAAAAACAGCCATGCCAAAGATGTGAAGAGCATCACCTGGGGTTCTGCACGACATTTTGCAACATGTGTAAAAGAAATGGTCATAGCGTGAAGATGTGATAAATCTACGGACCAATGCATAATAGAACTAAAGGAACAAATAATGTCGGAACAAATAATACCGCCATAGTTTGTTTTGGATGTGGAAAACAGGGCCACTTTAGTAGAAATTGCCCGAATCAGGGGAATACTAATGGGCAGGGCCGCGGAAGAGTTTTCAATATTAATACGGCAGAAGCGCAGGAAGACCCAGAGCTTGTTACGGGTACGTTTCTCATTGGCAATAAATCTGCTTATGTTTTATTTGATTCGGGTGCGGATAGAAGCTATATGAGTAGATATTTTTTTGCTAAACTAAGTTGTTCACCGACGCCCTTGGATAATAATTTTTTACTCGAATTAGCAAACGGTAAATTAATTACAGCAGATAATATATGTCGAAATCGAGAAATTAAATTGGTTAGCGAAACATTTAAGATTGACTTGATACCAGTAGAGTTAGGGAGTTTTGATGTGATAATCGGTATGGACTGGTTGAAAGAAGTAAAAGCAGAGATCATTTGTTATAAAAATGCAATTTGCATTATACGAGAAAAAGGAAAACCCTTAATGGTGTACGGAGAAAAGAGCAACGCGAAGTTAAATCTTATTAGTAACCTGAAGGCACAAAAACTAATAAGAAAAGGTTGCTATGTTGTGCTAGCACATGTCGATAAAGTCAATTCCGAAAAAAAGAACATCAATGATGTTCCCGTCGCAAAAGAATTTCCCGATGTATTTCCGAAAGAATTACCGGGATTACCCCCACATCGATCTGTTGAATTTCACATAGACCTTGTACCGGGAGCTGTACCAATAGCTCGTGCTCCATACAGACTCGCACCTAGCGAAATGAAGGAACTTCAGAGCCAATTACAAGAACTTTTAGAGCATGGTTTTATTCGACCAAGCACATCACCATGGGGAGCTCCTATTATGTTTGTCAAGAAGAAGGATGGTACATTTAGGTTGTGTATCGACTACCGAGAGTTGAAAAAATTTACCATCAAGAACCGTTACCCACTACCGAGAATCGACGACTTATTTGATCAACTACAAGGCTCGTCAGTTTACTCGAAGATTGATTTACGTTATGGGTATCATCAAATAAAGGTGAAGGGGAATGATATTCCAAAGACTGCTTTTAGGACGCATTACGGTCATTACGAGTTTATGGTTATGCCGTTTGGGTTGACTAATGCACCAGCTGTGTTCATGGACCTCTGAACCGAGTGTGTGGACCATACCTTGACAAGTTTGTCATTGTTTTCATCGATGACATACTTATTTACTCAAAGAATGACCAAGAGCATGAAGAACATTTGAGAAAAGTGCTAGAGTTGTTAAGAAAAGAAAAACTGTACGCTAAGTTTTCAAAGTGTGCATTTTGGTTGGAAGAAGTTCAATTCCTCGGTCATATAGTGAACAAAGAAGGTATTCAAGTGGATCCAGCAAAGATTGAAACCGTTGAAAAATGGGAAACCCTGAAAACTCCAAAACACATACGCAAATTTTTAGGGCTAGCTGGTTATTACAGGAGATTCATCCAAGATTTTTCCAAAATAGCAAAATGCTTGACTGCATTAACGCATAAAGGGAGGAAATTTGAATGGAAGGATGAACAAGAAAAAGCGTTTCAATTGTTGAAGAAAAAGTTAACTACGGCACCTATATTATCATTACCTGAAGGGAATGATGATTTTGTGATATATTGTGACGCCTCAAAGCAAGGTCTCGGTTGTGTATTAATGCAACGAACGAAAGTAATTGCTTATGCGTCTCGACAATTGAAGATTCACGAGCAGAATTATACGACGCATGATTTGGAATTAGGCGCGGTTGTTTTTGCATTAAAGACTTGGAGGCACTACTTATATGGGGTCAAAAGTATTATATATACCGACCACAGTCTTCAACACATATTTAATCAGAAACAACTGAACATGAGGCAGCGCAGATGGATTGAATTGTTGAACGATTACAACTTTGAGATTCGTTACCACCCGGGGAAGGCAAATGTGGTAGCCGACGCCTTGAGCAGAAAGGACAGAGAACCTATTCGAGTAAAAGCTATGAATATAATGATTCACACTAACCTTACTACTCAAATAAAGGAGGCGCAACAAGGAGTTTTAAAAGTGGGAAACTTAAGGGATGAAATACCCAAAGGATTGGAGAAGCATCTTAATTTTCGAGAAGACGGAACCCGGTATAGGGCTGAAAGAATCTGGGTACCAAAATTTGGAGATATGAGAGTAATGGTACTTAGGGAAGCTCATAAAACCAGATACTCAATACATCTTGGAACGGGAAAGATGTACAAGTATCTTAAGAAATATTTTTGGTGGCCAGGTATGAAAGCCGATGTTGTTAAATATGTAGGAGAATGTTTGATGTGTTCTAAGGTCAAAGCTGAGCATCAGAAACCATCAGGTCTACTTCAACAACCCGAAATCCCGGAATGGAAATGGGAAAACATTACCATAGATTTCATCACTAAATTGCCAAGGACTGCAAGTGGTTTTGATACTATTTGGGTAATAGTTGATCGTCGCACCAAATCAGCACACTTCCTACCAATAAGAGAAGATGACAAGATGGAGAAGTTAGCACGACTGTATTTGAAGGAAGTCGTCTCCAGACATGGAATACCAATCTCTATTATCTCTGATAGGGATGGCAGATTTATTTCAAGATTTTGGCAGACATTACAGCAAGCATTAGGAACTCGTCTAGACATGAGTACTGCCTATCATCCACAAACTGATGGGCAGAGCGAAAGGACGATACAAACACTTGAAGACATGCTACGAGCATGTGTTATTGATTTCGGAAATAGTTGGGATCGACACCTTCCGTTAGCAGAATTTTTCTACAACAACAGCTACCATTCAAGCATTGAGATGGCGCCGTTTGAAGCACTTTATGGTATAAATTGCAGGTCTCTGATTTGTTGGAGTGAAGTGGGGGATAGACAGATTACGGGTCCGGAGATAATACAAGAAACTATCGAGAAGATCATCTAAATTCAACAACGGTTGAAAACCGCCCAAAGTCGACAAAAGAGCTATGCCGACATTAAAAGAAAAGATATAGAATTTGAAATTGGAGAGATGGTCATGCTTAAAGTTGCACCTTAGAAAGGCATTGTTCGATTTGGTAAATGGGGGAAATTAAATCCAAGGTATATTGGACCATTCAAGATTATTGATCGTGTCGGACCAGTTGCTTACCGACTTGAATTACCACAACAACTCGCGGCTGTACATAACACTTTCCACGTCTCAAATTTGAAGAAATGTTTTGCTAAAGAAGATCTCACTATTCCATTAGACGAAATCCAAATCAACGAAAAGCTTCAATTCGTCGAAGAACCCGTTGAAATAATGGATCGTGAAGTTAAATGACTTAAGCAAAACAAGATACCAATTGTTAAGGTTCGATGGAATGCTCGTAGAGGACCCGAGTTCACCAGGGAATGAGAAGATCAGATGAAGAAGAAGTACCCACACTTATTTCCAGAAGATATGTCAACACCTCCAACTGCTTAAAATTTCGGGACAAAATTTATTTAACGGGTAGGTACTGTAGTGACCCGAACTTTTCCATGTTTATATATATTAAATGAAATTTTTATTTACATGATTAAGTGTTTCCAACATGTTAAGCAATCAAACTTGTTAAGACTTGATTAATTGAAATAAGTTTCATATAGACAATTGACCACCCAAGTTGACCGGTGATTCACGAACGTTAAAACTTGTAAAAATTATATGATGTCATATATATGGATATATACATATTTAACATGATATTATGATAAGTAAACATATCATTAAGTATATTAACAATGAACTACATATGTAAAAACAAGACTACTAACTTAATGATTTCGAAACGAGGCATATATGTAACGATTATCGTTGTAACAACATTTAACTGTATATATATCATACTAAGATATATTAATATATCATAATATCATGATAATGTAATAATTTAACATCTCTTTAGATATAATAAATAATTGGTTAATAACATTTAAGAAGATCGTTAACGCAAAGGTTTCAAAATAACATTTACATGTAACGACTAACGATGATTTAACGACTCAGTTAAAATGTATATACATGTAGTGTTTTAATATGTATTCATACACTTTTTAAAGACTTCAAGACACTTATCAAAATACTTCTACTTAACAAATATGCTTACAATTACATCCTCGTTCAGTTTCATCAACAATTCTACTCGTATGCACCCGTATTCGTACTCGTACAATACACAGCTTTTAGATGTATGTACTATTAGTATATACACTCTAATGATCAGCTCTTAGCAGCCCATGTGAGTCACCTAAAACATGTGAGAACCATCATTTTGAAACTAGCATGAAATATCTCATAAAATTACAAAAATATTAGTAGTCATTCATGACTTATTTATGTGTAAACAAAATTACACATCCTTTATATCTAATCCATATACCAACGACCATAAACACCTACAAACACTTTCATTCTTCAATTTTCTTCATCTAATTGATCTCTCTCAAGTTCTATCTTCAAGTTCTAAGTGTTCTTCATAAATTCTATAAGTTCTAGTTTCATAAAATCAAGAATACTTCCAAGTTTGCTAGCTTACTTCCAATCTTGTAAAGTGATCATCCAACCTCAAGAAATCTTTCTTATTTATAGTAAGATATCTTTCTAATACAAGGTAGTACTCATATTCAAACTTTGATTCAATTTCTATAACTATAACAATCTTATTTCGAGTGGAAATCTTACTTGAACTTGTTTTCGTGTCATGATTTGCTTCAAGAACTTTCAAGCCATCCAAGGATCCTTTGAAGCTAGATCTATTTTTTTCATTTCCAGTAGGTTTATCCACAAAACTTGAGGTAGTAATGATGTTCATAACATCATTCGATTCATATATATAAAGCTACCTTATTCGAAGGTTTAAACTTGTAATCACTAGAACATAGTTTAGTTAATTCTAAACTTGTTCACAAACAAAAGTTAATCCTTCTAACCTGACTTTTAAAATCAACTAAACACATGTTCTATATCTATATGATATGCTAACTTAATGATTTAAAACTTGGAAACACAAAAAACACCGTAAAACCGGACATACGCCGTTGTAGTAACACCGCGGGCTGTTTTGGGTTAGTTAATTAAAAACAATGATAAACTTTGATTTAAAAGTGGTTCTTCTGGAAAAATGATTTTCCGTATGAACACGAAACTATATCCAAAAATCATGGTTAAACTCAAAGTGGAGGTATGTTTTTCAAAATGGTCATCTAGACGTCGTTCTTTCGACTGAAATGACTACCTTAACAAAAACGACTTGTAATCTGTATTTCTGACTATAAACCTATACTTTTTCTATTTATATTCATAAAATATAGTTCAATATGAAACCATAGCAATTTGATTCACTCAAAACGGATTTAAAACGAAGAAGTTATGGGTAAAACAAGATTGGATATTTTTACTTGTTGTAGCTACATGAAAATTGGTAACAAATCTATATTAATCATATCCTAGCTAACTTATATGGTATAATACATATATTCTAATATATTATGTAATCTTGGGATACCATAGACACGTATGCAAATGTTTTGACATATCATATCGACCCATCTAAATATATTATTTGGAACAACCATAGACACTCTATATGCAGTAATGTTGGAGTTAGCTATACAGGGTTGAGGTTGATTCCAAAAGTATATATACTTTGAGTTGTGATCTAGCCTGAGACGTGTATACACTGGGTCGTGGATTGGGTCAAGATAATATATATCAATTTATTTCTATACATCTAACTATGGACAACTAGTTGCTGGTTACTAACGAGGACAGCTGACTTAATAAACTTAAAACAGTAAAACGTATTAAAAATATTGTAAATATATTTTGAACATACTTTGATATATATGTACATATTTGTTATAGGTTCGTGAATCGACCAGTGGCCAAGTCTTACTTCCCGATGAAGTAAAAATCTGTGAAAGTGAGTTATAGTCCCACTTTTAAAATCTAATATTTTTGGGATGAGAATACATGCAACTTTATGAATGTTTTACAAAATAGACACAAGTACTTGAAACTACTTTCTATGGTTGAACGATCGAAGCCGAATATGCCCCTTTTACTTGGTAACCTAAGAATTAGTAAACCAATCTACTAATTGATGCGAATCCTAAAGATAGATCTATTGGGCCTAACAAACCCCATCTGTTGTAGCGGATGCTTTAGTACTTCGATGTTGTTTTATCATGTTCGATGGATGTCCCAGAATGATAGGGGATATTCTTATATGCATCTTTTTAATGTCGGTTACAAGGTGTTCACCGTATGAAAGATTTTTATCTCTATGTATGGGATGTATTGAAATATGAAATCTTGTGGTCTATTATTATGATTTGATAATATATAGGTTAAACATATAACTCACCAACATTTTTGTTGACGTTTAAAGCATGTTTATTCTCAGGTGAATATTAAGAGTTTCCGCTGTTGCATACTAAAATAAGGACAAGATTTGGAGTCCATGCTTGTATGATATTGTGTAAAAACTGCATTCAAGAAACTTATTTTTGATGTAATATATTCTTATTGTAAACCATTATGTAATGGTCGTGTGTAAACTGTATATTTTAGGTTATCATTATTTGATAATCTATGTAATGCTTTTTAAACCTTTATTAATAAAATAAAGGTTATGGTTGTTTTAAAAATGAATGCAGTCTTTGAAAAACATCTCATATAGAGGTCAAAACCTCACGACAAAATCAATTAATATGGAACATTTATAATCAATATGAACGGGACATTTTAATACCTCTCGAGGAGCTTAAGATTGACGACAAACTCCATTTCGTGAAAGAACCTGTCGAAATTATGGACCGTGAGGTCAAGACCTTAAAACGCAATAAGATTCTGATCGTCCGAGTCTGATAGAATGCAAAACGAGGACCTGAGTTTACTTGGGAGCGAGAGGATCAGATGAAATAGAAGTATCCTCACCTCTTCACAACTCAACCGTCTACCTCAGCTTAAAATTTTGGGACGAAATTTTCATTAACAGGTGGGTAATGTAGCGATCCGACTTTTTTGACTTGCTTTTGTGCTTTGTGCTTTCTGCGAAACTGCGTATTTGTGCGTACTGAGCTATATTATACTCTGGGAACTTTCTACATATGGATTACTTTCGTTTATATATTAAAATGTTCCTTTAAGTATGTAGGTTACTTAACTTGAACCACGAAGCCTTTATGACCATTAGTGTCACTTGACGTTTAGAACGAACTGCGTACTGTGTACACGTTTAACTTTTATCGTAACCAGAATATTACGACTACGAAATACTAATTGTTATTTTATAATAACAATTACTTGAGTTTTTGGATGCTAAATTACGCTTAGTAATTTACTAGAGCACACTAGTTAGTCTTGTTGGACTTTCTACCTTGTTGGACTTTAGCCCACCCTACAATAGCTAGTGGACTATTTAATTAGCCCAATTTAAATAAGTTAGTGTCCCATATTAATGAAAGATAAATGCCTATTTATTAGAGGGAACATACTAGCATTTTTGTTAAGCATTATCCTTAATGTTGCATGAGATCCTAACATAAGCACCAACTTTAGACAACCATTAACCAAAAAGCAAAAGTTTGTCCCCTGTTAACACATATTTCCTTATGAGGTAAGGCTTAGTGTGTCAACTCAATACTAGAAGTAGTCTGGCTTTAGGAGGGCGGAGTGTTGTCGATTGATGTTTACCCTTGGGAAATAATCCCTGCAGACCCGGTTCACAAGTGTAGAAACTTGTGGGGTGGCTTAATCAATCTGTTATCCGTAGAGCGTAAAAGTGCTAGTCGGATAACTTCTAGTAACAGAAAGTAGAGAGAGAGAGAGAAGTGAAGTCTCAGCTCTCAAAGTTGTCAGAATATCTGAACTATGTAAAATGACGACCAAAGGGGTCTATTTATAGTGTCATATCCACTAGAATGCTTGGGGACACGTGTCAGATGATGATACATTCTGTTACTTGTGATCCGAAATTTACGCTGAAGGTGGCGTTCTCCGGCCAGGGCTTACGCGCTAGGCGGCCTTCAGGGCTTACGCATGACGGAGCAGCCTGTACAACGGAGAACGCTGGACGGATAACTCTACAAAACTATTGTTTCCAGCCTTCCTGATGCTACTTTTATGCAACCATTACGCCTTTTATGCGTGTATACGATAGGATACACCATTAAGTCCCCCTAGTTTAATGACTTAAGCATTTTGAAAAATGATTAAGTTATTAAACTTTTAATAACGCACGCCAAACTAGCCTGTTCATTACCCACTTGTATCGAGGAAAACACTATAGGCATTAAATGATAGGCGAAATTTACTGACATTGTGATGATTGCTTTTTGCATGGCCACAATACCCATCACGCCTCTAGCTGTAAAAAGACATTTCGATGTACTCGCTTTTTAATCATGTCCTTACACATGTGAGGTTGAAATTAAAACCCCCAAATTCACCACCTGATCACAGCTGTTATATCTTTTTGCTTTTTAACCACCATAAACCCTAACAGATCATTTACTTTTACAACTTCCTTCTACAGTATTCATCTTCTTCCATGAATACCTTCTTTACTTCCTGTTTCATTAGAACATTAATAGCAGCTATAAAGGATGTTTCAGCTATTCATAGCAGAGTAAATGAGAAATATTTGGGCGAGCTACTGCAACATTTTCCTAGATTAGCTGGTGTTGAACCAATGATTCCTGCAATTAATGCCAGAGCCTGCTCGCCGCCCCCTGGCAAGGTTGCTATTTATGGCAATTCAATTTTCAATTTTTGCTTGCGACTGCCATTTACACCATTCTTCTAAGAAGTTTGCAAGTTTTACGGTGTTGCTATTGGTCAATTCGAACCAGCATCAATTCGAAAGATTCTGATTTTTGAAATGTATTGTCGCTCAAGAAATATAGAGCCATATATTCGGATATTTTGCCATTTGGTACGTATAGCACGCCATAAAAAAGGTTGGTTCACATTCAATAAAGTTCATGGATTTTTGAAACCTGCACTTGATCATCCCGGCGATAACTGGTATGCTTCATTTATCTTTATTAATGAAGATGTAATTGATGACCAATACTCAGCTACTCGAGTGTGGCGCAAATACTTGCATACCGTATCAGTTACCTTTCCAAAACTTGTTACCAAGGAAAACATTTTGTTTAAGAAAATTAAAGCTGAACAAATCAATGACATTAAATATGGGGAACACAAGCTTTCGCTGACATCCGTAAGCCAAGATTGGGATATCACACAAGGTTTTGCTTGTATTCTTGCAGAGAGGAAGAGTAAGTGTTTATTTTTGCTACATATGCTTAATAAGATGCTCTCCTTTATCTATCCAATTAACCACTGTGACTTTTAAACTTTTGTAGAAATTACTCCGCTTACCACCATGCGGTCATCGTCTTATTCACAGCTTACCTTTACTACTCAGAAAATTATTGATGATACCCCCAAAACAGATGAAGTGAGGGAGGAGGAAGATGAAGAAGAAGAAGAAGAAGACATAGGTATGAATCGAGTTTCCTCTAGAGAATGTCGTGCCTCGGGTAATGAAAATGATAACACTGAATTATGAAAATACCATACCAAAACATGTACTTGTTTTCTTGTATGCCCAGTACTGGTGGATTTTATAATCTAAACCATTCCTTATATTTTATGCCACCCTTGAAATGTTGTGAAGCATATTGAAACACTTTTATAAGTAACAATTTCCCTTTATCTCCAACAGCTAGTGCATCACACCAAGACACTACATTAGTGACTCTTCCGCCTTCCGCCAAGAGGAGAAGAACTGGTCAAATTCCTCTGTCATCCGCTTAACAAGGAGCTGGCCCTAGTTCTTCTCAACAACAAATTACGCTTCCCAATCTTGACACAAATATGCTTTCCTCCCTTTTAAAAGGACCACCACACTCTTACGAAGATTTCATGACTTTTTTGAATGCCATGGTGTGTCCTTCACTAGCCCAATTTTTTAGCAGCCTATCTGATGCAGATGCCAAGAAGGTTAAAGCATAAAGTATCATTCTGAACATTGCTTCTGGGTTAAATGACCTTCAACGCCTATCTGAGTTGCAAAACAATGAAGTCACCACGAATAAGGAGCTATCTGCTGAAAAGGAGAAAGTAGCCAGGACTGAACAAATAGCTACATCTTTAAAGAGGGAATATGAGACGATGAAGAGGCTTTATGATAACAGCAACAATCAGAGGGCAGAGTATAAAGAACAAGTCAAAGAACTATCCTCCAGAGAAAAGTGGCACTTGAGTAAAATTGATGAACTAGTAAAGGAGAATGAAAAAATACTTGAGCAGAATAACGCTTTGAAAGAACAGCTTAAGGTTAAAGAGGAGAATGAAAGACGTATGATAGCTGGGATTCCAACCCTTGTAGAGCGTATCTTTAATTGTCAAGCTCTGTCTCAAAGGATAAACGAATTTGTCCGTCTTGCGAAGTCTGCTGAACGACTAAATTTTTTCAATTTTATGAAAAGAAAACTGCCAGAATTGCCAAGTCCAATGCCTGTTGTTATTACATCAAAGATTAATTAAAACGCCATAAAAAGTAGCTGATGCAGCTGGTGCACTGATAGAAAATATGAAGTTTGCTGATCTTGAAAATCTTTGTAAAAGACTGAATGTAACAATAGACGATATATTGAATTATACTCCGCAGGATGAATGAAATACTACGTTTTTATACATCTGCTTTTGCATAACGTTTAATATTGTACTTGGTTGTATATATTATAAATATGCTGTAATTTAGTAAGATTGTTGCAGTGTACAATGCACAAGATATTGAGATTGTACTTTGCAATCATTATGCTTGTAAATATTGAAATCATATTCTCCGTTATACGCTTTCCGTCATGAAACTCATGAGGAAAAGTTATGAATTATTTTCTCCTTTAACTATTTTGCTGGACACCATGGTGCGTTTTCCGTTTTGCTCTGCATTTTGTGTATATAAGTTGTGTCATAACATTTTTTGTAGATTCATTTCATCGCTTCGATGCTTTAGTGAGTTCTACATGTCTCACTATCGATACAACCATTTTGAGTATGATTGTACTTCTACCACCGAAAGGCTTTCTTTCTTTCTGCGGGTAGGGATGACACAAAGCCATATGACACCTGTGCTAAAAAATCCTTGGCCGGATAAAATTTATGAAAAATATTGCCATAAGAATAATTGCTATTATTCATATTCTTAAAGAAATTTTTACATTTATGACTATATCTCATGCATTTGACAGTTGATCAAGCTATCCATGCATATAGTGCTACGCATAAAATTTCTTTAAATTCATTGCATTCCAAGCTCTTTCATATTGCTCGCCGGAAGGCGCAACAAGCATGTATGATCTATTCTGATTTACTTTTGTGACCTTATAAGGTCCTTCCCATTTTGGGGCTAGCTTTTCAAATTTGATTTGCCTGCTTGCCTCATTATCACGTAGTACTAAATCACCTACTTCAAACTGCACATGCTGCACTTTCTTGTTGTAATATTTTGCCATTTTATGCTTGTGATCTGCTTGCCGGATGGCGGCCATCAACCTTCTTTCCTCCAACAAGTTGAGATTCTCCCTTAATGCTTCAGAATTAGCCTCAACATCAAAATAATTCGTTGCGTTGGCACACATATTTCAGCAGGTATCACTGCCTCTGTTCCATACACTAGACTGAAAGGTGTTTCCCCCGTGCTCCGCTTTGGCGTCGTCCGGTGTGCCCACAACACATTTCGCAGCTCATCCACCCATCCAGTTTGACTCAGACCCAACTGTGCCTTAATGCCAGCAACAATTTCCTTGTTGGTAACCTCCACTTGTCCGTTCGCTTGAGGATGAGCAACAGATGTAAAGTTTTGCTTTATGTCCAGTTCTTCACACCAACTCTAAAATGGATTTTCTGTAAATTGCTTGCTGTTATCGCTGACTATTTCATTTGGCACCCCATAACGGCACACAATATCATGCCAGACAAACTTCTTGACATTTTCTCCTGTGATTTTTGCTAAAGCCTTTGCTTCAACCCATTTCGTGAAAAAATCGATTGCTACCACCAAGAACTTAGCATTACCAGTGCTTCTATTGAATGGTCCCACAATATCAATAGCCCACTTGCAGAACGGCCAAGCGGATGACACCGGTATCAAGTCATACTTTGGAAGACGCTGAATTGTACCATGCCTCTGACAATTCTCACATGTTTTTATGATTTCTACGACATCTCGATAAAGGGAAGGCCAAAAATACCCTTGTCGCATGATCCGTGATGCCACAGTACGGAAACCGAAGTGTTGAGAACAAACTCCTTCATGCATTTCTTTGACCACCTTTAATGCCTCATCATCGGTTAAACACCTTAACAACGGACCATTGTATGATTTTCGATAAAGGACACCATTAAAAATTTCATACATTGGTGCGGTCACTTTTATTCTTCTTGCTTCCGCCTTATCAACAGGTAACCATCCGTCATGCAAATATCTCAAATATGGAGTCATCCAAGTTTCCTTAGTTCCTTCAACTATTGCAATAATTGGTTTTCCATGTACTGATTTCTCCTTAAGCTCTTCAACCAACACTCGTTTGTGCACATGATCAAAGGTTAAAGTAGCTAACTTGCTCAAGACGTCAGCTTTTTTGTTCTTATTTCGAGGGATTTGCACGACTTCAAGGTTATCAAATTTCTTTGAAATTCCCTCCACCAACTTTACATATTGCCTCATGGATGTATCCCTTGCATCGAACGTTCCATTAACCTGCTGGGCGATAATTTGAGAATCAACATATGCTCGTAAAGTTGTTATGCCCATTTCTACCGCTATGTGGAGGCCGGAGAGTAATGCCTTATACTCTGCTTCATTGTTTGAAGGATAAAAACAAAATTTCGATGCATAAGTATACTCTTCACCGTCTGGACTTGTTAAAACTAGTCCTGCGCCTGTTCCCTCTTCACTGGATACTCCATCAGTGTGTAACTCCCACTCATGCTGTGATGGTGCCATTTTGTTGTCATACTCTACTTTTTCATTTGTCTCCAAGAGGAAATCTGCCAAAATTTGTCCTTTAACTGCATTCCGGGGAGCAAAATTGATTTCATACTCCCCCAACTCGATGGCCCATTTTGCTAAACGGCCAGATGATTCTGGACGCCGGAGTATTTGCTTCAATGGTTGATCTGTTAACACTAAAATGGGATGACCTTGAAAATATCTTCGTAAACGTCGTGCAGTATGCACAAGGGCATAAACCATGCGGTGAAGTGGTGGATAATTTGTTTCACTAAGCTGCAACACTTTTCTAACAAAATATATAGGCATTTGCACGATGTTCCGTTCTGCGATTAGGACAGAACTTATTGCTTCCTTTGAGACAGCTAAGTATAAAATTAGGGTTTCCCCCTCTTTTGGTGCTGTTAATGTAGGTAATGTTTTTAGCAACTGCTTGACCTCTTGGAATGCATTTTTGGCTTCCGCCGTCCACACAAAATCTTTTTTATTTAAACAGCCTGTTGGGATTCAAAAGATTACCAAGTTTCCATATCCTTATATGTGTGTGTGACAAAATCGATTTTATAACAAGTAAGCGGAAGCATTTTTAACAAATTAATCTTTACAAAGTTTAACCATTTAAACTTGAATCCCAAAATATATCAAGTCAAGAATATATGCTTACAAAAGTAAAAGAGCTAGTTCATGGAGATATACCTACTCCAAGTTAGGAGGTTATGTAAAGATGAAGATGGTGATGAAAATGGCAAGATTCTAACTTGAAACCTCAAGCCTTGTATACCCACAAGCCTTAGCAACCAACACCCTTCTTCTTGGTTAGGATTTGAGACACAAGATTGTAAGAAAAACAAGCTTGATGAACCCTTCTTCTTGCCCTAAAAGTGGCTGCCCAAGTAGTGTAGGAAGAGAGGGTTTTTTTTTGTTCAAAATGTAAGTAAACTATGTGTGTATGTTGTACAAGTGCAATGAACCTAGCAAGTAACTTATGGAAGCAAAACAAGCATGGGGTGGAGTGTCTTGGGCTTGCCAAAACCGTTCACCCTTGTCCCCTTTTTTTTTTTTTTTTTTTTTTTTTTTTGTTTTTCTTTTCCATAATTTGAATTCAAACCCCATTTTGAATTTGTTGCTAGTTTATTCAACTAATACTTGCACTCTTTTAAATATACATGTACATTACATTATTTTATAACCATTTATAATATGTAAGTGCACATATATATATTACTTGCACTTATATATATAAATTATAAGCCACTTATAATTATATATATACACACATGTATGTTACTAGTACATACATATTTAATTTTATAACCACTTTATAAAATCATTACACACAAATAAGTTTAATTATAAAACTTACATTTATAATTATCCAAATAATTATTTCAAGCATATTATCTTTAGAAAACCAATTTCTAAAGTCTAAGTGTCTAGTATTTATTTTAAAGATCCATTCATTAAAACAAATACTCATAAGGTGTTGTCGGCTTGTTATTGGGTATGACCCGACTTGGATCATAACATGTTGGCCACATTAATTTAATATGTCTCTCGGGCATATGAAATACCTTCAATCTCCCACTTGCACGAGAAACATAAGAAATTAATGCAAGTGATGGATACCACCTAACGACCGTCCATCACCCCCAACGTGTTATGACTTAGTGCCATTCAATAACATCATCCCTTTCGAGTTCCCATCTCGAATATGATTAGGTGAATCTTTCACTACATCCTTTTGTCCTAGATGTCATGTTAAATCCAAGAGACATAGAGTGATCACTCTCTTATAGATTTAACTTTATCAGGCCTTAGACATCTGACTCTCAACGAATAAGAGGGACAAATTCCATCTTGATTACATACGTCCTAGACACTACACCTTGTACCATACCTGAAGCCTCCCTTGTGAGCCACCTTCTCAGGATAGCAAAGAAAAGAATCAAGGCATGATATTCGGTGAATATCTGAACCCAATATGTAACTCAGGTCAGAGGATACAATGATATTCTCCTTTACTCAAGATTACATGTGATCAACCACAAAGGCTCCATACAGTAAATCTTGAGAGCGGGTCTCCCAATATTTGTTTCCCACAAATATCTATGAACTTTGGTAGCTACCTAGCCCCACATTCAACCCTGTGAATGTATACCAATCCGAGTTCATAATAGTCTAAACCTCATACTTGTTCCCACAAATATGATCAACTACGGGATTTAGAATAAATATTTATTCATGGATTAAATATGCAAAATAGGAACATAACTCAAAATTAAATTAATACCATAATTATATTAATGAGTTTGAACTAATTCGTTCCGTTACAATACATAAAATAGATCATTTCCAATCACTAGAATATCGAAGCCCTAACGCACAAGCATGTCCCTCATGTTTTGGTCCATTTAAAAGCTTCGTGAGTGGATCCGCAATATTATGATCTGTGTGAACTTTGTGAATACATATCTTTCCCTTTTCAACCTCATCCCTAATGTAGTTGAATCTCCGCTCAATGTGACGAGTCTTTTGATGAGCACGAGGTTCCTTAATTTGAGCAATTGCTCCCTCGTTGTCACAAAAGATCTCAAGAGGGTCCTGAATGGAAGGGACCACTCCTAAGTCGTCGATGAATTTCTTCATCCATGCAGCTTCCTGAGCTGCCAGTGAGGCGGCAATGTACTCCGACTCTGTAGTGGATAACGCAACAACCTCCTGTTTCGAACTCTTCCAAGAGACCGCACCACCATTTAACATGAAGACATAACCGGATTGTGATCGAGAGTCATCTCGATCAGTTTGGAAACTCGCGTCCACGTAACCTTTTACGGCGAGTTCCTCCTCACCAGACCCATATATAAGAAACATATCCTTAGTCCTTCTAAGGTATTTCAATATACATTTAACCGCAGTCCAATGACTATTTCCTGGGTTATTCTGGTATCTACTAGTCAAGCTTAGAGCGCATGACACATCCGGTCTAGTACATATCATTGCATACATGATTGACCCAATAGCAGACGCATATGGGACATTTTTCATTCTCTCTTGTTCATCTTTCGTGGTAGGACACTGAGATGAACTGAGAACGGTTCCTCTTTGAATAGGTACCAAACCTTTCTTAGAGTTTTCCATCTTGAACCTTTTCAAGACTTTATCAATGTATGTACTTTGACTTAAACCTATCAATTTCTTTGATCTATCCCTATAGATCCCAATCCCCAAAATGTATTGTGCTTCTCCAAGATCCTTAATGGAGAAGCAACCCTTTAGCCATGTCTTGACTTCTTGCATTGTGGTAATATCATTCCCAAATAATAATATATCATCCACATATAGTACAAGAAATAAGACTGAGCTCCCACTAGCCTTCTTGTATACACAAGCTTCATCACCATTTTTAATGAAGCCAAATTTCTTGGCCTCCTCATTAAAACGATGATTCCACATTCTAGATGCTTGTTTCAATCCGTAGATCGATTTCTTTAACTTGCATACCTTTTTAGGATTTTTCGGATCGACAAAACCTTCGGGCTGTACCATATAGACATCTTCCTCAAGATATCCATTTAGGAAAGCAGTTTTGACATCCATTTGCCAAATTTCGTAATCATAATGAGCAGCGATGGCAAATAATATCCTAATAGACTTTAGCATTGCCACAGGCGAGAAAGTTTCATCATAGTCAACCCCTTGAGTTTGAGTTAAACCCTTTGCTACAAGTCTAGCTTTGTATGTATCCAAGTTTCCATGTATGTCGGTTTTCATTTTGAAAATCCACTTGCAATCAACTAGCTTAGAGCTAGGAGGTTGCTCAACAAGTTCCCAAACTTGGTTGTCATACATGGATTGCATCTCGGCGTTCATGGCTTCCTGCCATTTATCTTTATCAATCCTTGATAAAGCATCTTTGTAGTTTACCGGTTCATCCAAATCAACCGTATAGCAACCATCCACGAGAAAACCATATCTCTCAGGAGGATTACTAATCCTACTAGATCTTCGAACGTCTTGTGTACCTTGATCATCTACTTGATCATTTTTAACATCCTCATGTTGAGTGCTAGTGTCAACCAATTGTGTATCATCGTCTTGATCTTGTACCTCTACAAGATCTATTTTCCTTTCACCATCACCTTCCATAAGGAACTTGGTTTCAAGGAATTCCGCTTTCCGAGCAACAAATACCGTTTGCTCGGATGGATCATAGAAGTAATATCCCATGTCATCTTTGGGATATCCTATGAAGATACACTTTGTGGATCGAGCATGTAGCTTATTTGCTACATAACGCTTAGGATAAGCTTCACATCCCCATACTTTCAAGTATGAAAGAGAAGGAGGTTTTCCAAACCACATCTCGTGAGGAGTTCGTTCCACTTTCTTGGTTGGGGCCATATTTAAAATACGAGCCGCGGAGCTTAGACAATAACCCCAAAATGATAGAGGCAACGAGCTTCTTGCCATCATAGATCGAACCATATCCATTAGGGTTCGGTTCCTCCTTTCGGAAACTCCATTAAGTTGGGGTGTTCCGGGTGGAGTAAGTTGTGAGATAATCCCACAACTCCTAAGATGATCTTGGAAGGCATCGCTTAAGTATTCACCTCCTCTATCGGTGCGAAGGACCTTTATTGTTTTATTGAGTTGATTTTGTACTTCGTTTTGATATTCCTTGAATGCTTCAAAAGTTTCATCCTTATGTCTTAATAAGTAGACATATCCGAAACGACTAAAGTCATCAATGAAAGTAACAAAGTATCTTTCACCATTCCTAGTCATGGGTTTAAAGGGTCCACATACATCCGAATGTATTAATCCCAATAAATCTTTAGCCCTTTCATAAGTCCCTTTGAAAGGTGCTTTAGTCATCTTGCCTTGTAAACAAGATTCACATACATCAAACGAATCCATTTCATTTGATTTCAAAAGTCCATTCTTTTGAAGTGTATGCATTCGGTTCTTGTTTATATGTCCAAGGCGACAATGCCATAAATAGGAATCACTCAAATCCCTTTTGAGTTTCTTGGTGCTAGTATGGTATATAGAGCTCGATGATGCGTCATCATGAACCAATTCATAAATTCCATTTGAAGGCGAAGCCTTGAAATAGAATACATTATCTTTAGAAAAATGGATATCATCATCAATAAAATTAACATTGAAACCACATTGTCTTAAGCGAGAAATAGAAATAATGTTTCGACATAAATCCGGTGCATACAAAACATTTTCTAAAATAAGCTTCAATCCACTTGGAAGCTTCAAAACAAATTCTCCTTGAGCTTTAACATGCACCTTTGCACCATTGCCCATATAGAGACTTGATGTTCCCGCTTTATGATCACTTCTTTTGAACCCCTGCAAAGTATTGCAAATATGAGTTCCACATCCCGTGTCTAATACCCATGTATTTGAAGAAGTAATACTAAGCTCTATATATACCATGTATATATTACCTGAGGTTTGCCCTGCATCCCTCTTGTCCTTCAACTCTTTAAGATAGACCGGACAGTTTCGTTTCCAATGACCCATCTCACCGCAACCGAAACATGGGTCTTCCTTGGGGTTTGCCTTCTCGGCTACCTTTTGCTTCTTTGCCTTGTTGATGGTTGGGGTAACCATCTTCCCCTTCCCTTTGCCTTGATGGGCGGGTCCTTTTCTCTTAGCCACCTTTGGCTTAGAGGTGTTACCTTTGGACCCACCTTGATCGATTGCTAACATGGGTAAAGCCCTTTTACCCATGCTAGTTTCCGCCGTTCTAAGCATACCGTGAAGCTCACCTATGCTCTTATCCATCCCATTCATGTTGTAATTAATTACAAATTGATCAAACCTCTTTGATAGGGAGTTAAGGATAAGATCGGTGGCTAACTCATTAGATATGTTAAGGTTAAGACGGTTAGCACGATCGATAAGGCTCTTCATCTTAAGTACATAAGATGAAACCGATTGGGTATCGTCCATACGACAAGCATGAAGCGCCCGAACCGTTTCGAAACGCTCAACACGTGCTTGTTGGAGAAACATCTCCTTCAATTGTGTTATCATGTCGTATGCGCTATGATGCTCGAAATCCTTTTGGAGTTCGGGTATCATAGTCCCAAGCATTAAGCATGAGACTTGAAGGGAGTCGTGGCAATACTTATCGTAAGAGGCCATTGCCTCCACATCACTCTCATCCGGTTGATCGGGAATGGGGTCCTCAAGCACATACATTTTATCCTCTTGTTTGAGGACAATCCGAAGATTGCGGAACCAATCCATAAAATTTGTATGGTTGAGTTTGTCTTTCTCGAGGAGAGACCGTAACGATAGGTTGTTCATGTTAATTGGTACGTTTTGCAAGTTGTTGTTGTTGGCGGCCATCTACAAAATTCAACAAGGTTCTTTTAAGTATTGATTTTAAAATTAATAAACAATACCCTTTTAATTTTAATTGTTTAATTAAATCTTAGAATCCAACGGTAAATCAAATTTTGGTTAGGTGACCTTTATCCCATCATTTGATTTAGCTAGGTAGTCATTTTCATGACAATTGCAATCCTTTTGCAACTTCTAAGTTATGGGATCATGCAATCCTTTTGCATGGCATATTAATCCCATCAACGCCTATTTGTTCCTCATGCTTCGGTGACCCTAAGTTCATGATTCCCAAATCAAGTTGTCCTACTTGTGCAAACATGTACAATTAACATACAAGTGGTTAGGTGACCTTTATCCCACAAGCATGTGAATCTTACCTTAACCATATTAGTTTGCTCATAACGGTTAGGTGACCTTTATCCCATTATGAGTTCACTACTATGTTCAAGTGTTTCACAATAGGATGGCGTTTAACTTGTTTACCTTGTTTTATAAGTTAAGGGATTTTTTTAAGTCTTCCTAAATTCTAGTTTTAAGAAAACCTTTTTCATACACCAACATGCATTTGATGTATGGTACATTATGAAAAACCCATTTCATGTCATTAGTAAAATAACCAATTTTACTTGATATAAACCATTTTATATGCTCATTTTATCTAGTTCCTAATAACCATTTATTAGTGTCTTATGTTGTTTTTAATTATAACCAATTATAATGTAATTTTTGCAAGTTTGTTTCATGATATATTGTAGCAACCAAACACATACACAAAATCATACAAGCATGCAAAAGGAGTCCACAATCATGCCAAAGTGGTAAACACTTGTTTAGCCAAAAACAAGTGTTACCTAAAGGGTTAAAATCACAAAGTAGGAGATTAACAAATCTCCCACTAACTCTTGCATCCTTATGCTCCATCTTGTAATCTTCTTGAATCTTCACTTTTCTTTTTACAAAATATATAACCTAATACATTTTTTCTAGAAAAGGAAATTACAACATAATCTATTTTACATACCAAATAAAATAAATTACATCACCAAAAATTACAAGATTATTACAAACCAAATTAATGAATTTACAAACATCAAAACACAACCAAATCACACACAAATCCAACCACAAGGCCAAGGCATGATTGTGAACCAAAATAACAACAAATCTTGGCCAAACTTGAAGCTCCAAAACCCATTTGGAACCCCTTAAATTCGGCCAAAATAAACCCCCATCCAAAAACCCAAAATTTTTACTTTCTAGTTTCATGCATGTTACTAGATTGTAAAGAAAATGGGTTTACAAGCCAAATACAAGAAGCATATTTCTATGACTTTGGCTCTAGATACCATTGTTGGGATTCAAAAGATTACCAAGTTTCCATATCCTTATATGTGTGTGTGACAAAATCGATTTTATAACAAGTAAGCGGAAGCATTTTTAACAAATTAATCTTTACAAAGTTTAACCATTTAAACTTGAATCCCAAAATATATCAAGTCAAGAATATATGCTTACAAAAGTAAAAGAGCTAGTTCATGGAGATATACCTACTCCAAGTTAGGAGGTTATGTAAAGATGAAGATGGTGATGAAAATGGCAAGATTCTAACTTGAAACCTCAAGCCTTGTATACCCACAAGCCTTAGCAACCAACACCCTTCTTCTTGGTTAGGATTTGAGACACAAGATTGTAAGAAAAACAAGCTTGATGAACCCTTCTTCTTGCCCTAAAAGTGGCTGCCCAAGTAGTGTAGGAAGAGAGGGTTTTTTTTTGTTCAAAATGTAAGTAAACTATGTGTGTATGTTGTACAAGTGCAATGAACCTAGCAAGTAACTTATGGAAGCAAAACAAGCATGGGGTGGAGTGTCTTGGGCTTGCCAAAACCGTTCACCCTTGTCCCCTTTTTTTTTTTTTTTTTTTTTTTTTTTTTGTTTTTCTTTTCCATAATTTGAATTCAAACCCCATTTTGAATTTGTTGCTAGTTTATTCAACTAATACTTGCACTCTTTTAAATATACATGTACATTACATTATTTTATAACCATTTATAATATGTAAGTGCACATATATATATTACTTGCACTTATATATATAAATTATAAGCCACTTATAATTATATATATACACACATGTATGTTACTAGTACATACATATTTAATTTTATAACCACTTTATAAAATCATTACACACAAATAAGTTTAATTATAAAACTTACATTTATAATTATCCAAATAATTATTTCAAGCATATTATCTTTAGAAAACCAATTTCTAAAGTCTAAGTGTCTAGTATTTATTTTAAAGATCCATTCATTAAAACAAATACTCATAAGGTGTTGTCGGCTTGTTATTGGGTATGACCCGACTTGGATCATAACATGTTGGCCACATTAATTTAATATGTCTCTCGGGCATATGAAATACCTTCACAGCCCTTTAACACTTTCAAGAATGGAAGTGACTTTTCAGCTGCTCTGGACAAGAATCTTGTCAATGCTGCTTGACATCCATGTAACCGTTGAACGTCTTTCTTGCTAGTTGGTGACTTCATGTCTTCAATTGCTTGAATTTTCTTAGGATTAGCTTTAATACCACGTTCTGTGACAATATGACCTAAGAATTTTCCCTCTTCCACACCAAACGTGCACTTCTTGGGATTTAATTTCATATTGATTTTTCGTAGAGATGCAAAAGTGAAAGGACCCGTTCATATACATTATAAACGATTCACAATAGTTGATTACATCGCGAGGTATTTTGACCTCTATATGATACATTTTACAAACATTGCATTCGTTTTTAAAAGACAAAATTTCTTTACAACGAAAGTTGACGGAATGCACACCATTTCATAATACATCCAACTATAATTGACATAATAATAATCTTGATGAACTCAATGACTCGAATGCAACGTCTTTCAAAATATGCCATGAATGACTCCAAGTAATATCCTTAAAATGAGCTAATGCACAGTGGAAGATTTCTTTAATACCTGAGAATAAACATGCTTTAAAGTGTCAACCAAAAGGTTGGTGAGTTCATAGGTTTATCATAATAATCATTTCAATATATTAATAGACCACAAGATTTCCGTTTATAAATATATGTACACTCGCAAGTGTATAAAAGTATTCTATAAGTTGTAGGCACCCGGTAACAAGCCTTAACGTTCATGTTTTACCCTCTGAAGTACACCAGATCAGGTGTGTTTAAAATAACCTCGAAGTACTAAAGCATCCCATAGTCAGGATGGGGTTTGTCAGGCCCAATAGATCTATCTTTAGGATTCGCGCCTACCGTACATATACAAGTAGTTTAATGTTACCAAGCTAAGGGTATATTTCTGGTTTAAACCCACGTGGAATTAGTTTTAGTACTTGTGCCTATTTCGTAAAACATTTATAAAAACAGCGCATGTATTCTCAGTCCCAAAAATATATATAAAAGGGAGCAAATGAAACTCACCATACTGTATTTCGTAGTAAAAATACATATAACGTCATTTAACAAGTGCAAGGTTGGCCTCGGATTCACGAACCTATATTAATTATATATATTTATATGTTGGTCAATATTTATCTAACAATTTTTGGTCAAGTCATAGTGTACCACAATCCTAATGCTCGAGTCTAATATGCAAAAGTCAACAAAAGTCAACTTGACCCAAAATGACTTCTAAAATTTATACGTGTTTATTATATAACTTAGCTATAGTCGTTTAATATATTTAAATATATTTATTAGATTTTATAATAATAAAAGTCATTTATTAATAAAAATTTATATTAACGTTTATATATGATAAAATATACTTTTATATATCTTAAGTAGTAAAATTTATAAAGTTCACTTAATATCGTAAAACTATAGTGGTAAGTATTATTAATGTAATTATACTACGCGTGGTGAAAAATATCTTTGTATCCCCTATTTATTTGATAAAATAATATTGATCATAATAATAATAAGTAAAAGTTGTATTATTTTGTAATAATAATTATTATTATTCTATAAAAAAAATAACAATATTTATATTTACTAAAAATGTTATTATGATAAAATGATAATACTAACATAATAGTAATAATGATATTTTATAATAACAATGATATTTCTATTAAAATAATAACGACGATAGTAATAATAATCATTTTAACAATAATACTAAAATTCAGTTGACTTTAACTTCAAATCCATTCATCGAAACCATTCGATATCTAAATGAAAAGTTCTTAATTTTTCGCTAGCTTTCCAATGACATGCATATCATATACCCTATCTCAGTAGCATATGTATCTAATTCAGGATTCAACAAACCTATCTAAGGACAATATCGAATGTACAAGCATGCATAATCCTATATACTCGAGCACTAGTCAGGGATACACTATTGATATATAAAAGTTAAGTTATGAGTGCTCACGTATGAATATTGAGATTCAATATTGCAGGAAAGTACGTAGACGCAACGGAGATGATAAACACTAGATTGACCTCACGAGCATACCCATGAACCATATCCATCACCTCCATAGCTATAACCCATAATTTCCTTAGCTTCGACTCATTCAAAAAAACTATTTTAAAATCACTCGGACATCACTCCGTCGTAATATTTTATGTATACTAATAATATCTTGAAATAATATAGAGCAAATATATATATATATTTAATTCGATTGAGAGAGTTTAGAGAAATATATTTTTAAGTTTATATGAAATAATGAAACCTATTGAATTCTATTTATAATAGATTTTTGAATTATTAAAGTGAATTATTAAAGTATGAATTATTAAAGTGAATTATTAAAGTATGAATTATTAAAGTGAATTATTAAAGTGAATTATTAAAGTATGAATTATTAAAGTGAATTACTAAAGTTAAAGTAAAGTAAAAGTAAAGTAAAGGTAAAGTTAAAGTATAGTAAAAATATAAAAACTATGTATGTATAATACGTGTATAAATATATATAATATTAATTTAAATCGTTATATATATATTTAATGAAATAAAATAAAAATATCGTTATATTTATTATACTGGTTAAGTAATGAGTTGTCAAAAGTGATTCTAGATATTTATAAAAGTTATATACGTTTTAATAATAAAGTTCTTTTTAAACTAAAAACGTTTTTGTACGTTTGAAAATAGATTAATAGAATATTATGGAAACCAATTCTCCAATAGCTTTTGTCTAACTTTCGTAAATGACACTTTTTATTTTTATTTATAAATAGCTTTACAAATTATTCCGAATATCGTTAAGAGGAATAGATTTCTCAAATCATAGTGGACCTCTCAACAGAGACTTGTAATCATAATTCAATGTTTCTGATAATTCAATCATTTAATATATATATATATATATATATATATATATATATATATATATATATATATATATATATATATATATATATATATATATATATATATATATATATATATATATATATTTAATTTCGTCGATAATCATATTGAAACAAATACATTCATATAAAGCATTATACTTTTAAATACTTTGTTGACATTTTCAATTTATAACATATACACATATACATACATATTCATATATGTTCATTTAATGGTTCGTGAATCATTGGAATTTGGTCGAGGTTTAAATGAATGTATAAACATAGTTTAAAATCCTTGAGATTTAACTTAACAAACATTGCTTATCGTGTCAGAATAATATAAAGATAAAGTTTAAATTTAGTCGGAAATTTCTGGGTCGTCACAAAAAGTCTCTTGTATATCTCGTAACATCTTTTCTTCAGTATGACTTTTGATGACAATGTTATCAACATAAGCTTCTAAGTTTCGCCCAATTTGATCCTTAAATGCCATATCAATAAGTCGTTGATATGTTGCTCCTGCATTCTTCAAACCAAAAGGCATTTTTATGTAACAGAATATGCCTTCTGTCGTGTGAAAAGCCGTTTTTTCTTCATCTTTTAAAGCCATTGGGATTTGATGATATCCCTTAGCTGCATCTAGGAAACAATTGAATCGATATCCTGCCAATGATTCAACCTTCCAATCAATTTCAGGTAAAGGATAATTATCCTTTGGACATGCTTTATTGATATCCGTGAAATCCACACACATCCGCCATGAGTTGTTCGGCTTCCTAACCATGACTGGATTGGCCACCCATGTCTGATATTTGACCTCTCATAAGATCCCAGCATCCACCAAACTTCGTACCTCATCACGGAGGAATTTGCTTCTTTTTGGCGCCATGCCACGCTTTTTCTGACAAACATGATGTACGTTGGGATTCACGTTTAGCCTATGTTCTGCAATTTCCCTTGGAACACCGGTCATATCAGACGGTTTCCATGCAAAAACGTCTAAATTTGTTGCCAAAATGTTGTATAATTTTTCTTTACATTCGGCGGACAACGTGTGCCCAATTATGATTTTCTGATCTGGAAATTTAAGATTCGGTGAAATTGACCCATCATCGTATATGATTGGTTTAATTACTGCCTTTGTTACTTGAGAACACTCAATTGACTTCTGCCATTCTGTATATAACGTTGCTATTTCGCCTGGCGTTGGAAACTTCATCATACCATGTACAGTTGATGTTACAGCTCCAAACGTCATTAAAGCAGTTCTTCCTAAAATTATGTTGAACCGTGAATTTGCTTTAACCACCAGGAACTCAATGTTGGCTGTGCATCTTAAGGGTGGCTTGCCCTAGGTTACTTTAAGCAGAATACTTCCTTCAGACCAGGACGGTTCACTTGTAAAACTTGCTAACGGCACATATGTTTCCTTCATTTTTTCTTGTACATCTTTGGGAAGCTGTATGAAGCAATGTTCATACATAATGTCTGTTCCAGCTCCTGTGTCCGTATAAATGTTGCCTATTAAATAATTAGCAACTCGTGCTTCGATAACTACTGGACCATCGGATGGATTTGTGTTGAACATAGAAGGAAATGTTATTAATTGCTCTTCCCAATCTTCTAACACTTCTGCCTTCCTCCGTTGTCCAGCTTTCCATGGATGTATCATTCCTACTTCTATGGGTACCAATTCGTTACCCTCGCCTTCTTTATCAGTGTTGGTGAGATGATTCGTCTTAATAATGGATGAAGCCATAATTAACACCTATTTCTTTATGAGGTAAGGCTTAGTGTGTCAACTCAATACTAGAAGTAGTCTGGCTTTAGGAGGGCGGAATGTTGCCGATTGATGTTTACCCTTGGTAAATAATCTCTGCAGACCCAGTTCACAAGTGTAGAAACTTGTGGGGTGGCTTAATCAATCTGTCGTCCGTAGAGCGTAAAAGTGCTAGCCGGATGACTTCTAGTGAGAGAAAGTAGAGAGAGAGAGAAGTGAAGTCTCAGCTCTCAAAGTTGTCAGAATATCTGAACTGTGTAAAATGACGACCCAAGGGATGTATTTATAGTGTCAGATCCATCAGATTGCTCGGGGACACGTGTCAGATGATGATACGCTCTGTTACTTGTGATCCGAAATTTACGCTGAAGGTGGCGTTCTCCGGCCAGGGCTTACGCGCTAGGCAGCCTTCAGGGATTACCCATGACAGAGCAGCCTGTACAGCGGAGAATGCTGGACGGATAACTCTACAAAACTATTGTTTCCAGCCTTCCTGATGCTACTTTTATGCAACCATTACGCCTTTTATACGTGTATACGATAGGATACACCATTATCCCCATTGTCCCCCCTCCAAAATCACGGCCTAAACCACCCCACCCTCACCTCACCACCTTTAAATACAAGCCTTATTTCACTCATTTCACACTTGATCTCATTTGCAATTTAAACACACTTACTCTCTAATTCTCTCTCTAGTATTTCTCACTCTAAAAAGTGTAAGTTTTTGATTTATTTCTTCTTCTTCTTCCCTTCATCCACACGACATCATCATCATCATTTTATGGATTTAGCTTTTAGCTTTTGATCTTGTGATATCTTAAAGATTCAAACTTGGGTTTGAATCCTTCAAGAACATGGAAGATTCAAGCTTTCTAGCTTTGAATCTTCACTTATTTTGTAGATCTAAATCTTTTTAGCTTTAATCTTGTTATTTTGTTATAAAGATTCAAACTTGTATTTGTAATCTTCATGTGTCTTAAAGATCCAAGCTTTATGCTTCAAGATCTTCAAGAACACTAAATGTAACAACCCAACCCAATATCCAAACAAACACGCGAAATAATTTTTTTTATATACAGTATGGGTGCGTGATGCGCAGCACCCTAGGGTGCGCAGCGCGCACAAGCCCATTTCAGTTCTGTCCGAAATTGTCAAATTTCAAATAAAGATCACCCACTTCCCGACATATTTAGAGGAAACTCTTTTCACAACTTGTTCTTATGTGTAAAACTAACACATTTCAATGAAAAAACAAGTTTTATGAACCCGGGCCCACATATGGTTGAAATACGAGTTTCGTACAAAATATATAAGTTTCAACCGAATTAGTTTAAATTCTAAACGACACTAGAGCGTGATGTTTGGGGGTTAAACTACCCAAATCTCGGTCTAACTCCAAAAGCTATAAAATCCAAAAGCGTCCCCTAACAAACAAGCGGGATCTCTAATCCATACGAATGCCCTTACCCTTGATCCTATAAAAAGATAAACAATGAGAGGGTAAGCAAAGCTTAGTAAGGGGGAACAATTATACATACACATATATAACCCATCTCTTTGCAATCGCACCCACCAAATACCTCATACGAAAATATAACCCAAATAGCATGCCGTCATACTCATAATGCTAATACTCATATATATATATATATATATATATATATATATATATATATATATATATATATATATATATATATATATATATATATATAACATGCTAATCAATATCCAACAGCATATTATGGTTAACCATAACCTCATGGTGCTACCGGCTCGTGATTCACACCATGCGCAATTGAGTCTCACTCTTTTATAGTGCTACCGGCTCGTGGTTCACACTTTGTTTATAGTGCTACCGGCTCGTGGTTCACACTTTGTTTATAGTGCTACCGGCTCGTGGTTCACACTTTGTTTATAGTGCTACCAGCTCGTGGTTCACACTTTGTTTATAGTGCTACCGGCTCGTGGTTCACACTTTACACTCGTCACATACATGCTATGGTACTACCGGCTCGTGGTTCATACCATAACATTCACAAATAAATACACCATATACATATACACATAATTATTCCACTCACCTTAATGATTCGGTGATGGTTTTATCCTTCTGCACGCTTCAAAGCCATGTACCTAATACAATAAGAACTCGATCAATACCCAAACTAGTTGGACAAACACCAACACCCTACTCCAGTGCATTTAATAACTTATTGCATTAAATCACCCATTTTCATCAAAACCGTCCAATTAAGGTCAAGACCGTCATTAACCACTAAAAGCTAGTGCTTAAGGTCTAACAACACTAACTACCCCGAAATCGAGGTATCTCACACCCATCTTTCCCAAATTAGGTCAATCATTACCCAATTGACCATTTAAAGTCAACTCACCCATTTCAGGGCATCCACTAACCCAACTAACACCCATTTACCAATTAACTAGGTGTGCTAGTAATTAACTAACCAATTAAGACTCGAAATCACCAATTAACACTTTAAAACCCTAGGTTAGTTGCTATTGAGTCTTCATGACTCAATCTTACCCAAGAACACCCAAAATCATCAAATATGGGTCTTATGTTCACCACTAGCCCAAACCCTAACCCTTAAACAAATCAAAACAAGGAAATCAAGATTAGAGCTTACCACCACAACCACAACGTAGCAAGTGAGGAGATGAAAAACTTTAATACTTGAGCTTTAACCCGGATCAAGCTTCTTCCTCCATGATTCAAGCTTTCTCTCACAAGAACACTCTTCTCTCTCTAGAATTTGATTTGGGGTTGAAGATAAGGTTGGTGATGAAGTTAAATGTGTTTCAACCACCACCAAACTGGCCATCTAATGCTCTAACTCGTTCTCATGTGAAAAGACCACAATACCCCTCATTAAACTTAAATAAAAAGCTGGAATCCGCCAACAGTGCAGGTGCGCGTCGCACACACCTACACCTGCGTGGCACGCACAAAGGCCTGAGCAGGCTCTGACCCCTGTTTAACTATATACAGCTCTCCACACCATATGCACCCTATATACACTACTGTACAGTGATTGTTCGGGTCTTACAACTCTCCCCCACTTGAATCGAAGCGCGTCCTCGCGATCCAAGTCGCATGACAAGAAGGAAGATAAACTAACACAAACTCTTCGGGCTCCCAAGTAAACTCAAAACCTTTACTACGACGCCATTGAACTTTATAAGTTCTCACCTCTTTATTCCTCAGCCTTTTCACCTTTTCATCGAGTATAGCAATCGGCTCCTCAACATACTCTAACTTGTTGTTTAGCTCGATCTCTTCTAACGGCATCCATGAAGAGTCATCCGTAAGACACTTACGGATATGGGAAACATGAAATGTGTTATGGGTCCCCGCAAGTTCTTCGGGTAATTCCAAACGATACGCCACTTCACCAACACGAGCTAAAATCTTGAATGGCCCAATAAACCGTGGAGCTAACTTTCCCCGTTTTCGAAAACGAATAATACCCTTCCATAGCGAAACCTTAAGCATCACCATGTCACCCTCTTGGAACTTAATCAATCACCTACGTTTGTCGGCATATGACTTTTGTTTATCTTGAGCTGCTTTCAAATGATTCCTAATCATCTCAATTTTGCTATTCGTCTCTAAGACCAAATCGGTGCTCCTGATTTCTCTTTGACCCACTTCACCCCAACAAATCGGAGTTCGACACCTCTGCCCATAAAGCATCTCATATGGTGTCATCCCGATACTAGTATGATAACTATTATTGTATGAGAATTCCACCAATGGTAAGTGCTCATCCTAACTACCACCGAAATCAATAATGCACGCCCGTAACATATCCTCCAATGTTTGATTCGTACGTTCGGTTTGACCGTCCATTTGAGGATGGTACGCCGTGCTCATTCTCAATTGTGTACCCAAATCTTCATGAAAGTTATTCCAAAACCGAGATGTGAAACGAGTGTCTCGATCCAAAATAATAGATATAGGAACCCTATGCCTCGATATCACCTCCTTGATAAATAATTTAGCAAAAGTCTCCGACGATATCATTTCCCGAATGGGAAGAAACAAGGCACTTTTCGTCAATCGATCAACTATCACCCAAATCGAATCAAATTGGGTTCTCGCCGTCTTTGGTAGCTTTGTAATGAAATCCATGGTAATGTGCTCCCATTTCCATTTCGGGACTTCCAACGGTTGTAACTTACCATACGGCTTTTGGGGCTCAGCTTTAACTTGCAAACACATGACACATTGTTCAACATACATTACAACATCACGTTTCATGCCCGGCTATCAATATTCTTTCTTCAAATCAAGATACATTTTCGTCGCGCCCGGGTGAATGGAATACTTTGACTTATGTGCTTCATTAAGTAGCACTCATCAATGATCACCCATTTTAAGCACCCACACCCTTCCTTGAAAAGATAACAAACCATGCGGACCTAAGGTAATAAACTCCGTTTATCCCACGATTCGTTCCTCATGCTTATTGTTAACAAAAGCTTCGATTTGAGTCTCTCCAAGCTTTACAAGAAAATCGTTAGTAATAATCATGCGTAACGATCCTACTCGTATCGCCAGATGTTGACTCTTTTGACTTAACGCATCTGCGACCACATTCGCCTTACCTGAATGATAAAGTATTTCATAATCATAGTCTTTCACCACATCCATCCATCTACGTTGACGATAATTCAAATCTCGTTGATCAAAAAGATGTTTTAAGCTCTTGTGATCTGAATAAATCGTACATTTGACATCATACAAGTAATGGTGCCAAATTTTCAACGCATGAACAACCGCCGCCAACTCAAGATCATGAGTCGGATATCTCGTTTCGTGTTGCTTTAATTGTCGAGAGGCATACGCGATGACTTTACCTCGTTGCATTAGAACACAACCGATCCCATTTAAAGACGCATCACAATAAACCGTCATGTCTTCTACACTTTCCGGCAACACTAACACCGGAGCTTGACATAACTTCTCTTTTAACAATTGAAAAGCAATTTCTTGCTCGTTCTCCCAATTAGATCTCGCGTTCTTTCTCGTCAATTTCATCAATGGAGAAGCGATCTTAGAAAAGTCTTGGATAAACTGACGGTAATAACCGGCCAATCCGAGAAAACTTCGGATTTCCGTAGGCGTAGTCGGTCGTCCCCAACTTTTCACCGTATCAATCTTCCCCGGATCTACTTGAATACCATCTTTGTTCACAATATGGCCAAGGAATTGAACTTCCCTTAGCTAAAATTCACATTTGAAGAATTTTGCATACAACTTCTCCTTCCACAACGTCTTCAACACACCATGCAAATGATGTTCATGTTCCTTCATACTCTTCAAATAGACAAGTATGTCGTCAATGAACACAATTACCGACTTGTCCAACATAGGTTGGCACACTCGGTTCATAAGATCCATGAATGCCGCGGGTGCATTCGTAAGACCAAAAGGCATAACTACAAACTCAAAATGCCCGTAACGCGTTCGAAAGGCCGTTTTCTCAATATCTTCCTCACGGACCCGCATTTGGTGATAGCCGGACTGTAGGTCAATCTTAGAGAAATAAGTTGCACCTTAGAGTTGGTCAAACAAATCGTCAATCTGAGGTAATGGATAACGATTCTTTATCGTCACTTTATTCTACTCCCGATAATCAATGCACATCCGCATACTACCATCCTTCTTCTTCACGAATATAACCGGAGCGCCCCATGGCGAAGCACTCGGTCGAAAAAAACCCTTTTCAAGTAACTCTTGGGTTTGATTTAACAACTCTTGCATCTCTGTTGGTGCTAAACGATAAGGAGTTTTAGCAATGGGAGTAGCACCCGGAACCAACTCAATGCGAAATTCGACTTGTCTTCCCGCCAGTACACCCGGTAATTCATCCGAAAAAATGTCTTCGAATTCACTAACCAACGGAATTCCACGAATGTATGGTGGCTCTTCACGAGTATCAACTACATGAGCAAGAAAAGCCATGCCACCACTAAAAAGAAAACGTCCTGCCCGTGCATAAGTGCATAATGGCACAAGTCTTCTCCGTCTCTCGCCATGAATAATTAACTCTCCCCCACTTGGGGTCTTCACACGAATAGATTTTTCATGGCATGCAATATCGGCTCTTTGACGATCGAGCCAATCCATACCAATGACAATATCGAATTCACCCAAGGTCATCGGGATAAGATTAATTTTAAACGTTTCGGAACCAAATAGAATATGGCAATCATTACACACATCAACCCCTAGCATCATCTTACCATCCGCTATTTCAACTTCTACCGGATGACTCAACTTAGCTAGCGGCTTATTTAGTTTAGGCACGAATCTTGGAGAAACAAACGACAAATTAGCACCGCTATCAAATAGGATCCTTGTCGGATTAGAGTTAACCATGAAAGTACCTGAGACAACTTCATTGGATTGCTTGGCCTCATCATTGGTCATCAAATAGTTTCATCCCCTAGCCGTACCCGCTGCCTTCTCCAACTTCTTAACATGATCGGTGTTCAAATCGGGACACTCCGACCTTCGGTGCCCTTCCTTACCACAATTATAACAAGTAAGCTTGTTCGACGCCTTGGTACAATCACGGACCATGTGTCCCCTTTGATTACAATTAAAACACGTGGGTCCGTAACTCAAAGAACCACCTTTCTTCACGCTATTAGCACTTTCAGAACTCTTCTTGCCCTTCTTGTTTGAAAAGTTCGAATGACTCGACCCTTCAAATTTTCTCTTAGAGAAAGAGAAATCACTTTGCTTTGTAACTTCCAGTTCAAAGACCCGGGCTAACTCAAACAATTCATCAAAAGACTTAGCCATTCCTTGACTAATCTTACGCTTCAACTCATCGCTTAGTGTACGGTAAAAATCTAGCATCAACTTGTGATCATCACCAACATACTCCGTACAAAAACGAGTCTTTGCCAAAAAGGTCGACTTGAGGGTAACCAAGTCCATTGAGCCTTGTCGCAGATTGTGCAACTTGTCCCAGATTTTATCAAGGTCGGAAGGAGTTCTGTATTCTTTGAAAAATTCCTTTTTAAACTCTTCCCACGTCAAACTCATGCATTGCTCTTCACCATAAAACTTAATTTTATCATCCCACCACAACTTGGCCTCTTCACGTAACATGCTAGAACCGTATCTCGTCTTTTTCTCGGGAGGAGACTCCGCGGTACAGAAAGCCCCCTCAATGTCGGAGATCTAACATGTGCTTTTCAATAGATCTCTCACTCCATTAAACATAGGAGGTTGAGCATCCTTGAAATTTTTGTAATGGAAGTCTCGCCTTCCATATCCACCATTTCCATCACCCTCTTCAACCCGAGGATGAATACTTCTAGCTTCTAATGCCTCTTCAATTACGGCATTCATTCGCTCATTGATTAACTCAGTTACTTGACCATCAACCGATTCTTGGAAAACCTTTCATACATCCTCAAGAAATTCCGCTCTTTGCTTTTTAATGATGGCCTCAATTTTGGCCGTAAACTCGAGGTCCTCGCTCATACCTCCTTCATGGTTCTCGGGCCTGTTTCTCGTCTTCATACTATAAAACGGAAATAGATTAATCAATGAAATAAAGGATACAACATAATATTCATGTACACCTCACCGCCCCATCTTGGTCAACAATCGTCGTACATCGCTTGTTTGACACGATTTGAACCCGTAGCAATGGTAGCTAATCATTATTACACGAGCACGTCGCATTAACTTGCTAGTACAACGTCTATCTTGCTTGATAATTTCATAACACAACACAACATAATTAGTGCAAGGTTAGTTCACATAAACCTAAGCACCAACCCATCCCAGTCTGACTCGTCTCCTACAAGTCCCGCAATAAACGCATACACAATAAAGTCTAAGTCTAGGCACCTATCTCAAGTCGCCTAAATCCCTTAGACCATGCTCTGATACCACTTGTAACAACCCAACCCAATATCCAAACAAACACGCGAAATATTTTTTTTTAATGCAGTATGGGCGCGTGGTGCGCACAAGCCCATTTCAAATCTGTCCGAAATTGTCAAATTTCAAATAAAGATCACCAACTTCCTGACATATTTAGACAAAACGCTTTTCACAACATGTTCTTATGTGTAAAACTAACACATTTCAATGATAAAACAAGTTTTACGAACCCGGGCCCACAAATGGCCAAAATATGAGTTTCGTACAAAATATATAAGTTTCAACCGAATTAGTTTAAATTTCAAATGACACTAGAGCGTGATGTTTGGGGGTTAAACTACCCAAATATCGGTCTAACTCCAAAAGCTATAACATCCAAAAGCATCCCCTAACAAACAAGCGGGATCTCTAATCCATACGAATGCCCTTACCCTTGTCTCCGCCGGAGCCTATAAAAAGATAAACAACGATAGGGTAAGCAAAGCTTAGTGAGTGCAACAATTATACATACACATATATAACCCATCTATTTGCAATCGCACCCACCAAATACCTCATACGAAAATATAACCCAAATAGCATGCCGTCATACTCATAATGCTACTAACTCGTACACTATCACAACGCCACTTTAGCATATACTCAAACACTATATATATATATATATATATATATATATATATATATATATATATATATATATATATATATATATATATATATATATATATATATATAAAACATGCTAATCAATATCCAACAACATATTATGGTTAACCATAATGCTATGGTGCTACCGGCTCGTGGTTCACACCATGCGCAATTGGGTCTCACTCTTTTATAGTGCTACCGGCTCGTGGTTCATACTTTGTTTATAGTGCTACCGACTCGTGGTTCACACTTTGTTTATAGTGCTACCGGCTCGTGATTCACACTTTGTTTATAGTGCTACCGGCTCATGGTTCACGCTTTGTTTATAGTGCTACCGGCTCGTGGTTCACACTTTGTTTATAGTGCTACCGACTCGTGGTTCACACTTTACACTCGTCACATACATGCTATGGTACTACCGGCTCGTAGTTCATACCATAACATTCACAAATAAATACACCATATACATATATACATAATTATTCCACTCACCTTAATGATTCGGTGACGGTTTTATCCTTTCGCAAACTTCAAAGCCAAGTACCTAATACAATAAGTACTCGATCAACACCCAAACTAGTTGGACAAATACCAACACCCTACTCAAGTGCATTTAATGACTTAATGCATTAAATCACCCATTTTCATCAAAACCGTCCAATTAAGGTCAAGACCGTCATTAACCACTAAAAGCTAGTGCTTAAGGTCCAACAACACTAACTACCCCGAAATTGAGGTATCTCACACCCATCTTTCCCAAATTAGGTCAATCATTACCCAATTGACCATTTAAAGTCAACACAACCATTTCGGGTCATCCAGTAACCCAACTAACACCCATTTACCAATTAACTAGGTGTGCTAGTAATTAACTAATCAATTAAGACTCAAAATCACCAATTAACACTTTGAAACCCTTGGTTAGTTGCTATTGAGTCTTCATGACTCAATCTTACCCAAGAACACCCAAAATCATCAAATATGGGTCTTATGTTCACCACTAGCCCAAACCCTAACCCTTAAACAAGTCAAAACAAGGAAATCAAGATTAGAGCTTACCACCCCAACCACAACGTAGCTAGTGAGGAGATGAACAACTTTAATACTTGAGCTTTAAACCGGATCAAGCTTTTTCCTCCTTGATTCAAGCTTTCTCTCATAAGAACACCCTTCTCTCTCTAGAATTTGATTTAGGTTTGAAGATAAGGTTGGTGATGAAGTTAAATGTGTTTCAACCACCACCAAACTGGCCATCTAATGCCCTATCTCGTTCTCATGTGAAAAGACCACAATACCCCTCATTAAACTTAAATAAAAAGCTAGAATTCGCCAACAGTGCAGGTGTACGGCACGAACACCTACACTAGCACGGCGCGCACAAAGGCCTGAGCAGGCTCTGTCCCCTGTTTAACTATATACAGCTCCCCACACCATATGCACCCTATATACACTACTGTATAGTGATTGTTCGGGTCTTACACTAAAGATTCAAGCTTTTTAGCTTAGGGTTTCATTATTATGTTATATATCTTAGCTTTTTAGCTTATGGTCTCATTACTTTCATTATTTTGTTAAAGATCTTAGCTTTCTAGCTTATGGTCTCATTAATCTTGTAATGATCAAAGCTTTCTAGCTTAGGGTTTTCTTAATACTTGAGATCTAAGTTATTATTGTAGATCTCACTTACTTGAAACCTTTTTGTGTTTATTGTGATGATAAAGATCAAGTCTTCATCATCACATGTGATATAGATGCATGAACTTGTGCAAAATGGACAAAGGTTGAAGCTTTATTGGATTTATGCAATAAAGAGGCAATCTTGATGTTTAAAACTTGTAGAATGATAGATTTTACTTTTAGTTGTGTATTGATGGTTGAACCTTGGTCAAAGTGATGCTAAAATATTAAAGAGTTGTACACTTGAATCTTACAAGCATCAAGGATGAGAACCGTGATGAGCATCAAGCACCAAGAACCTCACCGGAGCATTAGTTTGCTATTTTTTGGGTTCTGATCAGAATCCTGGGCTTCTGGAAAATTAATTCTCAGATAGTTCGTTTCGATTAGATGACTTTTTGTTTAGGCCTCGACTTAATCTGATATACGGTTTAGGATTTATAGCCTTCCGAAAGTCACTACGCCTTTGTAACGTTGTGCTGAAATTTCTTACCTACTCGCACTTAAACCGTTACCACGGTCAAACGAAGACGAGTTAGGTTCTGAAAATTGGTCAGCGGTTAGAGGACTCACATACGGATCTATAGCCACTGACTACGCATCTTTTAGATTTGTATATAGGTCGTAACAGCTGTCTGAAATCAGCCTTTTCTTTCGATCTCTATTCTTGTTAAACTTACCTTAGTATTGATGAATGATGATGATAATGATGATGATAATGATGATGTTGATGATGACACTTAAACTTAATTTATTCACTTTTAAACTTATTGGGATAAGATACTGAAATGTCCCGTTCATATTGATTATAAACGTTTCATATTAATTGATTTCGTCGCGAGGTTTTGACCTCTATATGAGACGTTTTTCAAAGACTGCATTCATTTTTAAAACAAGCATAACCGTTATTTTATCGATAAAGGTTTAAAAAGCATTACGTAGATTATCAAATAATGATAATCTAAAATATACTGTTTACACACGACCATTACATAATGGTTTACAATAAGAATATATTACATCAAAAATAAGTTTCTTGAATGCAGTTTTTACACAATATCATACAAGCATGGACTCCAAATCTTGTCCTTATTTTAGTATGCAACAGCGGAAGTTCTTAATAATCACCTGAGAATAAACATTCTTAAAACGTCAACAAAAATGTTGGTGAGTTATAGGTTTAACCTATATATTATCAAATCATAATAATAGACCACAAGATTTCATATTTTAATATACATCCCATACATAGAGATAAAATTCATTCATATGGCGAACACCTGGTAACCGACATTAACAAGATGCATATAGAATATCCCCACCATTCCAGGATACCCATCGGACATGATAATTTCGAAGTACTAAAGTATTCCAAATTCCAGAATGGGGCTTGTTGTGCCCGATAGATCTATCTTTAGGATTCACGTCAATTTGGGGGTCTGTTCCCAAATTCTTAGGCTACCAAGCTAAAAAGGGGCATATTCAGCTTCGATCATTCACCCATATAATGTTGTTTCATTTACTTGTGTCTATTTCGTAAAACATTTATAAAATTGCATGTATTCTCATCCCAAAATATTAGATTTTAAAAGTGGGACTATAACTCACTTTCACAGATTTTTACTTCGTCGGGAAGTAAGACTTGGCCACTGGTCGATTCACGAACCTATAACAAATATGTACATATATATCAAAATATGTTCAAAATATATTTACAACATTTTTTATTACGTTTTAATGATTTGAGTTTGTTAAGTCAGCAGTCCTCGTTAGTAACCTACAGCTAGTTGTCCACAGTTAGATGTACAGAAATAAATAAATATAAATTATCTTGGATCAATCCACGACCCAGTGTATACAAGCCTCAGGCTAGATCACAACTCAAACTATATATATTATTTTGGAATCAACCTCAACCCTGTATAGCTAACTCCAACATTACTGCATATAGAGTGTCTATGGTTGTTCCAAAATATATTATATAGATGGGTCGATATGATTTGTCAAAACATTGTATACGTGTCTATGGTATCCTAAGATTACATAATATATATTAGAATACATGAATAATACAATATAAGTTTGTTAAGTTATGATTTGTATAGAATTGTTACAATATTTCCCGTAGCTACAACAATCAAAAATATCCAATCTTGTTTTACCAATAACTTCTTCGTTTTAAATCCGTTTTGAGTGAATCAAATTGCTATGGTTTCATATTGAACTCAATTTTATGAATATAAACAGAAAAAGTATAGGTTTATAGTCGGAAATATAAGTTACAAGTTGTTTTTGTAAGAGGTAGTCATTTCAGTCGAAAGAACGACGTCTTGATGACCATTTTGAAAAACATACTTCCACTTTGAGTTTAACCATGATTTTTGGATATAGTTTCATGTTCATAAGAAAAATAATTTTCCCAGAGGAACAAATTTTAAATCAAAGTTTATCATAGTTTTTAATTATCAAACCCAAAACAGCCCGTGTTGTTACTACGACGGCGTATATCCGGTTTTACGGTGTTTTTCGTGTTTTCAGGTTTTAAATCATTAAGTTAGCATATCATATAGATATAGAACATGTGTTTAGTTGATTTTAAAAGTCAAGTTAGAAGGATTAACTTTTCTTTGCGAACAAGTTTAGAATTAACTAAACTATGTTCTAGTGATTACGAGTTTAAACCTTTGAATAAGATAGTTTTATATATATGAATCGAATGATGTTATGAACATCATTACTACCTCAAGTTTAGTAGGTAAACCTACTAGAAGTGACAAGAAATGATCTAGCTTCAAAGGATTTTAGATGGCTTGAAAGTTCTTGAAGTAGGATCATGACACAAAAACAAGTTCAAGTAAGATTTTTACTCGAATTAAGATAGTTTATAGTTATAGAAATTGAATCAAAGTTTGAATATGAATATTACCTTGAATAAGAAAGATAACCTACTGTAAATAACAAAGGTTTCTTGATCTTAGATGATTACTTGGAATGGATTAGAAAGCTTGGATGTAAACTAGTAAACTTGAAAGGATTTTTGAAGTGTTCTTGAAGTGTTCTTCCTAAGATGATTATAGCTTGATTATTGAAGTAATTTTTGATGAAGACGATGATTAGCTACTGGAAAAATTCGTTCATAAGTGTGTACGTGTGTTGAGAGAGAATTAGAAAGAGAATTAGAAGTGAAATGGAGTGAATGATGAGTGGTAAGTGGTGAGTGGGGTTAAAAGGAGTTCTAGTTAGTTGACTAGTTCATGGTAGAAGTTAAAATTGATTATTCATACATGACATAATCAATAATGGAATCCCATGCTAGTTCCTATTGGTATATACCTATAGTAAGTACGTCTAGAAGCTGTGTATAATACGGGTATGAATACGACTAGAATTCTTGATGAAAAAAAAGAATGGGAATGTAACTGTACCCATTTTCATTAAGTATGAGTGTTTTTATATATGTCTTGAATTCTTCCAAAAGTATATTAATACATCTAAATACACTACATGTATATACATTTTAACTGATTCATTAAGTCATCGTTAGTCGTTACATGTAAGTGTTGTTTTGAAACCTTTAAGTTAACGATCTCATTTAATGTTGTTAACCCATTGTTTATTATATCTAATGAGATGTTAAATTATTATGTTATCATGATATTATGATATATTAATATATCTTAATATGATATATATACATATAAATGTCGTTACAACGATAATCGTTACATATATGTCTCGTCTCGAAATCCTTAAGTTAGTAGTCTTGTTTTTACATATGTAGTTCATTGTTAATATACTTAATGATATGTTTACTTATCATAATATCATGTTAACTACATATATAACCATATATATGTCATCATATAGTTTTTACAAGTTTTAACGTTCGTGAATCACCGGTCAACTTGGGTGGTCAATTGTCAATATGAAACCTATTTCAATTAATCAAGTCTTAAAAAGTTTGATTGCTTAACATGTTGGAAACACTTAATCATGTAAATAACAATTTCATTTAATATATATATAAACATGGAAAAGTTCGGGTCACTACAGTACTTACCCGTTAAATAAATTTCGTCCCGAAATTTTAAGCAGATGGAGGTGTTGACGTTTCTTCTGGAAATAAATGCGGGTATTTCTTCTTCATATGATCTTCTCATTCCCAGGTGAACTCAGGTCATCTACGAGCATTCCATCGAACCTTAACAATTGGTATCTTGTTTTGCTTAAGTCTTTTAACCTCACGATCCATTATTTCGACGGGTTCTTCGATGAATTGAAGTTTTTCGTTGATTTGGATTTCATCTAACGGAATAGTGAGATCTTCTTTAGCAAAACATTTCTTCAAATTCGAGACGTGGAAAGTGTTATGTACAGCCGCGAGTTGTTGAGGTAACTCAAGTCGGTAAGCTACTGGTTCGACACGATCAATAATCTTGAATGGTCCGATATACCTTGGATTTAATTTCCATCGTTTACCAAATCGAACAACGCCTTTCCAAGGTGCAACTTTAAGCATGACCATCTCTCCAATTTCAAATTCTATATCTTTTCTTTTAATGCCAGCGTAGCTCTTTTGTCGACTTTGGGCAGTTTTCAACCGTTGTTGAATTTGGATGATCTTCTCGGTAGTTTCTTGTATTATCTCCGGACCCGTAATCTGTCTATCCCCCACTTCACTCCAACAAATCAGAGACCTGCACTTTCTACCATAAAGTGCTTCAAACGGCGCCATCTCAATGCTTGAATGGTAGCTGTTGTTGTAGAAAAATTCTGCTAACGGTAGATGTCGATCCCAACTGTTTTCGAAATCAATAACACATGCTCGTAGCATGTCTTCAAGCGTTTGTATCGTCCTTTCGCTCTGCCCATCAGTATGTGGATGATAGGCAGTACTCATATCTAGACGAGTTCCTAATGCTTGCTGTAATGTCTGCCAGAATCTTGAAATAAATCTGCCATCCCTATCAGAGATAATAGAGATTGGTATTCCTTCAAATACAGTTGTGCTAACTTCTCCATCTTGTCATCTTCTCTTATTGGCAGGAAGTGTGCTGATTTGGTGAGACGATCAACTATTACCCAAATAGTATCAAAACCACTTGCAGTCCTTGGCAATTTAGTGATGAAATCCATGGTAATGTTTTCCCATTTCCATTCCAGGATTTTGGGTTGTTGAAGTAGACCTGATGGTTTCTGATGCTTCGCTTTGACCTTAGAACACGTCAAACATTCTCCTACGTATTTAGAAACATCGGCTTTCATACCCGGCCACCAAAAATGTTTCTTGAGAGCCTTGTACATCTTCCCTGTTCCAGGATGTATTAAGTATCTGGTTTTATGAGCTTCTCTAAGTACCATTTCTCTCATATCTCCAAATTTTTGTACCCAAATTCTTTCAGCCCTATACCGGGTTCCGTCTTCCCAAATATTAAGATGCTTCTCCAATCCTTTGGGTATTTCATCCCTTAAGTTTCCCTCTTTTAAAACTCCTTGTTGTGCCTCCTTTATTTGAGTAGTAAGGTTAGTGGGAATCATTATATTCGTAGATTTTACTCGAATAGGTTCTCTGTCCTTTCTGCTCAAGGCGTCGGCTACCACATTTGCCTTTCCCGGGTGGTAACGAATCTCAAAGTCGTAATCATTCAACAATTCAATCCACCTACGCTGCCTCATATTCAGTTGTTTCTGATTAAATATGTGTTGAAGACTTTTGTGGTCGGTATATATAATACTTTTGACCCCATATAAGTAGTGCCTCCAAGTCTTTAATGCAAAAACAACCGCGCCTAATTCCAAATCATGCGTCGTATAATTCTGCTCGTAAATCTTCAATTGTCTAGACACATAAGCAATTACCTTCGTTCGTTACATTAATACACAACCGAGACCTTGCTTTGAGGCGTCACAATATATCACAAAATCATCATTCCCTTCAGGTAATGACAATATAGGTGCCATAGTTCACTTTTTCTTCAATAATTGAAACGCTTTCTCTTGTTCATCCTTCCATTCAAATTTCTTCCCTTTATGCATTAATGCAGTTAAGGGTTTTGCTATTTTGGAAAATTTTTGGATGAATCTCCTATAATAACCAGCCAGCCCTAAAAATTGGCGTATGTGCTTCGGAGTTTCGGGGTTTCCCACTTTTCAACGGTTTCAATCTTTGCTGAATCCACCTGAATACCTTCTTTGTTCACTATGTGACCGAGGAATTGAACTTCTTCCAACCAAAATGCACACTTTGAAAACTTAGCGTACAGTTTTTCTTTCCTCAACAACTCTAGCACTTTTCTCAAATGTTCTTCGTGCTCTTGGTCATTCTTTGAGTAAATAAGTATGTCATCGATGAAAACAATGACAAACTTGTTAAGGTATGGTCCACACATTCGGTTCATGAGGTCCATGAACACAGCTGGTGCGTTAGTCAACCCAAATGGCATAACCATAAACTTGTAATGACTATAACGCGTCCTAAAAGTAGTCTTTGGAATATCATCCCCCTTCACCCGCATTTGATAATACCCAGAACGTAAATCAATCTTCGAATAAACCGACGAGCCTTGTAGTTGATCAAATAAGTCATCAATTCTCGGTAGTGGTGTAGTGACCCGAACTTTTCCATGTTTGTATATATATTAAATGAAATTGTTATTTACATGATTAAGTGTTTCCAACATGTTAAGCAATCAAACTTGTTAAGACTTGATTAATTGAAATAGGTTTCATATAGACAATTGACCACCCAAGTTGACCGGTGATTCACTAACGTTAAAACTTGTAAAAACTATATGATGACATATATATGGTTATATATGTAGTTAACATGATATTATGATAAGTAAACATATCATTAAGTATATTAACAATGAACTACATATGTAAAAACAAGACTACTAACTTAATGATTTTGAAACGAGACATATATGTAACGATTATCGTTGTAACGACATTTAATGTATATATATCATATTAAGAGATATTTGTACATCATAATATCATGATAATATAATAATTTAAAATCTCATTTGATATTATAAACATTGGGTTAACAACATTTAACAAGATCGTTAACCTAAAGGTTTCCAAAGAACACTTACATGTAACGACTAACGATGACTTAACGACTCAGTTAAAATGTATATACATGTAGTGTTTTAATATGTATCCATACACTTTTTAAAGACTTCAAGACACTTATCAAAATACTTCTACTTAATAAAAATGCTTACAATTACATCCTCGTTCAGTTTCATCAACAATTCTACTCGTATGCACCCGTATTCGTACTCGTACAATACACAGCTTTTAGATGTATGTACTATTGGTATATACACTCTAATGATCACCTCTTAGCAGCCCATGTGAGTCACCTAACACATGTGGGAACCATCATTTGGCAACTAGCATGAAATATCTCATAAAATTACAAAAATATGAGTAATCATTCATGACTTATTTACATGAAAACAAAATTACATATCCTTTATATCTAATCCATACACCAACGACCAAAAACATCTACAAACACTTTCATTATTCAATTTTATTCATCTAATTGATCTCTCTCAAGTTCTATCTTCAAGTTCTAAGTGTTCTTCATAAATTCTACAAATTCTAGTTTCATAAAATCAAGAATACTTCCAAGTTTGCTAGCTTACTTCCAATCTTGTAGAGTGATCATCCAACCTCAAGAAATCTTTCTTATTTACAGTAAGATATCTTTCTAATATAAGGTAATACTCATATTCAAACTTTGATTCAATTTCTATAACTATAACAATCTTATTTCGAGTGGAAATCTTACTTGAACTTGTTTTCGTGTCATGATTCTACTTCAAGAACTTTCAAGCCATCCAAGATCCTTTGAAGCTAGATCCATTTGTCTCTTTTCCAGTAGGTTTATCCACAAAACTTGAGATAGTAATGATGTTCATAACATCATTCGATTCATACATATAAAGCTATCTTATTCGAAGGTTTAAACTTGAAATCACTAGAACATAGTTTAGTTAATTCTAAACTTGTTCGCAAACAAAAGTTATTCCTTCTAACTTGACTTTTAAAATCAACTAAACACATGTTCTATATCTATATGATAAGCTAACTTAATGATTTAAAACCTGGAAACACGAAAAATACCGTAAAACTGGACATACGCCGTCGTAGTAACACCGTGGGCTGTTTTGGGTTTGGTAATTAAAAACTATGATAAACTTTGATTTAAAAGTTGTTCTTCTGGGAAAATGATTTTTCTTATGAACATGAAACTATATCCAAAAATCCTGGTTAAACTCAATGGAAGTATGTTTTTCAAAATGGTCATCAAGACGTCGTTCTTTCGACTGAAATGACTACCTCTTACAAAAACGACTTGTATTATACATGTATTCTAATATATTATGTAATATTGGGATACCATAGACACGTATGCAAATGTTTTGACATATCATATCGACCCATGTATATATATTATTTGGAACAACCATAGACACTCTATATGCAGTAATGTTGGAGTTAGCTATACAGGGTTGAGGTTGATTCCAAAAATATATATACTTTGAGTTGTGATCTAGCCTGAGACGTGTATACACTGGGTCGTGGATTGATTCAAGATAATATATATCGATTTATTTCTGTACATCTAACTGTGGACAACTAGTTGTAGGTTACTAACGAGGACAACTGACTTAATGAACTTAAAACATCAAAATGTATTAAAAATGTTGTAAATATATTTTGAACATACTTTGATATATATGTACATATTTGTTATAGGTTCGTGAATCGACCAGTGGCCAAGTCTTACTTCCCGACGAAGTAAAAATCTGTGAAAGTGAGTTATAGTCCCACATTTAAAATCTAATATTTTTGGGATGAGAATACATGCAGGTTTTATAAATGATTTACAAAATAGACACAAGTACGTGAAACTACATTCTATGGTTGAATTATCGAAATCGAATATGCCCCTTTTTATTAAGTCTGGTAATCTAAGAATTAGGGAACAGACACCCTAATTGACGTGAATCCTAAAGATAGATCTATTGGGCCTAAAAAACCTCATCCAAAGTACCAGATTCTTTAGTACTTCGAAATTTATATCATATCCGCAGGGTGTCCCGGAATGATGGGGATATTCTTATATATGTATCTTGTTAATGTCGGTTACCAGGTGTTCACCATATGAATGATTTTTATCTCTATGTATGGGATGTATATTGAAATATGAAATCTTGTGGTCTATTGTTACGATTTGATATATATAGGTTAAACCTATAACTCACCAACATTTTTTGTTGACGTTTTAAGCATGTTTATTCTCAGGTGATTATTAAGAGCTTCCGCTGTCGCATACTTAAATAAGGACAAGATTTGGAGTCCATGCTTGTATGATATTGTGTAAAAACTGCATTCAAGAAACTTATTTCGTTGTAACATATTTGTATTGTAAACCATTATGTAATAGTCGTGTGTAAACAGGATATTTTAGATTATCATTATTTGATAATCTATGTAAAGCTTTTTAAACCTTTATTGATGAAATTAAGGTTATGGTTTGTTTTAAAATGAATGCAGTCTTTGAAAAACGTCTCATATAGAGGTCAAAACCTCGCAACGAAATCAATTAATATGGAACGTTTTTAATCAATAAGAACGGGTCATTTCAGTTGGTATCCGAGCGTTGGTCTTAGAGAACCAGAATTTTGCAGTAGTGTGTCTTATCGAGTTTGTTAGGATGCATTAGTAAGTCTGGACTTCGACCGTGTTTACTTGAAAAATGATTGCTTAACAAATTTTGTTGGAAACTATATATTTTTAACATGTGAATATTATGTGATATATTAATCTCTTAACGTGTTTGATATTATGTGATAGATGTCTACCTCTAGAACAAGTCCCATTAACTCACCTAATAATAATGAAGAGTCAAATGTAAATTGGAATGATTCGTGGACTGATTCACAAGTTCCCGAAGAGGAACCGGAAGAAGAGTCGGAACCGGAAGAAGAATCGGAACCGAAAGAAGAAATAGAACCAGTGGGGGAAATAATAAAACGGTTAAGTAGAAGAAAATCCTCAACCAACCGACCAAAGTTAATTATGGTCAATGGTGTTTCCGCCAAGGAAGCAAAGTATTGGGAGGATTACCAATTCTCCGATGAATCGGATCCCGACAAGGATTCCGATGATGTTATAGAAATTACCCCAACACAATTTAATAAGGCAAAAGAGAACAATAAGGGAAAGGGCATAAAAATAGAGAAATTTGATTCCAAACCTGATGAACTTTATATGTATCGTCAACACCCGTATTTCTTAAGTTGTGACAATAACCCGAGAACCTCTAAACCACCAGGTTTTTCTAAACCAATGTGGAAAACGACGGCTCGTATTAGGGGAACATCATATATCCCTAGAAACTTGGCAAAATGAACCAAAACCGAAGAAGAAGAAACGAGCGAGTCGGAATAAGATAGTTGTATTCGTGTGGTGTAATATATGTAATATAGTGTGCTTATGCTTTATGATATATGTAAAAATTGCTTGTATTAATAAGTATTTTTTTATGAATCTAACTCTTGTCTATTTTACAGTATAAAAACACAAAATGGATAGACAACCCAATATTTTAAGAGACCTACCCGGAGACATGATTGATGAAATCTTGACTAGAGTCGGTCAGAATTCCTCGGCACAACTATTTAAGGCGAGATCAGTTTGTAAGACATTCGAAGAACGTTCTAAGAATGCCTTGGTTTATAAAAGGCTTTCGTTCAAAAGATGGGGGATATCACATTGGGAAATCCATAAGTTACGATGTGTTTACTTTGACGCATATATTGCAGGGAACCCAAATGCCATTTTACGCAACGGGTTAAGAAATTATTTTGACTCAATATATCCGAATATAGGACTTCGTGATTTAGAAAAAGTGGCTAACATGCAACATAAAGAAGCATGTTATGCTTACGGGTTAGTAATGTTCGCTTCTCACCAAAGTGAGAATAAGAACATCGGGCTACAACTATTAAACAAAACGTTCCCACAAGTGACGGAGTCGGTAATTGGGGTAAGAAATGAGGTTTTTAGGTTATTACGAGACTGTTGGTCATTACGTAACCTTCATCCTTTTGACGACGTTACAACACATTGTCTTACTATCGGTTACAAAGGTTATGTTCCACAAAACCAAGGATGGGAAGTGGTATTAGTAAAACCAGAATGCATGACTTGTTTCTGGACGTATGAATTACGTGTCTTTATTGCCTTTGCTGAATGCCTTATTTATTAACTAGAATTATCTTCGCAACTACTTTGTATCAAAGTTTTATGTGCTATATTTCATGCTATATGTAAAATAGCGGTATTATAAGTTTGCAAGTTATTGTATAAAGGTTTGAATATGATATATATTTTTGTGATTAGTTTTTCATATAGAATTGTTGTAGTTGAAATGGTATCTTAGCTACTAAGTATGAACTTAACGGTTAGGTACTACCCGAATTAAAGAGTATAAAACGCTAATATGAAGAAAGAGCTTTTATAAATAAGTTCATATTACCCTACGAAATACTATTGACTACTCTTGATATTCTATATGATTAACTCGTTTCATTTGACTATTTTGAAGGAAATGGCACCGACTACTCGACACACCTTGAATATGAGCGAAGAGGAATTTCGTGCCTTTCTTGCTTCAAACATAGCCGCAGTACAGGCCTCGCTACATACTAACAATAACTCTGAATCTAGTAATACAGGTAACGGCACAAGAAATCGTGTAGGATGCTCCTACAAGGAATTCACTACCTGCAAACCTTCAGAATTTTATGGGACCGTAGGACCAATTGGATTGAAACGGTGGACCGAGAAAGTTGAATCGGTCTTTGCCATAAGTAAGTGTGCTGAAGGACACAAAGTGAAGTACGCTACGCATACCTTCACAGGTATTGCGTTAACATGGTGGAATACCTATCTAGAGCAAGTGGGAAAAGATGCTGCTTACGCGCTACCGTGGTCAGCATTCAAGCACTTGATGATGTAGAAGTACCGTCCTAGAACCAAGGTCAATAAGCTCAAGTCAGAACTTAGAGGGCTATGAACACAGGGATTCGATATTACTTCGTACGAAAGACGATTCATAGAATTGTGCCTATTGTGTCCGAGAGCGTTCGAAGATGAGGAAGAGAAGATCGACGCGTTTGTGAAAGGGTTACCGGAGAGAATCCAAGAAGATATAAGTTCAAACGAGCCTGCCTCTATACAAAAGGCATGTAGAATGGCTCACAAACTAGTGAACCAGATTGAGGGAAGAATTAAAGAACAGGCGGCCGAAGAGGCCAACGTGAAGCTAGTCAAAAGAAAGTGGGAGGAAAACGGTGATAAGAGTCACCAAAACAACAACAACTATCCCAACAATCGCAACATCAATCGTAACTACAACAAACGGCAAAACAACAACAACAACAACTACAACAATCATTCCAACAACAATAACAACCGCAATAACAACAACAATAAGAAGCAGCTATTCCAAAGGTGTGAAAAGTATCACTCAGGGTTCTGCACCAAATTTTGCAACAAGTGTAAAAGAAATGGTCATAGTGCGGCGAAGTGTGAGGTCTACGGACCAGGGGTTAACAGAACGAAAGGAACAAATGGTGTCGGAACGAGTAATGGCGGAGCAAGTAGTGTCGGAGCAAGTTATGCCAATGTAGTTTGTTATAAATGTGGAAAACCGGGCCACATTATTAGAAATTGCCCGAACCAGGAGAACACGAATGGACAAGGCCGAGGAAGAGTTTTCAATATTAATGCGGCGGAGGCACAGGAAGACCCGGAGCTTGTTACGGGTACGTTTCTTATTGACAATAAATCTGCTTACGTTTTATTTGATTCAGGTGCGAATAGAAGCTACATGAGTAGAGATTTTTGTGCTAAATTAAGTTATCCATTGACGCCTTTGGATAGTAAATTTTTACTCGAATTAGTAAATGGTAAATTAATTTCAGCAGATAATATATGTCGGAATCGAGAAATTAAACTGGTTAGCGAAACATTTAAGATTGACTTGATACCAGTAGAGTTAGGGAGTTTTGATGTGATAATCGGTATGGACTGGTTGAAAGAAGTGAAAGCAGAGATCTTTTGTTACAAAAATCCAATTCGCATTATACGAGAAAAAGGAAAACCCTTAATGGTGTGTGGAGAAAAGGGCAACACGAAGCTACTTCTTATTAGTAATTTGAAGGCACAAAAACTAATAAGAAAAGGTTGCTACGCTGTTCTAGCACACGTCGCGAAAGTACAAACTGAAGAAAAGAGCATCAATGATGTTCCCGTCGCAAAAGAATTTCCCGATGTATTTTCGAAAGAATTACCGGGATTTCCCCCACATCGATCCGTTGAATTTCAAATAGATCTTGTACCAGGAGCTGCACCAATAGCTCGTGCTCCTTACAGACTCGTACCCAGCAAGATGAAAGAACTGCAAAGCAAATTACAAGAACTTTTAGAGCGTGGTTTCATTCGACCAAGCACATCACCGTGAGGAGTTCCTGTTTTGTTTGTCAAGAAGAAAGATGGTACATTCAGTTTGTGTATCGACTACCGAGAGTTGAACAAACTTACCATCAAGAACCGCTACCCACTACCGAGAATCGATGACTTATTTGATCAACTACAAGGCTCGTCTGTTTATTCAAAGATTGACTTACGTTCCGGGTATCATCAAATGCGGGTGAAAGAAGATGATATTCCAAAGACTGCTTTCAGAACACGTTACGGTCATTACGAGTTTATGGTCATGCCGTTTGGTTTAACTAATGCACCAGCTGTGTTCATGGACCTTATGAACCGAGTGTGTGGACCATACCTTGACAAGTTTGTCATTGTTTTCATTGATGACATACTTATTTACTCAAAGAATGACCAAGAACACGGTGAACATTTGAGAAAGGTGTTAGAAGTATTGAGGAAGGAAGAATTGTACGCAAAGTTTTCAAAGTGTGCATTTTGGTTGGAAGAAGTTCAATTCCTCGATCACATAGTGAACAAAGAAGGTATTAAGGTGGATCCGGCAAAGATAGAAACTGTTGAAAAGTGGGAAACCCCGAAAACTCCGAAACACATACGCTAGTTTTTAGGACTAGCTGGTTACTACAGAAGGTTCATCCAAGACTTTTCCAGAATAGCAAAACCCTTCACTGCATTAACGCATAAAGGGAAGAAATTTAAATGGAAGGATGAATAAGAGAAAGCGTTTCAGTTATTGAAGAAAAAGCTAACTACGACATCTATATTGTCATTGCCTAAAGGGAATGATGATTTTGTGATTTATTGTGACGCATCAAAGCAAGGTCTTGGTTGTGTATTAATGCAACGAACGAAGGTGATTGCTTATGCGTCTAGACAATTGAAGATTCACGAACAAAATTATACGACGCATGATTTGGAATTAGGCGCGGTTGTTTTTGCATTAAAGACTTGGAGGCACTACTTATATGGGGTCAAAAGTATTATATATACCGATCACAAAAGTCTTCAACACATATTTAATCAGAAACAACTGAATATGAGGCAGCGTAGGTGGATTGAATTGTTGAATGATTAAGACTTTGAGATTCGTTACCACCAGGGGAAGGCAAATGTGGTAGCCGACGCCTTGAGCAGGAAGGACAGAGAACCCATTCGAGTAAAATCTATGAATAAAATGATTCACAATAATCTTACTACTCAAATAAAGGAGGCGCAACAAGGAGTTTTAAAAGAGGGAAATTTAAAGGATGAAATACCCAAAGGATCGGAGAAGCATCTTAATATTCGGGAAGACGGAACCCGGTATAGGGCTGAAAGGATTTGGGTACCAAAATTTGGAGATATGAGAGAAATGGTACTTAGAGAAGCTCATAAAACCAGATACTCAATACATCCTGGAACGGGGAAGATGTACAAGGATCTCAAGAAATATTTTTGGTGGCCGGGTATGAAAGACGATGTTGCTAAATACGTAGGAGAATGTTTGACGTGTTCTAAGGTCAAAGCTGAGCATCCGAAACCATCAGGTCTACTTCAACAACCCAAAATCCCGGAATGGAAATGGGAAAACATTACCATGGATTTCATCACTAAATTGCCAAGGACTGCAAGTGGTTTTGATACTATTTGGGTAATAGTTGATCGTCTCACCAAATCAGCACACTTCCTGCCAATAAGAGAAGATGACAAGATAGAGAAGTTAGCACGACTGTATTTGAAGGAAGTCGTATCCAGACATGGAATACCAATCTCTATTATCTCTGATAGGGATGGCAGATTTATTTCAAGATTCTGGCAGACATTACAGCAAGCATTAGGAACTCTTCTAGACATGAGTACTGCCTATCATCCACATACTGATGGGCAGAGCGAAAGGACGATACAAACGCTTGAAGACATGCTACGAGCATGTGTTATTGATTTCGAAAATAGTTGAGATCGACATCTACCGTTAGCAGAATTTTCCTACAACAACAACTACCATTCAAGCATTGAGATGGCGCCGTTTGAAGCACTTTATGGTAGTCTCCGATTTGTTGGAGTGAAGTGGGGGATAGACAGACTATGGGTCCGGAGATAATACAAGAAACTACCGAGAAGATCATCCAAATTCAACAACGGTGGAAAACCGCCCAAAGTCGACAAAAGAGCTACGCTGACATTAAAAGAAAAGATATAGAATTTGAAATTGGAGAGATGGTCATGCTTAAAGTTGCACCTTGGAAAGGCGTTGTTCGATTTGGTAAACGAGGGAAATTAAATCCAAGGTATATCGGACCATTCAAGATTATTGATCGTGTCGGACCAGTAGCTTACCGACTTGAGTTACCTCAACAACTCGCGGCTGTACATAACACTTTCTACGTCTCGAATTTGAAGAAATGTTTTGCTAAAGAAGATCTCACTATTCCGTTAGATGAAATCCAAAATGTTTTGCTAAAGAAGATCTCACTATTCCGTCAGATGAAATCCAAATCAACGAAAAACTTCAATTCATCGAAGAACCCGTCGAAATAATGGATCGTGAGGTTAAAAGACTTAAGCAAAACAAGATACCAATTGTTAAGGTTCGATGGAATGCTCGTAGAGGACCCGAGTTCACCTGGGAACGAGAAGATCAGATGAAGAAGAAATACCCGCATTTATTTCCAGAAGATACGTCAACACCTCCAACTGCTTAAAATTTCGGGACGAAATTTATTTAATGGGTAGGTACTGTAGTGACCCGAACTTTTTCATGTTTATATATATATTAAATGAAATTGTTATTTACATGATTAAGTGTTTCCAACATGTTAAGCAATCAAACTTGTTAAGACTTGATTAATTGAAATAGGTTTCAAATAGACAATTGACCACCCAAGTTGACCGGTGATTCACGAACGTTAAAACTTGTAAAAACTATATGATGACATATATATGGTTATATATGTAGTTAACATGATATTATGATAAGTAAACATATCATTAAGTATATTAACAATGAACTACATGTGTAAAAACAAGACTACTAACTTAATGATTTTGAAACGAGACATATATGTAACGATTATCGTTGTAACGACATTTAATGTATATATATCATATTAAGAGATATTTGTACATCATAATATCATGATAATATAATAATTTAAAATCTCATTTGATATTATAAACATTGGGTTAACAACATTTAACAAGATCGTTAACCTAAAGGTTTCAAAACAACACTTACATGTAACGACTAACGATGACTTAACGACTCAGTTAAAATGTATATACATGTAGTGTTTTAATATGTATCCATACACTTTTGAAAGACTTCAAGACACTTATCAAAATACTTCTACTTAATAAAAATGCTTACAATTACATCCTCGTTCAGTTTCATCAACAATTCTACTCGTATGCACCCGTATTCGTACTCGTACAATACACAGCTTTTAGATGTATGTACTATTGGTATATACACTCTAATGATCAGCTTTTAGCAGCCCATGTGAGTCACCTAACACATGTGGGAACCATCATTTAGAAACTAGCATGAAATATCTCATAAAATTACAAAAATATGAGTAATCATTCATGACTTATTTACATGAAAACAAAATTACATATCCTTTATATCTAATCCATACACCAACGACCAAAAACACCTACAAATACTTTCATTCTTCAATTTTCTTCATCTAATTGATCTCTCTCAAGTTCTATCTTCAAGTTCTAAGTGTTCTTCATAAATTCTACAAATTCTAGTTTTATAAAATCAAGAATACTTCCAAGTTTGCTAGCTTACTTCCAATCTTGTAGAGTGATCATCCAACCTCAAGAAATCTTTCTTATTTACAGTAAGATATCTTTCTAATATAAGGTAATACTCATATTCAAACTTTGATTCAATTTCTATAACTATAACAATCTTATTTCGAGAGGAAATCTTACTTGAACTTGTTTTCGTGTCATGATTCTACTTCAAGAACTTTCAAGCCATCCAAGATCCTTTGAAGCTAGATCCATTTGTCTCTTTTCCAGTAGGTTTATCCACAAAACTTGAGGTAGTAATGATGTTCATAACATCATTCGATTCATACATATAAAGCTATCTTATTCGAAGGTTTAAACTTGAAATCACTAGAACATAGTTTAGTTAATTCTAAACTTGTTCGCAAACAAAAGTTAATCCTTCTAACTTGACTTTTAAAATCAACTAAACACATGTTCTATATCTATATGATATGATAACTTAATGATTTAAAACCTGAAAACACGAAAAACACCGTAAAACTGGACATACGCCGTCGTAGTAACAACGTGGGCTGTTTTGGGTTTTATGAACATGAAACTATATCCAAAAATCACGGTTAAACTCAAAGTGGAAGTATGTTTTTCAAAATGGTCATCAAGACGTCGTTCTTTCGACTGAAATGACTACCTCTTACAAAAATGACTTGTAACTTATAGTTCCGACTATAAACCTATACTTTTCTATTTAGATGCATAAAATAGAGTTCAATATGAAACCATAGCAATTTGATTCACTCAAAACGGATTTAAAATGAAGAAGTTATGGCTAAAACAAGATTGGATTTTTTTTATTTTTGTAGCTACGGGAAATATTAACAATTCTATACAAATCATATCCTAGCTAACTTATATTGTATTATACATGTATTATAATATATTATGTAATCTTGGGATACCATAGACACGTATGCAAATGCTTTGACATATCATATCGACCCATGTATATATATTATTTGGAACAACCATAGACACTCTATATGCAGTAATGTTGGAGTTAGCTAAACAGGGTTGAGGTTGATTCCAAAAATATATATACTTTGAGTCGTGATCTAGCATGAGACGTGTATACACTGGGTCGTGGATTGATTCAAGATAATATATATCGATTTATTTCTGTACATCTAACTGTGGACAACTAGTTATAGGTTACTAACGAGGACAGCTGACTTAATAAACTTAAAACATCAAAATGTATTAAAAGTGTTGTAAATATATTTTGAACATACTTTGATATATATGTACATATTTGTTATAGGTTCGTGAATCGACCAGTGGCCAAGTCTTACTTCCCGACGAAGTAAAAATCTGTGAAAGTGAGTTATAGTCCCACATTTAAAATCTAATATTTTTGGGATGAGAATACATGTAGGTTTTATAAATGATTTACAAAATAGACACAAGTACATGAAACTACATTCTATAGTTGAATTATCGAAATCGAATATGCCCCTTTTTATTAAGTCTGGTAATCTAAGAATTAGGTAACAGACACCCTAATTGACGCGAATCCTAAAGATAGATCTATTGGGCCTAACAAACCTCATCCAAAGTACCGGATGGTTTAGTACTTCGAAATTTATATCATATCCGAAGGGTGTCCCGGAATGATGGGGATATTCTTATATATGTATCTTGTTAATGTCGGTTACCAGGTGTTCACCATATGAATGATTTTTATCTCTATGTATGGGATGTATATTGAAATATGAAATCTTGTGGTCTATTGTTACGATTTGATATATATAGGTTAAACCTATAACTCACCAACATTTTTTTTGACGTTTTAAGCATGTTTATTCTCAGGTGATTATTAAGAGCTTCCGCTGTCACATACTTAAATAAGGACAAGATTTGGAGTCCATACTTGTATGATATTGTGTAAAAACTGCATTCAAGAAACTTATTTCATTGTAACATATTTATATTGTAAACCATTATGTAATATTCGTGTGTAAACAGGATATTTTAGATTATCATTATTTGATAATCTACGTAAAACTTTTTAAACCTTTATTGATGAAATAAAGGTTATGGTTTGTTTTAAAATGAATGCAGTCTTTGAAAAACGTCTCATATAGAGGTCAAAACATCCCAACGGAATCAATTAATATGGAACGTTTTTAATCAATAAGAACAGGACATTTCAAGTGGGTAGCGGTTATTGATGGTAAGTTTGTTCAACTCTCGATAGTCGATACATAACCTAAATGTACCATCCTTCTTCTTGACAAACAAAACAGGAGCTCCCCATGGTGATGTGCTTGGTCGAATGAAACCACGCTCTAAAAGTTCCTGTAACTGACTTTGTAATTCTTTCATTTCGCTGGGTGTGAGTCTGTATGGAGCTCGAGCTATTGGTGCAGCTCCTGGTACAAGGTCTATTTGAAATTCAACAGATCGATGTGGGGGTAATCCCGGTAATTCTTTCGGAAATACATCGGCAAATTCTTTTGCAACTAGAACATCACTGATGTTCTTTTCTTCAGGTTTAACTTCCTCGATGTGTTCTAGAATGATGTAACAACCTTTTCTTATTAGTTTTTGCGCCTTCAAACTACTAATAAGATTTAATTTCGCATTGTTCTTTTCTCCGTACACCATTAAAGGTTTTCATTTTTCACGCATAATACGAATCGCATTTTTGTAACAAACGACCTCTGCCCTCACCTTCTTCAACCAGTCCATGCCAATTATTACATCAAAACTCCCTAACTCGACTGGTATTAAATCAATCTTAAACGTTTTATCACCCAGTTTAATTTCTCTATCCCGACATATATTATCTGCTGAAATTAATTTACCGTTTGCTAATTCGAGTAAAAATTTACTATCCAAAGGCGTCAATGGGTAACTTAACTTAGCACAAAAATCTCTACTCATATAGCTTCTATCCGCACCCAAATCAAATAAAACATAAGCAGATTTATTATCAATAAGAAACGTATCCGTAACAAGCTCCGGGTCTTCCTGCGCTTCTGTCGTATTAATATTGAAAACTCTTCCGCGGCCCTGCCCATTAGTATTCCCCTGATTCGGGCAATTACTTCTAATGTGGCCCGGTTTTCCACATCCATAACAAACAAAGGCGGCATTACTTGTTTCGCCACTATTTGTTCCTTTAGTTCTGTTAAACTTTGGTCCGTATGAAATGTCCCGTTCTTATTGATTAAAAACGTTCCATATTAATTGATTTCGTTGCGAGGTTTTGACCTCTATATGAGACGTTTTTCAAAGACTGCATTCATTTTTAAAACAAACCATAACCTTTATTTCATAAATAAAGATTTAAAAAGCTTTATGTAGATTATCAAATAATGATAATCTAAAATATCCTGTTTACACACGACCATTACATAATGGTTTACAATACAAATATGTTACATCGAAATCAGTTTCTTGAATGCAGTTTTTACACAATATCATACAAACATGGACTCCAAATCTTGTCCTTATTTTAGTATGCAACAGCGGAAGCTCTTAATATTCACCTGAGAATAAACATGCTTTAAACGTCAACAAAAATGTTGGTGAGTTATAGGTTTAACCTATATATATCAAATCGTAACAATAGACCACAAGATTTCATATTTCAATACACATCCCATACATAGAGATAAAAATCATTCATATGGTGAACACCTGGTAACCGACAATAACAAGATGCATATATAAGAATATCCCCATCATTCCGGGACACCCTTCGGATATGATATAAATTTCGAAGTACTAAAGCATCCGGTACTTTGGATGGGGTTTGTTAGGCCCAATAGATCTATCTTTAGGATTCGCGTCAATTAGGGTGTCTGTTCCCTAATTCTTAGATTACCAGACTTAATAAAAAGGGGCATATTCGATTTCGATAATTCAACCATAGAATGTAGTTTCACGTACTTGTGTCTATTTTGTAAATCATTTATAAAACCTGCATGTATTCTCATCCCAAAAATATTAGATTTTAAAAGTGGGACTATAACTCACCTTCACAGATTTTTACTTCGTCGGGAAGTAAGACTTGGCCACTGGTTGATTCACGAACCTATAACAATATATACATATATATCAAAGTATGTTCAAAATATATTTACAACACTTTTAATATATTTTGATGTTTTAAGTTTATTAAGTCAGCTGTCCTCGTTAGTAACCTACAACTAGTTGTCCACAGTTAGATGTACAGAAATAAATCGATAAATATTATCTTGAATCAATCCACGACCCAGTGTATACGTATCTCAGTATTGATCACAACTCAAACTATATATATTTTGGAATCAACCTCAACCCTGTATAGCTAACTCCAACATTCACATATAGAGTGTCTATGGTTGTTCCGAAATATATATAGATGTGTCGACATGATAGGTCGAAACATTGTATACGTGTCTATGGTATCTCAAGATTACATAATATATAATACAAGTTGATTAAGTTATGGTTGGAATAGATTTGTTACCAATTTTCACGTAGCTAAAATGAGAAAAATTATCCAATCTTGTTTTACCCATAACTTCTTCATTTTAAATCCGTTTTGAGTGAATCAAATTGCTATGGTTTCATATTGAACTCTATTTTATGAATCTAAACAAAAAAAGTATAGGTTTCTAGTCGGAAAAATAAGTTACAAGTCGTTTTTGTAAAGGTAGTCATTTCAGTCGAAAGAACGACGTCTAGATGACCATTTTAGAAAACATACTTCCACTTTGAGTTTAACCATAATTTTTGGATATAGTTTCATGTTCATAATAAAAATCATTTTCTCAAAATAACAACTTTTAAATCAAAGTTTATCATAGTTTTTAATTAACTAACCCAAAACAGCCCGCGGTGTTACTACGACGGCGTAAATCCGGTTTTACGGTGTTTTTTGTGTTTCCAGGTTTTAAATCATTAAGTTAGCATATCATATAGATATAGAACATGTGTTTAGTTGATTTTAAAAGTCAAGTTAGAAGGATTAACTTTTGTTTGCGAACAAGTTTAGAATTAACTAAACTATGTTCTAGTGATTACAAGTTTAAACCTTCGAATAAGATAGCTTTATATGTATGAATCGAATGATGTTATGAACATCATTACTACCTTAAGTTCCTTGGATGAACCTACTGGAAAATAGAAAAATAGATCTAGCTTCAATGGATCCTTGGATGGCTCAAAGTTCTTGAAGAAAAATCATGACACGAAAACAAGTTCAAGTAAGATCATCACTTGAAATAAGATTGTTATAGTTATAGAAATTGAACCAAAGTTTGAATATGATTATTACCTTGTATTAGAATGATAACCTACTGTAAGAAACAAAGATTTCTTGAGGTTGGATGATCACCTTACAAGATTGGAAGTGAGCTAGCAAACTTGAAAGTATTCTTGATTTTATGAAACTAGAACTTTTGGAATTTATGAAGAACACTTAGAACTTGAAGATAGAACTTGAGAGAGTTCAATTAGATGAAGAAAATTGAAGAATGAAAGTGTTTGTAGGTGTTTTTGGTCGTTGGTGTATGGATTAGATATAAAGGATATGTAATTTTGTTTTCATGTAAATAAGTCATGAATGATTACTCATATTTTTGTAATCTTATGAGATATTTCATGCTAGTTGCCAAATGATGGTTCCCACATGTGTTAGGTGACTCACATGGGCTGCTAAGAGCTGATCATTGGAGTGTATATACCAATAGTACATACATCTAAAAGCTGTGTATTGTACGAGTACGAATACGGGTGCATACGAGTAGAATTGTTGATGAAACTGAACGAGAATGTAATTGTAAGCATTTTTGTTAAGTAGAATTATTTTGATAAGTGTATTGAAGTCTTTCAAAAGTGTATAAATACATATTAAAACACTACATGTATATACATTTTAACTGAGTCGTTAAGTCATCGTTAGTCGTTACATGTAAGTGTTGTTTTGAAACCTTTAGGTTAACGATCTTGTTAAATGTTGTTAACCCAATGTTTATAATATCAAAAGAGATTTTAAATTATTATATTATCATGATATTATGATGTACGAATATCTCTTAATATGATATATATACATTAAATGTCGTTACAACGATAAACGTTACATATATGTCTCGTTTCAAAATCATTAAGTTAGTAGTCTTGTTTTTACATATGTAGTTCATTGTTAATATAATTAATGATATGTTTACTTATCATAATATCATGTTAACTATATATATAACCATATATATGTCATCATATAGTTTTTTTTACAAGTTTTAACGTTCGTGAATCACCGGTCAACTTGGGTGGTCAATTGTCTATATGAAACCTATTTCAATTAATCAAGTCTTAACAAGTTTGATTGCTTAACATGTTGGAAACATTTAATCATGTAAACATCAATCTCAATTAATATATATAAACATGTAAAAGTTCGGGTCACTACAGTACCTACCCGTTAAATAAATTTCGTCCCGAAATTTTAAGCTGTTGAAGGTGTTGACGAATCTTCTGGAAATAGATGCGGGTATTTCTTCTTCATCTGATCTTCACGCTCCCAGGTGAACTCGGGTCCTCTACGAGCATTCCATCGAACCTTAATAATTGGTATCGTGTTTTGCTTAAGTCTTTTAACCTCACGATCCATTATTTCGACGGGTTCTTCGATGAATTGGAGTTTTTCGTTGATTTGGATTTCATCTAACGGAATAGTGAGATCTTCTTTAGCAAAACATTTCTTCAAATTCGAGACGTGGAAAGTGTTATGTACAGCCGCGAGTTGTTGAGGTAACTCAAGTCGGTAAGCTACTGGTCCGACACGATCAATAATCTTGAATGGTCCAATATACCTTGGATTTAATTTCCCTCGTTTACCAAATCGAACAACGCCTTTCCAAGGTGAAACTTTAAGCATGACCATCTCTCCAATTTCAAATTCTATATCTTTTCTTTTAATGTCAGCGTAGCTCTTTTGTCGACTTTGGGCGGTTTTTAACCGTTGTTGAATTTGGATGATTTTCTCGGTAGTTTCTTGTATAATCTCCGGACCCGTAATCTGTCTATCCCCCACCTCACTCCAACAAATCGGAGACCTGCACTTTCTACCATAAAGTGCTTCAAACGGCGCCATCTCAATGCTTGAATGGTAGCTGTTGTTGTAGGAAAATTCTGCTAACGGTAGATGTCGATCCCAACTGTTTCCGAAATCAATAACACATGCTCGTAGCATGTCTTCAAGCGTTTGTATCGTCCTTTCGCTCTGCCCATCAGTTTGTGGATGATAGGCAGTACTCATGTCTAGACGAGTTCCTAATGCTTGCTGTAATGTCTGCCAGAATCTTGAAATAAATCTGCCATCCCTATCAGAGATAATAGAGATTGGTATTCCATGTCTGGAGACGACTTCCTTCAAATACAGTCGTGCTAACTTCTCCATCTTGTCATCTTCTCTTATTGGTAGGAAGTGTGCTGATTTGGTGAGACGATCAACTATTACCCAAATAGTATCAAAACCACTTGCAGTCCTTGGCAATTTAGTGATGAAATCCATGGTAATGTTTTCCCATTTCCATTCCGGGATTTCGGGTTGTTGAAGTAGACCTGATGGTTTCTGATGCTCAGCTTTGACCTTAGAACACGTCAAACATTCTCCTACGTATTTAGCAACATCGGCTTTCATACCCGGCCACCAAAAATGTTTCTTGAGATCCTTGTACATCTTCCCCGTTCCAGGATGTATTGAGTATCTGGTTTTATGAGCTTCTCTAAGTACCATTTCTCTCATATCTCCAAATTTTGGTACCCAAATCCTTTCAGCCCTATACCGGGTTCCGTCTTCCCGAATATTAAGATGCTTCTCCGATCCTTTGGGTATTTCATCCTTTAAATTTCCCTCTTTTAAAACTCCTTGTTGCGCCTCCTTTATTTGAGTAGTAATGTTATTATGAATCATTATATTCATAGATTTTACTCGAATGGGTTCTCTGTCCTTCCTGCTCAAGGCATCGGCTACCACATTTGCCTTCCCCGGGTGGTAACGAATCTCAAAGTCATAATCATTCAATAATTCAATCCACCTACGCTGCCTCATATTCAGTTGTTTCTGATTAAATATGTGTTGAAGACTTTTGTGGTCGGTATATATAATACTTTTGACCCCATATAAGTAGTGCCTCCAAGTCTTTAATGCAAAAACAACCGCGCCTAATTCCAAATCATGCGTCGTATAATTTTGTTCGTGAATCTTCAATTGTCTAGACGCATAAGCAATCACCTTCGTTCGTTGCATTAATACACAACCGAGACCTTGCTTTGATGCATCACAATAAATCACAAAATCATCATTCCCTTCAGGCAATGACAATATAGGTGCCGTAGTTAGCTTTTTCTTCAATAACTGAAACGCTTTCTCTTGTTCATCATTCCATTCAAATTTCTTCCCTTTATGCGTTAATGCAGTCAAGGGTTTTGCTATTCTGGAAAAGTCTTGGATGAACCTTCTGTAGTAACCAGCTAGTCCTAAAAACTGGCGTATGTGTTTCGGAGTTTTCGGGGTTTCCCACTTTTCAACAGTTTCTATCTTTGCCGGATCCACCTTAATACCTTCTTTGTTCACTATGTGACCGAGGAATTGAACTTCTTCCAACCAAAATGCACACTTAGAAAACTTAGCGTACAATTCTTCCTTCCTCAATACTTCTAACACCTTTCTCAAATGTTCACCGTGTTCTTGGTCATTCTTTGAGTAAATAAGTATGTCATCAATGAAAACAATGACAAACTTGTCAAGGTATGGTCCATACACTCGGTTCATAAGGTCCATGAACACAGCTGGTGCATTAGTTAAACCAAACGGCATGACCATAAACTCGTAATGACCGTAACGTGTTCTGAAAGCAGTCTTTGGAATATCATCTTCTTTCACCCGCATTTGATGATACCCGGAACGTAAGTCAATCTTTGAATAAACAGACGAGCCTTGTAGTTGATCAAATAAGTCGTCGATTCTCGGTAGTGGGTAGCGGTTCTTGATGGTAAGTTTGTTCAACTCTCGGTAGTCGATACACAACCTGAATGTACCATCTTTCTTCTTGACAAACAAAACAGGAGCTCCCCACGGTGATGTGCTTGGTCGAATGAAACCACGCTCTAAAAGTTCTTGTAATTGGCTTTGCAGTTCTTTCATCTCGCTGGGTGCGAGTCTGTAAGGAGCGCGAGCTATTGGTGCAGCTCCTGGTACAAGATCTATTTGAAATTCAACGGATCGATGTGGGGGTAATCCCGGTAATTCTTTCGGAAATACATCGGGAAATTCTTTTGCAATGGGAACATCATTGATGCTCTTTTCTTCAGTTTGTACTTTCTCGACATGTGCTAGAACAGCATAGCAACCTTTTCTTATTAGTTTTTGTGCCTTCAAATTACTAATAAGATGTAGCTTCGTGTTGCCCTTTTCTCCGTACACCATTAAGGGTTTTCCTTTTTCTCGTATAATGCGAATTGCATTTTTGTAACAAACGATCTCCGCTTTCACTTCTTTCAACCAGTCCATACCGATTATCACATCAAAACTCCCTAACTCTACTGGTATCAAATCAATCTTAAATGTTTCGCTAACCAGTTTAATTTCTCGATTCCGACATATATTATCTGCTGAAATTAATTTACCATTTGCTAATTCGAGTAAAAATTTACTATCCAAAGGCGTCAATGGACAACTTAATTTAGCACAAAAATCTCTACTCATATAGCTTCTATCCGCACCCGAATCAAATAAAACGTAAGCAGATTTATTGTCAATAAGAAACGTACCCGTAACAAGCTCCGGGTCTTCCTGTGCCTCTACCGCATTAATATTGAAAACTCTTCCACGGACTTGTCCATTCGTGTTCTCCTGGTTCGGGCAATTTCTAATAATGTGGCCTGGTTTTCCACATTTATAACAAACTACATTGGCATAACTTGCTCCGACACTACTTGCTCCGCCATTACTCGTTCCGACACCATTTGTTCCTTTCGTTCTATTAACCCCTGGTCCGTAGACCTCACACTTCGCCGCGCTATGACCATTTCTTTTACACTTGTTGCAAAATTTGGTGCAGAACCCCGAGTGATTCTTTTCACACCTTTGGCATAGTTGCTTCTGATTGTTGTTGTTGTTGCGGTTATTATTGTTGTTGGGATGATTGTTGCTGTTGTTGTTGTTGTTGTTGTTGTTGTTGGGCCGTTTGTTGTAGTTACGATTGATGTTGCGATTGTTGGGATAATTGTTGCGATTATTGTTGTAATTTCTGTTGTTGTTGTATTGGTGATTCTTATCACCGTTTTCCTCCCACTTCCTTTTGACTTGCTTCACATTGGCCTCTTCAGCAGTCTGTTCTTTAATTCTTTCTTCAATCTGGTTCACTAGTTTGTGAGCCATTCTACATGCCTGTTGTATGGAGGCGGGCTCGTGTGAACTTATATCTTCTTGGATTCTTTCCGGTAATCCTTTCACAAACGCGTCGATCTTCTCTTCCTCATCTTCGAATGCTCCCGGACACAATAGGCACAATTCTGTGAATCGTCTTTCGTACGTGGTAATATCAAATCCTTGGGTTCGTAACCCTCTAAGTTCTGTCTTGAGCTTATTGACCTCGGTTCTGGGACGGTACTTCTCGTTCATCAAGTGCTTGAATGCTGACCACGGTAGTGCGTACGCATCATCTTGTCCCACTTGCTCTAGATAGGTATTCCACCATGTTAACGCAGAACCTGTGAAGGTATGCGTAGCGTACTTCACTTTGTCCTCTTCAGTACACTTACTTATGGCAAACACCGATTCAACCTTCTCGGTCCACCGTTTCAATCCGATCGGTCCTTCGGTTCCATCAAATTCCAAAGGTTTGCAGGCAGTGAATTCTTTGTAGGTGCATCCTACACGATTTCCTGTACTGCTAGATCCAAGGTTATTGTTGGTATGTAGCGCAGCCTGTACTGCGGCTATGTTTGAAGCTAGAAAAGTACGGAATTCCTCTTCATTCATATTCACGGTGTGTCGAGTAGTCGGTGCCATTTCCTTCAAAATAGTTAAATGGAACAAGTTAATCATACAGAATATTAAGAGTAGTTAATAGTATTTCGTAGCATAATATGAACTCATTTATAAAAGCTTTTTCTTCATATTAGCGTTTTATAAGTTTAAATTCGGGTAGTACCTACCCGTTAAGTTCATACTTAGTAGCTAATATACAATTCAACTACTACAATTCTATATGAAAAACTGATTGTAATAATATTTCGCGTTCAAACTTTTATACAATATTTTACAAACTTACAATACCGCTTATTTTACATAAAGCATGAAATATAGCACACAATAACTTTGATACAAGATAGCTGTGAAGACAATTCTAGCTAGTACACAAGTCGTTCGGCAAAGGCAATAAAGACACGTAATTCATACGTCCAGAAACAAGTCATGCATTCTGGTTTTACTAGGACTACTTCCCATCCTTGGTCTTGTGCAACATAACCGTTATGGCTGTTGATAAGACAGCGTGTTGTAACGTCATCATAGGGACGAGGGTTACGTAATGTCCAACAGTCCCGTAATAATCTAAAAACCTCATTTCTTACCCCAATTACCGACTCCGTCACTTGTGGAAACGTTTTGTTTAATAGTTGTAGCCCGATGTTCTTGTTCTCACTTTGGTGAGAAGCGAACATTACTAATCCGTAAGCATAACATGCTTCTTTATGTTGCATGTTAGCCGCTTTTTCTAAATCACGAAGTCCAATATTCGGATATATTGAGTCAAAATAATTTCTTAACCCGTTGCGTAAAATAGCATTTGGGTTCCCCGCAATATATGCGTCAAAGTAAACACATCGTAACTTATGGGTTTCCCAATGTGATATTCCCCATCTTTCAAACGAAAGTCTCTTATAAACCAAGACATTCTTGGAACGTTCTTCGAATGTCTTACAAACTGATCTCGCCTTAAATAGTTGTGCCGAAGAATTCTGGCCGACTCTAGACAAGATTTCATCAATCATGTCTCCGGGTAGGTCTCTTAAAATATTGGGTTGTCTATCCATTTTGTGTTTTTAAACTGTAAAATAGACAAGAGTTAGATTCATAAAAAAAATACTTATTAATACAAGCAATTTTTACATATATCATAAAGCATAAGAACACTATATTCCATATATTACACCACACGAATACAACTATCTTATTCCGACTCGCTCGTTTCTTCTTCTTCGGTTTTGGTTCGTTTTGCCAAGTTTCTAGGGATATATGATGTTCCCCTAATACGAGCCGTCGTTGTCCACATTGGTTTAGAAAAACCTGGTGGTTTAGAGGTTCCCGGGTCATTGTTACAACTTAAGGACTTCGGGGGTTGACGATACATATAAAGTTCATCGGGGTTGGAATTAGATTTCTCTATTTTTATGCCCTTTCCCTTATTATTTTCTTTTGCCTTTTTAAATTCAGTTGGGGTAATTTCTATAACATCATCGGAATTCTCGTCGAAATCCGATTCATCGGAGAATTGGTAATCCTCCCAATATTTTGCTTCCTTGGCGGAAACACCATTGACCATAATTAACTTTGGTCGGTTGGTTGAGGATTTTCTTTTACTTAACCGTTTTATTATTTCCCCCACCGGTTCTATTTCTTCATCCGGTTCCGATTCTTCTTCCGGTTCCGATTCTTCTTCCGGTTCCGACTCTTCTTCCGGTTCCTCTTCGGGAACTTGTGAATCAGTCCACAAATCATTCCAATTTACATTTGACTCTTTATTATTATTAGGTGAGTCAATGGGACTTGTTCTAGAGGTAGACATCTATCACATAATATCAAACACGTTAAGAGATTAATATATCACATAATATTCATATGTTAAAAATATATAGTTTCCAACAAAAATGTTAAGCAATCATTTTTAAAGAAAACACGGTCGAAGTCCAGACTCACTAATGCATCCTAACAAACTCGATAAGACACACTAATGCAAATTTTCTGGTTCTCTAAGACCAACGCTCGGATACCAACTGAAATGTCCCGTTCTTATTGATTAAAAACGTTCCATATTAATTGATTTCGTTGCGAGGTTTTGACCTCTATATGAGACGTTTTTCAAAGACTGCATTCATTTTTAAAACAAACCATAACCTTTATTTCATAAATAAAGATTTAAAAAGCTTTATGTAGATTATCAAATAATGATAATCTAAAATATCCTGTTTACACACGACCATTACATAATGGTTTACAATACAAATATGTTACATCGAAATCAGTTTCTTGAATGCAGTTTTTACACAATATCATACAAACATGGACTCCAAATCTTGTCCTTATTTTAGTATGCAACAGCGGAAGCTCTTAATATTCACCTGAGAATAAACATGCTTTAAACGTCAACAAAAATGTTGGTGAGTTATAGGTTTAACCTATATATATCAAATCGTAACAATAGACCACAAGATTTCATATTTCAATACACATCCCATACATAGAGATAAAAATCATTCATATGGTGAACACCTGGTAACCGACAATAACAAGATGCATATATAAGAATATCCCCATCATTCCGGGACACCCTTCGGATATGATATAAATTTCGAAGTACTAAAGCATCCGGTACTTTGGATGGGGTTTGTTAGGCCCAATAGATCTATCTTTAGGATTCGCGTCAATTAGGGTGTCTGTTCCCTAATTCTTAGATTACCAGACTTAATAAAAAGGGGCATATTCGATTTCGATAATTCAACCATAGAATGTAGTTTCACGTACTTGTGTCTATTTTGTAAATCATTTATAAAACCTGCATGTATTCTCATCCCAAAAATATTAGATTTTAAAAGTGGGACTATAACTCACCTTCACAGATTTTTACTTCGTCGGGAAGTAAGACTTGGCCACTGGTTGATTCACGAACCTATAACAATATATACATATATATCAAAGTATGTTCAAAATATATTTACAACACTTTTAATATATTTTGATGTTTTAAGTTTATTAAGTCAGCTGTCCTCGTTAGTAACCTACAACTAGTTGTCCACAGTTAGATGTACAGAAATAAATCGATAAATATTATCTTGAATCAATCCACGACCCAGTGTATACGTATCTCAGTATTGATCACAACTCAAACTATATATATTTTGGAATCAACCTCAACCCTGTATAGCTAACTCCAACATTCACATATAGAGTGTCTATGGTTGTTCCGAAATATATATAGATGTGTCGACATGATAGGTCGAAACATTGTATACGTGTCTATGGTATCTCAAGATTACATAATATATAATACAAGTTGATTAAGTTATGGTTGGAATAGATTTGTTACCAATTTTCACGTAGCTAAAATGAGAAAAATTATCCAATCTTGTTTTACCCATAACTTCTTCATTTTAAATCCGTTTTGAGTGAATCAAATTGCTATGGTTTCATATTGAACTCTATTTTATGAATCTAAACAAAAAAAGTATAGGTTTCTAGTCGGAAAAATAAGTTACAAGTCGTTTTTGTAAAGGTAGTCATTTCAGTCGAAAGAACGACGTCTAGATGACCATTTTAGAAAACATACTTCCACTTTGAGTTTAACCATAATTTTTGGATATAGTTTCATGTTCATAATAAAAATCATTTTCTCAAAATAACAACTTTTAAATCAAAGTTTATCATAGTTTTTAATTAACTAACCCAAAACAGCCCGCGGTGTTACTACGACGGCGTAAATCCGGTTTTACGGTGTTTTTTGTGTTTCCAGGTTTTAAATCATTAAGTTAGCATATCATATAGATATAGAACATGTGTTTAGTTGATTTTAAAAGTCAAGTTAGAAGGATTAACTTTTGTTTGCGAACAAGTTTAGAATTAACTAAACTATGTTCTAGTGATTACAAGTTTAAACCTTCGAATAAGATAGCTTTATATGTATGAATCGAATGATGTTATGAACATCATTACTACCTTAAGTTCCTTGGATGAACCTACTGGAAAATAGAAAAATAGATCTAGCTTCAATGGATCCTTGGATGGCTCAAAGTTCTTGAAGAAAAATCATGACACGAAAACAAGTTCAAGTAAGATCATCACTTGAAATAAGATTGTTATAGTTATAGAAATTGAACCAAAGTTTGAATATGATTATTACCTTGTATTAGAATGATAACCTACTGTAAGAAACAAAGATTTCTTGAGGTTGGATGATCACCTTACAAGATTGGAAGTGAGCTAGCAAACTTGAAAGTATTCTTGATTTTATGAAACTAGAACTTTTGGAATTTATGAAGAACACTTAGAACTTGAAGATAGAACTTGAGAGAGTTCAATTAGATGAAGAAAATTGAATAATGAAAGTATTTGTAGGTGTTTTTGGTCGTTGGTGTATGGATTAGATATAAAGGATATGTAATTTTGTTTTCATGTAAATAAGTCATGAATGATTACTCATATTTTTGTAATCTTATGAGATATTTCATGCTAGTTGCCAAATGATGGTTCCCACATGTGTTAGGTGACTCACATGGGCTGCTAAGAGCTGATCATTGGAGTGTATATACCAATAGTACATACATCTAAAAGCTGTGTATTGTACGAGTACGAATACGGGTGCATACGAGTAGAATTGTTGATGAAACTGAACGAGAATGTAATTGTAAGCATTTTTGTTAAGTAGAATTATTTTGATAAGTGTATTGAAGTCTTTCAAAAGTGTATAAATACATATTAAAACACTACATGTATATACATTTTAACTGAGTCGTTAAGTCATCGTTAGTCGTTACATGTAAGTGTTGTTTTGAAACCTTTAGGTTAACGATCTTGTTAAATGTTGTTAACCCAATGTTTATAATATCAAAAGAGATTTTAAATTATTATATTATCATGATATTATGATGTACGAATATCTCTTAATATGATATATATACATTAAATGTCGTTACAACGATAAACGTTACATATATGTCTCGTTTCAAAATCATTAAGTTAGTAGTCTTGTTTTTACATATGTAGTTCATTGTTAATATAATTAATGATATGTTTACTTATCATAATATCATGTTAACTATATATATAACCATATATATGTCATCATATAGTTTTTTTTACAAGTTTTAACGTTCGTGAATCACCGGTCAACTTGGGTGGTCAATTGTCTATATGAAACCTATTTCAATTAATCAAGTCTTAACAAGTTTGATTGCTTAACATGTTGGAAACATTTAATCATGTAAACATCAATCTCAATTAATATATATAAACATGTAAAAGTTCGGGTCACTACACCGTAGACCTCACACTTTTTCGCACCATGGCCAGTTCTTTTACACTTGGTGTAAAATGTCATGCAGAACCCATTCTGGTGGTACTCTTCACACCTTTGGCATTTTTGGTTTTTGTTGCCGTTGTTGTTATTGAGGTTGTTGTTGGGATTGTTATTGTTGTTGGAACAGTTGTTGTAGTTGTTGTTGTTGTTGGGACGTTTGTTGTAGTTATTGTTAGGATTACGGTTATTGTTGCGATTGTTGTTGCGGTTGTGGCTGTGATTGTTGTTGTTGTATTGGTGACCCTTGTCACTGGTTTCTTCCCACTTTCTCTTGAATTGTTTCGTGTTGGCTTCTTCGGCCGCCTGCTCTTTAATTCTTCCTTCAATCTGATTTATGAGTTTATGAGCCATTCTACTTGCCTTTTGTATGGAAGCGGACTCGTGTGAACTCACATCTTCTTGAATCCTTATTGGTAACCCTTTTACAAATGCGTCGATCTTTTCTTCTTCATCTTCGAACGCTCCCGGACACAATAGGCACAACTCTGTGAATCGTCGTTCGTACGTGGTAACGTCGAACCCTTGTGTTCGTAACTCTCTAAGTTCTGCCTTGAGCTTATTGACTTCATTTCTAGGACGGTACTGCTCGTTCATCAATTGCTTGAATGCCGACCACGGTAGTGCGTAAGCAGCATTTTGTCCTACCTGTTCAAGATAGGTGTTCCACCAAGTTAACGCAGTATCTGTGAAGGTATGCGTAGCGTAGTTAACTTTATCCTCTTCAGTACACTTACCTATGGCAAACACCGATTCGACTTTCTCGGTCTACCGTTTCAATCCAATTGGTCCTTCGGTTCCATCAAATTCCAAAGGTTTGCAGGCAATGAATTCTTTGTAGGTGCATCCTACACGATTTCTTGTGGAATTAGTTCCACTCCTAGATCCAGAGTTATTGTTATTTTGCATCGCAGCCTGTACTGCGGCTATGTTCGCAGCAAGGAAAACACGGAAGTCTTCCTCGCTCATGTTCAAATTCTGACGAGTCGCCGGTGCCATTTCCTTTAAAAATAGCCAAAAGAATTGAGTTAATCATATAGAATTTAAGAGTAGTCAATAGTATCTCGTAGCATTATATGAACTTATTTATAAAAGCTTTTTCTTCATATTAGCGTTTTATAAGTTTAAATTCGGGTACTACCTACCCGTTAAGTTCATACTTAGTAGCTAATATACAATTCAACTACTACAATTCCATATGAAAAACTGAATTTAATAATATATCACATACAAATATTCTTCAAACTTACATCTTCGCTATATTACATATAACATGAAATATAGTACACTTTGATACAGAACAGTTTTGAAGATAAAACTAGTTAATACGCAAGTTGTTCAGCAAAGGAAATAAAGACACGTAATTCATAAGTCCAGAAACAAGTCATGCATTCAGGTTTTACTAAGACGACTTCCCATCATTGGTCTTGTGGAAAGTAACCGTTATGACCATTGGCTAGGCAGCATGTTGTAATATCGTCAAAAGGACGAGGGTTTCGTAATGCCCAACAGCCTCGTAGCAATCTAAAAACCTTGTTTCTTACCCCAACTACTGAGTCCGTTACTTGTGGGAAGGTTTTATTTAAAAGTTGTAACCCGATATTATTTTTCTCACTTTGATAAGAAGCGAACATCACTAACCCGTAAGTATAACATGCTTCTTTATGTTGCATGTTAGAAGCTCTTTCTAACTCACGAAATCCTATATTGGGATATGTTGAGTCAAAATAGGTTCGTAACTCGTAGCGTAAAATTGCATTTGGGTTCCCCGCATTTAACGCTTTAAAGAAAACACGGCATAGCTTACTGTCTCCCCAATGTGATATACCCCACCTATCAAAGGAAAGCCTTTTATAAACTAAGGCATTTCTGGAAAGTCTTTCAAATGTTTGACAACTTAATTTCGCCATAACTAAATGTACTGATGAACTCTGACCGACTCTAGACAAGATTTCCTCAATCATATCCTCTGGTAGGTCTTCTAAAATATTCGGTTGTCTACCCTTAACGTCCATTTTGTTTTTATACTATAAAATAGACAAGGATTAGATTCGTAAAAGATAATTAATAAACAATACAAGCAATTTTTACATAGAACATAAAAGTACAAGCACACTACAATACATATAATACACAACATGATTACAACCCTCTAAACTGAATCACTGGTTTCTTCTTCTTCGGACTTGGTTCGTTTTCCTAATTTTCTAGGAATATATGGTGTTCCTCTAATACGAGCCGTCGTTTTCCACAATGGTTTAGAAAAACCTGGTGGTTTAGAGGTTCCCGGGTTATTGTTACACTTTAGAAAATACGGATGTTGCCGATACATATAAAGCTCATCGGGGTTGGAATCTGGTTTCTCTATTTTTATACCTTTTCCCTTATTATTTTCTTTTTCTATATTAAATTGGGTTGAGGTAATTTCTATAACATCATCGGGATCCGATTCATCGAAAAATTGGTAATCTTCCCAATATTTTGCTTCCTCGGCGGAAACACCATTGACCATTTTTAACTTTGGTCCGTTGGTTGAGAATTTCTTCCTCCGAAACCTCTTCTTCTTCCGGTTCCTCCTCTTCCGGTTCCTCCTCTTCCGGTTCCTCCTCTTACGATTCCTCCTCTTCCGGTTCTTCTTCGGGAATTTGTGAATCGTCCCAAAATATATTTGACTCTTCATTATTATTAGGTGAATCGATGGGATTTGTACTAGTGGTAGACATCTATCACACAATATCAAACACATTAAGAGGTTAATATATCACATAATATTTACATGTTAATAATATATAGTTTCCAACAAAAGTGTTAAGCAATCGTTTTTAAAGAAAAAAGGTCGAAGTCCAGACTCACTAATGTATCCTAACAAACTCGATAAGACACATTAATGCAATTTTCTGGTTCTCTAAGACCAACGCTCTGATACCAACTAAAATACAGTTGGGGACAACCACCGTCCCACCCAGTGCCTTCAGAGCTAACCGTCTGGTGACCACTGAGTGTACCTCAGACACTGATTTTAGGTCCTGCCTCTCGGCTACTGCCAACCCTCGTAAGGGATCGCAAGGAGTAAGAGCCAATGCTTTATCATAGGTAACAGTGTGAGAACCTCCTTTACGACTAACCCGCCACACATGGACGGCGTTATACCAGCTCTGATACCAACTGAAATACAGTTGGGGACAACCACCGTCCCACCCAGTGCCTTCCCAGCTAACCGCCTGGTGACCACTGAGTGTACCTCAGACACTGATTTTAGGGCCTGCCTCTCGGCTACTGCCAACCCTCGTAAGGGATCGTAAGGAGTAAGAGCCAATGCTTCGTCACAGGTAACACCGTGAGAACCTCCTTTACGACTAACCCGCCACACATGGATGGCGTTATACCAGTTCTGAAACCAACTGAAATGTTCTGTTCATATTGATTATAAACGTTCCATATTAATTGATTTCGTCGCGAGGTTTTGACCTCTATATGAGACGTTTTTCAAAAACTGCATTCATTTTTAAAACAAGCATAACCTTTATTTTATCGATAAAGGTTTAAAAAGCATTACGTAGATTATCAAATAATGATAATCTAAAATATACTGTTTACACACGACCATTACATAATGTTTTACAATAAGAATATATTACATCAAAAATAAGTTTCTTGAATGCAGTTTTTACACAATATCATACAAGCATGGACTCCAAATCTTGTCTTTATTTTAGTATGCAACAGCGGAAGTTCTTAATAATTACCTGAGAATAAACATGCTTAAAACGTCAACAAAAATGTTGGCGAGTTATAGGTTTAACCTATATATTATCAAATCATAATAATAGACCACAAGATTTCATATTTCAATATACATCCCATATATAGAGATAAAATTCATTCATATGGTGAACACCTGGTAACCGACATTAACAAGATGCATATAGAATATCCCCACCTTTCCGGGATACCCATCGGACATGATAATTTCGAAGTACTAAAGCATTCCAAATTCCAGAATGGGGCTTGTTGGGCCCGATAGATCTATCTTTAGGATTCGCGTCAATTTGGGAGTCTGTTCCCAAATTCTTAGGCTACCAAGATAAAAAGGGGCATATTCGTCTTCGATCATTCACCCATATAATGTAGTTTCATTTACTTGTGTCTATTTCGTAAAACATTTATAAAATTGCATGTATTCTCATCCCAAAATATTAGATTTTAAAAGTGGGACTATAACTCACTTTCACAGATTTTTACTTCGTTGGGAAATAAGACTTAGCCACTGGTCGATTCACGAACCTATAACAAATATGTACATATATATCAAAGTATGTTCAAAATATATTTACAACATTTTTTATTACGTTTTAATGATTTGAGTTTGTTAAGTCAGCAGTCCTCGTTAGTAACCTATAGCTACTTGTCCACAGTTAGATGTACAAAAATAAATAAATATAAATTATCTTGGATCAATCCACGACCCAGTGTATACAAGCCTCAGGCTAGATCACAACTCAAACTATATATATTATTTTGGAATCAACCTCAACCCTGTATAGCTAACTCCAACATTACTGCATATAGAGTGTCTATGGTTGTTCCAAAATATATTATATAGATGGGTCGATATGATATGTTAAAACATTGTATACGTGTCTATAGTATCCCAAGATTACATAATATATATTAGAATACATGAATAATACAATATAAGTTTGTTAAGTTATGATTTGTATAGAATTGTTACAATATTTCCCGTAGCTACAACAATCAAAAATATCCAATCTTGTTTTACCCATAACTTCTTCGTTTTAAATCCGTTTTGAGTGAATCAAATTGCTATGGTTTCATATTGAACTCTATTTTATGAATCTAAATAGAAAAAGTATAGGTTTATAGTCGGAAATATAAGTTACAAGTCATTTTTGTAAGAGGTAGTCATTTCAGTCGAAAGAACGACGTCTTGATGATCATTTTGAAAAACATACTTCCACTTTGAGTTTAACCATGATTTTTGGATATAGTTTCATGTTCATAAGAAAAATAATTTTCCCAGAGGAACAACTTTTAAATCAAAGTTTATCATAGTTTTTAATTATCAAACCCAAAACAGCCCGCGGTGTTACTACGACGGCGTATATCCGGTTTTACGGTATTTTTCGTGTTTTCAGGTTTTAATTCATTAAGTTAGCATATCATATAGATATAAAACATGTGTTTAGTTGATTTTAAAAGTCAAGTTAGAAGGATTAACTTTTGTTTGCGAATAAGTTTAGAATTAACTAAACTATGTTCTAGTGATTACGAGTTTAAACCTTCGAATAAGATAGTTTTATATATATGAATCGAATGATGTTATGAATATCATTACTACCTCAAGTTTAGTAGGTAAACCTACTGGAAGTGACAAGAAATGATCTAGCTTCAAAGGATCTTGGATGGCTTGAAAGTTCTTGAAGTAGGATCATGACACAAAAACAAGTTCAAGTAAGATTTTTACTCGAATTAATATAGTTTATAGTTATAGAAATTGAATCAAAGTTTGAATATGAATATTACCTTGAATAAGAAAGATAACCTACTGTAAATAACAAAGGTTTCTTGATCTTAGATGATTACTTGGAATGGATTAGAAAGCTTGGATGTAAACTAGTAAACTTGAAAGGATTTTCAAAGTGTTCTTCCTAAGATGATTATAGCTTGATTCTTAAAGTAATTTTTGATGAAGATGATGATTAGCTACTGGAAAAATTCATTCATAAGTGTGTGTGTGTGTGTGTGTGTGTGTTGAGAGAGAATTAGAAAGAGAATTGGAAGTGAAATGGAGTGAATGATGAGTGGTAAGTGTTGAGTGGTGAGTGGGGTTAAAAGGAGTTCTAGTTAGTTGACTAGTTCATGGTAGAAGTTAAAATTGATTAGTCATACATGACATAATCAAGAATGGAATCCCATGCTGGTTCCTATTGGTATATATCCATAGTAAGTACGTCTAGAAGCTGTGTATAATACGGGTATGAATACGACTAGAATTCTTGATGAAAAAAAAGAATGGGAATGTAACTGTACCCATTTTCGTTAAGTATGAGTGTTTTGATATATGTCTTGAAGTCTTCCAAAAGTATATTAATACATCTAAATACACTACATGTATATACATTTTAACTGAGTCGTTAAGTCATCGTTAGTCATTACATGTAAGTGTTGTTTTGAAACCTTTAAGTTAACGATCTCATTTAATGTTGTTAACCCATTGTTTATTATATCTAATGAGATGTTAAATTATTATATTATCATGATATTATGATATATTAATATATCTTAATATGATATATATATATATACATATAAATGTCGTTACAACGATAATCGTTACATATATGTCTCGTCTCGAAATCCTTAAGTTAGTAGTCTTGTTTTTATGTATATAACTCATTGTTAATATACTTATGTAGATACTTACTTATTATAATCTCATATTAACTATATGTGTATCCATATATATATCGTCATGTCGTTTTTACAAGTTTTAACGTTCGTGAATCGCCGGTCAACTTGGGTGGTCAATTGTCTATATGAAACCTATTTCAGTTAATCAAATCTTAACAAGTTTGATTGCTTAACATGATGGAAACACTTAATCATGCTAGTTGCTTAAAATAACGAGATCGAACATATAAATCACATATTCATGTTAGACTTGAGCCATAGACACTAATTAACACTTTTATAAGTAAAAATCATCAAGAACACAAAATCTAGTAATTTTAGAAAGTTACCCAAATGAGAAGTAATCGGTATGGATTCAAAGAGGAAGATGCAAGGATTCCAAATATGTAATTTGTTTTGATGTTTGATTGTTAGATTGAAAATGGATGATGAATATTTGAATTGGTGTTTGAGAGAATATGTTGAAAGTATTTAGAAAAATGGAAAATGAAAAAGATAATGAATGGAGGAGGTGGGTGTTGACCACTTTGACCTAGTCAAAACTTTGGTCATTTGGCAACATTGATCCCTCAATTTTGAATCGGGTGCGTGAATTACCTAAACGAGATAATTTAAAACGCGTATCAACGGGAGATGTTATAAATATTTAACGGACTATAAAATAGTTAAACGGAAAGTAAACGGAAAAAGGCGGGATGTTACATTACCTCCTTAAAAGAAATTTTGTCCCGAAATTTAAGTAGGCGTAGTAGTCGTTGTTTCTTCCTCGAGATCTTGCGTTTCCGAATCCATGAATAAATGAGGGTATTTCTTTTGATTTGATCTTGTCTTTCCCAAGTAAACTCGGGTCCCCTTTTGGCATTCTAACGGACCTTAACGATCGGAAGTCTACTTTGTTTTAGCGTCTTGACGGAGGTGTCCACAATTTCAACCGGTTCTTCCACAAAGTGGAGTTTGTCATCAATAGTAAGTTCCTCAAGAAGGATGACGAGTTCGGGTTCGGCAAAACACTTCTTCAAGTTCGATACATGGAAAGTAGGATGAACGGAGCTCAGTTGAGGCGGAAGATCTAAACGATAAGCAACGGTCCCAACACGCTCCAAGATTTCGAAAGGACCAATATACCGCAGATTTAGCTTCCCGCGTTTCCCGAAAAGATTACACCTTTCCAAGGTGCGACTTTTAACATTACACGATCACCGGCTTGAAATTCAAGGTCGTTGCGTCGTTTGTCAGTATAGCTCTTTTGACGATTTCGGGCCATCCTAATCCTATCTCTGATTTGAACGATCTTCTCGGTTGTTTCATGAATGAGTTCCGGTGATTTGTGTGTTGCCTACTTCGGCCCAACAAAGAGGAGAACGACATTTTTGGCCATATAACGCTTTGAATGGTGCGGCGTTGATACTCGCATGATAACTATTGTTGTAGGAGAATTCGTTTAGCGACCCGTCCTAATCCATCCGGACGAAGTCCATATCGATTATAAATGATTCACAACAGTTGATTACATTGCGAGGTACTTGACCTCTATATGATACATTTTACAAACATTGCATTCGTTTTTGAAAGACAAACTTTTATTACATCGAAAGTTGACGGCATGCATACCATTTTATAATATATCTAATTATAATTGACTTAATAATAATCTTGATGAACTCAACGACTCGAATGCAACGTCTTTTGAAATATATCATGAATGACTCCAAGTAATATCTTTAAAATGAGCAATTGCACAGCGGAAGACTTCTTTCGTACCTGAGAATAAACATGCTTTCAAGTGTCAACCAAAAGGTTGGTGAGTTCATTAGTTTAACATAAATAATCATTTCATAATTTTAATAGACCACAAGATTTCATATTTCCATTTCTCATAAACATAGGTCCCATGCATAGAGACAAAAATATCATTCATATGGATTGAACACCTGGTAACCAACATTCACAATATTCATGTAAGAATATCCCTATCATTCCGAGATCCTCCTTCGGACATGATATAAATTTCGAAGTACTAAAGCATCCGGTACTTTGGATGGGGCTTGTTGGGCCCGATAGATCTATCTTTAGGATTCACGTCAATTAGGGTGTCTGTTCCCAAATTCTTAGATTACCAGACTTAATAAAAAGGGACATATTCGATTTCGATAATTCAACCATAGAATGTAGTTTCAATTACTTGTGTCTATTTCATCAAACATTTATAAAAGTGCATGTATTTTCAGTCCCAAAAATATATATTGCAAAATCATTTAAAAAGGGAGTAATGAAACTCACGCATATAAATATTGTAAAACAGTTAATAAAGCATTTGCATGTATTCTCAGCCCAAAAATGTAATGAGTAAAAAGGGAGCAAATGAACTCACCAATGTATTTTGTAGTAAAAATACATATGGTGACATTTAACGAGTGTAGGGTTGGCCTCGGATTCACGAACCTATATCATGTATATATATTAACACATATCACATTTGATCGACTAAGTTTATTTATATTATATAATGTATTAAGATTAATATATATATATATATATATATATATATATATATATATATATATATATATATATATATATATATATATATATATATATATATATATATATATAGGGTTATATTAAGATGTGTTTTTATATAACTCCTATTTTATTTGGTAAAATAATATTTATAATAGAAAGTTGTAATATTTTTATAAAAATAAGGATGTTAATAATAATAATAAATAATAGTAGTGTTAGTAAAAATGATGATAATAATATACAAAAATCTTGATAATGATAATATTAATAATAATAATAATAATAATAATTTTAAAAGTGAGTAAACTACCTTTAAGTATTTCCTAAAAACAAATGCCCCCGACAGGGCTCGAACCTAAGACCTCTCGCTTAACAAACATACAACCAACCATGGACCTGTCTGCTACTTTCTGGAAATAACATGCAGTTATAATCTTATAACATGCATGAGCCAATTTGCCTTTTTCTTTCATTAAACTTAAATCCCAAATCATTCTCATAAAAGCTCACAATCATCTCCTTCCATCATGTAACCATCATTATCATTTTTTTTTCATCTATCATCATCTTTCCATCATCTAATCCTAATCATCATAATAACCTCATTGCTTATTTCATCATCATCATCACCATCATTTTATCATCATCTAACATATGATCATAATTATTATCTTTCTCAATATCAATCGTATCATTAACACAGTATCATCCAGACATCATCATGATCATCGAAATGGCATTAACATACATCTCATACGATCATCATCAATCTCTAACATCATCACCAATTTATTTTCATTCTCTTTTCATCATTATCTATTCATATCATAATTATCTTCATTTAACATAATTCGTAACAATCACACATTTATTAACACAAACTCCTATTACCACTATCATCTAATCATCCCATTCATTATCAATAACCCGTATCATTATCATAATCATTATCATAATCGTATTCATCATCATCTTAATATCCACCGGTATCATCACCACTATCACTACCATCTACTTCGTCAACAACTTTCATCATCATCAACTCGCTATTTACAATCATCCTCATTCGATTTCTCATACGATATCATCGTTATGTAATACCACTTTCATAAAAAAATTGTGTTCTGGTTTTAATTCGTGATTACCCCGGCCCTCATGCACTAACTTAAAAATTTGGCTCGGTATATTTAAAAGGTCCACGGCCCAAAACTAATCATGGTAGCCCATTCTCCTTTATTTGTATCTGATTTCTTTTTCCTTAATAACTAACAAGTGGGGTTCTTTAATTTAGGTTTTGTCGGCCAGTAAATCACAAAATTTGCAAGTGGCCGCTCAACAATGATGATTTATATAAACTAATGGTTTCAAACATAACAACAGTGACGTAGGGCTGTGAAACAGAAAGAGGCTTACAGCAATAGTTGCAGTCGAGGATTTTGCAAATCAAAAGTTCGAGTAGTTGTAGCAAGTTCGATAGTGATGATGATTTTATGTAGATGGTGTCGATTAACAGATGAAAGAAAGAGGTATTCATGCGTATGTTATGTGTTCGAATACAGCATAAGTATTCTAAAAATGTAGTAGCTAAATGATTAACAGATGAAGGTAATGGGTGATTATGGGGTGACGGTTTTGGTGGTGTATAGTGATGAACCGAAAAATAGAAGACTAATACAATTGTATTCGAACAAGTGGTGGAGTAATTCTCGAAGGGTTGCAGGTGGTTAAACGGTTTCGATGGTTTGTGGTGGTCTTTTGTTCACTACATAATCCGAAAGAGAAAACAGAAAACGGATAGGAAAGATATGGATGATGAGAGAGAGAGAGAGAGCTAGAGAGGAAGAAGGTGGCGGTGGAATTCAAAGGTGGTGTTTTATGGTGAAGGGGTCTTGGTAGCCGAATGGTGGATTGGTGGTGTCATGGTGGTTGGTAGTCGTTTGATGGTTAGCCGAGAATGGTGATGGCTATGGTGGTGAGGTGATCGATTGTGGTTAATAAAAATAGGAAACAGAAAAGTAGGATGGAAGTGGAGAAGGAGTATATTGTGCTGTCTATTCCCATATCCTATATTCATAAATATAAATATATATTAAATATTAAATAGTTAGTGAAATTGAAATTGATTGCATAGTAACCTCAATCATGTTCTAAATTATTACAGATATTTTCATACTATACTGCCGACACTTTCTCCGGGTACTGTATCGTGCTCAGTAGTTTAATCAGTGGCGAATAAATATACTCAGAAAAATTCCAAATTTTTATTTTAAGTTTCATTAATTATTTCAGTCATTATGGGATAAAATTCGGTTATTAAATGTTAAATAAAAATTACATTAATTATTCACTCCCAACCCCAAATAAAATATAAAAAGTTTAAGATTCAACAAATAGTTCCTAAATATATTTTTAATGAACCTAAAATTTATAGAACTCATTTTCGTATCACCGTTTATTTTAAAATTACATAAGTTGGAATTTAACTTTCTTACTATCAATCGAAACATCAAACGAGTATTACAATCATTTAATATTTATTTTTAATATAATTTATTTATATATAGAGATATATTTTAAATAATAATTATTATAATATCCTATTTTTATTTTGTTAATTTTTTATAACAACACATATAATACTTCAAATCATATTTCGAATTATTATTTATATATACATACACACATATCTATTTACAATTAATTGTTCTTGAATCATCGAGAGCAGTCGAAGGTCAATCGAATATATGAACATCGTTTTAAAATTTTCTAGACTCAACATTACATACTTTGCTTATCGTGTCGAATTCATATTATGATTAAGTTTAAATTTGGTCGGAAATTCCCGGGTCGTCACAGTACCTACCCGTTAAAGAAATTTCGTCCTGAAATTTGAGTGTGGTTGTCATGGTTAACAATAAAAATGTTTTCATGACGAATATGAGTTGATAATTAGAATTTTATTACCGTTGTGTAATATGAATAAGACAATTCGATTACTCGAAGCGTACGAATGAAGCTATCACTATATAGTGAAATGAGAAAGACAAGTTTCATCATAACTTTTGACTAGTCATGGTTGAATTCCGGAATTCAAGGGATTTAAAGAAAATCTTCGAAATCTAAAAGATTTGATTCTTCAGCGAGTAAGGAAATTAAGATCTCTATAATTAAATATGATGATCTGCCTCGATTACTCTGTCTGATATTTCCATTATAAATTAAGCTTTTCCGTTCCATTATTCTCACAATTCCTATACTTTCTTTCTTAGTTCATACATCCAAAAGATTGTGAAAATGCTTAATCCAGTTCTAATCCTTGATATTTTTCTAATTATCATTTCTGTCATCCTTCTTTTCAATCTTCCATCAGAAGAATCTGTTTACTTCTACTATTACCATGAGGTGATACTATTCTTAATTATACCGTGTCTTTATATTGCTATTTGTATCAATATCCATGTTTTGTAACCTCCGTGTTGTTATTGGGCTTTATATTTTCTCTTATATTTCGATGTCCTTGCTTCTGTCTCCTATAATTATTGTCATCCACAGTTAATACTCTCTCTTATTTGCTGCGATTTATACCCCCTTTCTATTTCGGAGCTTCATGCTTTTGTTTTCTTTTCGCAAGTAATGGTCCAGAATTCATAGGTGTGGAGTTTCGAATGACCTTAATGTTCTAAACAAGAAAGAACGTAATAGCACGATTTGATTTGTCGAATTACCAGAATCACTGAGAATAGAACTATCAAGAATATATTTTCTTGATGTGTTCAGAAGTTAATCAGAATGAAAGAGTTATGTAACATGACACATGATGATGTTATAATCTGTGAATCATCATGTTCCATTTAGAAACTCAGCATGACTTTTTGTAATATAATCACGTTGATCAAGTGTCATTATATTATACTAACTCATGCATCAGTTCCCAACATTGCTTACTTAACATTCATATTTTAAGATCGAAAGTTTACAGAATATAGAAACTAACAGTTTCTATATGATGTAACACTGATAGTACGAAGAGAATAATGATTTCAGATGAGAACAGTTATGAAAATATCTTCAGAAATACGGAGGATATTTATAATGAAAGATACGATAATATCTTTGAATATCTAAGATCATAGGATGATGGAGACTATTGTTCGCAAGGGTTTAGAGTAAGGAGCAAGGTATTCGCTAAAGACTTCAGCAGGCATTGATTTATTTGGATTCTTTGAAGTCAAACTTATTCTTTGTGATTTGTCTACGGTTTCCTTCATAGTTTCGCATAATCCTCTTTTCGGTACTAAATTTTCTATTGAGTTTTTCCAATACTCCATTCTTTATCATCAAATTTTGACCGTTGAGGTCATTTACAGTTTTTGTTGCTTCATTCAACTTTTCAAAATTCAGAGCATTAATTTGCAGACTGGGTGCTTTTCAGAATTTCAGAATAAAAGATCATAATTCTAAGAGATAAGTGTCATACATATAACTGTTGATGTAGATATGCTGTGAGTTTTCAAAGTACTGATTGCTGATTCCCGGTAATTGGTATGGCAGTTCTCGTTACAAGATACATATGAGTATATGATAGGATGTCAATGAATAAATATAATGATTTATCAAAGAGATTTAAGCCAAGAAGCAATGAGGTTGCTGGTACATCTGCTGGTAATATGGTGGAATATAAAAGGTTCCCCGGTAACAATAAAAGAGCACACATATAAGTCAAGGTTATAATAAGGTTGTTTCGAACGAGAAGTCAAAGTTGACTTGCTGGAGCTGTGACAAAATTTGCTAATTTGAAAAGAGATTGCAAAGTTATTTTGGGTAATAATAACACTAAAAAATTAGCATAGCGACGTTTTAAACGTTTTCTCAGTTGCCGAGAGTTTCTCAGGTGAATACCTATATGCATCAATCTTTTCTTCCGTAGATGAAGTGCGGTTGATTCATCCTCTCGATTGAGGTATTTTCAAGAATCATGAAAGGTTTGAACGCAGATAGTAATCGTCAAGGTACAAATGAGGTTTAAGATGAAATCAAGTGGCAAACTTGAAGAATTGTTTAGTTTCATATGTTATAATCAATATTTTAATTCATTTTAATTGTCCAATGTTGGTAGTCCTCAATTGATAGTCCACAGTTAGCAATATATAATATTCGAATTAATTAATACATGTCGTGACCCGTGTACATGTCTCAGACTCGATCACAACTTAAACTATATATATTATTGTAGAATAAACCTCAACCCTGTATAGATAACTCCAGCATTACTGTATATAGAGTATCTATGGTTATTCCAAATAATATATATAGATGCGTCGATATGATATGTCAAAACCTTGTATACGTGTCCCGATATTTAAAATGAGTAAAATAAATAACAGAAATTAAATGACGATAAATAAAATTGCGATAATTAAATTGCGATAAATAAACTGTGATAAATAAAATGTAATAAGGAATTAACAGTTAGCTAGGGTTTTGTTGGCGTGGTTTCTTAACAGAATTTCTTATAGTTAATTTGTTTGTTTCTAACAAATTTTATTTTGTCAAATATTTTCTTCATTATGCCACTTGTTGAATTCTGATAAATCAAAATCCAAATATGAAATTGGATGAATATGGTTATTCTGCGGTGAAAAGATACGTATATCTGTGGATGTAAGTAGGATAGTAAATAACCGTTGAATCAGATTCAAAGAATATACAGTGTAACTTATTAATGTGAAAACTTAAATATTCCTCGGGTATTACCTACCCTTTAAAATATTTTCACCATTAACAGTTTGTACGAAAGAATTTTTAATTACAATCTTTATGAAACAATATATATACATATATATTTTCTTCAGAGGTAATCATGGATTTAATGAGTCAATGCGATATTAAACTCATTAGGTTTATAGCTAGAACTAGAGTACATAATATCTAAAACATTAGAACGTAATCGCCATGAAGGACGAAGATAGTTTATGTAGAACGATTCGTAGAACGATGATTATACTCGAGCTACAGAATGAGATGTTGAGGCATGGATTGTTGATGGTATTGGTGCTGTTATTGATGGTACTGTAGATACTGGTGATGTTGTTGAAGCTGGTACATTTTGCACCATACTCTCCATATTGTTTACTCGAGCGCGAAGTTCGTTGACTTCTTCCATTATTCCGGAGTGATTGTCGGTCGGAACGAGCGGATGAATAAGATCTAGAATTGTGGATAGAATATAATCATTGTGGGATATCCTGGCAATGAGGGTGAATATGGTGTTTTGAATAGATTCGCCGGTAAGTGCTTCAGGTTTTTCACTAAGAGGTGAATTCGGTTGATGAAAAGGATCACCTTCTTCTTGTCTCCAATGATTAAGTAGACTATGAACCCATCCGATGAATTGATGATGGTCGATTGGTTGATCCATTCCGGTTATACTGCTTTCAGAGCTCAAGTGTGTTTCCATATCGGAATAACTGTCGGAATAGCTATCGAAATAGTTATAGGAATCTGAAGGACTCGAACTGGTTGAGGGATTCATCTCCTACAATCAGATGAATGATTTTCGATAAGAAATAAATTATAGGATGTAGATTAGTACCCTGCAATACATAATTTACATATGCATATATAATACTAAAATCCCATAAGTTACGGAGGAATCTACGGAATATGTCAGGCAAAGTTACAGTAACAGATATGCTAAGCTATGAAGTAGCAGATACGCTAAGATATGAATTTTGTCTATACACTATTCATGCAATCATTGCAGTAAGATGTGTCTAGACTAAGAATGATAAGCAGGTAATTTCCTAAGGATGATAAACAGATGATTTCCGACAAAAATGATAAGCAAAACTTTTGAGATGCAGACACGGTCAAAGTCCAGACTCACTAATGCATCCTAATGACTATCAGTTAGACACACTAATGCAAGACCTGGTTCGCTAAGACCACCGCTCTGATACCAACTTTAGCGACCCGTCCTAATCCATCCGGACTAAGTCCATATCGATTATAAACGATTCACAACAGTTGATTACATCGCGAGGTACTTGACCTCTATATGATACATTTTACAAACATTGCATTCGTTTTTGAAAGACAAACTTTTATTACATCGAAAGTTGATGGCATGCATACCATTTTATAATATATCTAATTATAATTGACTTAATAATAATCTTGATGAACTCAACGACTCGAATGCAACGTCTTTTGAAATATGTCATGAATGACTCCAAGTAATATCTTTAAAATGAGCAATTGCACAGCGAAAGACTTCTTTCGTACCTGAGAATAAACATGCTTTCAAGTGTCAACCAAAAGGTTGGTGAGTTCATTAGTTTAACATAAATAATCATTTCATAATTTTAATAGACCACAAGATTTCATATTTCCATTTCTCATAAACATACGTCCCATGCATAGAGACAAAAATATCATTCATATGGATTGAACACCTGGTAACCGACATTCACAATATACATATAAGAATATCCCCATTATTCTGGGATCCTCCTTCGGACATGATATAAATTTCGAAGTACTAAAGCATCCGGTACTTTGGATGGGGCTTGTTGGGCCCGATAGATCTATCTTTAGGATTCACGTCAACTAGGGTGCCTGTTCCCAAATTCTTAGATTACCAGACTTAATAAAAAGGGGCATATTCGATTTCGATAATTCAACCATAGAATGTAGTTTCAATTACTTGTGTCTATTTCGTCAAACATTTATAAAAGCGCTTGTATTCTCAGTCCCAAAAATATATATTGCAAAAGCATTTAAAAAGGGAGTAATGAAACTCACGCATATAAATATTGTAAAACAGTTAATAAAGTATTTACATGTATTCTCAGCCCAAAAATGTAATGAGTAAAAAGGGAGCAAATGAACTCACCCAATGTATTTTGTAGTAAAAATACATATGACGGCATTTAACGAGTGTAAGGTTGGCCTCGGATTCACGAACCTATATCATGTATATATATTAACACATATCACATTTGATCGACTAAGTTTATTTATATTATATAATGTATTAAGATTAATATCTTTATATATATATATATATATATATATATATATATATATATATATATATATATATATATATATATATATATATATATGGTTATATTAAGATGTGTTTTTATATAACTCCTATTTTATTTGGTAAAATAATATTTATAATAGAAAGTTGTAATATTTTTATAAAAATAAGGATGTTAATAATAATAATAATAAATAATAGTAGTGTTAGTAAAAATGATGATAATAATATACAAAAATCTTGATAATGATAATAATAATAATAATAATAATAATAATAATAATAATAATAATAATAATAAAAATAATAATAATAATAATAATTTTAAAAGTGAGTAAACTATCTTTAAGTTTTTCCTAAAAACAAATGCCCCCGACAGCGCTCGAACCTAAGACCTCTCACTTAACAAACTTACAACCAACCATAGACCCGTCTGCTACTTTCTGGAAATAACATGCAGTTATAATCTTATAACATGCATGAGCCGATTTGCCTTTTTCTTTCATTAAACTTAAAACTCAAATCATTCTCATAAAAGCTCACAGTCATCTCCTTCCATCATGTAACCATCATTATCATTTTTTTATCGTCTATCATCATCTTTCCATCATCTAATCCTAATCATCATTATAACCTCATTGCTTATTTCATCATCATCATCACCATCATTTTATCATCACCTAACATATGATCATAATTATTATCATTCTCAATATCAATCGTATCATTAACACAGTATCATCCAGACATCATCATGATCATCGAAATGGCATTAACATACATCTCATACTATCATCATCAATCTCTAACATCATCACCAATTTATTTTCATTCTCTTTTCATCATTATCTATTCATATTATAATTATCTTCATTTAACATAATTCGTAACAATCACACATTTATTAACACACACTCCTATTACCACTATCATCTAATCGTCCCATTCATTATCAATAACCCGTATCATTATCATAATCATTATCATAATCGTATTCATCATCATCTTAATATCCACCGTTATCATCACCACTATCACTACCATCTACTTCTTCAACAACTTTCATCATCATCAACTCGCTATTTGTAATCATCCTCATTCGATTTCTCATACGATATCATCATTATGTAATACAACTTTCATAAAAAAATTGTGTTCTGGTTTTAATTCGTGATTACCCCGGCCCTCATGCACTAACTTAAAAATTTGGCTCGGTATATTTAAAAGGTCCACGGCCCAACACTAATCATGGTAGCCCATTCTCCTTTATTTGTATCTAATTTCTTTTTCCTTAATAACTAACAAGTGGGGTTATTTAATTTAGGTTTTTTCGGCCAGTAAATCACAAAATTTGCAAGTGGCCGCTCAACAATGATGATTTATATAAACTAATGGTTTCAAACATAACAACAGTGACGTAGGGCTGTGAAACAGAAAGAGGCTTACATCAATAGTTGTAGTCGAGGATTTTGCAAATCAAAAGTTCGAGTAGTTGTAGCAAGTTCGATAGTGATGATGATTTTATGTGGATGGTGTCGATTAACAGATGAAAGAAAGAGGTATTCATGCGTAGGTTATGTGTTCGAATACATCATAAGTATTCTGAAAATGTAGTAGTTAAATGATTAACAGATGAAGGTAATGGGTGATTGTGGGGTGATGGTTTTGGTGGTGTATAGTGAAGAACCGAAAAACAGAAGACAAATACAATTGTATTCGAACAAGTGGTTGAGTAATTCTCGAAGGGTTACAGGTGGTTAAACGGTTTCGATGGTTTGTGGTGGTCTTTTGTTCACTACATAATCCGAAAGAGAAAACAGAAAACGAATAGGAAAGATAGAAATGATGAGAGAGAGAGAAAGCTAGAGAGGAAGAAGGTGGTGGTGGAATTCAAAGGTGATGTTTTATGGTGATGGGTTCTTGGTAGCCAAATGGTGGATTGGTGGTGTCATGGTGGTTGGTAGTCGTTTGATGGTTAGCCGAGAATGGTGATGGCTATGGTGGTGAGGTGATCGATTGTGGTTAATAAAAATAGGAAACAGAAAAGTAGGATGGAAGTGGAGAAGGAGTATATTGTGCTGTCTAATCCCATGTCCTATATTCATATATATAAATATATATTAATTATTAAATAGTTAGTGAAATTGAAATTGATTGCACAGTAACCTCAATCATGTTCTAAATTATTACAGATATTTTCATACTATACTATCGACACTTTCTTCTGGTACTGTATCGTGCTCCGTTGTTTAATCAGTGGCGAATAAAGATACTCAGAAAAATTCCAAATTTTTATTTTAAGTTTCATAAATTATTTCAGTCATTATGGTATAAAATTCGGTTATTAAATGTTAAATAAAAATTACATTAGTTATTCATTCCCAACCCCAAATAAAATATAAAAAGTTTAAGATTCAACAAATAGTTCCTAAATATATTTTTAATGAACCTAAAATTTATAGAACTCATTTTCGTATCACCGTTTATTTTAAAATTACATAAGTTGGAATTTAACTTTCTTACTATCAATCGAAACATCAAACGAGTATTACAATCATTTAATATTTATTTTGAATATAATTTATTTATATATAGAGATATATTTTAAATAATAATTATTATAATATCCTATTTTTATTTAGTTAATTTTTAATAACAACACATATAATACTTCAAATCATATTTCGAATTATTATTTATATATACATACACACATATCTATTTACAATTAATTGTTCTTGAATCGTAGAGAGCAATCGAAGGTCAATCGAATATATGAACATCGTTTCAAAATTTTCTAGACTCAACATTACATATTTTGCTTATCGTGTCGAATTCATATTAAGATTAAGTTTAAATTTGGTCGGAAATTCCCAGGTCGTCACAATTCGGCGAGAGGTAAGTGCTTGTCCCAAGCTTTTCCGAAATCGATAACGCAAGCTCGTAGCATGTCTTCCAAAGTTTGAATTGTGCGTTCGCTTTGTCCATCAGTTTGCGGATGATATGCGGTGCTCATGTCTAAACGCGTTCCCAACGCTTCTTGTAAGGTACGCCAAAATCTAGAAACAAAACGGCCATCTCGGTACGAAATAATCAATAAAGGTATACCGTGACGGGCTACGATCTCTTTGATGTAAAGTTGTGCAAGGTTTTCCATTTTGTTATTTTCTTTCATAGCGAGGAAGTGGGCCGATTTGGTGAGACGGTCAACAATAACCCAAATGGTATCATAACCGCCCGTTGTCTTTGGTAGTTTGGTGATGAAATCCATCGTTATTCTTTCCCACTTCCATTACAGGATTTCGGGTTGTTGAAGTAACCCGGACGGCCTTTGGTGTTCGGATTTGACTTTGGAGCAAGTTAGGCATTTTCCAACATAAGTAGCGACGTCCCTCTTAATGTTCGGCCACCAATATTGTTCTTTAAGGTCGTGGTACATCTTATTGGCACCGGGGTGAATAGAGTATCGTGACTTGTGGGCTTCATCTAGAATGAGGTTTCGCAAATCCCCATAACTAGGCACCCAAATCCTTCCGGCGAAATATCGGAGTCTGGTCTCCTTAACTTCGAAGCGAGAGGTGAGGACGTTCAAGTGTTCGAGAGAGATGTTTTCATCCTTGAGAGCCTCGTCTTGGGCTACACGAATTTGACTATCGAGATTGGTGTAGATGGTGATGTTTAAAGCTCGAACGCGAAGAGACACCGCTCTTTTTTTTCGACTTAAGGCATTGGCTACTACATTTACCTTCCCGGGATGGTAACAAAGCTCGCAATCGTAATCGTTTAAGGTTTCAATCCACCATCGTTGTCACATATTTAGTTGCTTTTGATCGAAGATGTGTTAAAGGCTTTTGTGATCGGTGAAGATAGTACTCTTGGTTCCATAAAGATAGTGTCTCCACATTTTAAGTGCGAAGACAACGGCTCCGAGTTCGAGATCATGTGTCGTGTAGTTTCGTTCATGAATTTTGAGTTGTCGAGAGGCATAAGCAATGACTTTCTTTCATTGCATCAATACGCACCCAAAACCCTATTTCGAGGCATCGCAATATACAACAAAATCATCATTGCCTTCGGGAAGTGACAAGATAGGAGCGATGATTAGCTTTGTCTTCAAGATTTGAAACGCGAATTCTTGCCTGGTCGCCCAAATGAATTTCCTTCCCTTCTGAGTTAACGCAATTAAAGGACGTGCAACCAAAGAGAAGTTTTCGATGAATCTACGATAGTACCCGATGATACTCAAGAATTGACGAATGTGAGTAGGAGTAGTAGGAGTCTCCCATTTACTAATGGCTTCGATCTTTACGGGATCGACTTTAATACCTTGATCACTTACAACATGACCAAGAAATTGAACTTCTTTCAACCAAAATTCACACTTGGAGAATTTGGCATAGAGTCATTCTTGTCTCAAGAGTTCAGGCACAAGTCGGAGATTTTGTTCGTGCTCTTCTTCGCTTTTAGAATAGAACAAAATATCATCGATGAACACGATAACGAATATGTCGAGGTATGGTTTGCACACGCGGTTCATAAGATCCATGAACACCGCCGGTGCGTTAGTGAGACCAAATGGCATTACAAGAAATTCATAACTACCATAACGAGTTCGGAAAGCGGTTTTGGAGATATTTTCCCCCTTAACCCTTAATTGATGATAACCCGAGTGGAGATCGATTTTCGAATATACACGAGATCCTTGTAGTTGATCAAAGAGGTCATCGATGTGCGGAAGAGGATATCGGTTCTTAACAGTCAATTTGTTTAGTTCACAATAATCAATGCACATTCGTAGGGATCCATCTTTCTTCTTAACGAACAAAATCGGAGCGCCCCATGGTGAACGGCTAGGTTGGATAAAACCACGGTCAAGTAGTTCTTAGATTTGACTTTGCAATTCTTGCATTTCGGATGGAGCAAGTCTACACAGTGCACGTGCTACGAGTGCGGCTCCCGGAATAAGATCAATTTGGAATTCTACCGGTTGATGAGGTGGGAGACCCGGCAATTCGTCGGAAAATACATCGAAAAAGTCACTAAAATTGCGACATCATCGATATGCTTCTCGTCAATCTCGACTTTCTTAACATGGGTTAGAATCGCGAAACTACCTTTACGAAGGTATTTTTCAAATTTAAGGCACGAGACGAGGTTGAGTCCGGTACAACTCTTATCGCCATAGACAATCAAGGGTTCACCATTCTCGATAGGAATTTGAATCGCTTTAAGATTGCAAAAAATGTGAGATTTCATTTTGGCTAGCCAATCCATACCAATGATTACATCAAAGCTCCCTAGTTCTATAGGTATCAAGTCAATTTCAAACTCTTTACCCATTAAGTTTAACGTACACCCCCGATAAAATTTTTCGGCACTCAATAGTTTCCCGTTGGCCACTTCAATGGTATAAGTAGTATCTAGTGGGAGTGGTGGAGTGCTAAAAGAATGAGTCAAAGTCTTGGATACAAAACTCTTATCGGCACCCGAATCGAATAAGCATGAGACATAAGAATTGTTGAGAAGAAACGTACCCGTGACTAGTTCATTGTCATCACGGGCTTCCTTGGTGTTGATGTTGAAAGTTCGGCCGTGCGTATTGGGGTTATCTTTCTTCTTTGGGCATGCATTTCTATAATGACCCGTTTGTCCACATTCGTAACAAGTGATCGTCTTTGGTGCATTGGGCCCCTTTCGAGCGACGGGGGCGGCACTTTTACATTCGTTGGCCTTATGACCAATTCCTTGGAACCGATGGCAAATTAGCTTGCCACATTCACCAAAGTGATGCTTGTTGCATTTGTTGCAAAGTGGTAGGTTTCCGGCATAACCCTTCTTGCCGTCGGAGGTGAAAGGCTTCTTGGAAAAGTTATTATTGCTTGATTGGGGGGCTTCCCATTTTCTTTTGTTGTTACCCAACTTATCCTCGGCTTTAGGTGTCAACACTACAATTTCGTCCACCGTTTCTATCAATTTGCGGGCCATGTTCAAAGCTTCTTGATGATTAGTGGGTATGGATGACAATACTCCATGTTTGATGCTCTTTGGAAGACCATCCATGTAAAGTTCAACCTTTAAAGATTCGGGGTTCACAAGGTTTGGGCACATCAAGGCTAGTTCGGAAAATCGTTGATTATAGGCCTTGAGATCGTTTCCGACTGCTTTCAAAGTTCTTAGATCTTGTTCGAGTCTTCGGGTTTCTTCACGAGGAAAATATTCGACGATCATCTTTTCCCTTAAGTCGGCCCAAGAGAGGGTGTGAGCTTCATCGGTACCTACCGATTGTACATAGGTGTTCCACCATGTGAGGGCGTCACCGGCGAAAGTGTGAGTGAAGTATTTGAACTTATCTTGGTCCTGATAACCGCTTATGCTAAAAACGGCCTCCGTTTGTTCGAACCATCAAGTAAGAGTAATCAGTCCCCGAGTCCCATCAAAAGTATGAGGTTTGCACCCCATGAAGGCTTTGTAGGAGCACCCTTCGCTTGAGTTACTGGCCCCTTGATTGTTGTTGTTGTGGTTGTTGTTATTGTTGTTGTTGAAGGAGTAACCGGCCATGGCCGCATCCACGACGGTGGCTATCATCCGTTGAAGGGCTTGTTCGGGAGTCTCATGGCGTGGCACACGGCGAGGAGGCATTGTTCCTTCAAAACATAAGAATATTGTTGATTAGTATTCTTAATAATACTAACCGTGATATGGATTGAGGATAAAGAGAAAATTTTCCTTGACTTGCCTTAAATTCTTTATGTCATAATGTCGGAATGTTCATATGAGTCACCGTAATATAATCCCAGAAATTACATTACCCTAAATCATGTGTGCATTCGACATTATTTCACTAAGTCAAGGTGGCGTGTCAATCAAATTAAACAACGTGAGATTAAGATGGAATAAAAGTTAGATATGAATCGAAGAGTCCGAGTATAAATGCACAAGTAGTCAAGTAATTCCTACTTCAAGTCTATATGCCGGTTGTAGTCTAGATTCACTAATGTACCCTATGACTCGGGGTTGACACCAATGAACTCTAAATCCCTACAACCAACGCTCTGATACCATCTGTAGCAACCCGACAAAATCGTCATTGACGGTGCCGTCTACTTAGGTCCCGTTACGTGGTCATAAGTCTTTAAAACAACGTTTATCCAAAAGTATGTCACATTCATTTCAAAAGTAAGGATGTTTCAAGGTTTACAAAGTAGTTCGACAACTAGTTACATTACGAAGTTTAAAGTATGATTGAAACATATGTGACACAATTTAAGAATAAGTCAAAAGACGCTCCACGTATGCATGTATACTCGACTATAACAACCCTCACTTTTCAACTTCCGATTTTACTAAAATACCTAGAGTTGTTATATACGAATAAATTTAACATTGACCGAATAAACGTACGCTTAAAATAAATAATATAATTATAAATATTATAAATAAGGTTATGTTATATAATATAACATAATTACATCAATGAATATATATATATATATATAATATTTATATTACTTTTGTTATTTAGTTAATAGAATATACAATTAACTAAATAATAAATAATATTATAACATTTATAAAACTAATAAAAACTATAAAGTAATAATCATAAATTTTAATTTTAATTATAAAAACTAAATATAATAATAATTTTTATATAAAATTCGTATTTAATAATTAAACAAATATAGAAATAAAATGTTAAATGTTCTTAGAAATGTATTAAACGATTTTTTTTTGAATTTTATAAAAAAAAAATCAAAACTATATCTATTTTTAATAAATAAATACAAAAATACAAATTACTTTTTCTTATTTTAACTTTTAAGATTTACTTTTAATAAAAAATACAAACTACTTTTTATTTTAACTTTTAAGATTTACTTTTAATAAAAATACAAACTACTTTTTTTTATTTTAACTTTTAAGATTTACTTTTAATAAAAATACAAACTACTTTTTCTTATTTTAACTTTTAAGATTTACTTTGAATAAAAATTACAAACTACTTTTTCTTATTTTAACTTTTAAGATTCACTTTTAATAAAAATACAAACTAATTTTTCTTATTTTAACTTTTAAGATTCACTTTTAATAAAAATACAAACTACTTTTTCTTATTTTAACTTTTAAGATTTACTTTTAATAAAAATACAAACTACTTTTTCTTATTTTAACTTTTAAGATTTACTTTTAATAAAAATACAAACTACTTTTTCTTATTTTAACTTTAAAAATTTACTTTTAATAAAAATACAAACTACTTTTTCTTATTTTAACATTTAAGATTTACTTTAAATAAAAATACAAACTACTTTTTCTTATTTTAACTTTTAAAATTTATTTTAATAAAAATACAAACTAATTTTTATTTTAACTTTTAAGATTTATTTTTAATAAAAATACACTCTACTTATTCTTATTTTAACTTTTAAGATTTACTTTTAATAAAATTACAAACTACTTATTCTTATTTTAACTTTTAAGATTTACTTTTAATAAAAATACAAACTACTTTTTATTTTAACTTTTAAGATTTACTTTTAATAAAAATACAAACTACTTTTTATTTTAACTTTTAAGATTTACTTTTAATAAAAATACAAACTACTTTTTCTTATTTTAACTTTTAAAATTTACTTTTAATAAAATTACAAACTACTTTTTCTTATTTTAACTTTTAAGATTTACTTTTAATAAAATTACAAACTACTTTTTCTTATTTTAATTTTTAAGATTTACTTTTAATAAAAATACAAACTACTTTTTCTTATTTTAACTTTTAAGATTTACTTTTAATAAAAATACAAACTACTTTTTATTTTAACTTTTAAGATTTACTTTTAATAAAAATACAAACTACTTTTTCTTATTTTAACTTTTAAGATTTACTTTTAATAAAAATACAAACTACTTTTTCTTATTTTAACTTTTAAGATTACTTTTAATAAAAATACAAGCTACTTTTATTATTTTATTTTTTACCTAACATTTTCAACTATAAATACCACATACACTTCTCATTTCAAACTTGCACCCTAATCTCTCATTTCTCTCTTGAAGAACTACTTCTAGTGGATATCACGGTCACTTACTTGCTTTACTTTCCTTTCTTGCGTGGAATACTTCAACTGCTATTTAATCCTCTTTATTGCTAGCAAAACTTACTTACTTTTGGGGTGAGACACATGCTGTTTTTTTTACACTTTAGACACAAGTACCAAACTGTTTAAACTATGCTATACCCGTATTTGTTTGGCTAAAGTCCCTACATTGATATTTTTAAGTGCTCGGGATGCTAGGTTATTGGGGGTAGGCCTATCGGGAGTAACGTCCCTGATACATTTGACTATGTCTTTATATTACCTGATAATGAAATTAAACCGACAAGTAGAACTAACTTGTCATGGGGCATACTATCGTTTAGTTTAAATATCACGAATTCGCATAACTATTTCTTTCGATCTTTAGGGATCAACTTTACAAACTAAATCTTGTGGTCAAAAACAACGGTCAAACTTTTTGTTAAAACTATGAACTTCACTCAACCTTTTTGGTTGACACTTTAAGCATGTTTTGTCTCAGGTGACGAATAAGATGATTGCCATGACTGCTACTTGATGAATTGAATGCTGCTACATGGAGTCTTCATTTCATTACATTTACTTTACATTAAGACTACTATTATTATTTCAGTTTGAATTTGATGTAAAACTTTTAATGCTTCCGCTGTTTTATTAATAAATGTTTTATTCAAAATGTCTCATATAGAGTCGTTCTCGTTTATACAACTGTTATTTGATATAATTAGTCACAAATACCCTAGGCCCTATTTGGGGGTGTGACAGATTGGTATCAGAGCAGAGTTGTTGTAGAGAACCAGGATTGCATTTTATGTGTGCCTTATACAATTAGGTACCTTAGCAATGTAGGACTACAACTTTCCTTGACCATAGTGCCTTTAATTATTGCTTTTAACTGTTAAATGCTACACTATACTTTAGAAACTTTACTTATCTTAGAATGCCCAGCCAATCTAAAAATTTTCCTAAGTACTATCCAATTACGCCACCACATTTAAATGCGACACCATGATTTCTGAAATTCTTGACATTCCTATGTCATCTATCATGGTTTTGTGTATTACATATGTATTACATGAAATATTATCCATGATTTTTGAAACTCCTATATTTGTTAGTACTCACACTCAAACGTATGTAACTCCCTGTTATATCACGTACCTATATGCTTTATGCCTTTATGCATCGGTTTGCGAACCGGAAAATGTCATTGGGTTATCACAGTATACGAATTGAAAGTCTTTAATCAAAAGATTATTAGATTACATACTTATCACTTTATGATCTCGACACGTCATACTGCCATTATTAGAGTATAGACACATCATATCTTATTATTTCTTATCGTATCTATCCCAATAGACTTTGTCTAACACTTTTCCTAAATTCCCTCCGTAAATTACGGAAATCTTTTTGCTATATACACGTATTCAAGGAAACGGATATATCATCTGGTATTCAACACTAATCTCATATCGAAACCCTTATCCGATCACATAATATGGATTTCTCATCTGATTCCTCAAGCTCCAATGGCAGTGTAACCGGAATGAACCAACCAATCAGCCATCATCTATTTTGGATGAATTGGAGATGGGTTCGTAGTAAACTTAATCAATTGAGACAAGAAGAAGGTGATCCCTTCCACCAACCGAATTCACCTCTCGGTGAAGAACCTGAAGCACTTACCGGCGAACCCGTTCGAAACACTATTTTCACCCTCATTTCCAGGATATCCAATCACGAATATATAATATCTAAAATTCTAGATCTTATTCATCCCCTTGTCCAAACTTCCAATCATCCCGAAATAGTAGAAGAAGTCAATGAGCTTCACGCTCGAGTGGGGGCTCTGGAAAATATGGTGCGAAATCTACAAGCATCAGCAGCACCAGCAGCATAATCTGCACCACCAGTACCACCCACAACATCCACAACCCACGTATCACCATCACACCCGGTACCTCGGATATCAACATCATACGCCCCATAGATACCAATTAATATTAGTAATAATGAGTTAAGATGTATTGACTCATTCTTCCTGAAGAATTATATATGTATACTTTATATATATATGGTTTGGAACAATAATAAATCTTTTTGTACAAAGCTATTACGTGTGAATCTTAACTAGTATGTACTACTTGGTTAATTCATATCACTAATATGCTATGATGTACATCCTTCGTTAATTACTTAGCAATCGTTAATCCGCTTCAGCATAATAAACTCCATTTCATAATAAACCAAGTGTATTATTCAAATACATGTTTGATTTTACACTTTTATTTTCGATATACTCGAAACCTTCTAGAAAACATTATTCGTGTCTTGTGAATTTCATAAGAATTCCACGAGCACCAACTTCATATACCGAAGTATATCAACAATAATGAACGATGAAGTATTGATTCATAACTTCATTAGTGAAATATTCCGCGACAAATATGAAATCTCTAAGGTTTTGGAGATTATTTATTCTCATTTCAACCGTAAATCAAACGAGTTTAATCTTATATTAACTCATTAAACCCATGATTACATCTGAAGAATATATATACGAACGTATATCTTCATAAAGATTGTAATTCTTTTGTACAAACTGTTAATTGTGAAAATATTTTAACGGGTAGGTAAAACCCTAGAAATGTTTATATCTCACTTTAATATGTTACATTGTACATTCTCCAATTCTGATTCAATAATCAGTAACTATACTACTTACATCCACATATGTATCTGTTCACCTTTTGCATACAAATTCAATTACATATTCTGACATATCAGAATCCAAGAAAAGCTTTAGCAGATGTTATCTTCCTAAAGATCACTACATTCATGAATTATATTCATTCGTATTCTATGATGAATTATCACATCAACCCACCGAAATTATCATTCATTACTTTTGAAATCAACAACGCCTATTCATTAACCATTAGATCCATTGACGATCACAATCAGCGTTTAATCATCTAAAAATGAAATTTCTTAAAACCATCTCGGATTGATAACCGATGATTCAAATATGGCTGCATTAAATGCAGAGGAAACAGCAAAATTGTAGAAGGTCTTAATGGCCAAAAGTTTGATAATAAAGAATGGTACGTTGGAAGCTCAAAAAAAAAAAAAATTGGAACTGAAAAACGGATTGAGCTAACCATGGAGGAGACCAAGGACAAATACAAGGACCAAACCCTATATTCAAAGAATCCAGATAATTCTGGATCCGATGAAATTTTTAGAGAATATCTTGCTCCGATGTCATGTTAAAAGCTTGTGGAAAACATTTTTTCATCAACTTTTGAACTTAGAAATTCCAAAATATCATCATAAATATACTCTATATTTCTGAAGATATCTTCATAATGATTCTTGTCCGCAATTAAGTATCTCTTTACGATATATTTATAAAGGAAAACTGTTTTAGTTTCTATATTCTGTAAAATCCAAGTTTAACTTATAAATGTTTTGAAGAAGTGTTGGGAATTGAAGCATGAGTTAGTATAATGTAATGACGTCAGGCCAACGTGATTATATTACAGTAAGTCATGCTAAATTTTAATGGAAGATGATGATTCATAGACTTTATAATCATCATTTGCAATGTTACACGACTCTTACATTCTACTTAATCTCTGAACATATCAAGAAAATATATTCTTGATAGTTCTATCCTCAGTAATTCTGGTAACTTACCAAATCAAATCGTGATATTACGTTTAGAACATTAGGTTCATTCGAAACTTCATACCTACAAATTCTGGACCATTATTCGCTTGACTTGAGGTCGAGAAGAGAATAAAAAGGCAAAGAGCTCCGACATATAAGGGAAAATATAAAGCCCGATAATGATACCGAGATTACAAACCGTGGATATCAATGCGTATAGCAACATAAAGACACGGGAGAATTAAAAACAATATAACCCCAAGGGCATAGTAGAAGTAAACAGATTCCTCTGGTGGTAAAAGAAAAAGAAGAATGACTGCATATATGGTCAATATAATAACAAGTATCAATACGGGATTGAGCATATTAGCAAATCTTTTGGAAGTATGAATTTAAGAAGAAAGTATAGAAGTGGTGAAGATAATGAAACGGAAGAAGCTAATTTATAGCAAAATTCCAAACACAGCAATTGAAGCAATTCACCGCATTTAATCAAAGAAATTTTCAAATTCCTTAATTACCGGAGAATCAAATCTTATGGATAACGAAGATTTCCTTTAATCCCTTGAATTCCGGAAATCAATCGTGACTACGTCAAAAGTTAAGGCGAACATTTAATTTTCTCATTCACTCTTTTACAATAGCTTCGTTTATATGCTTCCTATAATCAAATCGTTTTATCCATATTATTCAGTAGTGATAAAACTTTATTTTTTCAACTTATATTCATATTACAATATTCTTGTTGTAAACAATGATGATCTCTATCAAACTTCATGACTATAATTTTCATGAACTACTCTCTGTTTTGTCTACCCTAATATTGTGGCATAAACACTCAAAGTTTTAAATAAGCTCAATACTATTCATAACACATTTCATGTGTTCAGTTTACTAAAATGCTCGTATAGCACCATCATCCCTTTTAAGGATAACCTAGTCAAATGACACTCTTATTAATCCTTTAGATAACCTCCGCATTAATGATAAAATGCACTTTATAGAAGAACCTATAAGAAATTAGGGTTCGTATGATTTAAATGCATGAAATAGAACAACATTCTATCCATTGGAATTCACGAAAGGCCCCGAACATACCTGGGAACGTGAAGACCAAATAAAACGTAAATATCGTCGTCTATGTACGAACAACGCTGATTGATGGTAAAAACTAAATTTCGAGATGAAATTTATTTTAACGGGTAGGTACTATAACAACCCTCACTTTTCGACTTCCGATTTTACTAAAATACCTAGAGTTGTTATATACGAATAAATTTAACGTTGACCGAATAAACGTACGCTTAAAATAAATAATATAATTATCAATATTATAAATAAGGTTATGTTATATAATATAACATAATTACATCAATGAATATATATATATAATATTTATATTACTTTTGTTATTTAGTTAATTGAATATATAATTAACTAAATAATAAATAATATTATAACATTTATAAAACTAATAAAAACTATAAAGTAATAATCATAAATTTTAATTTTAATTATAAACACTAAATATAATAATATTTTTTATATAAAATTCATATTTAATAATTAAACAAATATAGAAATAAAATGTTAAATGTTCTTAGAAATGTATTAAACGATTTTTTTTGAATTTTATAAAAAAAAAATCAAAACTATATCTATTTTTAATAAATAAATACAAAAATACAAACTACTTTTTCTTATTTTAACTTTTAAGATTTACTTTTAATAAAAAATACAAACTACTTTTTCTTATTTTAACTTTTAAGATTTACTTTTAATAAAAATACAAACTACTTTTTATTTTAACTTTTAAGATTTACTTTTAATAAAAATACAAACTACTTTTTCTTATTTTAACTTTTAAGATTTACTTTTAATAAATAATACAAACTACTTTTTCTTATTTTAACTTTTAAGATTCACTTTTAATAAAAATACAAACTACTTTTTCTTATTTTAACTTTTAAGATTCACTTTTTATAAAAATACAAACTACTTTTTCTTATTTTAATTTTTAAGATTTACTTTTAATAAAAATATAAACTACTTTTTCTTATTTTAACTTTTAAGATTTACTTTTAATAAAAATACAAACTAATTTTTCTTATTTTAACTTTAAAAATTTACTTTTAATAAAAATACAAACTACTTTTTCTTATTTTAACTTTTAAGATTTACTTTTAATAAAAATACAAACTACTTTTTCTTATTTTAACTTTTAAGATTTACTTTTAATAAAAATATAAACTACTTTTTATTTTAACTTTTAAGATTTATTTTTAATAAAAATACAAACTACTTTTTTTTTATTTTAACTTTTAAGATTTACTTTTAATAAAATTACAAACTACTTTTTCTTTTTTTAACTTTTAAGATTTACTTTTAATAAAAATACAAACTACTTTTTATTTTAACTTTTAAGATTTACTTTTAATAAAAATACAAACTGCTTTTTATTTTAACTTTTAAGATTTACTTTTAATAAAAATACAAACTACTTTTTCTTATTTTAACTTTTAAGATTTACTTTTAATAAAATTACAAACTACTTTTTCTTATTTTAAATTTTAAGATTTACTTTTAATAAAATTACAAACTAGTTTTTCTTATTTTAATTTTTAAGATTTACTTTTAATAAAAATACAAACTACTTTTTCTTATTTTAACTTTTAAGATTTACTTTTAATAAAAGTACAAACTACTTTTTATTTTAACTTTTAAGATTTACTTTTAATAAAAATACAAACTTTTTTTTCTTATTTTAACTTTTAAGATTTACTTTTAATAAAAATACAAACTACTTCTCCTTATTTTAACTTTTAAGATTTACTTTTAATAAAAATACAAACTACTTTTATTATTTTATTTTTTACCTAACATTTTCAACTATAAATACCACATACACTTCTCATTTCAAACTTGCACCCTAATCTCTCATTTCTCTCTTGAAGAACTACTTCTAGTTGATATCCCGGTCACTTACTTGCTTTACTTTCCTTTCTTGCGTGGAATACTTCAACTGCTATTTAAGGTAAATTCATAGCCCCTCTTTATTGCTAGCAAAACTTACTTACTTTTGGGGTGAGACACATGCTGTTTTTTTTACACTTTAGACACAAGTACCAAACTGCTTAAACTATGCTATACCCGGCTTTGTTCGGCTAAAGTCCCTATAGTGATATTTTTAAGTGCTCAGCATGCTAGGTTATTGGGGGTAGGCCTATCGGGAGTAACGTCCATGATACATTTGACTATGTCTTTGTATTACTTGATAATGAAATTAAACCGACAAGTAGAACTAACTTGTCATGGGGCATACTATCGTTTAGTTTAAATATCACGAATTGGCATAACTATTTCTTTCGATATTTCGAGATCAACTTTACAAACTAAATCTTCTGGTCTAAAACAACGGTCAACTTTTTGCTAAACCTATGAACTTCACTCAACCTTTTTGGTTGACACTTTAAGCATGTTTTGTCTCAGGTGACGAATAAGATGATTGCCATGACTGCTACTTGATGAATTGAATGCTGCTACATGGAGTCTTCATTTCATTACATTTACTTTACATTAAGACTACTATTATTATTTCAGTTTGAATTTGATGTAAAACTTTTAATGCTTCCACTGTTTTATTAATAAATGTTTTATTCAAAACGTCTCATATAGAGTCGTTCTCGTTTATACAACTGTGATTTGATATAATTAGTCACAAATATCCTAGGCCCTATTTGGGGGTGTGACATCGATATCCAAGCAAGTATCAAAAGTAATGAGCGAAAGCATGTATCACAAAACGTTCAAGGACCTGAGAAAAACATAGAAATCTGTCAACGAAAACGTTGGTGAAATCATAGGTTTAAGTAAGTAAGTACAAATGAAGCACAAGATTTATATCATTGAAATAATAGTAGACCATTCTAAACTTTGCTATCACGAGCACCCAATTATCAAGGCTTAACTTTCCATCCATAGAACCCCATCACAATAGTGTTAGAACATACACTGTTTCTCGATAATATATTTCATCCGAATAACGGTAGCGAACCGTCCGAATGAGGGTTTGTCAAACCCATATGGCCATACAACATAAGTTCTCTCTTACACCCGAAAAGTGTAACTAATGATAATCGAATTGAGGATTTTTTTCTAACTCGTATGTAGAATGTTTATTTTCGTACTTGTGTTCACTTTGTAAAATGAAACATTTATGTTTTCTCATCCCAAATATAAGTTTAAAAGAGTAAAAGTGGGACTATGATCTCACCTTGAGTGCACGAGTAAAGAAGTACTTCACAAGTAAACGTGTGCAAGGACAATGCTAGTCTTGACCTAAACAAGTAGGCCGTATCAAACACTATTGGTCAAAGTGTTCAATTAGTCCTATGGCTCGTTTCGACTCGATTATTATAGCATGTGAATCAAATTGTCAAGTTTCATGCAAGGTACAAGTATAAAAATATGTTAGAATGGTTGCATAAGTATTTGGTTAAGTTTGGACAAAAGTCAACTTTGGTCAAGTCAAAGTCAACAAAAAAGTCAACACATTCGGGTCGGGTCCCGAACTATTTTTCTGAGGTTTTTAATTATATATGAGCATGTTAGAACAAGTTTCATGTTAATCGGAGGTGCGTAGCATAGTTAGAATTAAACGAAAAAGTGCAAATTTGGACAGCCTACTTTGGAGCGCCGCTCAGGGTTATGGAGCACCGCTCCAGGTACCTGTTCAGCAAAACTAGCAGTTTTTAACACTTAAGGCACGAACCTAACTTCAAACCACCATAACTTATGAACCGTAAACATTCAAAACAAGTATCTTATATCGTTGGAAAGGTAATTTAACTAGGAATACAACTAAACACATTTTGTCAATCAACAACCTCATTTACAATAACCGATTTCTCGCCAAGTGGTCATTAAAAGTCCATTTTCAAAGTTTCAAGTTCATAAATGCATATTTATGATTCGGGAACTTACTACCTACATACAATACGCTGATTCGTAGGTAATCAAGCATACAATTCAACTAACCACTTACCAACAACAATTCATGGCATTCAATACATCAAATGTTCACATTTAGGTCTATCAAACCCTAACCAACATCACCAAAATCAATAATCAAGTTTATGAAGTTTTCTAAAGCAACCTACACATCAATTTGAAGCTAGTGATACTAGTAACACAATTAAAACATGCACTTATAACATCTAACAACATTCAAGTAACCAAATCACCAAATCAAGCATACCAAAATTCAAGTTCATGCTAGTTGCTTAAAATAATAAGATCGAACATATAAATCACATATTTATGTTAGACTTGAGTCATAGACACTAATTAACACTTTTATAAGTAAAAATCATCAAGAACACAAAATCTAGTGATTTTAGAAAGTTACCCAAATGAGAAGTAATCGGTATAGATTCGAAGAGGAAGATGCAAGGATTCCAAATATGTAATTTGTTTTGATGTTTGATTGTTAGATTAAAAATGGATGATGAATCTTTGAATTGGTGTTTAAGAGAATATGTTGAAAGTATTTAGAAAAATGGAAAATGAAAAAGATAATGAATGGAGGAGGTGGGTGTTGACCACTTTGACCTAGTTAAAACTTTGGTCATTTGGCAACATTGGTCCCTCAAGTTTGAATCGGGTGCGTGAATTACCTAAACGAGATAATTTAAAACGCGTATCAACGGGAGATGTTATAAATATTTAACGGACTATAAAATAGTTAAGCGGAAAGTAAACGGAAAAAGGCGGGATGTTAAACTAGTGACCATTGACTTAGGTTGACGACCTTTCGGACTGACTTACTACCTGCATATGTTTCATATCGACTTTTACTGCTTATTCACTGTGAGTTATAGCTTCCCTCTTTACTTATATTATTTTTGGGACTGAGAATACATGCGCTTTTTATGTTTTACTTACTTGACACGAGTACTTAAACTTTACATATGTGTGGGTTATATAACGGCATAAAGATTCCCCTTAGCACGGTAAAGTTTAATTATTGGTTTTGAACCGGTGAATGCGAATATTAGATATGGATCCATAGGGTTTGACATCCCCACTCGGGCTAGTAGCGCTAGCATTTAACGGGTGTTTGATACTTCGAGGACATACGCACTCGCCAAGTGTACTTTTAGAGGGAATTACTATTACGTTAAGTTAGTTACCGGGTGCCCACGGATAAGCATATACTTTTCATACTGTTTTGAATACGATAACTCGTGGTCTACATTACTTTACTGATTACAAACTATAGCTCACCAACATTCGTGTTGACTTTTAAGCGTGTAATTCTCAGGTGCTTAGACGATGTTGCTTCTACTGTTAGACTTGCTGTCTTGGTGTTATAGACTTGCTGTTATGGACCTACTGTGTTAGATTTTCGCTGCAATACTTAGAGATGTCTCAATCATGGAACTTTTATCTTGCATTCGTAACTTATGTTATTTTCAAATAATGACTTTTTAATGACCTTTGTGTCACGTTATCTTTTGTAAACGCTATTTTTTTATGAATGCAAAACTGGTTTTCAAACAGCATGTAGTAATTGACCGTGTAAAGATCCTGTTGTTGACGAATCGTACACGATGGTTTTATACGGGGCGTCACAGTATAGTAGTCCTTTTAGATGGAGGAAGACATCCCACTTAATTATGGATAGATTATCAAAGGAATAGGTAGACAAGTGATGGGTAAGCACTTCTCTTCCCTCAATAATGGATCTCATTTCTTAGAATTAAATGGTAATGAGTTTTCTTGCTTTGATGATTGATTCTTATAGAGAGTTGTGGATATGAATAGTGATGAGTGCCTAACCTCGATGCTTTTTCATCGATTTCATCTCAGTACTTTAATTTTTATTTGAGACTTTATTGTACTCTAGGGTGTTGTCAAATCAACAATTTGAAGAGTGAGACAATGAACGCCAGACTGTTCACGGTTCAGCCTGTGGTCGACCGTATGCTTAACCGTACTCCATCTGTGTTTGAATTGTTTAATCATTTTTCAAGTGTTAAACGTTTCCTAAAAGCATAGCAGTCACACATTACAATTGCTCAAAAGTTAAATTAAACAAGGACTTCACACATCTTGCAAATCACACATCTTAATTAAGCGACTTAAAGTCTCTTGCATGAGAGTGCCTTTGCCATGTCTTTTATGGCCTTCAGGTTTTTGGAGTTATTCTTCCTTAGCTTCACTTCCTTTTCAAGAATCTTGTCCACCCTTGCGCTTTGGTTTGGGTTCAAGAATTCTTGATAGTTTCTCTCCATGCTTTCTTCCTAGCTTTTAGAAGAGATTTCCTTCACTCCTGATGCCTCACCGAGATCGTATTTATCGATGTCCTCTGACTCACTGTCGGAACTCGCACGCCTATTGCGAGATGTTCCAGATTGTTCACCGCTTCTGATGAGAGTGAGTTTGTTGAGTGGTTCAAGAGATGGGGCATGAGAGAGATGGTGAGAGATCTCTAGATGAGTGAACAACATGCTGAGATGTAGACTGTAGGGAAGTCCTCTGGTCGTTTCAGTGAGTACCTTGTTCATCATTGATGCCATAATAAAAGCTACATTGATGGCTTGATCAAACTCAACGGCCCACGTGACAAAAATTTGCGTGGCATGAACATTTGCATGATTTCCTCCTCTACAGTACATGTTGTGTTCTATTATCTTGTTCCATATGTTATACCTTGGTAATAGATCCCTTGCCATCAAACCATGAGTAAGAATTTCGGAGTGGTCGACGTTGAGGTTGCAGAAGTGGTTTAGAAAGTCGGTTGCCTGGATGTATGCAGGTAGATTTTCCATCTTGTGTTTCCTAATGTAGAAGCAGTGTCCTGTAGTAGGAACATTCAGGATTGTACCAAATTACTCCAAGGTGAGTTTATACCAGCGATTTCCCAGATGAAATTTTACTATACCATCTTCAAAATTGTAATTGGCATAGAATTCTTTCACAAGTTTTGGATGGACATTCCATCAAGGAGAAGAAATGTTGTTAGTACCGGATGTGAAAATTTATCAACAGCATCAGGAAATTCTTTACAGTTGACCACTCTTCCTTCTATGATCTTTCTTTTTCTAATTCATTTCTTGTTGTAAGCAATTATTTCTTTTTCACTTTTAGGCGGATCATAAACCCCTTGATCTCTTGATTCGGCGTCTTTAGTTCTTGCCTTTTTCTGTATAAAAATACTTTAATTTAAATCAAAGTGAATGTACAAATGACTCAATTGTGTAATCAATGTTCTGCAAACTTAGCTAACATAAACACAAGTATGTTCTAGTGTTAGCTTTCTTCACATTCTTAGCCTCTTTTGGTAAGAATGTGTTTCAAATATATGAACATATGTTCTCTCAATATTCATATAACAAAATGATTTGAAAACTTGGTTATCATCAATACCTAGTGTTTTGATGTTAACATTCTTCACATTCTCATCCTCTTTTGGTGACAATGCGTTTTCGCATTAGATTATTAGTGGTTTTCATAATGTTCACATGGATTCATGTTTTTCAAATTCGAGTTTCATCAATACACAAGTGTGAACTTGATTTTCATCAACACAAATGTTTTGATGTTACCAATTTCTACATTATTACTTCTTCATTAGTGACAATGTGTTTGAATCATGTGAACAATAAACTTATGAAAACCTAATCTAGTTGTATGATGTACCCTATAATTCAAAATTTTGAATTTAGGCAATGTTAATCATGATTTCAATGTTTTAGAAGATTTCAAGAGCATAATTTTATTATTAGCATCAATTTGAGTTGGATTTTCGAATTAGGGTTTCTTCAAGCAATGTTTGAAGAATTCATCATACCCACACAACTGAATGAAGGGAAATCATAGATTAATCTTACCGAGATTGAAGATTAAGGATGAGAAGGAGCAAATTTGTTGGTGTGCGGTTGGAGATTTTCTACGCCATAGAGGAGAGGGAAATAAAAACAATTTTGAATAAAATACGGAGTGAGGCAATAACAAGGATAAAAATCTCGTCAGTACCCATACGATCGAACTACGGTCGACCGTAGGGTTGACCGTGGAGAATTTCTGCAGTTGATCCTGCGGTCTACCGTGGATTGACCGTGTAGCTTGAAATAGTGGACTTCTTGTCTGATTCTTCAGGTCGAGTGCGTTTTGGCGATTTTACCGTTTCTATAGAATACTTGAGGATAAGTTTTCTTTTGCTTAACATTGAATGATCACATCCAACCGATGTTTCACCATCAATGACATGTATGTAGGCATGTATATATATATATATATATATATATATATATATATATATATATATATATATATATATATATATATATATATATATAGTAACACATATATTATACACATAAGGCACATTGTCCTACAACTAGTAAGCAATCTATTCAAGTAAGCATTTACTCCTAACTTAAGCATAATCTTATTGAGAAATCCTTTTAATTATTTAGAGGATGTGCAATTTTAAAAAAGTGACACATTGACTTAAAACACATTAAGTTTTAAATGCACAATCCTCTTTTCTTAACTTTTGATCATTGATTCTCATTTATCCTAAGATTACCCAATCTTTGACTTATCCCTCTTATGGATTTTCCAGATTTGTTTACCCTTCCTAGGTTTTCAACTTTCTTGATAATTGACCTTGGACTTAGAGTACTTTGTTTTTGTTTACTAGAATTGTGACAAGATTTCAAAACAATTTTATCTTTGAAACAATTTTTGTCTTTTAAAGATCTTTTCAAATAATTGTTTTCATCACTTAAAATTTTGTTGAGTTGATTTACCCTTTGTAATTCTTTTTCCAACAATTTTACTTTGTCACAACTTCTAGTATACACAAATTTTACCGCTTTGTACTCATCTAGAAAATCTTCATAATTAGAAGGATAAAATACATGTACCTCATTACTTTGGACGCTTGAGCTTTCGCATTCCTCTTCTTGATAGCATGATTCAACTTCATCTTCACTACGAGCATCTTGACTTGGAGAGTATCTTGAACCCATGAGACAAAAGTCTTCATCTTCATCTCCATCTTGATCAACCAACCAATTTCCACCAAGACATTCAAGTCTTGTTGCCTTTTCCTCAAACCCATTCTTCATCACGCAACTAGAAGCTCCTTCATCTTGAGGACATAGTGTATCCCAACATTCCTGTGCATTTTTGGTACTGAAAAACAGATTGAGCTAACCATGAAGGAAACCAAGGACAAATACAAGGACCAAACCCTATACTTAAAGAATCCAGGTAATTCTGGATTCGATGAAATCTTTAGAGAATATCCTGCTCCGAAGTCAAGTTAAAATCTTGCGTAAAATTTTTCCTTATCAACTTTCGAACTTAGAAATTCCAAAATATCATCATAAATATCTTCGATATTTCTGAAGATATTTTCATAACTATTCTTATCTGAAGTCATTTATCTATTCGTGATATCAGTGTTACATCAGAAAGGAAACTGATTTAGTTTCTATTTTCTGATAAATTTGAACTTAAACTATGAATGAATTCTGAAGTAGTGTTGGGAACTGAAGCATGAGTTAGTATAATATAACGACACTTGATCAACGTGATTATATTACAGTAAGTCATAATGAGTTTCTAAATGGAACATGATGATTCACAGGTCATAACGTCATCATGTGCCATGTTACACGACTCTTGTATTCTATTTAACCTCAAAAATATCAAGAAAATATTTTCTTGATGATTCTGTCTTTTTCGGATATTCTGGTAATTTGACAAATCAAATCGTGCTATTACCTTTCCTTTCTACCTTGTATATTATGATAATTCGAAACTCCATACCTAAGAATTCTAGACCATTATTTGCGAAAAGAAAACAAAAGCATGAAGCTCCAAAATAGAAAGGGGGTATAAATCACAGTAGATAAGAGAGAGCATTAACTGTGAATGACAATGATTATAGAAAATAGAAGATGGGACTCCAAAACATGAGGAAGAATATAAAGTCCCATAACAACACATAAATTACAAACGGTGTATGTCAATATTTATCGCAACATAAAGACACGAGAAATTTAAAAACACGATAATCCCAAGGGCGAAGTAGAAGAAAACAGATTCTTCCGATGGAAGTTGGAATAGAAGAATGATTGTTGCGATAGTCAGGATAAGGACAAGGATCAGAACTGGATTAAGCATTTTTAAAATCTTTTGGATGTATGAACTAAGAAAAAAAGCATAGGAATGGTGAGAATAATGGAACGGAAGAGCTTAATTTATAATGGAAATATCAGATAGAGTAATCGAGGCAGATCACCGTATTAAATTATAGAGATCTTAATTTCCTTAATTCGTTGAAGAATCAAATCTTTTAGATTTTGAAGATTTTCTTTAAATCCCTTGAATTCCGGAAAATCCACCGTGACTACGTCAAAGGTTAAATCTCTATCTCAATCTTTTGTGATAGCTTCACTCGTACTCTTCACCTAAATGAATTTTGTTATCCATATTACTCAATGATGATATAACTCTATTTATCAACTCATTTTCGTCATGAAAACATTTTTATTGTAAGCCATGACGACCTCGATCAAATTTCGGGGACGGAATTTCTTTAACGGGTTGGTACTGTGATGACCCGGAAATTTTTGACCAAATTTAAACTTAATCTTTATATTCCGACACGATAAGCAAAGTCTGTAATGTTGATGTTTCAAAAAAACTTTGAACTGTGTTCATGTAATCAATTACCCTTCGACTATTCCCGACGATTCACGAACCATTATGTATAAATAAATTTATAAATAAATAAATATATATATATATATATATATATATATATATATATATATATATATATATATATACACACACATTAATTATCATAAATTAAAATATTATATGAGTTAATTAACTATGTAAATAAAATAATATATGATATTAAAATAAATCTAGATATATATGTAAGGTATATTGAATGTATATTTATATGGTTTCGAATTTATTTAGTAAACGATAATAGCACTCGTTTGTCAGTCGATTGATATTAAGCAAGTTAAATTTAAACTTATATATTTTTAAAATAAACGGTGATCCGAAAATGAGTTCTATAATTTTTAGGCTTATTAAATATGTATTTAGGAGCTACTTGTTAAATTTTAACACTTTTTATATTTTACCCAAAATTGAGAGGAACAGTTAATGTAATTTTTATTTAAAAAATAAAGGATCGAATTTTATACCATAATGACTAAAATAAATAAATATAGTTAATTTAAAAATATGAAATTATCTGAGTACTTTTTTATTCGCCGCTGATTGACAAAGGAGTTTGAAATTCAGTCCGTGAAAGGCGACGGCTAATAATTGTCACACGTTTCCTTATTTAAGATACATTATTATATTATTTATTATTATTATAAATATTTCTATTTTCCATTGATTGAACACATACCCATAATCTGCATCAAGACACAAATCCGTGATTGAATTATTATGTTTAATTATCACTTTAACTTTATATTAAAAATATCAAATAGAATCGAATGTTTTGCTGTATATGTTTTGTTACTTAACCCATTTATCCATATATCTAAATATTATTATCTCCCTATTGTTTAGAATATAACCCACCACTACATCTAGTTCCTGCATTCTATTTAATTTCTCTAAATTCACTTTAGAAAGTATTGTAAACAATCCCTTGTTTCCTTCAGAGAATGTAACATCAATTCTATTACACTAAACCATCTTCATCATCAAACCAACACTCAATTATCCTTTTTATCTCTACTCGAGTAACATCATGAACACGTCGAAGTTGCTATCTATTACATATATTGAAGTCAATGAAACTCATAGGCCATTCCTATCAAAACCACCTTTAATAAACTCATAACCATCATCAACTTCATTCTAAAATATCTATATATATACATGTACGAGACATATATGACACCAACCTCAACCAGACACCACCCCATCGACCACCACTTCAATCACCACCATCCTCCTCGAACCATCATCACTCATTATAACCCGTCACCACCAAATCTTCCAACACCACCTCAACTGTTTCTTCTTCATCGTAAAACATCTAACTCTGCAAATATTACGGTTACCATCATTGTACAACTGATCCATTTTTTTGTGTTGAAATGCTACTGCAATACCTGCGTTACTATTTCTATTCTGTCCAAGAAATAAGCAAGTGGGTACTGCTGCAAGTGGGTACTTTTTGTTATGCTTTTAAAATAAAACAACTATACTTTTATTGACTTATGATATTCGACTAAGTGGATGGATTTATATAAACAAGACTATCAAAGTGGACTGCCCCGTTCTTGTCATCAGCTTCTTTTTCGTTTTACTTTATATTTTTTTTTCAGACTCATAACTCACTTGGGTCATATTTGTTATTTTGGGCCGTATATCCTCTTATATTATTGGTCGAGTTGAATGATGATAGATGATGTGCAGTCGAGAATGATGGTATAAAATGATAATAATGGTGAAGGCGAATGACGTAATGATGATACGTATAGATTATAGATTAAGATGTTGGTGATTGTGATCGACAATAAGATGATGTTGTTATTTGATGATGATTAGATGATATTATGATCATAATTTTATGAGAGGAAATAACGATAATATACATGGTAGATGATTACAGTGATTCTGTTATGTTCATAGATGATGATGCAGTAGCAAGAGGATGGTGAAGATAAAAATGGAGATCGATGATAATTTGAGGAAGAAGATGAAGACAGGAAACAAATTAAAAGAAAATAATCTGTTTTTTATTTCAGAAAAACAAGCTAGCTTAAATGGTTAAGGTTGTTGCGTGTTAAACTAGAGGTCCTAGGTTCGAACCTTGGTCACGACAATAATTTTATTTTTAGTAATAACAGTTGCTGTTGGGCCATGTTCCTATTATGTGGCCAGGCCGAGGATACAAATTAGTTATGTTGGGCCGATTGGGCTACCACGTTATGAGTTGGGCCGAGAATTGAGTATGCCTGTTGGGCCAAATACGTAAACTCTTGTGTTGGACTGGTTTCCATTTTAAGATATAGATGAAGATGATTATGATCAAAATGTTACGGGTTAAATTTAAATAAATCAGTAATGGTATCACAAAAACAGAAATAGTTCAGTGGTTAAGGGTGATGTTTGGTTTAGCGAGAGGTCTTGGGTTCGAGCTTTCTCTGAGACATTCTTTTTAGGGAGAAAGCTTTTGAAGGTAGTTTCAAGTATTATTATTTTTGTAGTAATTATTATTATTAATTGTTGTTGTTATTAAGTTAATTATTATTATCACTAATATTAGTAACATGATTATTAGTATAATTAATAGTATTATCCTTATTATTATTACTATTATTATCATTATTATTTATTATTTATTATTATTATTATTATTATTATTATTATTATTATTATTATTATTATTATTATTATTATTATTATTATTATTATTATTATTGTTATTATTATTATTATTATTATTATTATTATTATTATTAATATAATTATTATCACATAATTATTATTATTAAAGATGAGTATTATTATTACCATTAACATTATTATCATTATAAGTATAAGTATTATTATTGTCATGACTATTAAAAATTATCATTTTTAAAACAATCATTAGTATTATTATTAAAAATATTATTATTATTCTTATTTTTATTATTATTATTTTTAGTGACATTATTATCATTTTATCATTATTATTAGTATCATTATTTTAGTAGTATTATAATTATCACTTAACAAACAAATGATATTTATATAAAAATAAATTTATTTTGCATACAACTATATTAGTATTACCTACTATTCTATTAATTGTTATTATTTATAATAATATAACACAATATCTACATATATAACATTGGGATTAACAATTATATTACTAAAATAAAATAAGTAATATAGTATATATTTGATATATATATATATATATATATATATATATATATATATATATATATATATATATATATATATATATATATATATATATAGGGGTAGGATCAAGAGGGAAGTAACCATTCGGGGGGAAGCAAAAACTTTTTTTTTTTGTTTTTTGAAAAAACTTTATTCACGAACATTATAGATGAGATGAGAATATGAACATTTAGTAGAGACACTTTGTGATAAATGTTTTTATTTTGGCGGGAAAACGCTCGAAGAAGTAATATATAACAATTATCGTGTTTTTCGAGCATATGTTGAGGTTTTAACTATTGGGGTTTAGATATTAGGGCTTAGATATTAGGGTTTATAGGGTTTAGATATTAGGGTTTAGAAATTTAGGGTTTAGGGTTTAGATTTAGGGTTTAAATTTAGGATTTAGATTGAGTTTTTAACACGAACGGTTTAGAGTTTAGGGTTTAGGGTTTAGGGTTTGGTGTTTTGGGTTTATGGAATAAACCCAAAACACCAAACCCTAAACCCTAAACCCTAAACCCTAAACTCTAAATCGGGCTAAATTTTACTTCACAAAATATGAAAAAAGACGTCCATATTCTTAACGAACAATATTATCTTGAATGTTATTTTTGTCGATCGTTTTCCTACCTAAATAATGACATTCATCACGAAGTGTCTCTTCTAAATGTTCATATTTTCGCGTGATCTTGATGCCGGAAATTTTTTTTCCAAAAAAACAATTTTTTTTTGCTTCCCCCCGCTTCCCCCGATTGGTTACTTCCCCATTGATCCTGTCCCTATATATATATATATATATATATATATATATATATATATATATATATATATATATATATATATATATATATATATATATATATATATATATATATATATATATATATAATATAGGTTCGTGAATCCGAGGCCAACCCTACACTTGTTCAATGTCGTCATATGTATTTTTACTACAAAATACAGTATTGTGAGTTTCATTACTCCCTTTTCAAATGCTTTTGCAATATATATTTTTGGGACTGAGAATACATGCGCTGCTTTTATAACTGTTTTATGAAATAGACACAAGTAATCGAAACTACATTCTATGGTTGAATTATTAAACCGAATATGCCCTTTTTTAGTCTGGTAATCTAAGAATTAGGGAACAGACACCCTAATTGACGTGAATCCTAAAGATAGATCTATTGGGCCCAACAAGCCCCATCCAAAGTACCGGATGCTTTAGTACTTCGAATTTATCACATCCTAAGGGAGTCCCGGAATGATGGGGATATTCTATATGCATTTTGTTAATGTCGGTAACCAGGTGTTCAATCCATATGAATGATTTTTTTGTCTCTATGCATGGGACGTATATTTATATATCACATAATATTCACATGTTCTAGAAGTAGACATCTATCACATAATATCAAACACGTTAAGAGATTAATATATCACATAATATTCACATGTTAAAAATATATAGTTTCCAACAAAAATGTTAAGCAATCATTTTTCAAGTAAACACGGTCGAAGTCCAGACTCACTAATGCATCCTAACAAACTCAATAAGACACACTAATGCAAAATTCTGGTTCTCTAAGACCAACGCTCGGATACCAACTGAAATGTCCCGTTCTTATTGATTAAAAACGTTCCATATTAATTGATTTCGTTGCGAGGTTTTGACCTCTATATGAGACGCTTTTCAAAGACTGCATTCATTTTAAAACAAACCATAACCTTTATTTCATCAATAAAGGTTTAAAAAGCTTTACGTAGATTATCAAATAATGATAATCTAAAATATCCTGTTTACACACGACTATTACATAATGGTTTACAATACAAATATATTACAACGAAATAAGTTTCTTGAATGCAGTTTTTACACAATATCATACAAGCATGGACTCCAAATCTTATCCTTATTTAAGTATGCGACATTTGAAGCTCTTAATAATCACCTGAGAATAAACATGCTTAAAACGTCAACAAAAATGTTGGTGAGTTATAGGTTTAACCTATATATATCAAATCGTAACAATAGACCACAAGATTTCATATTTCAATATACATCCCATACATAGAGATAAAAATCATTCATATGGTGAACACCTGGTAACCGACATTAACAAGATGCATATATAAGAATATCCCCATCTTTCCGGGACACCCTTCGGATATGATATAAATTTCGAAATAGTAAAGCATCCGGTACTTTGGATGGGGTTTGTTAGGCCCAATAGATCTATCTTTAGGATTCACGTCAATTAGGGTGTCTGTTCCCTAATTCTTAGATTACCAGACTTAATAAAAAGGGGCATATTCGATTTCGATAATTCAACCATAGAATGTAGTTTCACGTACTTGTGTCTATTTTGTAAATCATTTATAAAACCTGCATGTATTCTCATCCCAAGAATATTAGATTTTAAAAGTGGGACTATAACTCACTTTCACCAAATATCACTTCATCGAGAATTTAACTTGGCCACGGGTTGATTCACGAACCTATAACAATATATACATATCAAAATATGATCGAAATATATTCACAATATTTTCTTTATTACGTGTTGATGATTTTTAGTTGTCCAGTTAACGGTCCGATGTTAGAAGTCCACAATTGATTGTACATGAATAATTTAATATATATATCTTGAATCAATCCACGACCCAGTGTATACATATCTCAGTATTGATCACAACTCAAACTATATATATTTTTGAATCAACCTCAACCCTGTATAGCTAACTCCAACATTCACATATAGAGTGTCTATGGTTGTTCCGAAATATATATAGATGTGTCGACATGATAGGTCAAAATATTGTATACGTGTCTATGGTATCTCAAGATTACATAATATACAATACAAGTTGATTAAGTTATGGTTGGAATAGATTTGTTACCAATTTTCACGTAGCTAAAATGAGTAGTTTTTACCAATTTTGTTTTGCTCGCCATTTCTTCGTTTCTAATCCGTTTTGAGTGATTTAAGCGGCCACGATTTCGTACTGAACTTGACTTTATGAAACTAAACAGAAAAGGTATAGTTTTATAGTCAAAAATACAAGTTACAAGTCGTTTTTGAAAGAGGTAGTCATTTCCGTTAAAAGAACGACATCTTGATGACTGTTTTGAAAAACGTACTTTCACTTTGAGTTTAACCATGATTTTTGGATATGGTTTCATGTTCATAAGAAAAATCATTTTCCAAGAAGTATAGCTTTTAAATCAAAATTTTTCATAGTTTTTAATTATCCAAACCAAAACAGCCCCCGGTTGTAACTACGACGGCGTAAATCCGGTTTTATGGTGTTTATCGTGTTTCCGGGTTTCAAATCATTAAGTTAGCATATCATATAGATATAGAACATGTGTATAGTTGATTTTAAAAGTGTAGTTAGAAGAATTTGTAGGTTTTTCGTATGCCCGAGAGACGTATTTAATTAATGTGGCTGATATGTTATGATCCAAGTCGGGTCATACCCAATAACAAGCTTATCAACACCTTAAACGTATTTGATCTTAACTATTGGATCATTAAACGAATATGCGACACTTGGATTTTAGAAAATCGGGTTTCTAAAATATTATCACTTGAGATAAATTGTTTGGACAATTTATATATTAAGGATTTGATTATTTATATGTATAAATAATTATGTTTTGTTATACTTTATAAATTGGTTTATAAAGTACAAGTAACCTATATTTATAACTTGAACTTTAATAACAAGTTTTATATAAAATGTAACAAGTTTTATATAAATTATACTTATTATTTAAATGATACAAGAATGCAGATTTTGGGACTCCTAGGTGACATCCCATGCTTGCTTGGTTACTTGTAAACAATATATTCCTTAAGGCATGCAAGACTCTCTTTAACCAAGGGATTCCTTGACTCAAGTAGTGAAAAAACAAGCAATACACTAAAAAAAAACTGCAGTTTTTCTGCTGAAAACACAGCTGCTGGCTGTAGCAGTTTAGAGGGAAAAAGAGAGTGTTTTTGCATGGTAATCTTGTTAATCAAGTGTCTAAAATCCTAACCAAACAAAGAAAGGTGTTGGTGCATCAAAAGCTTGGGGTATTACACACTTGAGGCTTCAAGTTAGAAGCTTTCTTGCCTTCATCTTCATCATCATCTTTCACATTTGTAAACTACCCTCAACTAGCTTGAGGAGGTATTATCTCTAAACCCACTCTTAATTTGTAAGTATGTTCACAACTTGATCCTATTTGGGATTTAACTTTAAATGGTTAAAGATTTACAAGTTTTAAAATGGTAATTTATACGCTTCCGCAAATATTATTTCTTGAATGATTATAAGTATTATGGAACTTGTTAAATCCCAACAATGGTATCTAGAGCCGAAGTTGTTGAAATATGCTTCGAGATGGTTATTAAACCCACTATAATTTTGCATTCTATGAACATGCATGAAGTAGAATGTAAAATTTTCGGTTTTGAGTGGTTTGTCATTTTGGCCAAAATCACTTGTGATTCTGCATTCTGTGTTGCCAATCACTTGTGATTCTGTGTTGCCAATCACTTGTGATTCTGTGTTGCCGATCACTTGTGATTCTGTATTGCTAATCACTTGTGATTCTGTGTTGCAGATCACTTGTGATTCTGTGTTTCCAATCACTTGTGATTCTGTATTGCCTATCACTTATGTTGATGATGTTCACAATCTAAGCCTTGACCTTGTGTTTGGTTGCATGTTTGGTTGATTTAATATTTATTCATTTGGTATGTAATAATATTATTTTGGTTATGTAATTTATTTTATATTTGGTATGTAAAATAGATTAGGTTGTAATTTTACTTTTTTAGACAAAATGTATTAGGATATATTTTGTAAAAAGATGAAGATGATGAAGACTTGAAGAACACAAGAAGAAGCATTTGGATGCAAGATTAAGTGGGAGATTTAAAATCTCCTACTTTGTGTTATAACCCCTTATCCGGTGGCATTTGTTTTCGGCTAAACAAATGTCTACCAAAATGGCTTGATTGTAAACATATTTGTTTTGCATGCATGGTTGTTTATTGTATGATTGTGGATTGTATGTTTGTATGCTACAAGTTAATCATACAAGTTAACAACAAGCAAAATGGCAATTTAATTGGTTAAATTATACATTAATTAACGACATGCAAAACGACAATTTAATTGGTTAAATTAAAAATTGTTAAAAGGACATTAATAAACGGTTATTAAGAACATGATTAGGATCATATATATAAAATGGTTTATAGACATGAAAATGGATTTCAAATGAACCATACACTAAATGCATGTTGGTGTATGGCACAAAAGTTTTCTCAAACTAGAATTAATGAAAACTTAAAATCCCTTATTAACAAGGCAAACAAGTTAAACGTCATCCTTTTGTGCAACACTTAAAAATATTAGGGAACTCACAATGGGATAAAGGTCACCTAATCGTTATGATCAAACTAATATGATTAAGGTGAATTTCGCATGCTTGTGGGATAAAGGTCACCTAACCACTTGTATGTTAAGTTTACACATTTACACAAGTAGGACGACTTGATTTGGAAATCATGAACTTAGGGTCACCGAAGCATGAGGAACAAATAGGCGTTGATGGGATAAATATGCCATGCAAAAGGATTGCATGATCCCATAACTTAGAAGTTGCAAAAGGATTGCAATTGTCATATAATAACTACCTAGCTAAATCAAATAACGGGATAAAGGTCACCTAACCGAAATTTGGTTTACCGTTGGATTCTAAAATTTAATAAATATCAATTGGATTTAAAGGGTATTGATCGTTAAATTAAAATTGATACTTAAACAACTTTGTTAAATTTTGTAGATGGCCGCCAATAATAACAACATTCCGAACGTACCAATAAGCTTTAACAACCTATCGTTGAGGTCAATCCTCGAAAAGGAAAAACTCAACCATACGAACTTCATGGATTGGTTCCACAATCTAAGAATTGTCCTCAAACTAGAGGACATGGCGTATGTGTTGGAAGACCCCATTCCCGATCAACCGGATGAGGATGATACGGAAGGCATGGCTTATTGGGAGAAATATTGCACCGATTCATTGCAAGTTTCTTGCCTCATGCTTGGGACTATGATACCCGAACTCCAAAAGGATTTTGAGCATCATAGTGCATATGACATGATCACACAGTTGAAGGAGATGTTCCTTCAACAAGCTCGTGTCGAGCGCTTCGAAACGGTTCGAGCGCTTCATGCATGTCGGATGGACGACTCCCAATCCGTTTCATCTTATGTCCTTAAGATGAAAAGCCTTATTGATCGAGCGAACCATCTAAATTGCAACATGTCTAATGAATTAGCCACAGACCTCATTCTCAACTCATTGTCAAAAAGGTTTGACACATTTGTAATGAATTACAATATGAATGGTTGGGATAAAAGCATTGGCGAATTACATGCCATGCTTAAGACGGCAGAAGCAAGCATGGATAAAAGGGCTTCACCCGTGTTTACGATCAATGAAGATGGGTCCAAAAACAATAACACTTCTAAGCTAAAGGCGGCTAAGAGGAAGGGACCCGCCTACCAAGGCAAAGGCAAGGGAAAAGGGAAGATGGTTACCCCAACCAACAACAACAAGAAGCAAAAGGTTGCTGGTAAAGCTATCCGAAGGAAGATCCGTGCTTTGGTTGCGGTGAGATGGGTCACTGGAAACGCAACTGCCCGGTCTACCTAAAGGAGTTGAAGGAAAAGAGGGATGCAGGGCAAACCTCAGGTAATGTATATATTGTAGTGACCCGAACTTTTCCATGTTTATATATATTAATTGAGATTGATATTTACATGATTAAATGTTTCCAACATGTTAAGCAATCAAACTTGTTAAGACTTGATTAATTGAAATATGTTTCATATAGACAATTGACCACCCAAGTTGACCGGTGATTCACGAACGTTAAAACTTGTAAAAACTATATGATGACATATATAAGGATATATATATAGTTAACATGATACTATGATAAGTAAACATATCATTAAGTATATTAACAATGAACTACATATGTAAAAACAAGACTACTAACTTAATGATTTTTAAACGAGACATATATGTAACGATTATCGTTGTAAAGACATTTAATGTATATATATCATATTAAGAGATATTCATACATGATAATATCATGATAATATAATAATTTAAAATCTCATTTGATATTATAAACATTGGGTTAACAACATTTAACAAGATCGTTAACCTAAAGGTTTCAAAACAACACTTACATGTAACGACTAACGATGACTTAACGACTCAGTTAAACTGTATATACATGTAGTGTTTTAATATGTATTTATACACTTTTGAAAGACTTCAATACAATTATCAAAAAACTTCTACTTAACAAAAATGCTTACAATTACATCCTCGTTCAGTTTCATCAACAATTCTACTCGTATGCACCCGTATTCGTACTCGTACAATACACAGCTTTTAGATGTATGTACTATTGGTATATACACTCCAATGATTAGCTCTTAGCAGCCCATGTGAGTCACCTAACACATGTGGGAACCATCATTTGGAAACTAGCATGAAATATCTCATAAAATTACAAAAATATGAGTAATCATTCATGACTTATTTACATGAAAACAAAATTACATATCCTTTATATCTAATCCATACACCAACGACCAAAAACACCTACAAACACTTTCATTCTTCAATTTTCTTCATCTAATTGATCTCTCTCAAGTTCTATCTTCAAGTTCTAAGTGTTCTTCATAAATTCCAAAAGTTCTAGTTTCATAAAATCAAGAATACTTCCAAGATTGCAAGTTTACTTCCAAGTTTTCTAAATCCATTCCAAGTAATCATCCAAGATCAAGAAACCTTTGTTACTTACAGTAGGTTATCTTTCTAATACAAGGTAATAATCATATTCAAACTTTAATTCAATTTCTATAACTATAATAATCTTATTTCGAGTGGAAATCTTACTTAAAATTGTTTTCGTGTCATGATTCTGCTTCAAGAACTTCGAGCCATCCAAGGATCCGTTGAAGCTAGATCCATTTTTCTCTTTTCCAGTAGGTTTATCCAAGGAACTTAAGGTAGTAATGATGTTCATAACATCATTCGATTCATACATATAAAGCTATCTTATTCGAAGGTTTAAACTTGTAATCACTAGAACATAGTTTAGTTAATTCTAAACTTGTTCGCAAACAAAAGTTAATCCTTCTAACTTGACTTTTAAAATCAACTAAACACATGTTCTATATCTATATGATATGCTAACTTATTGATTTAAAACCCGGAAACACGAAAAACACCGTAAAATCGGATTTACGTCGTCGTAGTAACACCGCGGGCTGTTTTGGGTTAGTTAATTAAAAACTATGATAAACTTTGATTTAAAAGTTGTTATTCTGGGAAAATGATTTTTATTATGAACATGAAACTATATCCAAAAATTATGGTTAAACTCAAAGTGGAAGTATGTTTTCTAAAATGGTCATCTAGACGTCGTTCTTTCGACTGAAATGACTACCTTTACAAAAATGACTTGTAACTTATTTTTCCGACTATAAACCTATACTTTTTCTGTTTAGATTCATAAAATAGAGTTCAATATGAAACCATAGCAATTTGATTCACTCAAAACGGATTTAAAATGAAGAAGTTATGGGTAAAACAAGATTGGATAATTTTTCTCATTTTAGCTACGTGAAAATTGGTAACAAATCTATTCCAACCATAACTTAATCAACTAGTATTGTATATTATGTAATCTTGAGATACCATAGACACGTATACAATGTTTCGACCTATCATGTCGACACATCTATATATATTTCAAAACTACCATAGACACTCTATATGTGAATGTTGGAGTTAGCTATACAGGGTTGAGGTTGATTCCAAAATATATATAGTTTGAGTTGTGATCAATACTGAGATACGTATACACTGGGTCGTGGATTGATTCAAGATAATATTTATCGATTTATTTTTGTACATCTAACTGTGGACAACTAGTTGTAGGTTACTAACGAGGACAGCTGACTTAATAAACTTAAAACATCAAAATATATTAAAAGTGTTGTAAATATATTTTGAACATACTTTGATATATATGTATATATTGTTATAGGTTCGTGAATCAACCAGTGGCCAAGTCTTACTTCCCGACGAAGTAAAAATCTGTGAAAGTGAGTTATAGTCCCACTTTTAAAATCTAATATTTTGGGATGAGAATACATGCAGGTTTTATAAATGATTTACAAAATAGACACAAGTACGTGAAACTACATTCTATGGTTGAATTATCGAAATCGAATATGCCCCCTTTTATTAAGTCTGGTAATCTAAGAATTAGGGAACAGACACCCTAATTGACGCGAATCCTAAAGATAGATCTATTGGGCCTAACATACCCCATCCAAAGTACCGGATGCTTTAGTACTTCGAAATTTATATCATATCCGAAGGGTGTCCCGGAATGATGGGGATATTCTTATATATGCATCTTGTTAATGTCGGTTACCAGGTGTTCACCATATGAATGATTTTTATCTCTATGTATGGGATGTGTATTGAAATATGAAATCTTGTGGTCTATTATTATGATTTGATATATATAGGTTAAACCTATAACTCACCAACATTTTTGTTGACGTTTTAAGCATGTTTATTCTCAGGTGATTATTAAGAGCTTCCGCTATCGCATACTTAAATAAGGACGAGATTTGGAGTCCATGCTTGTATGATATTGTGTAAAAACTGCATTCAAGAAACTTATTTTGTTGTAACATATTTGTATTGTAAACCATTATGTAATGGTCGTGTGTAAACAAGATATTTTAGATTATCATTATTTGATAATCTACGTAAAGCTTTTTAAACCTTTATTTATGAAATAAAGGTTATGGTTTGTTTTAAAAATGAATGCAGTCTTTGAAAAACGTCTCATATAGAGGTCAAAACCTCGCAACGAAATCAATTAATATGGAACGTTTTTTAATCAATAAGAACGGGACATTTCATATATGGTATACATTGAGCTTAGTATTACTTCTTCTAATACATGGGTATTAGACACAGGATGTGGAACTCATATTTGCAATTCTTTGCAGGGGTTCAAAAGAAGAAATCAAGATGCGGGAACAACAAGTCTCTTCATGGGAAATGGAGCAAGGGTGCAGGTGAAAGCTCAAGGAGACTTTGTTTTAAAGCTTCCAAGTGGTTTGGAGCTTACTTTGAAAAATGTTTTGTATGCACCTGATTTATCACGAAACATTATTTCTGTATCCCGTTTGAAACAATATGGTTTTAATCTTAATTTCATTAATGATGATATCCATGTTTCTTTAGATAATGTGTTCTATTTCAAGGCTTCGCCTTCGAATGGTATTTATGAATTGGTTCATGATGACACATCATACAATAGCTCAATGTACCATGTAAACATCAAGAAACTCAAAAGGGATTTGAGTGATTCCTACTTATGGCATTGTCGCCTTGGTCACATAAACAAGAATCGAATGCATACACTTCAAAAGAATGGCCTTTTGAAATCAAATGAACTAGACTCGTTTGATGTATGTGAATCTTGTTTACAAGGCAAAATGACTAAAGCACCTTTCAAAGGGACCTATGAAAGGGCTAAGGACTTATTGGGATTGATACACTCGGATGTATATGGACCCTTTAAGCCCATAACTAGGAATGGTGAAAGATACTTCGTTACTTTCATTGATGACTTTAGTCGTTTCGGATATGTCTACTTATTAAGACACAAGGATGAAACTTTTGAAGCATTCAAGGAATATCAAAACGAAGTACAAAATCAACTCAATAAGACAATCAAGGTACTTCGTACCGATAGAGGAGGTGAAAACCTAAGCGATGCTTTCCAAGATCATCTTAAAAGTTGTGGGATTATCTCGCAACTCACTCCTCCTGGAACACCCCAACTTAATGGAGTTTCCGAAAGGAGGAACCGAACCCTAATGGATATGGTTCGATCTATGATGGCTAGAGGCTCGTTACCTCTATCATTTTGGGGTTATTGTCTATGATCCGCGGCTCGTATTTTAAATATGGTCCCAACCAAGAAAGTGGAACGAACACCTCATGAGATGTGGTTTGGAAAACCTCCATCTCTATCATACTTAAAGGTATGGGGATGTGAAGCTTATCCTAAGCGTTACATCCCTAATAAGTTGAATGCTCAATCCACGAAGTGTATCTTCATAGGATATCCCAAGGATGATATGGGATATTATTTCTATTATCCATCCGAGCAGAATGTATTTGTTGCTCGAAAGGCTGAATTCCTTGAAACTAAGTTCCTAATGGAAGGAAATAGTGAAAGGAAGATAGATCTTGCAGAGGTTCAAGATCAAGTAGATGATAAACAATTGGTTGACACTAGCACTCAACATGAAAATGTTGAGAATGATCAAATGGATGATCAAAATACACAAGACGTTCGCAGATCTGGTAGGATTAGTAATCCTCCTGAGAGATATGGGTTTCTCATGGATGGTTGCTATGTGGTTGATTTGGATGAACCAATAAACTACCAAGATGCTTTATCAAGGATTGATAAAGATAAATGGCAGGAAGCCATGAACGCTGAGATGCAATCCATGTATGACAACCAAGTTTGGGAACTTGTTACACAACCTGCTGGCTCAAGGCTAGTTGATTGTAAATGGCTTTTCAAAATGAAAACCGACATACATGGAAACTTGGATACATATAAAGCTAGACTTGTAGCAAAAGGTTTCACTCAAACTCAATGGGTTGACTATGATGAAACTTTTTCGCCTGTGGCAATGCTAAAGTCTATTAGGATATTACTTGCCATTGCTGCTCATTATGATTATGAAATATGGTAAATGGATGTCAAGACCGCTTTCCTAAATGGACATCTTGAGGAAGATGTCTATATGGTTCAGCCTGACGGTTTTGTTGATCCGAAATATCCTAAAAAGGTATGCAAGTTAAAGAAGTCAATCTACGGATTGAAACAAGCATCTAGAATGTGGAATCATCGATTTAATGAGGAGGCCAAGAAATTTAGCTTCATTAAAAATGGTGATGAAGCTTGCGTATACAAGAAAGCTAGTGGGAGCACTATCATGTTCCTTGTACTATATGTGGATGATATATTGTTATTTGGAAACGATATTCCGGCAATGCAAGGTGTTAAAACTTGGCTAAGTAAATGCTTCTCCATTAAGGATCTTGGAGAAGCACAATACGTTTTGGGGATTGGGATCTACAGGGATAGATCCAAGAAACTGATAGGTTTGAATCAAAGTGCATACATTGAAAAGGTCTTGAAAATGTTCAAAATGGAGAACTCTAAGAAAGGTTTGATACCTATTCAAAGAGGAACGCTCCTTAGTTCATCTCAGTGTCCCACCACGAAAGATGAACAGGAAAGAATGAAGAATGTCCCATATGCGTCTGCTATTGGGTCAATCATGTATGCAATGATATGCACTAGACCGGATGTGTCATGCGCTCTAAGCTTGACAAGTAGATACCAGAATAACTCAGGAAACAGTCATTGGATTGCTGTTAAAAGTATATTGAAATACCTTAGGAAGACTAAGGATATGTTTCTAATATATGGGTCTGGTGAGGAGGAACTCGCTGTAAAAGGTTACGTGGACGCGAGTTTCCAAACTGATCGAGATGATTCTCGATCACAATCCGGTTATGTCTTCACGTTAAATGGAGGTGCGGTCTCTTGGAAGAGTTCATAACAGGATGTTGTTGCATTATCCACTACAGAGTCGGAGTACATTGCCGCCTCATTGGCAGCGCAGGAAGCTGCGTGGATGAAGAAATTCATCGACGACTTAGGAGTAGTCCCTTCCATTCAGGACCCTCTTGAGATCTTTTGTGACAACGAGGGTGCGATTGCTCAAATCAAGGAACCTCGTGCTCACCAAAAGACCCGTCACATTGAGCGGAGATTCAACTACATAAGGGATGAAGTTGAAAAAGGAAAGATATGTATTCGCAAAGTTCACACAGATCTTAATATAGCGGATCCTCTCACGAAGCTCTTACATGGATCAAAACATGCAGGACATGTTTGTGCATTAGGGCTTCGATATTCTAGTGATTGGTCATGATCTGTTTTAAGTATTGTAATGGAACGAAATTATTCAAACTCATTAATATAATTATGGTTTAATTTATTTTGAGTTAGGTTCCTATTTTGCATATTTTATCCATGAATAAGCAATTATTCTAAATTTCGTAGTCGATCACATTTATGGGAACAAGTGTGAGGTTTAGACTATTATGAACTTGGATTGGTATACATTCACGGACTGAATGTGGGGCAAGGTTGCAACCAAGGTTCATAAATATTTGTGGGATACAAATATTGGAAGACCCGCCCTCAAGATTTACTAAATGGAGCCTTTGTGGTTGATCACATGTAGTCTTGAGTAAAGGCGAATATCATTGTATCCTCTGACCTGAGATACATATTGGGTTCAGATATTTACCAAGTATTTAGCCTTGATTCTTTCCTTCGCTATTCTGAAATATGGTAGTTCACAAGGAAGAGCTCAGGCATAATGCAAGGTACATATTTAGGACGTATGTAGTCAAGATGGAATTTGTCCCTCTTATTCGTTGAGAGCCAGATGTCTAAGGCCTGATAAAGTTAAATCTAGAAGAGAGTGATCACTCTGTATCTCTTGGATTTAACATGACATCTATGACGAAAGGAAATAATGAAAAGATTCACCTATTCATATTCGAGATGGGAACTCGAAGGGGATGATGTTATTGAATGGCACAAAGTCATAATATATTGGGGGTGATGGACGGTCGTTAGGTGGTATCCATCACTTGTATTAATTTCTTATGTTCTCGTGCAAGTGGGAGATTGTAGGTTTTTCGTATGCCCGAGAGACGTATTTAATTAATGTGGCTGATATGTTATGATCCAAGCCGGGTCATACCCAATAACAAGCTTACCGACACCTTAAACGTATTTGATCTTAACTATTGGATCATTAAACGAATATGCGACACTTGGATTTTAGAAAATCGGGTTTCTAAAATATTATCACTTGAGATAAATTGTTTGGACAATTTATATATTAAGGATTTGATTATTTATATGTATAAATAATTAAGTTTTGTTATACTTTATAAATTGGTTTATAAAGTACAAGTAACCTATATTATAACTTGAACTTTAATAACAAGTTTTATATAAAATGTAACAAGTTTTATATAAATTATACTTATTATTTAAATGATACAAGAATGCATATTTTGGGACTCCTAGGTGACATCCCATGCTTGCTTGGTTACTTGTAAACAATATATTCCTTAAGGCATGCAAGACTTTCTTTAACCAAGGGATTCCTTGACTCAAGTAGTGAAAAAACAAGCAATACACTATAAAAAAAAACTGCAGTTTTTCTTCTGAAAACACAGCTGCTGGCTGTGGCAGTTTAGAGGGAAAAAGAGAGTGTTTTTGCATGGTAATCTTGTTAATCAAGTGTCTAAAATCCTAACCAAACAAAGGAAGGTGTTGGTGCATCAAAAGTTTGAGGTATTACACACTTGAGGCTTCAAGTTAGAAGCTTTCTTGCCTTCATCTTCATCATCATCTTGCACATTTGTAAACTACCCTCAACTAGCTTGAGGAGGTATTATCTCTAAACCCACTCTTAATTTGTAAGTATGTTTCACAACTTGATCCTATTTGGGATTTAACTTTAAATGGTTAAAGATTTACAAGTTTTAAAATGGTAATTTATACGCTTCCGCAAATATTATTTCTTGAATGATTATAAGTATTATGGAACTTGTTAAATCCCAACAGAATTAACTTTATTTGCGAACAAGTTTAGAATTAACTAAACTATATTCTAGTGATTACAAGTTTACCACTTCGAATATGATAGCTTTTCATGTATGAATAGAATGATGTTATGAACATCATTACTAACTTAAGTTCCTTGGATAAACCTACTGGAAAAGAAAAAAATGGATCTAGCTTCAACGGATCCTTGGATGGCTCGAAGTTCTTGAAGCAGAATCATGACACGAAAACAAGTTCAAGTAAGATCATCACTCGAAATAAGATTGTTATAGTTATAGAAATTGAACCAAAGTTTGAATATGATTATTACCTTATATTAGAAAGATATCTTACTATAAATAAGAAAGATTTCTTGAGGTTGGATGATCACTCTACAAGATTGGAAGTAAGCTAGCAAACTTGGAAGTATTCTTGATTTTATGAAACTAGAACTTGTAGAATTTATGAAGAACACTTAGAACTTGAAGATAGAACTTGAGAGAGATCAATTAGATGAAGAAAATTGAAGAATGAAAGTTTTTATAGGTGTTTTTGGTCGTTTGTGTATGGATTAGATATAAAGGATATGTGATTTTGTTTTCATGTAAATAAGTCATGAATGATTACTCATATTTTTGTAATTTTATTAGATATTTCATGCTAGTTGCCAAATGATGGTTCTCACATGTGTTAGGTGACTCACATGGGCTGCTAAGAGCTGATCATTGGAGTGTATATACCAATAGTACATACATCTAAAAGCTGTGTATTGTACGAGTACGAATACGGGTGCATACGAGTAGAATTGTTGATGAAACTGAACGAGGATGTGATTGTAAGCATTTTTGTTAAGTAGAAGTATTTTTATAAGTGTCTTGAAGTCTTTCAAAAGTGTATGAATATATATTAAAATACTACATGTATATACATTTTAACTGAGTCGTTAAGTCATCGTTAGTCGTTACATGTAAGTGTTGTTTTGAAACCTTTAGGTTAATGATCTTGTTAAATGTTGTTAACCCATTGTTTATTAAATCAAATGAGATGTTAAATTATTACATTATCATGATATCATGATGTATTAATATATCTTAATATGATATATATACATTAAATGTTGTTACAACGATAATCGTTACATATATGTCTCGTTTCAAAATCATTAAGTTAGTAGTCTTGTTTTTATATATGTAGTTCATTGTTAATATACTTAATGATATGTTTACTTATCATAATATCATGTTAACTATATATATATATCCATATATATGTCATCATATAGTTTTTACAAGTTTTAACGTTCGTGAATCACCGGTCAACTTGGGTGGTCAATTGTCTATATGAAACCTATTTCAATTAATCAAGTCTTAACAAGTTTGATTGCTTAACATATTGGAAACACTTAATCATGTAAATAACAATTTCATTTAATATATATATAAACATGGAAAAGTTCGGGTCACTACAGTACCTACCCGTTAAATAAATTTCGTCCCGAAATTTTAAGCATTTGGAGGTGTTGACGTATCTTCTGGAAATAAATGCGGGTATTTCTTTTTCATCTGATCTTCTCATTCCTAGTTGAACTCGGGTCCTCTACAAGCATTCCATCGAACCTTAACAATTGGTATCTTGTTTTGCTTAAGTCTTTTAACCTCACGATCTATTATTTCGACGGGTTCTTCGATGAATTGAAGTTTTTTGTTGATTTGGATTTCATCTAACGGAATAGTGAGATCTTCTTTAGAAAAATATTTCTTCAAATTCGAGACGTGGAAAGTGTTATGTACAGCCGCGAGTTGTTGAGGTAACTCAAGTCGGTAAGCTACTGGTCTGACACGATCAATAATCTTGAATGGTCCGATATACCTTGGATTTAATTTCCCTCGTTTACCAAATCGAACAACGCCTTTCCAAGGTGCAACTTTAAGCATGACCATCTCTCCAATTTTAAATTCTATATCTTTTCTTTTAATGTCAGCGTAGCCCTTTTGTCGACTTTGGGCGGTTTTCAACCGTTGTTGAATTTGGATGATCTTCTCGGTAGTTTCTTGTATTATCTTCGGACCCGTAATCTGTCTATCCCCCAATTCATTCCAACAAATCGGAGACCTGCACTTTCTACCATAAAGTGCTTCAAACGGCGCCATCTCAATGCTTGAATGGTAGCTGTTGTTGTAGGAAAATTCTGCTAACGGTAGATGTCGATCCCAACTGTTTCCGAAATCAATAACACATGCTCGTAGCATGTCTTCAAGCATTTGTATCGTCCTTTCGCTCTGAACATCAGTTTGTGGATGATAGACAGTACTCATGTCTAGACGAGTTCCCAATGCTTGCTGTAATGTCTGCCAGAATCTTGAAATAAATCTGCCATCCCTTTCAGAGATAATAGAGATTAGTATTCCATGTCTGGAGACGACTTCCTTCAAATACAGTCTTGCTAATTTCTCCATCTTGTCATCTTCTCTTATTGGCAGGAAGTGTGCGGATTTGGTGAGACGATCAACTATTACCCAAATAGTATCAAAACCACTTGCAGTCCTTGGCAATTTAGTAATGAAATCCATGGTAATGTTTTCCCATTTCCATTCCGGGATTTCGGGTTGTTGAAGTAGACCTGATGGTTTCTGATGCTCAGCTTTGACCTTAGAACACGTCAAACATTCTCCTACGTATTTAGCAACATCGGCTTTCATACCCAGCCACCAAAAATGTTTCTTGAGATCCTTGTACATCTTCCCCGTTCCAGGATGTATTGAGTATATGGTTTTATGAGCTTGTCTAAGTACCATTTCTCTCATATCTCCAAATTTTGGTACCCAAATCCTTTCAGCCCTATACCGGGTTCCGTCTTCCCGAATATTAAGATGCTTCTCCGATCTTTTGGGTATTTCATCCTTTAAATTTCCCTCTTTTAAAACTCCTTGTTGCGCCTCCTTTATTTGAGTAGTAATGTTATTATGAATCATTATATTCATAGATTTTACTCGAATGGGTTCTCTGTCCTTCCTGCTCAAGGCATCGGCTACCACATTTGCCTTCCCCGGGTGGTAACGAATCTCAAAGTCGTAATCATTCAACAATTCAATCCACCTACGCTGCCTCATATTCAGTTGTTTCTGATTAAATATGTTTTGAAGACTTTTGTGGTCGGTATATATAATACTTTTGACCCCATATAAGTAGTTCCTCCAAGTCTTTAATGCAAAAACAACCGCGCCTAATTCCAAATCATGCGTCGTATAATTTTGTTCGTGAATCTTCAATTGTCTAGACGCATAAGCAATCACCTTCGTTCGTTGCATTAATACACAACCGAGACCTTGCTTTGATGCGTCACAATAAATCACAAAATCATCAGTCCCTTCAGGCAATGACAATATAGGTGCTGTAGTTAGCTTTTTCTTCAATAACTGAAACGCTTTCTCTTGTTCATCCTTCCATTCAAATTTCTTCCCTTTATGCGTTAATGCAGTCAAGGGTTTTGCTATTCTGGAAAAGTCTTGGATGAACCTTCTGTAGTAACCAGCTAGTCCTAAAAACTGGCGTATGTGTTTCGGAGTTTTCGGGGTTTACTTTTCAACAGTTTCTATCTTTGTCGGATCCACCTTAATACCTTCTTTGTTCACTATGTGACCGAGGAATTGAACTTCTTCCAACCAAAATGCACACATTGAAAACTTAGTGTACAATTCTTCCTTCCTTAATACTTCTAACACCTTTCTCAAATGTTCACCGTGATCATGGTCATTCTTTGATTAAATAAGTATGTCATCAATGAAAACAATGACAAACTTGTCAAGGTATGGTCCACACACTCGGTTCATAAGGTCCATGAACACAGCCGGTGCATTTGTTAAACCAAACGGCATGACCATAAACTCGTAATGACCGTAACGTGTTCTGAAAGCAGTCTTTGGAATATCATCTTCTTTCATCCGCATTTGATGATACCCGAAACGTAAGTCAATCTTTGAATAAACAGACGAGCCTTGTAGTTGATCAAATAAGTTGTCGATTCTCGGTAGTGGGTAGCGGTTCTTGATGGTAAGTTTGTTCAGCTCTCGGTAGTCGATACACAACCTGAATGTACCATATTTCTTCTTGACAAACAAAACAGGAGCTCCCCACGGTGATGTGCTTGGTCGAATGAAACCACGCTCTAAAAGTTCTTGTAATTGGCTTTGCAGTTCTTTCATCTCGCTGGGTGTGAGTCTGTAAGGAGCACGAGCTATTGGTGCAGCTCCTGGTACAAGATCTATTTGAAATTCAACAGATCGATGTGGAGGTAGTCCCGGTAATTCTTTCAGAAATACATCGGGAAATTCTTTTGCGACGGGAACATCATTGATGCTCTTTTCTTCAGTTTGTACTTTCTCGACGTGTGCTAGAACAGCATAGCAACCTTTTCTTATTAGTTTTTGTGCCTTCAAATTACTAATAAGATGTAGCTTCGTGTTGCCCTTTTCTCCGTACACCATTAAGGGTTTTCCTTTTTCTCGTATAATGCGAATTGCATTTTTGTAACAAACGATCTCTGCTTTCACTTCTTTCAACCAGTCCATACCGATTATAACATCAAAACTCCCTAACTCTACTGGTATCAAGTCAATCTTAAATGTTTCGCTAACCATTTTAATTTCTCGATTCCGACATATATTATCTGCTGAAATTAATTTACCATTTGCTAATTCGAGTAAAAATTTACTATCCAAAGGCGTCAATGGACAACTTAATTTAGCACAAAAATTCTACTTATATAGCTTCTATCCGCACCCGAATCAAATAAAACGTAAGCAGATTTATTGTCAATAATAAACGTACCCGTAATAAGCTCTGGGTCTTCCTGTGCCTCTGCCGCATTAATATTGAAAACTCTTCCGCGGCCTTGTCCATTAGTGTTCTCCTGGTTCGGGCAATTTCTAATAATGTGGCCCGGTTTTCCACATTTATAACAAATTACATTGGCATAACTTGCTCCGACACTACTTGCTCCGCCATTACTCATTCCGACACCATTTGTTCATTTCGTTCTGTTAACCCCTGGTCCGTAGACCTCACACTTCGCCGCGCTATGACCATTTCTTTTACACTTGTTGCAAAATTTGGTGCAGAACCCCGAGTGATACTTTTCACACCTTTGGCATAGCTGCTTCTGATTGTTGTTGTTGTTGCGGTTGTTATTGTTGTTGGAATGATTGTTGTAGTTGTTGTTGTTGTTGTTGTTTTGCCGTTTGTTGTAGTTGCGATTGATGTTGTGATTGTTGGGATAGTTGTTGTTGTTTTGGTGACTCTTATCACCGTTTTTCTCCCACTTTCTTTTGACTAGCTTCACGTTGGCCTCTTCGGCCGCCTGTTCTTTAATTCTTCCCTCAATCTGGTTCACTAGTTTGTGAGCCATTCTACATGCCTGTTGTATGGAGGCGGGCTCGTATGAACTTATATCTTCTTGGATTCTTTCCGGTAATCCTTTCACAAACGCGTCGATCTTCTCTTCCTCATCTTCGAACGCTCTCGGACACAATAGGCACAATTCTGTGAATCGTCTTTCGTACGTGGTAATATCAAATCCTTGGGTTCGTAACTGAAATGTCCCGTTCTTATTGATTAAAAACGTTCCATATTAATTGATTTCGTTGCGAGTTTTTGACCTCTATATGAGACGTTTTTCAAAGACTGCATTCATTTTAAAACAAACCATAACCTTTATTTCATCAATAAAGGTTTAAAAAGCTTTACGTAGATTATCAAATAATGATAATCTAAAATATCCTGTTTACACACGACCATTACATAATGGTTTACAATACAAATATGTTACAACAAAATAAGTTTCTTGAATGCAGTTTTTACACAATATCATACAAGCATGGACTCCAAATCTTGTCCTTATTTAAGTATGCGACAGCGGAAGCTCTTAATAATCACCTGAGAATAAGCATGCTTAAAACGTCAACAAAAATGTTGGTGAGTTATAGGTTTAACCTATATATATCAAATCATAATAATAGACCACAAGATTTCATATTTCAATACACATCCCATACATAGAGATAAAAATCATTCATATGGTGAACACCTGGTAACTAACATTAACAAGATGCATATATAAGAATATCCCCATCATTCCGGGACACCCTTCGGATATGATATAAATTTTGAAGTACTAAAGCATCCGGTACTTTGGATGGGGTTTGTTAGGCCCAATAGATCTATCTTTAGGATTCGCGTCAATTAGGGTGTCTGTTCCCTAATTCTTAGATTACCAGACTTAATAAAAAGGGGCATATTCGATTTCGATAATTCAACCATAGAATGTAGTTTCACGTACTTGTATCTATTTTGTAAATCATTTATAAAACCTCCATGTATTCTCATCCCAAAAATATTAGATTTTAAAAGTGGGACTATAACTCACTTTCACAGATTATTACTTCATCGGGAAGTAAGACTTGGCCACTGGTTGATTCACGAACCTATAACAATATATACATATATATCAAAGTATGTTCAAAATATATTTACAACACTTTTAATATATTTTGATGTTTTAAGTTTATTAAGTCAGCTGTCCTCGTTAGTAACCTACAACTAGTTGTCCATAGTTAGATGTACAGAAATAAATCGATAAATATTATCTTGAATCAATCCACGACCCAGTGTATACGTATCTCAGTATTGATCACAACTCAAACTATATATATTTTGGAATCAACCTCAACCCTGTATAGCTAACTCCAACATTCACATATAGAGTGTCTATGGTTGTTCCAAAATATATATAGATGTGTCGACATGATAGGTCGAAACATTGTATACGTGTCTATGGTATATCAAGATTACATAATATACAATACAAGTTGATTAAGTTATGGTTGGAATAGATTTGTTACCAATTTTTACGTAGCTAAAATGAGAAAAATTATCCAATCTTGTTTTACCCATAACTTCTTCATTTTAAATCTGTTTTGAGTGAATAAAATTGCTATTGTTTCATATTGAACTCTATTTTATGAATCTAAACATAAAAAGTATAGGTTTATAGTCGGAAAAAATAAGTTACAAGTCGTTTTTGTAAAGGTAGTCATTTCAGTCGAAAGAACGACGTCTAGATGACCATTTTAGAAAACATACTTCCACTTTGAGTTTAACCATAATTTTTGGATATAGTTTCATGTTCATAATAACAATCATTTTCTCAGAAAAACAACTTTTAAATCAAAGTTTATCATAGTTTTTAATTAACTAACCCAAAACAACCCGCGGTGTTACTACGACGGCGTAAATCCGGTTTTACGGTGTTTTTCATGTTTCTAGGTTTTAAATCATTAAGTTAGTATATCATATAGATATAGAACATGTGTTTAGTTGATTTTAAAAGTCAAGTTAGAAGGATTAACTTTTGTTTGTGAACAAGTTTAGAATTAACTAAACTATGTTCTAGTGATTACAAGTTTAAACCTTCGAATAAGATAGCTTTATATGTATGAATCGAATGATGTTATGAACATCATTACTACCTTAAGTTCCTTGGATAAACCTACTGGAAAAGAGAAAAATGGATCTAGCTTCAACGGATCCTTGGATGGCTCGAAGTTCTTGAAGCAGAATCATGACACGAAAACAAGTTCAAGTAAGATCATCACTTGAAATAAGATTGTTATAGTTATAGAAATTGAACCAAAGTTTGAATATGATTATTACCTTGTATTAGAATGATAACCTACTGTAAGAAACAAATATTTCTTGAGGTTGGATGATCACCTTACAAGATTGGAAGTGAGCTAGCAAACTTGAAAGTATTCTTGATTTTATGTAACTAGAACTTGTAGAATATATGAAGAACACTTAGAACTTGAAGATAGAACTTGAGAGATCAATTAGATGAAGAAAATTGAAGAATGAAAGTGTTTGTAGGTGTTTTTGGTCGTTGGTGTATGGATTAGATATAAAGGATATGTAATTTTGTTTTCATGTAAATAAGTCATGAATGATTACTCATATTTTTGTAATTTTATGAGATATTTCATGCTAGTTGCCAAATGATGGTTCCCACATGTATTAGGTGACTCACATGGGCTGCTAAGATCTGATCATTGGAGTGTATATACCAATAGTACATACATCTAAAAGCTGTGTATTGTACGAGTACGAATACGGGTGCATACGAGTAGAATTGTTGATGAAACTGAACGAGGATGTAATTGTAAGCATTTTTGTTAAGTAGAAGTATTTTGATAAGTGTATTGAAGTCTTTCAAAAGTGTATAAATACATATTAAAACACTACATGTATATACATTTTAACTGAGTCGTTAAGTCATCGTTAGTCGTTACATGTAAGTGTTATTTTGAAACCTTTAGGTTAACGATCTTGTTAAATGTTGTTAACCCAATGTTTATAATATCAAATGAGATTTTAAATTATTATATTATCATGATATTATCATGTATGAATATCTCTTAATATGATATATATACATTAAATGTCTTTACAACGATAATCGTTACATATATGTCTCGTTTAAAAATCATTAAGTTAGTAGTCTTGTTTTTACATATGTAGTTCATTGTTAATATACTTAATGATATGTTTACTTATCATAGTATCATGTTAACTATATATATATATATATATATATATATATCCATATATATGTCATCATATAGTTTTTACAAGTTTTAACGTTCGTGAATCACCGGTCAACTTGGGTGGTCAATTGTCTATATGAAACATATTTCAATTAATCAAGTCTTAACAAGTTTGATTGCTTAACATGTTGGAAACATTTAATCATGTAAATATCAATCTCAATTAATATATATAAACATGGAAAATTTCGGGTCACTACAGTACCTACCCGTTAAATAAATTTCGTCCCGAAATTTTAAGCTGTTGAAGGTGTTGACGAATCTTCTGGAAATAGATGCGGGTATTTCTTCTTCATCTGATCTTCACGCTCCCAGGTGAACTCGGGTCCTCTATGAGCATTCCATCGAACCTTAACAATTGGTATCTTGTTTTGCTTAAGTCTTTTAACCTCACGATCCATTATTTCGACGGGTTCTTCGATTGAATTGAAGTTTTTCGTTGATTTGGATTTCATCTAATGGAATAGTGAGATCTTCTTTAGCAAAACATTTCTTCAAATTCGAGTGGTGGAAAGTGTTATGTACAGCCGCGAGTTGTTGAGGTAACTCAAGTCGGTAAGCTACTAGTCTGACACGATCAATAATCTTGAATGGTCCGATATACCTTGGATTTAATTTCCCTCGTTTACCAAATCGAACAACGCCTTTCCAAGGTGCAACTTTAAGCATGACCATCTCTCCAATTTCAAATTCTATATCTTTTCTTTTAATGTCAGCGTAGCTCTTTTGTCGACTTTGGGCGGTTTTCAAACGTTGTTGAATTTGGATGATCTTCTCGGTAGTTTCTTGTATAATCTCCGGACCTGTAATCTGTCTATCCCCCACTTTACTCCAACAAATCGGAGACCTGCACTTTCTACCATAAAGTGCTTCAAACGGCGCCATCTCAATGCTTGATTGGTAGCTGTTGCTGTAGGAAAATTCTGCTAACGGTAGATGTCGATCCCAACTGTTTCCGAAATCAATAACACATGCTCATAGCATGTCTTCAAGCGTTTGTATCGTCCTTTCGCTCTGCCCATCAGTTTGTGGATGATAGGCAGTACTCATGTCTAGACGAGTTCCTAATGCTTGCTGTAATGTCTGCCAGAATCTTGAAATAAATCTGCCATCCCTATCAGAGATAATAGAGATTGGTATTCCATGTCTGGAGACGACTTCCTTCAAATACAGTCGTGCTAACTTCTCCATCTTGTCATCTTCTCTTATTGGCAGGAAATGTGCTGATTTGGTGAGACGATCAACTATTACCCAAATAGTATAAAAACCACTTGCAGTCCTTAGCAATTTAGTGATGAAATCCATGGTAATGTTTTCCCATTTCCATTCTGGGATTTCGGGTTGTTGAAGTAGACCTGATGGTTTCTGATGCTCAGCTTTGACCTTAGAACACGTCAAACATTCTCCTACGTATTTAGCAACATCGGCTTTCATACCCGGCCACCAAAAATGTTTCTTGAGATCCTTGTACATCTTCCCCGTTCCAGGATGTATTGAGTATCTGGTTTTATGAGCTTCTCTAAGTACCATTTCTCTCATATCTCCAAATTTTGGTACCCAAATCCTTTCAGCCCTATACCGGGTTCCGTCTTCCCGAATATTAAGATGCTTCTCCGATCCTTTGGGTATTTCATCCTTTAAATTTCCCTCTTTTAAAACTCCTTGTTGCGCCTCCTTTATTTGAATAGTAAGGTTATTATGAATCATTATATTCATAGATTTTACTCGAATGGGTTCTCTGTCCTTCCTGCTTAAGGCATCGGCTACCACATTTGCCTTCCCCGGGTGGTAACGAATCTCAAAGTCGTAATCATTCAATAATTCAATCCACCTACGCTGCCTCATATTCAGTTGTTTCTGATTAAATATGTGTTGAAGACTTTTGTGGTCGGTATATATAATACTTTTGACCCCATATAAGTAGTGCCTCCAAGTATTTAATGCAAAAACAACCGTGCCTAATTCCAAATCATGCATCGTATAATTTTGTTCGTGAATCTTCAATTGTCTAGAAGCATAAGCAATCACCTTCGTTCGTTGCATTAATACATAACCGAGACCTTGCTTTGATGCGTCACAATAAATCACAAAATCATCATTCCCTTCAGGCAATGATAATATAGGTGCCGTAGTTAGTTTTTTCTTCAATAACTGAAACGGTTTCTCTTGTTCATCATTCCATTCAAATTTCTTCCCTTTATGCGTTAATGCAGTCAAGGGTTTTGCTATTCTGGAAAAGTCTTGGATGAACCTTCTGTAGTAACCAGCTAGTCCTAAAAACTGGCGTATGTGTTTCGGAGTTTTCGGGGTTTCCCACTTTTTAACAGTTTCTATCTTTGCCGGATCCACCTTAATACCTTCTTTGTTCACTATGTGACCGAGGAATTGAACTTTTTCCAACCAAAATGCACACTTTAAAAACTTAGCGTACAATTCTTCCTTCCTCAATACTTCTAACACCTTTCTCAAATGTTCACCGTGTTCTTGGTCATTCTTTGAGTAAATAAGTATGTCATCAATGAAAACAATGACAAACTTGTCAAGGTATGGTCCACACACTCGGTTCATAAGGTCCATGAACACAGCTGGTGCATTAGTTAAACCAAACGGCATGACCATAAACTCGTAATGACCGTAACATGTTCTGAAAGCAGTCTTTGGAATATCATCTTCTTTCACCCGCATTTGATGATACCCGGAACGTAAGTCAATCTTTGAATAAACAGACGAGCCTTGTAGTTGATCAAATAAGTCGTCGATTCTCGGTAGTGGGTAGCGGTTCTTGATAGTAAGTTTGTTCAACTCTCGGTAGTCGATACACAACCTGAATGTACCATCTTTCTTCTTGACAAACAAAACAGGAGCTCCCCACGGTGATGTGCTTGGTCGAATGAAACCACGCTCTAAAAGTTCTTGTAATTGGCTTTGCAGTTCTTTCATCTCGCTGGGTGCGAGTCTGTAAGGAGCACGAGCTATTGGTGCAGCTCCTGGTACAAGATTTATTTGAAATTCAACGGATCGATGTGGGGGTAATCTCGGTAATTCTTTCGGAAATACATCGGGAAATTCTTTTGCAATGGGAACATCATTGATGCTCTTTTCTTCAGTTTGTACTTTCTCGACGTGTGCTAGAACAGCATAGCAACCTTTTCTTATTAGTTTTTGTGCCTTCAAATTACTAATAAGATGTAGCTTCGTGTTGCCCTTTTCTCCGTACACCATTAAGGGTTTTCCTTTTTCTCGTATAATGCGAATTGCATTTTTGTAACAAACGATCTCTGCTTTCACTTCTTTCAACCAGTCCATACCGATTATCACATTAAAACTCCCTAACTCTACTGGTATCAAATCAATCTTAAATGTTTCGCTAACCAGTTTAATTTCTCGATTCCGACATATATTATCTGCTGAAATTAATTTACCATTTGCTAATTCGAGTAAAAATTTACTATCCAAAGGCGTCAATGCACAACTTAATTTAGCACAAAAATCTCTACTCATATAGCTTCTATCCGCACCCAAATCAAATAAAACGTAAGCAGATTTATTGTCAATAAGAAACGTACCCGTAACAAGCTCCGGGTCTTCCTGTGCCTCTGCCGCATTAATATTGAAAACTCTTCCGCGGCCTTGTCCATTCGTGTTCTCCTGGTTCGGGCAATTTCTAATAATGTGGCCCGGTTTTCCACATTTATAACAAACTACATTGGCATAACTTGCTCCGACACTACTTGCTCCGCCATTACTCGTTCCGACACCATTTGTTCCTTTCGTTCTATTAACCCCTGGTCCGTAGACCTCACACTTCGCCGTGCTATGACCATTTCTTTTACACTTGTTGCAAAATTAAGTGCAGAACCCCGAGTGATACTTTTCACACCTTTGGCATAGCTGCTTCTGATTGTTATTGTTGTTGCAGTTATTATTGTTGTTGGGATGATTGTTGTAGTTGCTGTTGTTGTTGTTGTTGGGCCGTTTGTTGTAGTTGCGATTGATGTTGCGATTGTTGGGATAATTGTTGCGATTATTGTTGTAATTGCTGTTGTTGTTGTATTGGTGATTCTTATCACCGTTTTCCTCCCACTTTCTTTTGACTTGCTTCACATTGGCCTCTTCAGCAGTCTGTTCTTTAATTCTTTCTTCAATCTGGTTCACTAGTTTGTGAGCCATTCTACATGCCTGTTGTATGGAGGCGGGCTCGTGTGAACTTATATCTTCTTGGATTCTTCCTCATCTTCGAATGCTCCCGGACACAATAGGCACAATTCTGTGAATCATCTTTCGTACGTGGTAATATCAAATCCTTGGGTTCGTAACCCTCTAAGTTCTGTCTTGAGCTTATTGACCTCGGTTCTGGGATGGTACTTCTCGTTCATCAAGTGCTTGAATGCTGACCACGGTAGTGCGTACGCATCGTCTTGTCGCACTTGCTCTAGATAGGTATTCCACCATGTTAACGCAGAACCTATGAAGGTATGCATAGCGTACTTCACTTTGTCCTCTTCAGTACACTTACTTATGGCAAACACCGATTCGACCTTCTCGGTCCACCGTTTCAATCCGATCGGTCCTTCGGTTCCATCAAATTCCAAAGGTTTGCAGGCAGTGAATTCTTTGTAGGTGCATCCTTTTACGATTTCTTGTACTGCTAGATCTAAGGTTATTGTTGGTATGTAGCGCAGCCTGTACTGCAGCTATGTTTGAAGCTAGAAAAGTACGGAATTCCTCTTCATTCATATTCACGGTGTGTCGAGTAGTCGGTGCCATTTCCTTCAAAATAGTCAAATGGAACAAGTTAATCATACAGAATATTAAGAGTAGTTAATAGTATTTCGTAGCATAATATGAACTCATTTATAAAAGCTTTTTCTTCATATTAGCATTTTATAAGTTTAAATTCGGGTAGTACCTACCCGTTAAGTTCATACTTAGTAGCTAATATACAATTCAACTACTACAATTCTATATGAAAAACTGATTATAATAATATTTCGCGTTCAAACTTTTATACAATATTTTACAAACTTACAATACCGCTTATTTTACATATAGCATGAAATATAGCACACAATAAATTTGATACAAGATGGTTGTGAAGATAATTCTAGCTAGTACACAAGTCGTTCAGCAAAGGCAATAAAGACACGTAATTCATACGTCCAGAAATAAGTCATGCATTCTGGTTTTACTAGGATTACTTCCCATCCTTGGTCTTGTGGAACATAACCGTTATGGCCGTTGATAAGACAACGTGTTGCAACGTCGTCAAAGGGACGAGGGTTACGTAATGTCCAACAGTCCCGTAACAATCTAAAAACCTCATTTCTTACCCCAATTACTGACTCATTTCTTACCACACGAATACAACTATCTTATTCCGACTCGCTTGTTTCTTCTTCTTCGGTTTTGGTTTGTTTTGCCAAGTTTCTAGGGATATATGATGTTCCCCTAATACGAGCCGTCGTTTTCCACATTGGTTTAGAAAAACCTGGTGGTTTAGATGTTCCCGGGTCATTGTTACAACTTAAGGACTTCGGGGGTTGACGATACATATAAAGTTCATCGGGGTTGGAATTAGATTTCTCTATTTTTATGCCCTTTCCCTTATTATTTTCTTTTGCCTTTTTAAATTCAGTTGGGGTAATTTCTATAACATCATCGGAATTCTCGTCGGAATCCGATTCATCGAAGAATTGGTAATCCTCCCAATATTTTGCTTCCTTGGCGGAAACACCATTGACCATAATTAACCTTGTTCGGTTGGTTGAGGATTTTCTTTTACTTAACCGTTTTATTATTTCCCCCACCGGTTCTATTTCTTCATCTGGTTCCAATTCTTCTTCCGGTTCTGACTCTTCTTCCGGTTCCTCTTCGGGAACTTGTGAATCAGTCCACGAATCATTCCAATTTACATTTGACTCTTCATTATTATTAGGTGAGTCAATGGGACTTGTTCTAGAGGTAGACATCTATCACATAATATCAAACGTGTTAAGAGATTAATATATCACATAATATTCACATGTTAAAAATATATAGTTTCCAACAAAATTTGTTAAGCAATCATTTTTCAAGTAAACACGGTCGAAGTCCAGACTCACTAATGCATCCTAACAAACTCGATAAGACACACTAATGCAAAATTCTGGTTCTCTAAGACCAACGCTCGGATACCAACTGAAATGTCCCGTTCTTATTGATTAAAAACGTTCCATATTAATTGATTTCGTTGCGAGGTTTTGACCTCTATATGAGACGTTTTTCAAAGACTGCATTCATTTTAAAACAAACCATAACCTTTATTTCATCAATAAAGGTTTAAAAAGCTTTACGTAGATTATCAAATAATGATAATCTAAAATATCATGTTTACACACGACCATTACATAATGGTTTACAATACAAATATGTTACAACAAAATAAGTTTCTTGAATGCAGTTTTTACACAATATCATACAAGCATGGACTCCAAATCTCGTCCTTATTTAAGTATGCGACAGCGGAAGCTCTTAATAATCACCTGAGAATAAGCATGCTTAAAACGTCAACAAAAATATTGGTGAGTTATAGGTTTAACCTATATATATCAAATCATAATAATAGACCACAAGATTTCATATTTCAATACACATCCCATACATAGAGATAAAAATCATTCATATGGTGAACACCTGGTAACCGACATTAACAAGATGCATATATAAGAATATCCCCATCATTCCGGGACACCCTTCAGATATGATATAAATTTCGAAGTACTAAAGCATCCGGTACTTTGGATGGGGTTTGTTAGGCCCAATAGATCTATCTTTAGGATTCGCGTCAATTAGGGTGTCTGTTCCCTAATTCTTAGATTACCAGACTTAATAAAAAGAGGCATATTCGATTTCGATAATTCAACCATAGAATGTAGTTTCACGTACTTGTGTCTATTTTGTAAATCATTTATAAAACCTGCATGTATTCTCATCCCAAAAATATTAGATTTTAAAAGTAGGACTATAACTCACTTTCACAGATTATTACTTCGTCGGGAAGTAAGACTTGGCCACTGGTTGATTCACGAACCTATAACAATATATACATATATATCAAAGTATGTTCAAAATATATTTACAACACTTTTAATATATTTTGATGTTTTAAGTTTATTAAGTCAGCTGTCCTCGTTAGTAACCTACAACTAGTTGTCCACAGTTAGATGTACAAACATAAATCGATAAATATTATCTTGAATCAATCCACGACCCAGTGTATACGTATCTCAGTATTG